>NC_090210.1:10485249-11221499 GCF_033026475.1 Channa argus
CGGGATCATACACACCTTCAGTAAGACCCTGACTTCATGCTCCACAG
Organism: Channa argus; assembly: GCF_033026475.1. Taxonomy (NCBI): domain Eukaryota; kingdom Metazoa; phylum Chordata; class Actinopteri; order Anabantiformes; family Channidae; genus Channa; species Channa argus. Next base: position 10,485,297 of record NC_090210.1, read on the forward strand.
CAGCCTGTGTTTCTGGGCTCTGCTCTGCCATGTTAGTATAGGTCATCACACCCAGCTGAGAGACAGGGAGAAGAGCAAACACATAAAAAATAAAACAATACATTTCTAATTTAATTTGTAGCAACCACAAAACAGAGTATGATCAATCTTTAATTTTTAAGTCCCCATCACATCTTTCTACCTTATCACACATTCCAAATCTGGTCACCATCATCTTAGCGATCTTAGTAGCACTGTCAAAATCACTTGATGCTCCTGTGGAGGAAAACAATCGCATACATAAAACCAATAATTTTGTACCAATCTTTTACATTGCAACCTCTAATTAACTTAAAAACTGACACCTTTGTGATTTATTGTAAACACAATTTTTTACCAGTTGTGATGTAATCATGGCCAAATATTATCTCCTCTGCTACACGGCCTCCCATGCTGACATCCATCTGAGCCAGAAGCTGGGAGCGAGTCTCACTCCAACGATCATTCTCTGGGAGCATAGACACCTGAAAGAAATAGTTAGGAAGAATAGAGATAAGGAAGACAATTTCAGAAAAATGTAGGCTTAAGTTAAGGAAAGTTTCCACCAAACTTGTCAATGTTAAATAAAGTAGCTCTAGGTTTTCTTACATGTCCCAGACTGGGGCCTCTTGGCATGATAGTAGCTTTGTTGATTGGCATGGCATCTTTAGTGTAGTAAGCTATTATTGCATGTCCTGATTCATGGTACGCTGTGATGGTCTTGTTCTTCTTGTCTATTTCTGCACTCCTCCTCTCAGGGCCTTGAAGAAAGGTGAAGAAGCAAAGATAAATTATTAAATTAACAAATAGAAAGTTTGAAGAGACATAATAAGAATTTATTTGCCGACTGTGGCGGCTCCTCCAGTCACATGTCGAAGTGCCCTTGAGTAACACACTGAACCCCAACTGAGTTGCTCCCGGTGAGCGTTGGCCAGCTGCATAGCAGCTTTCCCATCGATGTGTGTTTGATTGTGAGTGCGAATGGGGGAATGAGAAGCAGTGTAAAGCGGTTTGAGTAACAGTAGGTACAAAAGAGCTCTATAATTGCAGACCATATACCATAATAAAAAAAAGGCCATTATCTATGTTATATATTTGGATAGCTGGTTCCATTTTAGATCTAGTTAATATTATTTTGCAGTAAATCTGTTGTAAAGTTTTTAATTTGTTTTGACTCTTTTGTCTTTGACACTGAATCTGATGATTTACTGTATACAGACACATGACCAGTTTGGGAAACACTTTAGATTACAGCCTGCAACTTACACGGTAAGTACAGCGAATGTACTGTGTACTTATAGCAACAACGGCGTGCCTCCACAGTACCTATGGATACATATTTTGTGGTTACTTGATACCAATAAGCAAACTTTGAGGAATGATGGGATAACACCATGAGAATAAGAAAAATACCTACAGTGTAAGTATTTTGTAGTTATGGGGTACTTATTGAAAATTACATGACAGGTGCAAATACTTATGGTGTAACCCAGTGTAACTACAGATAAAAAGATAAATCTATCATGTCTATTTAATTATTTATCATAAGTTGTTTATAATACTAAATAGTACTAATAATACTGATACTAAATATAATACTAAAGTTCAACTGATTTAAATTAGTTTTAAATGCTCTGAAGGAATAAAAATAAAAGTGTAACTGCTATTTATTTTGTTAAAAATGTATAAATCTAAACCCCTTTTTCTAAAACCCTACCTTCATCTTATTTGTAGTTACACAGTAGTTACATCAATAAATATTCGCACCTATCATGTCATTTTTTAATTAAATACTTAACTACTAAATACTTACACTGTAGGTATTGTTCCTATTCTCATCTTGTTATTCCAGAAAGTTTGTTATTATTATCAAGTAACAACATGTATCCACAGGTACTGTGGAGGGACACCGTTGTTACTAGTAAGTACACGGTAACTGTACTTACCCTGTAAGTCGCGGGGTGTATAACAAACATGGCGGACTGGCCAAAACATTCTAAAGTGGAAAGAGAGGGGGGAAAAGTAAAAGTAAAAGACTATTTATGGAAATATCGCAAAAAAAGCATAACCAAAATGAATCACAATTATAATGTTTTAATATTTACTGTAGTTCGCATTAAAGTAAGACAAGTGCTTGGCCTCAGACTACCTCTGTTATTGAACAGTAGTGCAAAGAGTGCACCTTGATCTAACTGATTAATAATTAGAAAGGTTTATCAAGTGTCCTTTCTTCAGTGGAAATGTATTTTGTTATTGTACTGATTCAAATTAAAAACAGCCTTTTTAAACAAACAAATGTCCTTATTCTCTACCAGATACATAACTACTTTTTGTGGAGATTCAACAAGGGATTTGAAATTATTTGGATTTCATAAGCAGCTTCTGAACTGGATTCAAATTTGATAAAACTGGAACCCATCCCTACAACTGCTACAAATTACAGCATGACTTAACTCTAGCCACATGAATATTTTGCCATATTACATGAAAACAAGGATAGAAAGATCAAAAAATAAGCGTATAATTGTAGAGACATGACAGTAGCCTTTCTTCAGTAAATGACAATGCTGTACTCACCCATGAGGATTTTGTCTTTAGCAAACTCCAGCTCTTTCATTGTTACCATGTCTTTGCCATCAACTGCTGCCTTCAAGGCAGCCTGGTTGACCAGATTTTCCAGGTCCGCACCAGAGAAGCCCACTGTGCCCCGGGCAATAATACTAGCCTCAATAGCTACAGAAAAAGCACAAAACAGCTCAGTTCTTATAGTTATCTGAAACAGTCTGTTCCGAATTCATATTAACTTACGGTTTTAGCAAATTAAACTAAATAGCATCCATGGTTTTAGTGTTCAGTGTATAATGTCACCTTATAAAGAAACCCCAAAGCTGGGACCTGTGCCCTTGCATTCATGAAAAATGAGGAATACATTTCAGAAAAGCATATTTTGACCATTTTGAGGACTGGCTAATGATAATTTCACACCTGCATCCACTTTAATCTTCTTTAGGTACCACTTGAGGATCTCAGTGCGTCCTTTCACATCTGGTTTGGGGACAGTCACCTGCATATCAAAACGTCCTGGGCGGATCAGGGCACTAAAAGCGAACACTGTTTTAGTCACATACTGACTTTGTGTCAGGACACAAATCTGAGGCTAGTACTAGGCAGATGATAGAAAAGCTCCAAAGTTTGTTTAATTTCAGTGAAGCATACAGTTTCAATGCATATTATTGAAATGCATAGTATATAAAGCTTTTATGAAAAGAATAAAATCACTTGACTGATTATATCTGAAGCCACACACACACACAGATGTTACTGGTCCTTGTATAAATTAATGTCACAAATGTTAACAGTGATATTTAAAAATATTGTAATAAGATAATAAGAATATCTAATAAGACTATAATTTATATATGTACACATTCACTTTTAGCTAACACACAGATTCTTCTTTTTACTTTTTTATTATTATTTTTAAACACACATGGGGACTATGTGAAGCTGTTCCAATTAGCAAGTGTTCTATAGCATCAGTTTCATTCCTTAAGGGGTGGCATCATTTTCTTTACAGGCCACCAGATGTCACTTTTTTCTGTTTGCAGCGTCAAAGCTTTGAGACTATTTTTGGCAAAATAGAGTGAAGGCCTCAAAGCATTATGAGGCTTTAACTGCCCATCACTATCAGACGCACAACCCTAAGACTGTGGTTCATTCTTGTTATTCACCAAAATAGCTGTGATTGAAGGTAAATGTGAGTTTGGACACTGCCAAAAGCAAGAGACACAGAGATAAACATACTTATCCAAAGCCTCTGGGAAATTGGTTGCTCCAATGATGATTACGCCTTCATTTGTTTTGAACCTACAAAATAATATCACTCTTAAATAAATAATACACATTATGACAAGGTTATCTAGATAGTTATCAAGATATCCTGTTGCTAAGGATTGGCATGCAAATCCAGTGAGAAAATACTACTTACTACATGTCTAAAATGTAAAGGAATGCAACAGATAATGTAGGAGATTACCCATCCATTTCAGCCAGTAATTGGTTGATAGTCTGTCTGGAGTAAGGGTGCATTGGAGACTCAATTCTTTTTCCACCCACACTATCCAGTTCATCAATGAAGATCACACAAGGAGCATTGGCTTTAGCCTCCCCTATAAAAACAATATATGTACCATAACATTTAATAAAACAATTATATAGCCCTTGAATTAGAAAAGTCAACTGTGCACATCCAAGCTTTATCCAAAAAGGGAAAATGAAAAACGTCAATGTTAGAATTGTTATTATTTTTTTAACTTACTGAAAAGATTCCTTATGCGGCTGGCTCCCACTCCGACAAACATCTCGTCAAACTCTGACCCAGATGCGTAATAAAACGGCACATCCGCTTCTCCTGCCACGGCCCTGGCTAGTAGAGTCTTACCAGTCCCTGGAGGGCCAACCAGCAGAACACCTAAATAAAGTCAAAGAGGTGCAAACAAAGAAAACAAGAGTTTTGGGAGTTATCATACTATAACACACATAGGTGGAGACTTGCCGTATAAAGCAAGCAATCCCAATCATCCCTACCTTTTGGCAGCTTTCCTCCCAAGGCTGTGAACTTCTGTGGGTTTTTCAAGAACTCCACCACTTCCTGCAACTCGTTCTTAGCTTCTTCTACTCCTTTGACATGCTCAAATGTCACGTTTTTCATGTGGACAGGGTCCACCGCTGAGTCCAGCCCTGATGTGGTCCGAAACCGCACTGTCCAAAATTGTTAGATTAAAGTTCGAAATCACACAGCATGGTACGGTAATGCACTAGCTCTCTCTCTCACACACACACACACACACACTCTCACACCTGACTGCCTATATTAGTGGTTTGCTACTACAAGTTCAAGTTTGCTGTCCCTGAAAAGAGCTATGGTTCCAATATAATAACATTAGTTCTTTTTATTTAGGGCTTAATTAATGTTTGCATGCAAAGATTATTTTACCAGGCAAAGAGTCTACGATTATTAACTATTTAATAAATTACATAGAGAGCGAGTTAAAAGGACAAAAAAGAAAGAGAGAAAAGGAGCCTTTACCCGATATGAAGGGTGTCTTTGAGATACCATAGAGCCCAACAAGAAGCAGCACTAGCAGGATGAGACGAGTCCTCCTCAAAGAGTCTGAACAGTTGGAAAAAATTACAGGAAAATTACAAGGGGTAAGGCATTTGATTATTGTTTTTCCTTTGAAACCTACCTTGTGTCCGTTGGGTCAAGGCTTGAGCTTTTAAGAAACCCTCAGCAAAGCCCCTCTTGAAAGCATCCTGTTGTCCATCAGGTATGTCCTTGTTCTTTACCAGGCTGTCTAGACTTTCTACTTCAATCCCCTTGTCACGTGTAAGGAAACCCTGCAGTACAAGGCAGGAATGTTCACCAGTAGTAACAGAATACACCTCAGTTTTACGCTGAATGTTATTACACAACATGGAAAAGATTTGCACATCTCAAAACTCTCCTCATTCACTGGGTTGTGTATGGAAGTTCGTTTTAGCATTAGGAACGGTTTACCTGACATTGGTAAAAAATATGAAAAATAATCCTATTTGTGTCACAATGTTAATTGACCAAAACAATGTTACTGTCAAGTGTAGACATTGTCAATGTCTCGCCACCCCTGGGCTGCTTCTCTGCCTTCTGTATGGAGAAGCTCCACTGCACACAGCTCCACCGACACAGAGAGGAGAGAGAGACTGCACTGTCAGAACTACAATTATATTTTTAGATCCGTTAATGTCATTTGCCAATAAGGTTCATTATAGCATGTGTAAAAATATATATTTTTAAAATTCATCACAATTCAGCCATTTTTTTGCAATGTTTATCACATATTTTCATATGCCAATGATGAAAATACAATAGATCGGTCAACACTAATGTATTCTTTGTTGCTTATAACATATGGAGCTGTGTCAGCACTGTATTTGTATAGTGTCTCCTCTGTTTGCTGCCCTCCAGTGCTCCATGCAATTTAGGTGACTAACAACGATGAATGATCTAATGCAGCTTTATGAAACACATACATTATTCAGTCATTAAATTATTGGATTTTTCTGAGATAGTTTAGACACCACACTCATTCTAGCATGCTTAAAGTTTGTGTCTAAGCATGTTAAGCACATGAATATCTTGAAATAACTACCTTCATAAAAGATGGTGTGAACCCTTCAGATTCCAGGGGGCGGTCAAAGGCTGACTGCAGTCGTCTTGTTTTGCTCCTTAAAGTTTTAAAGCCTCGGCTCTGGACCAACACTTCAAAAATTCAGCATGCATAGGATGTTAAAATTAATCATGATTCCACAGCATAAAATTTCACTAGATTTGCATAAACATGGTTAAACATGCACATTTTTAAATGTGGATTTACAACAAACACATAAAGTAGGAAAATATAGATAGTGAAGAAGAATAATGGTCATCTTCTAATTAATGTTAAAAGGCGATTTCGCCAATTTTCCACTTTCTTTTTATATTTTTAGTTTAGGGTGTAAATGTACATTAATGCTTTTAAATTCATTCTAACTTTACTATATCAAACTATTTCTCTGACATTGCCCAGAGGGTTTGTTAATCATTAGGAGTTCAGATTATGTCATCTGGAAGAGCTCTCGAAAATCAGGTTGACCATGATTACAAACTCCATAGTATAGGTGACGAGATGACATAATCTGAACTGAAGGTTCCTCCAATTGATGTCATCTGGAGGCAATTTCCAGCTAGAAGTAGATAGATGTTTTAATATAGGGAAGTCAAAGGGTTTTTATTTACATGTACTACCCAAACTGTAATGAAAAGAAGCAAATTCAAAATCAGTAAAGGCATCCTTTAAGTATATATGTGAAAATACAAATAGAAATTAATTTAAGTCATTTATTAGTAAGAACTAATTAGAACAGTTATAATCAGCAACAAAGTACTTTGCTACTACTTCTGACGTATAATTACCTGGCCAATGCTGTAGCTCTGTCCAGACAGACTGAAGGGGTGAGGGGTACTGCCTGGAAAAAACTGGTGTTGACAAGGGCATGGAACCCAATGTGAACCCTTGGAACATAGAGAAAGTGTTGTATTTTATACATGCAAATAATACATAGTTAACTGATCACAAAAGATGAGATGCTGTACGAAGACTTCCATAAATCTCCAAAAATAACCTCATGCTAAAAAAAAATCTTAAAAACTGGAAAGAGCTAGTCTGCTGAAATTCTACATGAACAATGATAAAGATAATTGTACCAAAACTGTGGCATCCAATAGCCACTGATGAAATGTCAAAAACACCGGTGAGATTTAAAAAGCAGTAAATAAACCAAAAAAATGTCAATTAAATTTGAAAAACAGTTGTGTGGGAGGCTCATTTGTACCAGAGATACACCATGTACCATACTCTCACCATGCTTATTGTGGAAAAAGGAGTTTGTAGAGAGATGGCAGGTTCTCCAAGCTGTATGGCCGCCCAGTGGAAGAGGTGTCTCCTGTGGGCTCAAGCTTGGCAGCACACTGTTCATCAGCTCATCCAGCTGCTGTAGGTCTGACAATCCATGCTCCCGCATGTTCCACAAGGTCTACGCACACGCACATATTTTTGTTACATAAGTGGAACAGGGCTTAGACGTGTGAATGAAAACTATAATTTATGTGCTGCTGTAACAGCAGATTATCCACTAATAGTAATGAGTACCTCTGTGCAGTGTGGCTCTGAGTCTGAGGCATGATTCTTATGTTTTCTTGTTTTGCAAGTGGTACTGCTGCTGCTGCTTCCCACTGAGATCTTCAGAGAGTTGAGAACGTTGATAAGGTGGCTAAGAGGTACAGTTACCTGTGATCATATGTAACCAACAGCAGGTTAATAAAATGACAAAGACTATTTTACATCTTACGCTTTTTATCAGCCCCCACAAGCATGTTAAAAGCAATTAATTTCTTGGTCGCTGATAACATACATTAGCTAGCTAGCAAGCATTACAAAGTATATGTTATCTGAATTAAGCCTGAACTAGCTAGCTCTAAATAAAAGTAACCAAGTGCAAGTGAGTACCAGTCGTTTATAGAAAAGTTGGTTAAATTGCGGATTTAATTTAATATGCAACGGTGGTCAAAACCCCCACTCATTGACGCACTTGTCAGCTAAGGACACACTTGAACGCTAAAGAGAAAGTTACCTACCAACTAGCTTAAACTTTGCAGGTTGTATTTCAGTTCAGTTATGAGTAAATGGCAAGATAACAAAACTGACTTAACTTCCACTGCCGTAATGTACCTTTATTTCAAATCATCAAACCAAAACGAAAAATCGTAGGTCCCATAAGAAACAAGCTAAGGTTAACTGAGCTAGCAGGCTCCAGTGTACTGGACAACAACAATGCTAATGTTAGCTTGGCCTAACGTTTCTTGAGGTCTTACCTGTGGCTGGACTGTCATTGACAGAGAAAACATTTTTACTTCTCACTGGTATAGGGCAGCCGTTAAACTACGCACTATACCACTGTCCCTGAGTTTTAAATGTCTGTGTTTCTTTCAGTTTCAACTTTCTGTGACAGGTATAGCATGTCCCACTGCTAACTCCAACAGTAGTCTACAAACCGAAAACATACCGGATATGACGACATTGTAACAAAATTTATTGTCCTTGTTAAAGATCTGACCCCCATTTTCTGCCTTTAAATAAGTTCCGTTTCTCTAGCTTTGTTATAAAATTGCTTGTAAATTTCTAGCATCCCACTTTCGCCTTTTTCTCGTTACTGTCAGTATGTTTCTTTTTAGTACAGGATACCTCACACACCCACAGCCTTTTAATTTTTAATTTCAAGACTGAACATCCAAATAAGCGATGAACTGCAACAAATACATGTGTTCCAGCAATGTTTAATTTCATGTTTTACAATTATATATCTGAACCTTGCTTAAAATGAACATTTTCCCTGTACGGCTGACATGAAACAAGAATGATTATATACTCCATGGATTTTCTGTATTCTGGGTCAAATATTTTTCTGCAAAGTTGCAATATTTAATAACATTGCTATAAAATTAATGCACACTTTCCACATAAACAACTATATGATCAAGTTTAAATGTCCATTTGGTCTAAAAAGAAATGCCCCTGAAGTATTTCTATTTTTTAAGGAAACAAATTCAAAAGGCTGCTTAATTATCAGAAAAGGATTTTGTGGGAAAAATACATATGAATGGAAACCTAACAAAACAATTAAAGCTACAATAAATAAAGGGACATCAAATAACTTATATTATAACATACATCTTAATAAATAATAACACCTGCTAACTGTAACACAAAACTAAAATTGCATTAACATGGAAATCTTCTCTTTCTTAATCTCCTACAAAAGTATCTGTAAAGTTAAAACGCTACAGTTTATAGCAGAATGTCTCTTTATACCCCCTTTTGACCATTGATTTATCTAAGGTAGCCTTCTAAGACTACTAGTGCCTCAGTCTGTGTTGGTGACTTTAAAAAAGCCACAAAGCAACAAAAGTGCATGGTTTTCATCCCATTGATCAATGCTGATGTCAGATAACTCAGGGGATTTTCCTGTGAAAAAAAGGTAGAAAAGAGTTTTATTTGTCTTTATGTTGTATCTATAAAGCAAAAAGCAGTTAATTGCTGACAACACACCAGGACATATACTGTGGGTATTTACTTCACCTTCTCTTATGCTGTAGGTAAAGCTGGACAAGCCAATGAGCAATCAGTGGCCAGAGTGCAGTCAACACCACTGTCAGTGGAGATAAATCAAAAGGCCACCAGGATGGTCTCAGGAACTGTAAAACAGAAAACTTGTATTATAGACAGTGTCTGTAGCTAATGAAATTTTAGACTAAAAACATATTTTTTAATGTAATGGTTTATTTATTAGGACCTTCCATGCTATAGGTAAGGACTCCTCCTGCCTTGGTGAAGAGGATTGTGACTGAAAATAGAGAAATTAATCAGAACTCTCAATCATTTAAAGAACAAATTGTCATTAGGACTGTCAACAAAGTTACTACACATATGCTTGAATGAAAAAAGCTGTGTGTGTCTCAGTCACCATGGCCTAACACCACTAGTTTTTACCTGTGACACAGTGAGCACCTCCAATGTGTGAAGCCTGTGCAAAACATTGGCCATGTCATGCTGCAGCCTCAGGAGAGCTGTAGCTATTTGCTCATTGACATTGCCCCTGGTAGCACTGACATAATGTCTGTTCTGTGACACACAGCAGCAGCTAGAATCTGCAGTGACAGCCAACTGCGAGGTGCAGGCAACAACTCCTAATGGAGATCCTGAAACAAGAGTTAGAATCTGATAAGCTAAAGCTATAACAAGCAACACATCTGATCCTTTTAAAAGCTTAAGGGAGGGAATTACATCTACATACATTGTCAGTGTAGTCTCACCTCGCCCTTTTCTTGACAAGGAGCTGTTGAGTGGGCTTGTGCTAATCCCTGTGAGTACTTGATCCTCGCCTCCATTCAGAGTAGTGCTGCTCTCAAACCACAGATCGTTTTGCTTTACAGAGGCAGCTCCTGATCTGGGTTGCTGAACTTTTGATGAACACACATGCTTGTTGGAGAAAAATGAGAGCCAACAACTTAATTGCCCATTAATAGGACAGAACTTTGTAAATTAATAAATAGATTGTAAAGTAATGCTTAACACTTTAACAAGGGCTACACCTCTTCCATGGCTAGATGCTCCATTGAATCACAGAATTCTTCATTATCTGAGTCTGTGGACCGATGGTTCTTCTCAGAAACAGCATCGCTATGATCTGAAAAATGTGAAACACACACAACTGATGCTATACTGCTTCACTACAGAATAAACATTAGGTCCTTGTTTAAATGCAGTGTCTACCAACTTCATGTTTCCATGGGAAGCATAATGGCAGTCTGTAAAATGTGGAATTTTTTTTGCGGTATTCTTAAAGGAATACATATATTCAGCAAATATACTTATTTGCTTTCACATCTGTAGTGTTAGATGAGATGGTCAATACCACAAACATGTCCATTCTAAGTAGGAACCAAGAGACATTTAGCTAAATATAACAAAAGAAGACTGGATGTTATACAGTATATACAACCCCAATTCCACAAAAGTTGGGAAGATGTGAAAACATCAATAAAACAGAATGCAATGATTTGCAAAGCTCGTCAACCCATATTTTATACTCATAAACATAAACAACATATCAGATGTTGAAACTGAGACATTTTATCATTTTATGGAAACTACTAACTCATTTTGAATTTGATGGCAGCAACACATCTCAAAAAAGTTGGAAGAGGCGGAACAAAAGACTGGAAAAGTATTTGCTGCAACTCAAAAACAAATGGAGGAGCATTTGACAACTAATTAAGTTAATTGGCAACAGCTCAGTAACATGACTGGGTATAGAAGGAGGATTTCAGTGAGGCAGAGCCTCTCAAATGTGAAGATGGGCAGAGGTTCACCAATCTGTGACAAACTTCCTCTAAAAATGCTGCTCAACGTTGCTCAATGTTATGTTACTCAACATAACATTGCAGAGACTTTGAAGATCCCACCATCTACAGTATATAATATCATCAAAAGATTATGAGAATCAGGAGGAATCTCTGCACGCAAGGGACAAGGCCGAAGGTCAAAATTGGATGCGCATGATCTTTGGGCCCTCAGGCAGCACTGCATTAAAAACTGGCATGATTCTCTCCTGGACATCACTGCATGGGCTCAGGAACACTTCCATAAATCACTGTCTGTGAACACAATTCGCTGTGCAATCCACAAATGTAAGTTACAGCTGTATTGTGCAAAGTAAAAGTCATATGTGAACGCAATCCAGAAATATTGCCGTGTTCTCTGGGTCAAAGCTCATTTAAAATGGTGTGAGACAAAATGGAAACCTGTACTGTGGTCAGATGAATCAAAATTTGAAATTGTTTTTAGAAACCATGAACGCCCTGTTCTGCTGACTAAAGAGGAGAGGGATGTGATAGAAATTTGTCTCTCTTCCTTAGTCAAGTGTTACTAAATCTTGACAGAACTCAGGGTGATGAACCATCTCAGTTTAATACATGCCGGCATGGAGAAGAACAAGTGGATGTTGGTGTCTCAAACCCCTTCTATTTATACTCAAACCCAAAATAGGAACCACCCTCACAAAACATGACTGAAGAAACCAGGTGCACACAGTTGACAGTCATCATTCTTGTCCCTTTCTAGGTTATCTAACAATGTAAGTTGTGAAGCAATAAAACCCTTTTATTGCACCTTCTTGTAGATCTTGTGACCCCACTACATTGTTTTGGGCCTTGTAACAACAAAGTGTCTACTGTGATCTTAAGCAGTCTTCTAAACTTGACACAACCTGTGACTTCTTGTCCTCTTTGTGACCTCTTCAGTAAGCCCATCTTGGTTGACTGTTTGCTAATTATCTAACCATATGACTAAATTTACGCTATTCCCCCACAGGGACCATCCATTTTGTTATCAGCAGCCAGTTCTAAAGCCTGCATCTCTGATGGTACAGACAGTAGAAGAGGGGATGGTACACAATTACAAACACCACCTTCGTCCAACTTTTTTGAGATGTGAACTGGGGTTGTGAATAGAGTTATATAAATATACGAAGTTTATATGCAGAAGTAAGTGTTACACTTTCAGCTAACTCTTAGTAAGACAAGCAAATTTCAAAAAATCTCAAACAATTTCTTTAAGAATTGACAGTGGTCTGCGGCTTGACTCATCAAGTTTTTTTATTTTATTCTTTTTACTACTTATTTTATGCCACTGATACTGATAATTGCTGTCACAAAAATCTAAAATACACAGAAATAATTGAACTCATCAAATTCACACGGTATACATATATTCAGACAAACAGAATCTGGAAAATTATAATCCTTTCTATTAAATTTAAAATCTTGTCTATATGTATAAGTTGTATAAGCAGTTTTCTAATAACGTGTAATCCTACCACTCAGGTGACCATTGAAGTGCGTATACGGGTTGTACTGAACACTGGGCTCTATAGAACAGGCCAGTTCATCCTCCTCTGCCTCACTGTTGAGGGAGCTGTGTGTCCCATTGGTGAAAGAGGACACACTGGGCTCCACGCTGCTGCTTGTTACCCTGGTGTCAGACTTCCACCTCTTGTCCTCCATCATTAGCAGCCTCGAGTTAGGACCCCAGTCTGAGAAAACACAGATACAAGAAAACAGAAAGAGTGAGAAAGTATGGCTAAGTATCGCAAAGTGCTATTCTTTTGTTACGTATCCTCTTACCAGCCATATCTCACATTGGATTTGTTAATGAAAATTACTTTTTCCTTTACCACTTTAAAACACTGGTCTTAATTTTGTTAGAGGGGTCATCATGCTTTAAACGGCAACTATTCATGACTTGGATCCTTAAAATTCCTCACTTTACACAAAGAAAAAAACAAAGTAGTGTATAAACAGACAAATAATGCACTAAATAATAATGCACTAAAAAACCGACTGTATACACATTACTGCAAATAACTAATCTGTGCCACATAAGAACTAAAATTGTATTTTTAAAACACCCTATAATGGCTAATAAGTGCAAATTTAGCAAATTCTTACAAAGGACTACACTCTTGGGGCCTACTTGTAGCTGTGCACTAATTCTCATTTGGTGCACTAGTGAATAGCTACAGCAGCAGGACCATTTGTATGTTGGATGGGCACTAAATAAACTAGTGATGTGTTTTTGTGAGATGTATGGCACAGAGGAGCATGATATTTCAGGCATTGCTTCTGTGTTTTCCTGAGTTTTAGGAAAAATATCACACCACAATGTCAAAAAACAAGTTTAATTGGCCTACAATTTCACCTCTAAAACACAGCACACTCCACAAAAACAAAATCTGAATTAACTAATACTACTAACGGTACCTTTTTCTCCTTCTTTCTTGTCTTCATCTTCTGTATTATCTTCATCCCCAGTCTCTTCTTCCTCACTTCTCCTCCAATCACTACTTTCCTCTTTTCTCTCAATTTCACTATTTTCTTTGCTTCCTTCTGACTCCTCACTACTAACACTTACGCCATGAACATTGTCTTTTTCATGAAGATTTTGTATATCATCCCACAGATCCCCATAGCCTGAGCAGCGAGGGAAACACTCTCGATTAACTCTTTATCAATGTATATGCAACACAACATAAATCATCACAAACCAAAGACATACAGACAGTAGCTTCTACACTCCACATCTACACTACAGAGTAAGCACAAACACACTGAATAAGCACAATTAACACATACACATTTTGTCAGTCACGCAAAACATCAAAGAAAGCAACTTAAAGTAAGCTTTTAGACTGTTTGACTAATCTACAGTATCATCTCTACAGCTACCACAAAGACTTGCCTTCCATAGTTGGATTCTTAAATGACTTGACCAGTTCATCTGGTGATTAAAAAGACATGTAAGGCAGACTCAGCATTCAGAGAGAAATAATCTGTGTCATTGAGAAATCGAAAGACATCTATCTTACAGCAGTGCTCTCCCTGGATTCTTAGTTTTTTTCAAGTAATACAATCTCTGATCATGCACATTACCTGCATGTTTTTCAAAAGGACTATCGAAAGGTCTCCTGTCCACTTCATGTCCTGCTTCTTCTTCTTCTGCATCTACCTCTGTGTAGAAGTTGCCAAGCTTCTGCACAAGGTCGGACACTTCGTCTGAGATTGGGATGGTCTCCAAAATCTGGCAACAATTTAATTAAATTTGCAAACAATAGTCAAAAAGGAAGTGGTATTTTTATTTCGCATACGATTCTGATGGACAAACTGCATCAGTTTCATTTGGCTAGGATATCAAAAACAATTGTTTTTCTTCATAGCATGTTTCACACGTTTTTCTTCAGATGATTGTTTAAAGTTTATTAGCAGTTTATTATTCTGTGTGCTGCTTCTATTTAGACTCACCAGCTGGATGTCCTCTATGTAATTCTTCATGGCTTCCTCCTTTGTCATATTTCCTAAGGAGCTCCAAGCATCCCTGACAACACAAGTCATATTTCAACACTTGATCAGTGGAAAGAAACTGAACATTGCCGCAACTGAAAATGTGCAGTTAGGGAGGTATTAAATGATGCTGAAAATCAGTATTATAGCAGGATTAGCATTTATGATATCTGCTCTACTGTGCAGTAGGTATTACAGTATAAATAACAGATTTGAACAACTGTATATTGTTATGTGTATTTGCATACAACATGTTCAGTGTACTGTTAGTGTGAAGCATCCAAAAGAGACATCTGTTTGTCTCCTGTGTTGCTAATAGACCTAACTGAGAACTGAATTGTGAAATACAATGCCAATTATGTGTGCACTATAAGACAACTTACCATTTAGCTTTTCCATGAGAGTCCCAGAAGCCAGTTGGTCTAGGGATGCTGCAGGGCCCCAAGGTAGCCTGTTTATAGTAACTATAGAACATCAGCATCATGTCATCAGACGGCTGGAAATGACCTAATAAATGTAAAAAACGGATTACAAAAATCATTACTATTGTCACTATGTTGATTTACATTTAGTTATCTGCATGTTCTTCAATTTAAAAGTGTAATAAAAGATGCATTTGAGCTACATGACTTTAATCAGCTCTTAACCTTACAGCAGCTTTATCAGCCAATTCTGTATGTGGGTCAATCACCTGGGGTGTTTACACACCAGATAACACAAACACACGGACTACCACAGACCTTAACGCTCAGATTCACCCCATTCATTGATTAAGACAGAATAAGTTGGAATACATAGAATAAGTTATCACCCTCTTCTGGTAAACTCCGCATCACTTTAACTGCACCGGCAAATTTCGCCTCCAGGCTGTATTTGTCCTCGTCCTGCGCCATGCTGAGCTCGACAAGGATGCCAAGGAGTCCTCACGTCTTGAACAAGAATTTTGTGTCACTTGAGCGCAGTATGGTCATTAACCTACTGAAGCTAGCCGCCACTTGTATTTAACGAAATATGGGCTGTTTCCTTTAGCGTTATAATCTAACAGCTTTTAGGATAAATGTGTTCTCTGTGTTAAGCGTGTGTCGGTTCAGCGCTAACAAACTATATAGTTTTCTCCTGTTGTTAATTACAAACTCACCATTAAGTTCATATTCGCCAGCGTGATCATTATTTCATTAGCACGGTGTCTGTGCGGGTGATATGCAATGGAAAGCCAATTTCGACTTAAGTCAAGGATGAGCCAAACTGTCTACGTTCGATACCACACAGTGTTTGGGAAATGCAGTTTTTGTTAACCGCAGCCTTCGCAAATGATGCCTAGCGACTTTGCTCTTACGTATACAAATCCCATAAACCCATTTAACAGGGATTTAATCCGCGGTGATATTTGGGAAATGTAGTGCCTTGGGCTTTTGCATTACAAGGCAAAACAGCACCCAAGTGTGCAAGCCTTTTAGTTTCTAATTTTAATAAAAACGTATGACATATGAAAGGGTTTATAGTATGCCACTTGCTAGAAACATAATTTTATGACTTTAATCTTATCTCATAAAGCATCACAATTATTTTTGTGTAAGTAGTTGCCATGTGTTGTTATATTTTATCCGTCTTACTAAAGACTACGAGACTGACATAGTTTTTAATACAGCCTTTTAAGTGACACACAGTATTACTGCTACTTATTACTACCATTATTGGTTTACTCTACATGAATACAGTACATCTATAGGGTTTAGGCATTTTGAAAATGGAATCAAATGTTTTAAGAGGATATCGTGGCATATCTCATTCCATAATGTTTTAGGCGAGGGTGTTCATTTACATTACATTTACATTTAGTCATTTAGCAGACGTTTTTATCCAAAGCGACTTACAAGTGAGGTACAAGGCAAGTAAGAATCTAAGTCAAAGTCCTATCAGAAAAGTGTTCACATTTCACGAGATGCAAGTGCGAGAAAGAGCAGAAAAGTATTTTTTTTGTTATTATTATTATTTAATAGATTTCAGTGCATAGGAAGATGCGGAAGAGTTCTGTTTTCAGCAGCTTTTTGAATATGGGGAGTGAGTCTGCTGAGCGTGCAGAATTTGGCAGCTCGTTCCACCATTGTGGGATCATTGCGGTGAATAGGTTTGCTTGGTGTCTTCTGTGCGGTGCTGGGACTACCAGACGTCGTGCGTTGGCAGACCGCAGCAGGCGGGAAGAGTTGTAGACTTGAATGAGGGAGTTGAGGTAAGCGGTAGCTGTTGAGTTAACCACCCTGTAAGTAAAAGCCATAGCTTTGAACCTGATGCAAGCAGCTACAGGAAGCCAGTGCAGAGATCTAAAGAGTGATGTGACATGGGTCCTTTTTGGCTGATTAAAAATGAGGCGAGCTGCTGCATTTTATATCATCTGCAAGTGTTTGATTGTGGATACCAGTAACCCCACTAACAAAGCATTGCAGTTATCAAGACGAAATATGACCAACGCCTGTACAATGATTGTATATTCTGTGAGGTAGGAGCTGATCTTTCTGATGTTGTAGAGGGCAAATCTGCAATCCCTAGAGACTGAGGAGATGTGATCCTTAAAGCTCAGTTGGTCGTCCATGATGACCCCAAGATTTCTGGCCGACTTGGGAACAATCACTGTAGCTCCAATGTTGATGCTGATGTTGTGTTGCATTGAAGGTCTGGCTGGGAAAACAAGGACTTCGTTCTTGGAGAGGTTGAGCTGACGATGTCTCTCTCTCTCTCTCATCCAGGCAGAGATGTCTGAGAGACAGAAAGAAATGTGTGATGAGACAGTGGAGTCGTCTGGTGGAAAGGACAGGAAGAGCTGTGTTTCATCAGCATAGCAGTGATAGGAAAGACCATGTGAGTGAATGACAGAACCCAGGGATGCAGTAAAGACGGAAAAAGAAGAGGACCAAGAACTGAACTCTGCGGCACACTGGTAGAGAGTCTATGAGAGTGAGAAACATGCCCCCGCCAGGATACCTTGAAGGTTTGTCTGGATAGGTAAGAACAAAGCCAGGCTACAGCTGATCCAGAGAGGCCTGTTCATTTCTGCTTAGTAATTGCTTTGACCATTGAGGTTCCCAACGTAATTAAAGTAATATTAGTAAATGGGATGTTAGTTATTGAGTGGTAAAAATAAAAATATTTTATGCTTGCATTTGTGCCTTTCTAGAATAGCACTTTTTTTGTTCTTTCGCCTTATATTAAATACATAATTAAATACATCTCACATTATTAACATAAATATAATGAATAATAACAACAATAATAATAATAATTACACTTAAGAACCATCAAGGTGACTTGTCATTGGTCCGTTACTGTCTAACTCGGCCTCTCAACCAATCGGCGCTCACCATTTGTGGCGTAGCTGCGATTTGTCACAAGCTGCTGAATCGCAGGCCAGCGGCCCTGCTATGCCAGGCGGGGGAGCCCCTTTCTCAGCAACACGGCACAGCATCACCGCCTCGCCTCACTGAAAAAGACGGAGAGGAGAGAAATGCAAAGGGATGTAAGATGGCAGAGCTACAAATGCTATTAGAGGAGGAAATCCCTGCCGGTAAAAGAGCGCTTGTGGAAAGCTACCAGAATCTGTCCCGGGTTGCGGAATACTGTGAAAACAATTATGTTCAGGTAAGAAGCGAGTAACGGGCTTTAGATTGGGCACATTTGTCGGTAATTTCCGTCGTGTCTGTGGTGCTTTAGTAGAAGTGAGTGAAACCACAGGGACAGGAAATGCTGGTCGTAACGGAAGGATCCTCAAACCGCTATCTACATGGAGTGGCCTTTCTTTCGGCACAATGGTTCAGCTGCGGCTCAGTGCTGTGTGTCAAACATGGCTGCATTTTTTTTTTTGTTTGGTATCTCGGCTGGTCAGCCCGGTTTACCGGAGCTGAGTTCACATTAACAGTCTGTACTCGATGAGCTGAAAGCTGCTGGGGTTTTAGAGGGTGTGTCGTTGTTATGATCCAGTGGTTTGACACTCACTGCATTACCGGTTAAATGACGTTAAACGTTAACGTTATATGAAGTATTACCTCAACAAATTCTGATAGTTAATCATCCATTTTACACATCAAGGCTATATAGGCTATCTCTCTCTCTCTCTCTCTCTCTCTCTCTCTCTCTCTCTCTCTCTCTCTATATATATATATATATATATATATATATATATTCTATCTTATGGCTTAACGGTTAGTCACTATAAACTCACAATGCCAGGGCATCACATTGATTTCCATCTGATTGTCTTTCCTATTAACCGCTAAGATTGGGCTTCATGCCTCTCTCATATGCTGGATTGCTATATCATTATGTAGGCCAAGTCATGTTAGACATCAGGTGTGCAGTCAAGCTGCTCATGATATAGGTATCATCTAGCTGAAAACATGGCTCTATGGATCATTTGCTTGTAATCAAATTCACAGTGCAAATCAGTGATAGATGTGTCATGTTTTTTGCATAGTAAGACTGAATATTAAATAAATGCCAAAAAAAGTCTGGTACAGTAATCTAAATCACTTAGGCCTGAGGTACGCTTGTGAGCTCTTGTGCTTCAGTGGCAAGCTTTTTATTACATTGTTATTGAATGTTTTATAAAAATGTAAGCTTATGTCATAATGTGTATTAAAATGAATACATAAAAGTGTATAAAATATAAATACATGGGTTTCTATCCTGAAAAGTTTTAAAAAGCATCATCACCATGTGGGGGACGGTGTGTGCTGACATTATAGACCATCATTGTGCTGAATGGTGTGGTGTGAACAGCAGTGTGCTGACAGATGAGGCACAAACCAGAACCCCCACTGTGTTCCAGCATAGTAATTTTTGACTGTGGTGTTGAGAAAACCCACATGTTTGCAGTAATAACACATCAGATCACTTCAGCCCGGTTGTCATCAGAAGTGCAATGTTAGGTTACACTGCTTGAATGTCTTTACTGGATACTGTCAGTTTCGCAAAGTTGTTGTAGTGTGCTCATCCCAGAAACATTGTGGGGAAGCTATCATAGAATTCTAACATTTTGCACAAAGTGTATTACTATTACAGGTTTTACTTTGGGTCTCACATCTGCATTTCACACCTTGTGGCTAAATTAGTTGACATGGAGAGGTTGAGAGGAAGTGTTATACTCGTAATGGTAAACCCATCTACTATTTACAGCAGTGGGTTAGGGGGTAACGTTCTATCTAGAGAGCAAGTGGCTTAAATGTTGATTTATATATGTTCACTTGAGACTGTACTTTAGATGTTTGTGTGGACATTAAATTATGTTAGGGCTACTAGATTGATAATGTTGCTCTTCTATGCCACTTTTGGGCAGAAATCAATGTGTTTTCACTCATAAATCTGCAGATAAACTTAGCAAGAATACATATTATGTTTGTTGCACCCCAAATCCAAGTTTTTAAATATTTATAGTAATTGAAAAGGCCCACAGTGGGCAATTTGATTGTAATGCATTAAAGTTCATATCAAACCACAACTATGGGAAGTGAAAAACCACATTTTTGAGATGTTGACTAGATGTGATTTTGATGTGCGATTGACGTGACCGTTACAACAAACCAAATCTGTGGCATGCATCGAAATTCTATTGCGTCTGGGTGAGACACGATTGGAAATGAGTTCTGTTTTAATAGTTTTTAATTTAGTCATTGTTTCACAAAACATTGTCATACTTTTGCCACATACTACCTGAATCTGCAACACATTATGAAATGAATAATGCACATATTGGGTGGCTTATGTTAAGGATGTGGCCTAGACAGCAGCGACTAATTTGTGTGTTGTTGCTTGAGACGGTGAGTGATGCATACTTTTATGACCTGTAATTAAAACCACTTTAGATTTATTTTGAGTCCGCCTATTTCTTAATCCTTGTATAAAAATTAGATACATGAGGATTTTTATCCTACATACTTTTAAAGCTATTGTAATTAGAATATTTTTTATAGCAGCCTAGTCAACATTGAAGATGAAAACATTTATGTGTCTCTTTCTCAGTAATGACTTTTTGAGTGACATTAAGACATTAGCTAGAATCCTGCTTGCATGCAGTACAAACACACTTGACAAACAACACAATATAAAGCATAAGGAAGCATTGCATGCATTATAGCTTTGACTTGTGTTCAGTAGCACTGGGAAATAATAATGTGAAATATTCTTCATAAAGATCCGAACTTAGCTTTTTGCTCCATGTTGTCAAAGCAAACTTCAGTCTACTTTGTTGCACAATGTTGTCACAGGCCTCAGGCAATACCTTGTTGTCCTAAGGTGAGATAGAATTACATAAACCTGTGGTAATAAGAGTTTATAAATGCTGGTTATCTATTCACATTATCATCAATTGAAATAGCAACACTATACAAAACACCAGAGTGCCAATGTATGGTCTGATATGTTAATCATCTTCTGTGAAGCTGAAGAAAAGAAATTAAGTCAGTTGAATTTTTACATGGGATATTTAAAATTAGTAATTTGAAAAACTGACAAACTGTCATCTACAAAATGATGCTGGCTGTCGTGAAACCTTTATGTACTAAAATAGCACCTCTCTGAATTAAAGCTGTTTTTGGAATCAACAGTTAAATCATGCTGGGACTGTGCAGGGAGTGCTATTGATGTGTACAGTAAGTGGAGCTTAGCATTTACAAAAAAAAAGCCAAACAAAAAAATAGGTGTAGACTAAAAATACTTTGATTTATAGTACATGGTTTGCATATCTAAACCAAAACGTGCAAACTGATGTGTTTGGCTAACATTCATTGACCAATCTGTATCAGTTACTTTTCAAAGTCTGTTCATATTCCTATTGTTAGGAAAATGTAGGAATAATAAAGTGTTAGGTGGAAGCTCGTGATTCTACTTAATTTCCTTGAGCTCTCACATACAGTACCCCTCTGGTTTATGGCTGTTTTATTCTTCACTCATATGGTCCATAATATTCCATTATCAGACCTGGTGTTCTATATGATATTACACCCTGAAATTGCTTTATTTGACTGCATTGTTAAGGTTGAGTATGGTGTTTAACAAAAAAGTAATCCCTAGTGAAGAGCGTACAAAAAGCTTTTTGTCAGCTTAATAAGAAACATGATATCTCAAAGCAGGAGAGAGTGAATAAGAGAGGGAGACCTCCACAATGAACAGTGAGTAGTGGGAAGATGTAGGCTATCATTGCCAGGGGTTTTCTGTGCAGGATATTTTCATACTTTTAATTTGTTTAATTCTGTTGGACATTTAACCTTTATTTAAATCCTGGCTGCCCTCATGTATAAATATGGGAAACCATACAAACGCAGTGTTGGCATTTTTTCAGATTTTGGTCTGAATGAGTCATAAAAATAATAAAATGTGTTTCTGCAATGAGTTTCTGCAGTGTGAACACGGGGATATACATAAATCAGGGTTCTCCTAGTTTATGTATGAGGAATCATTCCAGCTTCTGGGCAGTGCAGAGTAAGCATGCAATGTTTGCCCTGCTGCCTATGTGTTTTACAAACTGTGATAACAAGTCTGCATTACACAAGAAAACTTGGAGGTCCCATCTGCTACAGATATTGTTGCTGCAGTTAGTTTCCAAGTTAGCAGGCAGGAAGGTAGAGCTGTTGTAAGGTGTGGTCATGTCATAGGGTGCTCTTTCACCTGCACACATACCAGGACTGGAGGTATGTTCTAAGGAATAAATAAGGTTTCTTTATTTCACTTAAAAAACATCACTACAACCGCAACAGAATATGTATGAAGACAGTTCATAAACTGAGCCTTTTAACCTTTTGACAAAAACCTTTTTCAACACTTAATTAAAAGAAAAAGGAAATGAGTGCAGTCATTTATACTGAAAATAGTCAGTGCTGCTCCCTGCAATGGGCTGTTGGAGTCTTTCTCTGTGGGGTAATGTTATCCCTGTTTTGTTTCCAAACTAAAAATATGTCAGTTCTACAGCTATTTAAAGGTGTCCAGAAACAGATGGTTTGCCGGTGGAGATTTAGGATCCCAGAAAATGTTTTGGCATTCCTGCTCACTGGCCCAACTCCCACCATGCACCTGTCCCACGTTGCTCATTGAAGATATTCGGAAGGTATTGTTATCTAATTCCAGGCTGCTTTGAATTCCACAAAGTCGTCCCCTCTGAGAAACTCTTGTTCCTGTCCTTTCTCACCAGAGCACTGAGGTTTTAAAACAGCTGAGAATGAATGGTCCTGCCAAATACTGTTCCCTGCAATAAACTGCCCTCTCATTCTCTGCTCACTCAACTAGTAGGAGAGTAACTACAGTGCTGCCTTTCTTCTTCACTTACCTACCCCTACTTCCCTCTGCCACTTGTCCATTTTTTCCACCCACACATCTTTGCAGTGATTATACTGACTTTTGATGTCTCTTCATCTTTTTCCTTCCACTAGGCTCAAGACAAGAAGAAGGCTTTGGAGGAGACCAAGGCCTATACCACCCAGTCTCTGGCCAGCGTGGCCTACCAGATTAATGCCTTAGCTAACAATGTGCTGCAGCTGCTGGATATCCAGGCCTCCCAACTACGACGCATGGAGTCCTCCATCAACCACATCTCGCAGGTACACACCACATGCACATACAATACTGTATGCATTTGTAACTTGCAATAAAGTAAATGCGTAATGGCCATTTTGTTACAAGTCACTTCAGTCTGACTGGACCTTTTTTGTTCATGACATCCATGCCTGTTTGAATTATAGAACGTGCAGTTCACATGATTGGTAAATGCAGGTTTACTAACTGTTTTGTATGGTTTACATCCTACTGAAGAATAATATGGCATTGTGATTGATTGCCCTCTATTTAGTGTGATAACACTATATTATAAAGACAGAAATTCCACGGACATGGATCGTGCTGGAACCGCCTACCCCATTTTAGTTCCTCTTGCTATATCAGCAGTCTTCCGTTCTATCTTTCCATCCCTCTTTCTGTGCTTCATGTGGCCGGCCACCCTGTCTGTCATCCAGTGAATGTCCACGTGCTTCATTAAGCCTGTCAGGGATGAAGAGAAATCCTGACACCAGCACTCTCGCCTGGTTGGCATTTTCAGCTGCCGCGTTACTCCAGAGGCAGCACGATCAAGCAGAGTTAGGGTGCAGTCTAACAACAAAAGCCTCTATTGATCTTTAAGAGTTGAGCTTTGATGCTTTAGGGACACCTCAGCTGCATAGGATTAAAACCACACTACAGTGATCAATTAACAGCAAATGTATACAGAATATGTTGGCTCAGTATGGAAAACCTAACTATAGGTGGGACAGTGAGTATTTTCTATAGATGCCTATCCAACTAGTGTGAGGTGGGGGATAGAATATTCTCAGTGATCTCTCTGGTAATTTAGCTCACTGTTCCACAATTCATTTTAAAACTTTGATTTCAAATTCTCTCTTTAGGCATGTCTGATATTCACAGATATATTGCAAATAGGAACTACTTAGAGGAAATAGACAAAATGTCAGAATTAAACAGGATAGAAATGTGGCTTAAATGAGCATAAGAGAATACTTGTAGCTGATATTACAATATTTACAAGATGGTTAAACAGAGAATAGGATGGTAAAGCACTATTATTCGTTTTTTATGGAAAGCCCTAAGAAAATGTAAGACAGTGGTAACACACCATCACAGTTCTTAATTTCATACTGGTTTATCAAACTGTGACAAAGAAAGGCACCTCAATGTTACTTTGATTCACAGATAGAGCAAACCTGGTTTTTGTTTGGATCTAGAACACGGAGAATTTGCTTTTATATGCATCTCATATCGGTATCTCCCTGTAGCTTGGATTTACTCCCCCGGCAGTAATGTGTCCAAGAAATTAAATTATATCTAGTCCAGGTGTGCCAAAAATGTTTCTGGATTAGGAGGTCCTAATTGTCAAATTAGAAAGAGAAGATAAGCAAAATATTGCTTCCAAATCCAACTCCACCATCTGTGGGATTTAAATTCTTCTGACAGGAGAGGCGGTCACTGACTCACCTTTCTATAGAAATGGCACTGCTTCAGTGTACTTCAGTGTGATGTTTTAATGCAGTGCTGCCTGAGGGTCCAAAGATGACATGCATCCAGTTGTGACCTTTAGTCTCGTCCCTTGCACAAAGCTAGGCGTGTCACCTCAGTTTCATCCTGATTCTCTGAATCTTTTGATGATATTAAATACTGTAGATGGTGGGATCTTCAAAGCCTTCAAAACTTTTTTCTGAAATTGTTTCAAAATTGTTTCAAAATGTTTTGGCGCAGTTTTTCACAGATTGGTGAACCTCTGCCCATCTTTACGTTAGAGAGGCTCTGCCTGTCTGAAATGCCCCTTTTATCCTAGTCATGTTACTGATCTGTTGTCAGATAACCTACTTGGATGTCAAATGCTCCTCCATTAGTTTTTTTAATTTGCAGTAATTACTTTTCCGTTTAGGGAGGCAGTGGCGCAGTTGGTAGAGTGGCCCCCTACTAGCCATAGGGTCGGAGGTTTGCGCCCATCCAAAACTGTAATTCATTGACTTAGTGGGCTATAATTGGCCTCATTTCAATCTTTTCAGATGGTCAAAGTGTAGAATGTACTTACACAGGGACACATTTGCAAAAATGTCAAATCTTTGAAGTCACATATGTTGACATGCCTTGGAATCTCAGTAGAGATAATGGCAAACATATCTTCATCTTGTTCTGCTGTACAGGAGTGAATAATTATTTGCTAAAGATTTATCAGGCTCAAACTACTGTATACCAGATCCAACACTGAACCTTAAGCTGCAGAAGATGAGCAGAAGGCCAGATGTTTATTATAGAGATTACAAAAATGTGAGGATTTTGGTTAAAGGACCCAAGTGAGGAGACAGCGAGAAGAGATATCAATGAAGGGATTTTATTACAATTGTGTAGTAATGAGAATAACAGAAATTCGTTCATAAAATGGAGTATAAAGAGAGCCACAGGTTAAACATACAGTGAATAAGGAGGCTAAAGAAAACAGTAAAGGCCTGGAGAAACTAGACAGTAGAAATGGACCTAGGTGCAGGAGTGAGGGGGATCTAGGGAAACTGAACGTAACCATACTACATGATCTAATGCTGGGGAAACTAATCACAACACTGTCAGGAATGACAGAGAAAAGGAAGTGTCACAAGACTGATCTTGAATAGTTAATGATATTAATATACAGAATGTGCACATACAAAAGCTGGTGAAGAAATGAACTAACAATAACCCTAATGTGGTGTACATACAGTGTCACATTAAGCAAGGAGGGGAAACTATCAGAATGATCTTTGGACAGGAAGTGGGGAAGAGTTGGTACAAAATAAGAGTCAGAAAACAGGAAGTGAAGCTATTGAAAGTCCATGACAAAAAGAAATGAATACAAAAGAGCACAGGAAGGGCAGCCTACAGCCTGCCATCACAATTAGGAAACAGTTATCTTTCATAAAATCTTAGTTTTTTTAGCAGTGTCTTTTCAGAAGAAATAAAGCTGAGCTATCAGCTTTATTTCTTCTGCAAAGACCAGTCAGCATCTACAGATGTGTATCATAATTGTTATGCAGCTATATCAAATGTTTCCTGTTGTCAAGATTAATTTGTTCTTGTTAAAACTGACTAGACATCGAATGGGCCGTCACTTTATTTGTTGTTTGTTGTTCTCTGTGTTTAAGGCCTAAATTTGAAAACTGTAAGAATATATTGAATACAGATGATTTTCCATCTCTTTCGTATCTAGCTCTCTCTCTCTCTGCCTCTCTGTCTTTCTGGGTTGAGTTTTTCTCATTTTCTCTAATCTGAACTGCAACTCTACTCACCCATCAGTGGCAGGAAATAGGCGGGGCTCTTTTCTTACTTCCCAGATTAAGCTAGGCGTGTCACTTCAGTTTCCTCTACTAAAAACAGAGTCTAGCTGTTCTTGTATGTGTGTATGTATGTGTGTGTGCGTATCACACACACACGCATGCATACACACACACACACACACACACACACACAGTGCAGCACACACAGATGTCAGTTTTTCGCAGCTGGAGGAAGCAGCAGTTGCCGGTCAGCTTAGCAACAACTGTCAGAGCTGTCTGGTCAACTGGATGAAATCAGCAACGTGATAGTGATGATTGATGACTGACCTTGCATGGGTCTTGCACACACAGTCAAGCACACATTTACTTACAGAAAAATCATGCACTCTCAAACACACACATACACACACATGTTTTTTGTATATCTCTTGTACACACATTACCTAAGACCAGCTTTAGTGACAGACTTATAGTACGTGTTTTAGCTTCAGATCAGATCTCTCCTCCCAAGTGCGACCTTGAACTCAGATAAGTCACCTTTTTCCCTTATTCCTCCTCATATTGTCTCCAGCTTTATGTCCCCACCTGCATCACTCACTCGTTCCAATTTCATTCATCATTCATTAACTGAAGGACAGTTCAACCAGCAACCTGCTGTGAGTGATGGTTACTGTAATCGCATAAAAAAAAAATATTTAAAGGAACATGACATTCAAATTATAATTGGGACACACTATAGACAAGCTCTTAGTATATTAAGTTAAATAAAAAGAAGCGGTTTAACATGAAATGATAAAACGATGTCTGAAGGATCCCATAGGTCTTCTAATTTCAAGCTTGGCCAGTATCATTTGTGCTTCATTTAAATGAATAAAAAAACTAAAAAAAACTTTTGCTATGCTTTTGGAATGCTGCTTTTGTCAAAAGTAAACCCTTCTGGCATTTGTTTCATAATAAACTCCTTCTGAAGAAGGGAGGTGATTATTCTCCCTGAGGCTTTTAATGTAAAAATAATGGAGAAAAGACTGGGTTTCCATTACAAGCAAATTTTTGTAACAAGCAACAAGGCTTTTTAGTCAAATACGAACAAATCATTTTGTGTTTCAAAACATGTTTCAATCATGTTTTAATACTAGCCTCTCTAAGATGAAGTAAATCCATTTTGAGTTTTTACAATATGGTCAACAAACCCCGAATTGTATATTGCACAGACTTCTCATGCCCCACTTCTTTTCTCTCTCCCCCAGACAGTGGACATCCATAAAGAAAAGGTGGCACGTCGGGAGATCGGCATACTTACTACAAACAAGAACACCTCCCGCACCCACAAGATCATTGCCCCCGGCAACATGGAGCGGCCGGTGCGCTACATTCGAAAGCCCATCGACTACACACTGCTGGATGATGTGGGACATGGTGTCAAAGTAAGATTTATTTTTTGTCAAAATAAAAACCCTAGAATACACTACACGGCATTCATAACGAACAGACAGGAGCAGCTTTGTTAATGTTAACCAGACTGTCGCAGCAGTTGATTTATCAACTGATTAATTTCCAGTTTTGATCTTTACAAGAGAGGGTAAAATTCTTAGTGGAGTTCACACCTGAATCTTTCTGGCTGATTAATACATCGATTATTTAAGTGATTAATTGTAGAAACACCAAGAAATGGACTAAAGATTTTCCAAAAAAGATTGAGTTGCTGACTATGGCTGAAATGCTTTGACTGGCTCAGACTTTTGTTCATGTCGAGTAACTGCTTGTTAAGCTGGAACTTATTAGGAGTGTGGGTGTTGTGTATAGAGTCCAGAGTGTTAGGAAGAAAAATGCATCTCAGTCAAACTCCCTGTTCATTTGTAGCAAAATATTCTTTCAACTCTCTTCCGGCTCATTCTCATTCATTTTTTTTATTCTGTCCCTGTGATCCATCCGCTCTTTCCTCTTCTCCCTCCTCTTCTTTTTCTTTTTTATATACCATTGTTTGTGTTTGTGCTTGTTCATGAGCACAGTTGTGTGCACTAATTGCTAGTGTGATAAATTTCCACAGCGTCTTGCCACAGCGTCTCCATCCTCATATTGGCTGTCCGCTGATTTTTAAACATCCGCCAATTCAAATTCAAATGCCAGTGTTTCCTCTTCTGAGAGCCTCACACTGAGACACATTTGGCATGGCCTGCTATGCAAATGAAGCAACATTCATGAATGGTGCAAAAGATCTCTGCACAAATCAATGCAGATTATTGTAGATGCAAGAAACATTTGTTTTGTTTTGTTTTGAGATATGCCTGCTTAGGGAAAACGTGACTCACTTACAAATACATGACTCAGGTGTCTGTAAAATAGCTCACTTTGGGAGTCTCCTTTTCTAGATCACCTTTAATTTAATCAAATGTAGTTATGTTAATAACTACACTTTTAGGTCACCATTTTTTGATAGAAGAAGGAAGTTAGATATTGAGGAGTCCTTCACGATTAGTTCCTCTGGGATTTCTCTGGGCTTTGAATGGGGTGTGTACAGCAGCTTGTCTGTCCATAGATGTGCATTTGTCTGGTTCAGTGCAGACAGAAATGCATCATATCATATTCCATATTTTACCCCCAGAACGATCTCTCACACACAAGCTTGTAAATAATTTAGTAGGAATGATATAATTTCCTACTCATTGCTGCACCAAACACTAAAGAGAAATACCAGTGATCCATGAGATTAGCATGTGAATGAATTCACATACAGTAGCCATTTGTCATACATGTTTATGTTCACATTGTGTTCATGCTCTGTGGTAAATAAAAACTAGGGGAAGCCACTCGTGGATAAATGTGAAGTCAGACTTGAACAATCTTTATTGGCATGACTGGCAGTTACCAGGGTGACATGGTTTCACCCACTGTAACAATGTGAACACCTCACTGCTGTTATTTATGATCTCACTGTGATTTCTGACCCTGTGTAGCTCAGCCATTGCTCATTATTTCTAGTGATTACAGTCTGTGACATATGTCTAGATACTGACAGAATAAAAACAAGAGAATACTCCCAGATATAGTACAGTATGCACTAACTAAGGTGAGAAACACAATGGTGATGAGTTTTTCGACTCTTGTTGTACTGTTGTTTTGTTTTTTGAACAGATGGAATATATTTCTATCTCTTCATTGTTTAAAATGTAATTTATGTGGTTTTAATTTGCTTTCAGTTAGGCCAGACAAATAGGAGTAGAAAAAACTAGTCCTGCTGCTTAACTGAGATTCAAGTTATTGTAACGGATAATGTGCCAAACATCGTAGTAGTATTTTTTGCTATTCTCTGACACTGTGTTCAGTAAAGCAATACTGAAAATCATGAGCAGAAGCTCAGTAAGAAATGTCATCTGTCCTTTTGCAGTATTACAGACTATACAGATGCAGCTTTATTAACTTGACTTAACTTGACTTATAGTGTCTGTCACATCTTTGTCACTTTGCTTGTATTCCTTTATTCTCTTAAAAAAGTAAACAGAAAATAGTCCATGCAGATAGCTTAGATTGTCACTATACAAATATTAAAATTTGTAACCAATAACCAATGAGCATATGTTGTTTTGTGTCTTCTCTTTCTGCCTGCTTGACCTCAGTGGCTTAAAGCCAAGGTAAGAGATAGTTGTCTTTCTCCACTTTTTTAATATGTTGATCATATTCAAAGCAGTAGTATCAAGGTATTTATGCACCCTTAGAAACTGTAAGCATTTGTAAACATACAAGAATTTAATATATTGATGACAGGGACATAAATTAATACAAGGTTCTAAATTTGACTATCGTGAGAGTTTCATGGATATACCATATGTACTCTTTGTTTCAGTACATGTAGAAAAACGATAGCATGACATATGAAACATTAAGGTTTAGAAAATTAGCATCAGTATCACATTTACAACATTTGCTCTTAACACATTTGTTCAACCACAAAAAGTAGCCATCAGTATGTATCATCCCGTTTACATAAAAAATTTCTCAATATAAAGTTGCCAGTTACCGACTTATTAGAAATATAAGTTTTCTTCTTCCCCTTATATTTCTCATAATCTCCTCTTCGTACTTTATGCTCCATTAAAACTACGAGGTTAAGTGACTCCTTGGGTTTAATATTCACTTGCAGATGAAACACTGCTCTTGGCTGTGCAGCAAAAAAACAAAAAAAAGACAGTTTTATTTTGTCTTTACTCCTCTAGCAACATGGGAACAATGCAGCAGGGCGAGGTGGTACACTTTCCAGGACCAACCCCCCAACACAGAAACCCCCAAGCCCTCCAATGGCTGGTCGTGGCACCCTGGGGTAAGAACTTAACAGTAATAGTATTAGTAGTTTTCTTTCATTACAGACTCTTTGTAGTCCTGCTTGACAGTTCATGAAGATGTTGAAAGAGAATGTGAATTCTATTTGTGGCCAGCCGTAACACTCCCTACAAAACACTGGAGCCAGTGAAGCCACCGGTTGTACCTAATGACTACATGACGAGCCCGGCCCGACTGGGCAGCCAACATAGCCCTGCACGCACAGCTTCGCTCAACCAGAGGCCCAGGACACACAGGTAGCATACACCCTCTCTTCCTATTTCTGACAATGACATATAATCTATGTTTGGAGTAGCTCACAGTAGCTCACATACAGTAGCTACTGTATGTGAATGTGTTGTACACGCTGATTCAGTGTCATGACTTACTGAAAAGATCAGCACTGTGTACCCAGCATATAATTAAATCCTTAACTTTTCAGTTATAGCTGTAATAAATTGATAACTAGCTATTCTTGACATATTTCCTTAAGTGTTTACAGGGTAAATACCTAATATTTAGGGTAACTGGGTAAGGTTAAAGGAATCTGTCCCTAAAATCAGGGGCATCAATTTGCTATTTACAAATAGCAAGGTGCTAAGGTTATTGCTTTTTAGTTTATTTGCTAAATGGCTGCGTTTATATGGCACTTTAATACAGTCCTTAATTTTGTCACACATACAGCCACGAACAGATGGAAGCTGGCTAAGATCCAAGGTGACCTGACAACTCGGAGCTATATCGGGTTCAGTTTTTTTGCACCAGGACAAAGACAGCACTACTGCTCACCCTATATAAAAAAATGTGTTCATATTAAAGGCAAATGTAATTCCACTAGCCCTGTACTAACATTTCCTTTCAGGTACAAGTATCTAGCAGGAAAATGTAGTTACCTTCTTTCTTTTTGT
This sequence comes from Channa argus, assembly GCF_033026475.1. NCBI lineage: Eukaryota > Metazoa > Chordata > Actinopteri > Anabantiformes > Channidae > Channa > Channa argus. The sequence goes on from NC_090210.1 coordinate 10,517,372, forward strand.
TGATAATTTTCTTTAACAATAATACACCATTTCTCTTTTACGTCCTAAAAAAAGTGTAAATGTTGTCCTTTAACACTACAGTATCAAACGTTCAGTGTCTGTTTACTATAGCCAGCAGTGGCTTTAGCTTTGTTTTTTCAGTGCTTGTTGTTGTTGTTATAATAACTACTCCTAAGTTTCAAATGTAATGCAAAAAGAATTTACTTATTGTGTTCAGATTATAAAGTGAGCGCCTTTAGGCAGAATTTAATTACACAGATTCTAAAACAAAATTGTCTCTCATATTGCTTTAATTACATTCTGCAAATTTAAGTGTGTGCTCCCAAAATTGGGTTCAGCTTTCCTGTGTGGATGTGCCAGACAGTGCACACAAATTCACACAGCTGTGAATCTGTTGCCAAAGTGACAAGAATATTGTTATCACAGAATGACATAAGCAAGAGTAATGATAGGATGTCAAATGCTGTTATTGAAGTTTCTCACACATCCTCCCTCTGTTCCTCTGTCTGCAGTGGCAGCAGTGGGGGCAGTGGCGGCAGGGAGAACAGTGGGAGCAGTGGAGTTGGTGTCCCTCTAGCAGTTCCCACCCCATCTCCTCCTAGCATGGGCCAAGGTGAGTCTCAGTAGCCCTTTGCTTGTCACAGATGCCTTCAGTGTGTACTAACTGCCACTAACAGATATTTGTTGGAGGAAGAAAATCACAACCGTGGGTCTGAAAGGTGAGAAATAGTAGTGTTAAAATGTTCCTTTTTATCTTTATGGGTCTGTAATTTTGAGCAAAGTTAACTGACTTTAAATACTCTTATTAAAATAGCAGCAGCTTATTATTTTTACAGTGTAGAAATAATCAGAAAATAAACGTGTCCCTCTTCCCCGTCCCCTGCAGTGGCGACATCTTCAGCATCAGTGCCCCAGGGTCCTGGCTTGGGTCCCATCCCCATGTCCCAGTTCGGCACAATCTCCCGCCAGATCTCCCGTCACAACTCCTCTACCACCTCCTCGGCCTCAATGGTGTCAGCTACTGGCACCTATCGCCGTGCACCTTCCGTCTCCTCCCAGCAGCCCCACATCAATGGGGGCCCAGCCTACCCACAGAACTCAGGTAGCTATGAGTTAATATATGTATCAGTCAGTAATGGGAATGCCGTTAATTTATTGTTGGAGAAAAGTAGGAGAATCAACTACTAAATAAATATGTGCAAGTTTGACTTTGTGGCAGATGAGTGAAAATGAAAATGAAAATAAATGACAAAAATACATTTACCCAACGCAGGCCTGCTGAAAAATTCCCATCTCAGCACTGTTGTACAGGGTGTTTCATTAGCATTTGTAATTGAGTTATGACATTATCACTTTAGTCAGCTGGAGGAAGCTTGTTGTTCAGGAGAGACAGACAGGAGGCATTTCATAGCAGAAAACATACAAACAGCTGCTAGACCGGGAAACCCAGGACATATGCATATTTTCTGTCAGAAGAGTAAAATTTATTTTGGCAGACATCACTCGAAGCTATTCTCTTGTAATGGCTTCTTTCTCAGAGGACAAGCATCTGCTTTGGCACCAAAACACAGAAGTAGGAGTAGGCTGTCTGTCTTGTCAGGGACGAAAGAGACAATGATGCAGAGTTGCATCAACCAGGGACTTAAACTGGGACATCGTATCATCTCTGTCATTGAAATTTAAATAAAGTAAAGGATATGTTTAGATTTGAAGCACCTGCTATAGATGTTTTACAGCACAAAAAAGATTCCAGTACACGAGGGAGCTCAGCGATCTCTCAGGGTGTAGCTTGTAGCATGAATGTGGCTCTGCAGTGAGATCAGGTTGGAATAATAATACACTAATGCCCAGTGAGATTACAGACGCCCTAACATTTTATGTGATTTGTGATTCAGACTTGGCCCACATGTGTGTGACATAATGTCTTTGAGTGAGGACAGCTGTGTTGCTCTAGACATTTATTTCTTTTTTAAGACAGTGTTGCCACAAAGGTAATTTAAAAGGACGTCATATCTGCCCTCATCACTCTAATGGGCATTTGATTAGAATCTGAATTGGATCAGATAGATATGCTGCAGTTTGGTAAATGCTTATTTGAGAACAGACAGCTTTGCTACTGAACTGTCACCTTGCCACGATGTTGCTGTAGCGTCTGTGTATTGCTTTGTTAGACTTTCTGTGGAAGCATAAAACTAAAACTGCCTACAGCTTTTGCTTCTGACTTCAAAACGGATGCTGATGAGGTAGAATCTCAGAGTGAGACGAGACGAATGCCTCTTTAGCCCAGCTTGAAAAATGCAGCACAAAAATCACTGATTGGACATGAGTAACCGAGTTGTTCAGCAGTGCTTCCTGCACTGTTTTGCTTGCTCACAGGCTCTTCTCTGTTCTGCTTTTGGACCTTTCTCCTTTATGATTTTGTTCTTTTCTTACTCTGTCTTTCTGTCTGTCCATCACTTCTATTGTGCTCTGTTTCTCTGCTGCTCCCTTTGCTGCCCCTGTGGGTGTTGCTGCCCTAGTGTCTGTGGCTCCTCCACCTCCTCCTCCCATGGTCCAGCTGACCCCACAGATCCCTCTGACCGGCTTTGTAGCCAGAATGCAGGAGAGCAGTAAGTACTCAACATACAGCAGACATTAGCCTGTTTCAGACATGAACTCTAGAGAATGTTTCCCTTTCAGACATGTAGCCAATGTCGCAGATAGTCCGTGCGAAATGCATTCTCACTTGTGAAGAAATACTCTTTGTAATTGGGCACTTTGAGCTGACGCAAAAACAAAGCTGCAGTAGTGACAGTGTTTTGCTTTGTAATCTGGTCGTATATCACAGCATCTCCTACTTTTCCTTGTATTTGTTTGATGATTTCCAGGTCTGCCCTTACAGATCTGAAGTTCACAAATTTCGTTGTCCTTCCAGTTTGAAATTATTGTTGTGTTTGTATCTGTATTTGCCCGGTTTTGCTGCACTCGCAGGACATAAACGTCATCAACACACCCACTCACTCATGGTGAATCCTCCAAAGTATTACCTCCTTTATTCACAAATGAGCTTTGGTGGAGATAATCCGGACTTTGCACTAGGGAGCTGGCTGGGTAAACTCCCGGAAACGTCAGGGCTAAGAGACTAGGGTGTTTGCACTCACACATACACCCACCCCAGAGAAAGTCTAGAAAAAGGCTGAATTCCAGTGCATGTCTGAAAGGGGCTAAACATGTTTGAAGATTCTGAAGCATAAGTGCAATTAAACATGTAAATATGCTATGTATATTTACATTTGCAAAGCCATGCATGCATATACTGTCTGTGAATTTCCAAACATCACGCTATGTGGACTCACGGGATAAGCCGAAAGGACAAAAAAACAAAAAAACAATTGCTATGTGGACATTAACCTATTATGATCTTACAAAGATCACACTTTATACTTCCAAGGCTCACATCCTCCTAGTCAGATACTGTACATGTTCAGACACACAGACAGTAGGTGTGGGGGAAAAAAAAGCCTAATTTTACTTACATCCGAATTTAAAAAAAATGTTTACAGTTACAACAGCAACAATATTAGTGACAAATAACCATCATTAATTTCAACTTGTTCTCTATGGCAATAATTTAGGGTGTAAATGTACATTCATGCTTTTAAACCTTCCTCTGACTTCCCTATATTAAAATATTTCTTTAATTCTAGCTGAAAAACTCCTCCCGATGACATCACCTAGAGGAGTTTTTCATCATTAGTTGTTGTCATATGAGGGATGACTGGAAAACCATGTTGACTATGATTACAAATTCCATAGTGTGAGCAACAAGATAACAATCTGAACTGAATTTTCCTCCAAGTGATGTCATCTGGAGGCATTTTTCAGCTAAAGGTAGAGAGATATTTTGATATAGGGAAGTCAATTTGAAGTTTGATGGCATTTATGTACATGTACTACCCAGACTAGAATCATTAGAACCAAGTTCAAAATCAGTGAAGGTGTTCTTTAAATTACAACTTTTAATGTAGCTTCACACAGATTAAAGGTCACAATGTCCACATTTTTTACTCACCTCTATAGGTAAATGTTAGTATATGGATGTACATTTCAGCTCATGCTGCCATGCATTTACTCTGCTGTGTGGCTTGCTACACTCAGCACACCTATGTGGTATTGAGGGGAACACACACCCTTCGGATGTCTGTTGCCATGGTGATGGATTCCTGAAAACGTGCATTCTGTGATCTCTGTCCACTGAGGAAAGAAAATGTGGCCTGATGCAGTGTCCTGATTCAGCACCCACCTGTCTGTAGCCATAGAGTGTGTCGTAACTGTGTTTCTGTCTGCAACTAATGTTGTCCTGAATTGAAGTAAAACACTACATATGAGTTGTTCTGTCAGATAAACAGTATTTGCTAAAACAAGTGTGTCTTGCTAGAAATGCATGAACAGGTTTAGTGTCTTTATATGAAGAAATGCAAAACTTTGTTATGAAAGTGTTTATTTTGGCTATTCTAAAAGTCTACCTCAGTAACACCCCTCTGGCACACAGGAAGTATTTTATATTGCCAGCAGCAGAAACAGGGATTAGTATGTAAATAGAGGAACAGGGTTGTTAGTGTTAGAAGCAACAACCACTCTGACTGAACAGACAAAGACATTTACATTACATTTACATTTACATTTAGTCATTTAGCAGACGCTTATATCCAAAGCGACTTACAAGTGAGGTACAAGGCAAGCGAGAATCTAAGTCAAAGACAAGAGTGGCATAGTCAAGAGGAGATCACAACAGTAAAAAACAAAACAAAAATATTGAAAACTAGTTGTGCCACAATAATAGTAGATGCAAAGTAAACAAATGGGTACCAAAAGTCACACACACACACACACACACACACACAGACACACACACACACACACACACACACACACATACAAACACACAATGTTTTTAATAGAAACTTATTTTCAACCTAATTTACTACCTTTATGGGTATTTGTTGTTGCCATTGTCAACTACTGTGCATACTCGGACAGTGACTAAAAGTAAATATATGCAATTTATGCTGTATCCTAAAAGATCCAATGGATGATACTAAGACAACTATTACAATGAAGCATGTTTAAATATTAATGCTTAAACTGACCTAAAATCAGTTGTTAGACCAGTTTAAATACAGATACAATGTGTGTAAACTAAAAAAATTAAAGGAAAATTAAATCCTCTAGTGCAAATATCACAAGTCCTTTCATTTAAGCTTATAAATCAGGGGTGAGCTTTGCAGTTTACTTTAATAGCTGGACTTAAGGATACAAAGCTGTGAGGAGAGTACATCCAAAATAAAACTCACATCATGCAAAAACATTGCTGTTGAAATGGTGGATGAATCAATTTAAGCATTAAAATAACACTGACTATCTTAACACTGATTCACACATTTAACCACATGTCATTTGGCCTGAAATGTTATTTTCTGCTGACCCATCAACTGTCAATCACACATCCAAACAGACGTGAGGTGTAAATACACCCATTTCAGTTATTTCTAAGTAGGTCTAACTGACTTTTGGAAATAGGCTGTTTAATTTGTAAGTGTGTGCTTTAAATAAACAGTGCTAATGAGTTAGGGGGAATACAAATCATACTACCTTTGAAATGTATTATGAGGAGGCCATGAGATCATACCAAGTATTAAAAATTTCCTAAAATCCTTTTGTCGTACAACAATTGAAAAAAAAAAAATCTATCTTTGGTAAAGTAGAAAAGGCCTTCCAGGTTATCACAATTTTTTGTGGCATAAACTGAAGAAAACAAGCAGTAGCTGCGACCAGCGAGGTCATGTCTTTTATTGAGAATTTGGGGATTTAGCAACTTTGAGGAAGATACTAAAATTGAAAAAAATAAATGCGTGGTAGAGATTTTAGTTGGCATATATTTAAAAGTATACATTTATCATATTCCGAACTAGAATTATATTCCTGGCTTTACTGGAATGGCATGTAGACCTTCATGTCTGGTTAAAAACATTTCCAGAAAATAGAACTAAACCGCAATTGATGGGATAAACTAAAACACAGACCCTAAGCTGCCCTCTAGTGCACAGTTTACAAATCTTTGCCTTTTAGTGAAGTGATTCCTATTAGTTTAGATGATAATGAAAGTGGACTGTAGTTAAAGTATAGAATAAAGAGGAATTCCCTTTAGATGTTACACAGTAATATTGGTTGTTGCCAAAACTGGTAAAATAATAAGATATTGTTACAGTTTGTAGTGTCATGCTGTATCATGGCGTATTCAGCTCAGAAACCTACAATTAAAAATTGGTTTTGGAAAATTGCTGTTGAATAAAAACAAACCCCTACTCCACTGACTGAAAATCACTCTCTACTTCAGGAGACAGATTTTGAAAATCACTGCAGTCTTTGTCATCTCTTTTCTTTTTCTTTTTTCCTCCTCCAGTTACAGACAGCCCTGCCCCTCCTCCCCCACCTCCACCAGAGGACATAGGTGTGTTTGAGGAGACCTCTCCCCCTCCTCCTCCCCCACCTGTGGACTATGAGGAAGAAGAGGCTGCAGTGGTTCACTATAGTGACCCCTACGCTGATGGAGACCCTCACTGGGCCCCCAAGGCTTATTTAGAAAAAGGTTAGTACCATTAGAAATCAAGTGACTTGGGAACACTTGTTGTTCTCTTAATTTTCATACATTCATTTGTACTGTTTTTTTGTTTTTTTGCCATTAGTTGTAGCCATCTATGACTACACCAAGGACAAGGAGGATGAGCTGTCCTTCATGGAAGGAGCCATCATCTACATAATTAAGAAGAATGATGATGGTTGGTTCGAAGGCGTCTGCAATGGCGTCACTGGACTTTTTCCAGGAAACTATGTGGAGTCAATCATGCACTATGCTGACTAATAAAGTAAAAAAACAAGAACCAACCACCACAACTGTACTGCAGTCTTGAACATATAAAATCAGTGCGGCCATAGCAGTCTATAAAGCTCTCTTTTTGAATGAAGTGCCATGGTGAAGTCTTTACAAAATGGTTTTCTTTTGGGGGGATTGTGCTTGCACAGTTTTGTTCTGCTCCAAAAAACAAAAACGAAAAAAAAAGTTGCACAATAAAGGAGAGCACTGAAACTTTAGGTGGCCCAGGTCTGTTAGTTTACACTGTGGAAAAAAGGAAAGAAAAGGAAGACAACTCTACTTCTACCCTGTCACATCTGTGGCAATCAGTAGAACTTTTCATGAGTAACAACATACAATTAAAATAGTTTCAAATAACACAAAGTTTAGATAAGTGTTAATTTGTGTATGTGCAGCCAACATTTCCAGTACAGTATTTCCTGTATGTGGTAGATCTCTGACAGTCAAGTAGTTCAGACACTCCTACTCCTTCATTTGCACTGTAGACCAACAGACCAACTCTTCCCTCCTTTCAACAACATCCATCTTCATTATTTAAAAAAAAAAAACTTGAAAAGGACAAACAAACATCAACAAGTGCATTAGGACACGAGTGAATGTTCCATGCCGTTGTCCAAATCACAAGATGTTTAAGAGGGAACAAGCAACCTGGAGTTGTGTATTTACTATGCGCTATGTCAAGGGGGGGTGGTGTTAAAAAGGGTGAAGTGAGTGTATAGAATGCATTTAAAAAAAACATTTCTTCTTTCTGGTGAAGTTTCTTTCTGTTCTCTAACTTGTATATAAACTGTAATGTGAGAAGCTGCCAGTACAGTACATTTGTCAGTTAGTGTTTTTCACCTGTGAGTTTCCATCAGTGTCAATGGAGGTGGTGCCAAGATTGGAAGGATTTAGTTCATTATTTTTTATGTGTTTATTTTTACTTGAATATTAATTTTATTCATCACTCACACAGTGCCGTTTTCACTTCATCTAAGCAAAGTGGTCCTGTATAAACATTTATTTTTCTACATTAAGCCTGAGCAGCAGGATATCATTGATCACTGTAATTGGTGATGCTGTCCAGCCACTGTAGCAGAGCCCGAGATGTTTCATGCTTCCATATGTGAAGCAGACGAAGGACTAACTTGTATGTTTTGATGTCTTTTTCAATTGTGTTGGAATAGCTGCACTGATTAGTTATCAACAATTGTGACCACTTTATGATTTTCTGTCGTGGCTTTGATTGAAACAGAAGAGTTCCATTCCTGATGTTTCAGCTAAACTTTACACATCGTCTGTTCTTTCAGTGGTTGCTGGTGTGGTGCTTTGAATTGGTGCTCAATAACCATAATCACCAACACAAACAACCTCAAAACAAGACTGCTCTACATATAAATGTAACTAAGGACTTAGTTCTCCTTATTTTGTTCCAGAATGCAAACATTGATCATTTTGATTGTAATCTTCAATCACTTCTGCATTTTAGTGAATGTAGGCAACTCAGCAGTAATGTACTAAAGCTAGAATCAGTTTGTTACTCTTGTTTTTAGTCTAGAGCCTGTGCTACATATGAATGACAACTTCTAACTGCAGTGAAGGAATGAATTGCAATGCTGAGGTTTAAAAGCAGTACTTTAAGAAAAAAGCGACTTTTGCTAAATAAGATGCCTGCTGTTTTAAAGTGATTGTTGGTGCAAGTGACTCACCGTCAAATGTCATGGAATCTAATGCTTATCTCATAATATGTGTCGCATTAACACATGGACTTTGGAAATACTGAGTATTTAACATGAGCTTTTATTTTGAAAAGGTGTACACAGACTAGAAAAGACAATGAATCAGTCAAATCAACAGTGTTCATTGAGCCACTGCGCATGAAAGCATCTAAATGTTTTAACTTAATGATTTGCCCCTACATCCCGTTCTTGATTGTATTTTTTCCATCATGAGGTGATTTTTTTGTGATCAAAGAACCTTTTCTACCTATGTATTTCTAGCTTTGCATTAACCTTGTCTTCATGTCTAAGACTGTTGAGGAGGATTATCTAGCAGTTTGTTTGTGAAGCATTTATTTATACTTTTTTCATAGAAAAATCATGAGAAAGCCACTGACGTGCAGAACTTTTTAATGTTTACCACTTAATGTCTTGCATTTCAGGGCATCACAGGTCAAGGCGCCTTTCTTTGATGTGTGTTTTCTTATCAACCATGGGGGGGGGGGATGATCCGTAACTTAAATGTTCATATGGAACAGAATCCAATATTTGTCATCTACTCTCAGTTTGTACATAGGATGTGTTCATTAAAATTTATGTACAGTCTCTTTGTAATAAACAGTCCACTGAAACTGAAAAGAACTGTGTGTTTTGTGTTACAGCATAAATCTTTTTGAACAGGTTAAAAATCTGCAACTTCATAGTGCCCGGAGTTTATTATTATAACAAAAATATATTAATGAACAGAGTTGCAATAATTACTTTGTTAAAAATGTTTCAAATAAATATATGTCTGAAAATAAATAAAAGCTTTCAAAGATGCTCTTTTACTTTGCAGGCATGTGACCTGTCATATGCATGCCTTAATCCTGTGTGTGGCACTGAGTATGCATGTGGACGTGTGTAGAGGTTCAGCTGGCTGTATCCAGGCTAAAGTTAACCCTGAGAGACACACAGAGATGTGTCTTAAACATGTGCATGTTTAGGAGGAGGAGGCGGAATAAATTCAGGTGGAGGCTCATGTGGATAGTCTGCAACATCTTCGAATTTGGCTGGAGATGAAGATCGTGGCAGACTGAGCTCGGTGGTGTGGCTGTTGGAATGGTCTACAAAGACAAAAGAAAATTCAGAGATTCTGATTATAGTCTGAATATTTACTCATTTAAGTTTGGCAAATTCATTTTCTAAAATCTAAACAATTTGAACTAATGATACACACGACAGACAGTGTGTCTTCTCAGTAATCAAGATGTTAATGTTTTAATGACTCCACAGAGGTTAATAATGTCTTCAAGAACATAAAGCAAGTCCAGCAAGTAGCATCTATAGGACAGTGACTGTGGACCCACAGATATCTGAATATTGGCTTCTCTGTATAACCTTTCTACATACTACACGCTTCTGAGATTTTGAAGCTTTAAGAACATTCTTAAGGCCGTGTTTTGTAATGTTTTTTTTATACTTGCCTTTCTGTGCAGCATATATGAGACTAGTAGACACTCTCTTCACTGCAGCCTGGTAATTTTTATACAAGACATTCCCATACTGAACACACACACACACACACAAACACACACACACACGCCACATCTTTTTAAGTCTTTGCCAGTATATTCATACAGTTCCCAACAATTCTGATTTGAAGCTCACATTAAAGTACGTCGTGTTATTAAATATGTTGAGTCTGACCTTGGCTATTCTGATGGAGTTGACCCACAGTGACAAAATGTGTTCATTATCACAGCACAGGATCTTGGTGTATTGAGAGTCTTTCTGGATGCAGGGATGCTGGGGGGAAAGTACAGTAAGAGTACACACATAATTACTCTTCCATAACATTGAGGGACCTTTAGTCACTGGCACAGTTTCACCACTGCATCTTAAACTTGACATAATGTCTCCTCCTTTGAGTGCATTTTGTTTTTCCCTGCTTCCAATGTGTCCCCGACAGGGTATCTGTGTATTTGTAGTATACACACCAGAAGCCAGCAGAGGGCACACCACAACAAGCTGTTTTCACACTGAACATTGAAGTACAAATAACACCAAAGGCTCATTCTTTATTAAATGTATAATAAATGGACAAAAACTGAAATCCCAAATGTGATTATACTCATTGAAGAAGAAAAGTTGGCACAGAAAAAGCACTTGTTTGACATACCAATGGGGAGTAAAGGACACACATTCCACCCAGGGCAAAATGAGGAACACCAGAGGGTTGTTGATTCTTGACAACTGGGTTTTAGCTGTTGCAGTTTAGGAGTGCAGGAGTGCAAAGCTCAAAATATATAAATGCAAGTGGTTGACACGTTTGGTTAACATTCTTCTAGTTACTCCCTCAAGTAAACTACAAACAAATGTGCTTTATATCCTGTACCTCATTAAATCTTCAGCGATTACAACTGATGGTCTTACCTTCACCATGAAGCAGAAGTTGGTGGGAGCTCTGTATTTCTGTTTGTAATTGTTGGTGGTGTAGATGTTAACTTTTTCAAAACGGACGAAGCAGGCCAGATCACTGGTGGACTGGAAGAGAGAAACATTTTGTGTTTGGAAATGTGGAACTTGTTGTGTTTATGCACATGGTAAAGTTTCAGGTTAAACTGCAGATGCTGTGAGCACAACAAAATGTTTCTTGGAATTACAAAAAAAACTACAAAAATCTTATTTTGGCATCATACCCAGTAAATGTGAGTGTAGATAGAAGGTAGGCTTCAACCTTTCTGATTGGTGACTCTAAAATAGCCTTAGGTGTGAATGAGAGTGCAAGTGGCTGTCTGTCTGTGTATGCTTCTCTGTGTTGGCCCTGAGATGGACTGGAGACGTGTCCAGGGTGTAGCCACACATAATGGATGGATGGATAGATTAGAGCAGTCCGCATGCAGGTTATTCAAACTGTGGTAGATTTTTAGCATGTTGTGTTTACAAGTATAATCTTTTTTTATGATTGGTAATAATAAAGACATGTCTTTGAAAACAAGTTGATGCAAGGATATTTGCCTTTATTTTATTTTTAAAGAAAGTCTGCATTAAACTCCATTTTGTTTTTGTCTCTGAATCATTTCGACATTTCTTCCATTTTTCTGTTATGCAGAAGCTCTGCATGTTTACACATTAAACCACAATGATGAAGGCATTTTTTACTAGAGACTACAAAGGTTCGTAGAAGTGAAAATGAGACACAGAAGATGACTATTAGTCCTTGTCCTTTGTTGCTCTTTCAGCTTTTCCCCTGAGCTAATCTTCCACTTTTTCCCCATGACTCTATTCTCACTTCTCACAGCATGACTGTACGTTGTTGTTTCTTTCTGAGTTTGGCCATTTCTTTCCCTTTCGCCTAATGAAGTATCCTCTCCAGATTCCCGCAGCTTTTTTATGTTAGTGATTTGCACATCTGTCTGACACTGTTTCCCTCTCATTAATTTCTCCCTCTTGGATTTCTTTGGAGCATGTCTGCACGGGCTGTATTTTCCTGCTCTGTCTTAGTGACAGAACGTCATGTTTCTCCTTAACAGCGGTAAGGCCTCAATTCACACTGTCCATCTTCATTTCCCGGACTCTTTCTCCCGCCTTTTCTTCCTCTGCTTCGCTTCAGTGCTTGGATGTAAACCATTCTAGACTAGAAAATAGAGTCCTCTCTTTGTTTAAGGATTTTGCCATATTCAACTACAGTTCTTAATATAGAAATGTTGACAACATTCGTCAACATCATAAATATTTAGATATGCACTTAAGCATTTTTAAAGTTTGACCTTTTGTGAATTTAGTAGTAATATATAAAATCTAACATGTTAATCTCCTATTTGGCTTGGTTTTTATCTTTGGACAGAGTTCGCTGATATTATATGCAGGATTCATGCTAAGCAAACCCACTGCTTTACATGTCAGTGGTGGTGACCTTATTAAACTCATGAGATGAAAATACAGAACAAGTTTTATTTGACACTAAAACACATAACAAAACTAAACTAAACTGTCACTACCACTCTGCACCCAAAATACTTCAGTTTTGGTTAGAAGTCAAATAAAGATGCTGAGTAAGAATAAGTAAGATGCACATAATGGGTTATTTTTGTAACCTCGTGTGAGTTAATGTTTGGTGCAAGAAACATAACCATCAGTGTCATGACAACTTGACAGCACATGACATGCTTACCCGTCTCTTTTAAAAGACAATGTGTGTGGGAGGTGGTGCATGCTGGTTTGTAAGTGTGATCTCTCACCTATCTGTTGTCTCTAGGACAACAACATAGATGACAACAGTGCACCGTAAATGAAATTAAAAATAAAACACAATAATGTGTAGTTCTAATTTTATTTGTCACACCTTTGTCTTTCCTTTGGGTACGTAGTAGATGCCCGAAGCCCTGAGCATGAAGTAGCGAGGTTTCCAAACCTTTTTCCCATCTTCCTTTAGGTGCAATACTCCTTCAAGATCAGGAACAATCAGAGCAGAACCGCCAAAATTCTCCTGCAAGGACAAAGATGAAAAAAAAAATCATACTATCACAGAATAACATTTTTATAGTTGTAACTATTGTTTTTCTGTTTGAGATTGAGTTTGAGATTGACACACAGAAACAAAATCCCAGTGGATAACCCACCTTAAGCAAAAGTTGCTTAGCGTCCTCCTTAATCCCATTCAAACATTCCTTCTTCTTCTTCCACAGGTAAAACAACTGTGGTGTGTGAAAAGCATGGGTCAGTTTAGAGACTGGATGTAACTTTTACTGTGAAGAACATATGCTGTAACTGTAGCCTGCTCCTGCTCACCTGTGGCTCTGTGAACATCACATACTTCTGAGGCTTTAGCACAAAGTAGATTTTGTTTTCACTGTGGCGAGGCCAGGCAGACAGTGGATCTACTAAACATTCATGGTCCTCAAAGCCTCTTTCTGGAAAATCAGAGAGCAGATAAACGTTATAAATGTCCTCAGATGTTTACATCAATCTTCTGTTTTGCCTTGTGTCTCCTATCTCTGGGTTCAGGTGATTGTCTGCGTGCATGTGTGTCTTTCAGCATCTCACCGATTTCCAGCTCAGGATTGGCCTCACACAGGCACCAGTCGATGCTGCAGTCACAGTGTGTCTTCTCAAACAGGTTGTCCAGAACCTCTCTGACTGTCTGTCTCTCGTCCACCATCAGAGTCTTGGAGCTGCCATCACTCAACAGCACCTTAATAATCAACTATGACAGAGTTCAGTTAGTCATGCATTTAAAGTACAGAATTAGACCCATGAGTAAGATAATGTGTAAGATACCTGCTGCAGTCACCTTTTTAACTTTGGCTTCTTTCAGCTTCTCCAGAGCCATTTTTATTTTGTCTGCCTTTGTCTGACGTTCACTCTGAAAGCAACATATTTTATTTATTATTTTTATGATGTTCAAGAATTTATGTTTATCTTTAAGATTACTGGCTGGTTTTTGTTTTTTGTTACCATTTTCACAGCCCCAGATGATTCATTGTGTGGGGGTGGAGGAAGGGCAGCGACTGCCTCAGATCCCAGAGACATGGAAGGTGATGCACTGTGGTTGTCTGCAGCACTGCTCTCCTGCAGATAAGTGGTGAACTCTTGTAAAGCTGATCTGGTCCCCAGGTCAGCCACCAGAGCATCCAGGTCATTGTCCTCCAGTTCATTAAGGCACTCTGTGAGGACATAATTTATAGAGCCACACGTAATTACCAGTAGACCATTTTACTGTTAGTGGCAGAGTCTGCCATTTGTTTGTGGAACCCAAAATGTCAACCTAAATGTGAAAAAAACAGGAAGTACTTTTTACTCTCGACATCATTTAAACAAGTTACCAACCAACAACCAGATCTAAACTCTAATACATTATAACTGTATCTCTTTCAGTTACTCACCATCACATTATAAACAGGGAAACGGCTAATCTGGCTTGGTCCTAACAAATCCTAATGGCGCTTTATGGCGTGCCCTGTCCCTCTGGCATTAGAACAAACAGCCACTCCCCATCTTCCAACACAAAAGTCATGCCTTGAAAATGAATGCTCACCATTCGGGTCTGTGAAGCCAATGGAGAAGGTGCTCTCTCTGTTTGAGCGAGGGTCCAGTTCTGGTGGGTCCACTGCAGGTCCTAGACTCTGTGTGGGGGGATGGGGGGTGGGAGGAGGTAATGCGACAGGAATTTAATCACAGACTCACTGTTTTGTCCACACCCATAAGATAATTGTATAATGCACCAATTAAAGGTTTTATATAATGTTCAAATCAGAAGTCATATTTTTGGCAGAGGCTACAGTTTAATAGCTCACATAACAAAGAGCAGCTCCAAAATCCAAAGGAGCCACATGTGTCCTTGAACTGCTCTGAACTGTTGTATCACATTGTCAGTGACATTGTTTCCCAGTAATAGAAAACACATTTCCCTCAGCATACGTATGTACGGACAATTAATCATGTCGTTAATCAAGAAAATGAATTGGCAAATTTAAAATGTTGTAGTCCAACAAGTTGAGCTTCTCAAACAAAGAGAATGCTCCAGCTCTAACAGTCAGAACCTCTCCAGCTAAAATGGGCCCCCATTAAAGGACTAAAAGGCCATGAAGGAAAAGAGCATTTATTACAACTGAAATACTTTAATCATGATCAGAAGTCTCCACAGGCTCAGTCATAAACCAGCTGGGCAACGTGCCAACCTGCACACAAAATGATGTTTGCCAGCGTGCACTCTAACCCTGATGAGTGTGTTTGACATGATGTCATGCTGGAGCTGCTGCTAAAATGACACCTCCAAGCTCCTTAAATCAGGGATAAAAAAAAAACACCTCTGTCTGTCTCTTTCTGGCTCCGAGGCAGTAAAAGAGACTAAGGGAATGGACCTCATCAGTGCAGTAAGTGGAATTACTTCAAACCCTTTTGTTTTTAGACTCAGAGGATCAGTGCTTTAATCAAAATGCTTTTCTTGCAGACTCTGGTAACAGCCTGTGGAGTGGTGTTCATCTCTGCAAATGCTTTCCAAGAGGACGGCTGCCAAAGTGACATACAGAGCCTTTTTCTGGCACGTCTGATGCAGTGTTAACAATGGATCGCAGTCTTAGAGCTGCACTCATTTAACTGACATAGAGAGATTTGAAATGGACAGTAATGACTGTGCCACAGGCTGAGGTTTTCAACAGTTAGGAGTGATGTTTTTCTTGGCTAACTGCTGCTTTATGATGAGCAGCTTAAGTGTGCTTTTGTCTTCAGCGATCGTCCACTGCACAATCCAGATGTGATGACTATACATTTCTTAATGTTGCCCCACATTTTTCTGTCTGTTGCTCAGCTTCAAATCAAAGACTGTCATGTGCAATCAGGGACTGTTCAGATTAGCGAGGTAAACATGAAGTGATTCGCCTGATTGTCTTCT
This sequence comes from Channa argus, assembly GCF_033026475.1. Taxonomy (NCBI): domain Eukaryota; kingdom Metazoa; phylum Chordata; class Actinopteri; order Anabantiformes; family Channidae; genus Channa; species Channa argus. The sequence continues at coordinate 10,533,357 of NC_090210.1, forward strand.
CGTACAGCACTCAGTGCCTAGTTCAAAAGCACTGACAGGCACGTTCAGTGGAGGGTGTCTCAGCTCATCTGGTCATGCTTTGAGAAGGAATGCAGACAAAGATGGTTGATATAAGGTTGTTGTATGTTTCTTAGAGTTCTAGATTGAATTTACTGATGCATTATGATACATGTTTCCCAGTGCATTTTTTTGCCACGTTAGCAGACAACACCGGGCACCGGATGGATGATGAATTTCGGTAAAGACCGTCATGGTCTCCAGACAATTAATCCCAATGACTTTGATGGTTTTTCACTTGGCACCACCAAAAGCTCATCCACCCATTTTGGTGGTGAGTAAAATATTTTAATATCATATATTTTTGTATTTTCTGTCCACTAAGAATCAGTTGGTGTAACTATGTGTTACTTTTACTTTTTATAATGGTAACCCCAGATCAGGTTAAATTTCTCTGTTTATCAAATGCTACAATGCTAACGAGCAAACTATGAGACTAAATCTGCTAAATAATATACCAGCTAAAAATATATCTGCATGTTAGCATTGTCACTGTGAGGGTCATACTGTATGTTGTTAACACTGAGCTCCCAGCCCCATCAGTGTGGGTGTAGACTATTAGACTTGAAAGAAATAGAACCTCACCTGAGAGAGATGATCTATCTCTCCGAGAAGGTGACTGAACATGGCGTCTATATCGTCCATCTGACAAAAGAAAACAGAAAACATTTTTATTTAAATTGCTGCACTGGGAATTAAGACAATGTGTATAGACAAAGAAGCAGCATTGGAAATTAAAAACCTTTTCAGTTCTGCTTAAATTGAGTTTCTACTAGCTATTTCTTGAATAGTGTGTCATGCAGCAAGTGGAAAAGCGGGTACATGAACAGCTCTGAAAGGCCAGGATAACATTTATATTTTGTGTTATGAACAGATGATACGTAAACATGCACATACACAGTATGAAAATGTCTGTCATAGCTGTCAAAAAGAAAAAAACATAAACAATATGCAAAGATTGAGCTCAGTCACTACAGAAAACACAACGTGATCTTGTTTCAAATACATTTCAAGTTGAAGCGCTGAAATGCACCGTCATTACTGGGGATATACAAAGTGACAGTACAGAGTGTGTGGTGGGTTAAAATGGCTTCCATCTTTCTCTGGATGTGAAGTCACACAAGTTGCTTTTCATCACAGTCCAGCAAACCTCATCATCCATAAACTCTGGATTAAAGTGGTGGAGACTGTAGCATATCGAAGATAATTCAGGATTTTCTCTTGAGCCAAAATCTGTTCTACCATGCAGAAATAATTTGACTTAAGCTGCAACTATAAAAGTGACTTTTCACATGAGATGATGGAAAGCAATGTGAAATTTTCCCCACAATATACTCTTAATAAAACAGGTTTCAAAAAACTCTAAGATGGCAATGGCTGGTAATGTACGTACTGCATGTAAACTGAGGCAGCAACAGGTTTATGGTTAGATTTGCATTCATTTGCATGATATTAAAGCTTATTTGTGCTTTTCTTGTTAATTTATCACTTCCTTCTGGTTAGTCTTTTGGTAAATCCTCTTTTGTAGGATGCACAGGGAAGTAGTGTATGCATGTAATGACGTGCTCGATTACTAGCATTTAAAATGTTAAACCCCCAATGAACAATCAAGTGTCATCATAAAGATTTAGATTTTTGGTATGCCAAAAAATAACATATTGCATCCTTAAAACCACAAAACTGATAGTGTGGTCATTGTTGCTCAGTGAAAGTCATATTTGATGTTCATAATGTAAATTTGTTTGCAAACTTGCTTTCACTATACCAGCAGACACTGAGCAACATGAATATTGGTAAAGAGTTAACAAGTCCGACACTCACTTTATATTCATCTGTCGCGCACCTATTTTTTTCTATAGTATTTGTTGTGACAACCTTGCCTTTGTGCTCTTTTTCAGCTGCATGGACTGCATTGTGGTATATTTTGCTAGAAATATTACCTATGACACAGTGAATGAACATCTCAGAAATGAAAACCAGGGCGAGTCTATGTATCTAAAGAGTATTGCAGACATCTGCTTGGCTGTGTTTGAAATACTTTACACATTAAAGCTGCAGCTGGAAGTTTGCAAAGTGCATTCTGTCCAATGCATAGTAACATATACGGTACAGTATGTAGTGTTCGCGATCTTCATAAATTCAGAACCTCTGTCCGGCTCTTTACTGATCTCTGTATCACCTGTTCTTCATCAACAGATATACACAACATTAACACAACTAGGTGGCTGTAATGTAGCTTTACAACCCCAAATGCAGCAAGCTGCAGTGCCCTGTGTGTTTTGACACCTGTTAATCATATCCAGCCATTCTACTTTTTCCACATTGAGCCCTGTCCACCACAACATTATAACCAAAAGGTAAATTTTATGTTGTGGCTGAACAGTGTATGCACACACATATTAGCTGGTTCAGACACACTGTCCTGCCTGATGTTTTTTGTTCTCATTTCATGTTTACTAGTAAACAAGCCATCCATTGAGCTGCAATAAGGTAGAATGGGAGTGGTGGAGACAGTGGTAGTCGGTAGTATTGCTTCCATATGAAAGTGAAATTTTCAGATCAAGAAAGTGAACTTTACCTTTGTGATTTTTCATGGTTTCTGCCTCACACATGTGAAAGTCAATCCTAACTTCTGTTTCTGGAATATCATTCCCGTAGTAACAACACATTACACGGCTGTAACTTTTTCCAGAATTAATAACTACTTGTCCGTGACACTGTATTTGCAGTCCCGGACATATGTGCAAAAAAACATGCGTTGTGAATGTGTGTATATGTGTATATGCTGCATGCTCTCATCAGGCATGGCCATCTATTGTTGCTGTCTCCCACTGTGGTCTAACACATCAACAGAATGAGGAACCGCCAGAAGACAGACGGGCAGGCAAACAGGCGAACGAGCCAAACTCTGAGCACAAAAAGTGATTTATTGAGACTTATGTGCATGAAAGGAATCAAAAAGCATTGCTGGCTCATAGTAACCCAACATGTTTTCTCTTTTCTTGTGGTCAATAGCTTCTTACTGTTTTCTAATTACTTGCACAACCATCCATTGGCTGCTGGGAGAGGACATGTGTTTGTCCTAAATAAAGCTGATCTGACCGTTCAAGTATTTAACTCTTAAAGGGACAGTCGCACTGACAGCAGTGTTAAATTTAACAGGACATTTAACATTTGTGTTTCATTCGTTTGCCATGCATCATACACAGCTTTGTCTCCTAAATTAGAAAAAACATTTTCTATAAGTCAAAAAATGTTCAGTGTTCTTACCTTGTCTGTCTCTTTCACACATGGGAGCAATATTAAATGTGTGTACTTGTCTTAACCACTGGTGCATGTGACTTTACACTGCCTCTGCAGACAGTAATATAACATCCTGTGAAATCAGGAAGTAGATTTAACAGTTTTTCTGGTAAGACAAAATGAGGTTGATTCTTTTAATTATACTTTTTAATTATCCACCACAGCTACTGACCACGATTTTCTTGTCTCTTCACTTCACTTCCCACAGCTCAATATGTAATCATGCTAGAGCTACACAGGTGTTCTCATTTATTTTATGCAATTAGACCTTTCCTCAGTGTGTGTGTATGTATGTGTGTGCATCTGTAGGAAATTGACATCTGTCTTCCTCTGCTGTTGATCCAGTACGTTTCTACTTCTGAGCTCTTCACATGTTTTCCAATGTGTCAAAGAATTGATTTTAACACAGATGACTTCTGTTGGTCTAAAAATGAAGCACTGAATTGTTTAGGATCAAATAGATGTTTGATCTGCAATTAATATGGAACTGTGAAGACACAGGTCTGCTTACTGTCCAAACTAAATATTTATGAGCAGATTTCAGCTTTTATGCAGTTAAATCGAGGTCTGCGTTTTAAAACTGACAATTTTATTTGTTTGTTTGTTTTAAAGAAAGAGCTGGAGAAGGACTGAAAGACATATGGTTGGTTGTATAACATTTACACGTGTCTCTTTATACTGGTTTGTTTTTTTATTATCTAGCCCCATATACAGCATTTTGTATTGCTGTGTTGTTAAAATGTGCTGTACAATTAAATGAGCCTTGCCTTAACAAGGTCTAATCAATCAGTGTAACAAGAAACACGTGTGAGTTTCAAGGGTCTTTAAATAATTGAGTGACCGATGTAGGGATGATGTAGAGTAGAGGAAGTCACTCAGTGTATTGAAAAGGAAAAATATACAGTATCAAACCATATGTACATGTTCCAGTGAAGAATATAAATGTGCATAGCTCCTTCATGACATACACAGGATCAAGAGTAGGTCTAGAGTCTGTTTAAGGGCGAGCAGACTGCGGCACATGAAGGATAGTTGGCATATTTGGAATAAAGTCAGTGTAAATACATAATAACATGTTTGCTTGGTGCAAAAAAATGACAAATATGTCACTTTAATGCCAAATATTCCAAATACAGATACAGTTTGTTTTTTAGCAGATGGTTTTACTAAAATGAAGCATACAAAAAGGACGTTTTGGGATTCAGTGTCTTACCCAAGGACACTTCAATATGTGGTCAGGAGGAACTGGGAGACTACCAACTTAATGCTTTCTGGTGTAATATCAACTACAGTTATAATTTCTAGATCCAAAGAGGTAAATATTTACCAGTTATGAGAATTATCTGCTGTGGACAACTGCTGCAAATTTCTTCTTACCTCCCCCCCTTCAGCTTTTTTTAGAGCTGGTGTTTTGAAACGTCATACCAAAAACCACATGGGTGTGGGGCTTTTTCTGCCATGACATGTACCCACTCAATAAGAACAAGCTGCAGTAAAGAAGAACATTTTTACCATAAATGTATTGAGCTGCCTGTGTTGTGTTCAGTTTCACATATCGAATTATGGAAAAAAAAAACACTAATGTGGTAGCAGACAGTGATGATAATAGCAACACTCGATAGTACAGATACTGTAAAAAAGTCTTATGGTGTGAAAGTGCTGCAAACAGTGTGGACAGACACCAACAACTTCAGAAGGGTCTCCTGATGTCTGTGCTGATGTCAAACTCAGAATCATGTGTGGGCTCTGCAGTAATTTTTAAAGTAGCCCAGATGTCAACTGCTGTGTTTGTGCATGTGTGTGTACACTGCTGTTTTACACTTTCAAGTTTCTTTGATTATCTAAGAAAATAAAACATTCTCAACTCAAATACATTCATCTGTTAATGTGAATGATTTCCAACCAAATAGTACTGAGAGGTAGAGAATTTACACACTGACTTGTGTACATTCCTTGTGTGTATTTGTTCTTGTGCTTGTTGTGAAAATGAGAGGAGAGTTTTTAATGTGGGTTAAAGCTTTAATCAAATCCACATGGGTCAGAGAGAGGAAATGAGTGGCCATAACTTCTAATAAAGTTTACATTTTACGGGAGAAGCAGGCCTGGCACTTTACGATATTACAGAGTTGTGTTTCAAAAGTCCCACCACTCCAGCCTAATCCAGTGTTACAGAAGGGATCAAAGGCTCCATGACATGTAAAGCAGAGATTTTCATTCTGCGTGTGCTTATAAAAAATCCACAGGGCTGAACCTGTCATCAAAATGCTAAAAGGTAAGAAAAATAAGTTGATTGTGCATAATGAACTGCTTCTGGCTGAACCTGTGAGAGTGTGAGAATAAAAATACCAGTCGAATAGTCCAAATATCTATCACATGTACAGCTTCAATAGGAATGGGGTGACTCTGTTGAGCGGTATGTCCGGGAAAGCTACGGGTTAATTTAAGACTAGGAGCAAAACCTGTTGCCAATTATGAGCAGCGAGCACCACATGTGGGCTAGACGTAGCTATCTTCAGAGAGGGCAAAGGGATTCCCGCAGTGTTCACGATGGAGACAAGCTGAATGTCTGTGCGTCTGTGTTACTTTCTCAGCATCAACTGGCATTTACGTTACGGATAATTTTTCATTAAAGGCTTTAAGAGATGATTACACAAGACCTACGGGACTGAAGCATTGGTGCGCAAAAAGGGGGGGCACCATTCACACGTGGACTGTTTCTACTTTTCAGCATTGCAACATGGCACCATTTTCTACCATATTTTTCTTCTGTGTCACATCTTTGTTTGGCAGAGTAGAGAGTGTATCTGAGCTCTGTCGGGGGGCGCCTTGCTTCTCTGGCCAGGACTGGAGCAGACATTGCGTCGGAGCGCACTGCCAGGGGCGCACGGAGGCAGCAACGTCCAGACGGCAGTTTCCTCACTCTGCTCAACCCAGACAAGGACAAGTCTACCCGAAGTACCAAAAGGATAGTCATCAGTTCACTCATCAGCAAGCTCAGAGTGCGCCGTTAGCCCCGTACACCATTATACAGCCTCAGAAGGGAGGCTTTGGACAACAAGCTGGTACGGATGGCACCAGGAGGACGAACCCCAGAACCATCACGGCGGAGGTGTTCCATCCTGGCTGCGCCGGTGGGACCTGTCCCACCACTGTCTCTCACCGTTCTACACCTGATGACAGTGCAACACGAGAGTGCAAAGGCATTGGATGTAAACTGCCACTTCGGATGAACCAAAAGCCCAAGGCTTGCGTCGGAGATGGTTGCAATACGCACGTTGGAGACGACAGAAGAGGCAGCTCCTCTCCTGTACATGTGACGGACCGTGCAGCGCAGTTTTTGGACGAGCTTCCAGACTTTGGGTCGGAACGTGGAACATGGATACAATTGACATGTGACATAAAACCAGGTCAGTTTGGTCACCTAATGAAACATGGATTAAAATGTTGTAATCAAAACAACAGCCAGTGAGGAAATAAATCACACACATTTCTGTTTAATAGTTTGCTTTCTTTGCTGCAGGCACGAATGAGCTTCCCTCAGAAGATGCCCTTGTGCTTCAGCTGCAGCTGTCTAAGAGCCACGAGAAGCTGGTAGAGGCCCTCAGGGGCCAGCAGGATGAGGTCAGGGGGCTGCAGAGGCTCTTGAGTGAGCAGCAGGGGACGCTGGTCAACCAGCAGAGAGAAATACTGGACCAACAGAGGAGGATGTATGAACAGATGGAGCAAGTAAGGCTGCTGTGATTAATGATCAGGCAGATGTTAATAGTTGGTGTTTGCTGTTATTAGGCAGTGATTAGAGAAACGTTAACATTTTATTTAGATGAGGTGGATGGAAAACACCTCATGTTCGGAAGTTTAATTTGACCATTGGCCTCCCTGTGGCGTGTTTATGCCATATGGTGATAAGAGGAGAAGCATGTTCCGTATCTCATTTCAGTTGGAATAGACTATACTGTGTGTAGTACACTCACATTTTGTGGTTTAATTTGTAAATTGATAGATTGAGATGAATCACTATAAAAAGTGTCTCCTTAACTATATTTTATTTTTCTACCTGCAGGTGAAAGCACAGTACAAATTATTGATGGATGGCATCAAACAAACATCTTTGCAGAACCTCCAGGGGGAGCTGGACAGTCATATGGAAACATTGAGTGGGCAGTTTAGAGCCCACCAAGCACAGCAGGCTCTCTCTTTGCACAAGGTGGACGTGGAGGCCAGTGTGGTGGAGGTGAGCTACAAATGAAGGATCAACACTAGGAGGATCAAGCAGGGTTAGGTTAGGTTTAAAGACTTTTTTCAGTCTTTAAATATAAAACTAATCTGTAAGTAAAGTTAAAGGGAGTAAATGTCAATTGCAGCTAAATTATTATAGCAGAGCAGTGAAACCCCATAATAATGTCCTGCATTGTTTTGTTTTTTTATAAAAGAAATGTGATGTATTCTAACTCATCTTCATCAAGCATATTTCAGATTGATTGCACGTGTGAACAAGATATGTGTAATATATGGTGGGCAATTATTTACTCTAAATACCATAGACATGGTTCTGACCATCTTTGATTATTATTTTCATTAGGTGGGACGTTCCCTGTCCTGTGGCAGCTGTGGTCCAGACGAGTACTGCAGTTTTAGCAGCGGCCATCCTCGATGTGAAAAGTGCACCATCTGTCCTGCTGGCTTCTTCCTGGTTGCTCAGTGTTCAGTTCATGCAGACAGAATCTGCCAGGTACTGTAAGCTTAAATAAAAACAACTTACATTATCATATTACTTTGTCTTCCCCGAATCACCACAGAAAAAAACAAGCAGAATTCAGGACAGATAAACTGGAGTTACTGCCTTGTGGTGCTATCCCTTCCTGAGCCAGTCAAGTTGCTGTTAACAGGATGAAACATTCACCTCAAAGGTTCCCATTTATGTCTTTTTAACATTCAATAATTGTTCATTTTGTGGTAAAAATGATCTATTAATAAATTCTTTCAGAGTGAAAACATAATTTTAAAAAGTAAAGTGTACATGTACAACATAAAATAAGTGATTCCAAAAGTATTCGACCCCTTCAAGTTAGTGTTAAGCAAATGCACATTAGACAGTAATAAAAGCAATGAACCCCTCATTCTTTACACTGTTTTTGTCTTTTTTGCCTCTCTCACTAGTCAATCAGTGTTTTTAGAAAGGCCTGATCTAGATTTACACCTTTGCCATATTTCTTTTACCATTATTTATTAGATGTTTTAACTGTTTTCCAAGGGATAATCATTTGACATTTTCTTGTATTGCGTCCTCGGAGATTTTCAACCTTCCAGATCCAAGTTTACAATCCTTTAAACACATTTACTGCTCTCAGGTGACCATTTAAACAGTTGTGTGATAAACCAATTGGCTGCACCAGCAATGATTTGGGTAAGTTACTTAAATAGATTATTTTCTATTATCTATTTTAGAATGAATTAAGTTCAGGGTCGCCACAGTGGATCATTTGTCCGCATGTTGGTTTGGCACAGCTTTTTACACTGGATGCCCTTCCTCACGCAACCCTTCCCAAGGACCCCCATGGGACTGACACTGCACGGCTGGGGGTGGGGAGGGGCTGTTGGGCTGTTGCCTAGGGACACCATGACATGAGTGGGGCTTGAACCTCCGACCCTGTGGTCTGCAGGCGGCTACTGAGCCACTGAGTCAATGTTGCAAAAACCAAAAAGTAAAAAAGTTCATGAAATAACACATTTGTCAGTTAGTTGGGGGAAGTGAAAACAAGTTGTGAACCCTGACATCTTATCACTTTTAAAGTTGAAATACCAGCGTCATCACACATCAAACTGATGCAAAGAAAGATTAGCATTTATTTGTAGATGTGTTTCTCATCAAGTGACAAAAGTATAGATTAAGCATTCACTCCCACTTAGCTCTGTTGTGACTCTACAGCTGCTAAATGCCTTCATACTGTTCATCAGTCCTTTCCACATTATGCTTTTAAATAGATTCACAGTGTAAATTTGTTTTTCATTACAGGACAGAGATGAATGCCTTGAAATAGCTGATCTGTGTGGAGATCAACAGAAGTGTCTGAACACACCAGGTAATTACTTCGGTATTTTGTCAGAATTGCCTGCATTTTGTTGAGTAGCTGAATATTTATTGATAGTTAGAATCTCATTAGAGGGGCAGCAGTGGTTTAAACCATGTTTTAACCAACATCCAGGTCTTTTTTCTTTACTTTGGTTTTGACAGGTGGTTTCAGGTGCCAGGGCATGACAGAGCGGGACGCCAGCTCAGGAACGTGTGGCCACAGTTACTTCTACAACTCGGACATGGATGAGTGTCAGGCCTGCAATGAGTGTGACGGAGAACCTGTAGCTTCCCCCTGTACCTTCACCACAGACACCATCTGCTCTGGTCCTGCTGCTGGCGACAGCACCCTCTCTCTGTCCTGGGCCGGTGATGTGAGTCTTCCAGGGGCTAAAGGCCATGTTCTTGCTCTTGCCATTCCCAGTGTGCAGCTTCTCATCCAAGGAAGAGGTGATGCAGGCCTGGTGTCTGCTGAGGATGGGCATCTGTTGCTCAGACAGCACGGTCTGATCTGGCTGGATGAGAATCTCTCACTGAGCCATGGTTGTCGTAGCTTTATCCAGGTTTGTCTGCGGTTGAACAACTCTGACGGATCGGAAGGTCACGACCTCAGCGGCATAAGAGTGGAGCAGCAGGAAGGAAGGTCACTTCAAAGTGTCAGCATCAGTGGGGTAGCAGAGGTTGCTCCTGGTTACATAATTTCCCTGTTCCTTCGAAGTACCAGCCACCACTGTAACCAAAGCAATCAAGGGCTGCAACTATACGACACATCAGCAGCTCCGCTCAGCCTCCTCTGGCTTTCCCATGACACTGGGGCCGTCGCCATGACAGCACAGGCAATGGTGTCTGCACACTACCACACAAACTATCGCCCGGTGTTCCGCACTACTTCCACTTCTGACCCTTATGTAGTGGGGCTGACTCATGACAGTCGCGGGATCCGTTTTGCAGAAAGTGGTACTGTGCGTTTTGTATTTCAGCAGGCTTTGTACTCCATGGGCCAGGCCTGTGTGAGTGAAGGCTTCCAGCTGCTGGCGTACCTCAACCTTAATGGAACGGGCACGGAGCTGTGCCGTACCTTCAAATCAGGGGTCCACTACCGAGACACATCCATATCTCTGGCTGGAGTGGCTAAAGTGGGTCCGGGGGACACACTGAGTTTTGAGATCCTCTCTCCTGCTCAGTGTAATGTTCGCTTCTTTGGTGACGAGACAGGCATTAGTGCCCTCAGTTTGGTCTGGGTTCCTGCTGCTATTTCATCCTCACTATCCGCCATTGTGGCTCACTCTGGCCTTCCTTCAGGGGCTGTTCGAAACAAGCCTCTGTTCTTTCGCCAGACTAGCACTCAGGTGTCCCAGATGGGACTGCTGGAGAAGGGATCGTCCGATCAGAGACGGGATTTTGTTTTCAGGGAAAGTGGCACAGCTAGCGTGTCTCTGGATCTTAAACTCATTCACTCCTGCAACTTGGTCAAAGTGACTCTGCTAAGGCGAAGTGATATAGAGGGGTCAGGGGGAGGCAGGGTGGCAGAAGGAGCTCGACCGCTGCCTCTGGCCCAGCAGGTAGGTGGCCAGATGCCAGAGGGCAGCCAGTGGGCCAGTGTGAGCCTGCGGGCATCCTTCATGGTTCACAATGGCACAGTGGTGTTCTTCACATTGGACTGTGTACGAGGACGCGTAAACCAGATCAGTCACCAGACAGGAAGCGGAGTGTCAATCCTCTGGGTGGCAGCATAATAGAAGAAAGTAAAAATGTGTTCTTATTATGGCAGAAAATGTCAAGCCACATATAGACTGGACTTTATTGGCTCATTTTTTAAATAATCATTTGACAAAAAGGTATCTTTTCTTGCTGAGTGTTTGAAGAGAAGATCCAATGTCAAATGTCGATCACCTAGGAAGCTACAGGCTGCAGCCTGGTCGCTCAGCATAAGGACTGGAAACAGGGAGAAACATTTAGCCTACAACTTTACTTACTTTAAGCTGCTTGAGTTTGTAGGGAGTAACATACAGAGCATTTTTATTAGTTTTGTGTTGAACAAAACATATGGACTTTTATTTAAAAAGAAGTAGCATAACTCGCCAATCTTTCTATTTATATAATGCACGAATCTCTTGATTCTCTCATGCAGTTTTTTTTTTCTTTTTTTGTTTTCAGAAATGCCATGTGTTATATCTGTCTGTCTTTTATTTATGTAATTCGGTTAGTCTGTTGACGCCAAAGGACGCCAGCATTTTCTGCTGTCACCACAAGTGGTTTGTTGGGACTGGTTTTATTCAGGAGTGTGTTTTTTTTTAAGTGCATGTGTTTTATTTTAGCCACCATTTTCTAACGACAATATCTACTGCATGCCTCATTTATTGATCACTTGCTGCACATCATGTATTTCATATATTTCATTGTTATAATTAAACTGTCCTGAAGAGACAAGCATTCTACTTTATATATGAACACCTAGACATAGTTACTGTTTATACAAACTAATATGTAATAAAGTGTATATTTGATGTTTTATAACAAATCTAATAAAAATGAATTTGTTTTCAAGAGATTTGTTTTTATCATTGTAAGGAATCAAACAATATAGAAGTTTGCTGATTAAAGTCAAGACCGAATTGTATTTGCAATTTGTTTTTCCTACATGCTGTTTGATGCACGGGGGTTTTATGTCTGCAGCTTGCTCTGGTATGACCAGTTTCCTATGGTTACTAATGTCAGCAAACCTTTTGAGAGGTATTGCTGTGAGGTAAGTTGAGTTACTTGAATAACTTTACATTTAGTTGAGCCCCCACATCTCTCTGTTATGCTGCACTTCATAACAATCTTGTGAAATTAAAAGAGTGCTCCAAAATCTAGCCTTCAATGAGAAACAACTGAAATTCTCTGACTGGCTTGAGCAAAAACAACCCTTGTAAACAATATCTGTGCTGCGCCTGCACTGCAGACTGGCAGAAGGATTAGAGAGCAAATTTCCACATAAAAATTTTGTAGACTATTTCAACAACACAACAACAAAATCCTCATACAGTGGAGATAATATTGCATGTGGTAATCCTATCATGAGCTCTTCCCTACAGGCATCAGTCAGAGATGTGGAAACTGCACTGAACATGTTTGCTCCTAGCAAATGTTGTCAGGTGTTTCCTATTATACATCAAAGGACAGAAGTTCTTTATCATAAATTTAAACAGTTAAATTATATTTGTGTGGTAGTTAACCTCCTAATGGCCTTTCTACGCACTTCCATCGGCAACCTCCTCATTCTCAGAGTTCTACACTGCATTGGCACAAGATCAAAAAACATATTTCAACCCTGAGCATATGTTTTCTGAAAACCAGTAGATCAGTTGATACTATTATTTCAGTCCCTTGAAGTCATGACCTCCAGGTTTGTGTGTTATACATTAATAAAATAAAAAACTTGTCTTTTAGGGGATTCAATCCATTAATATGCAGGTTTATGTCTTAAAGGCTCTCACATGTCTCACATAAGTTGTCTCATGGAGATTTGGAAAGACCACCACAACCTTCTCCCACAATCTTCTAATTCCCTCTGCTTCAAGGTTGCTTGACCAGACAGTTCCTTCAAACATATGCAGCAAAGTTTGTACAGTAAGTCTAAACCTTGTGCACAGTCTCTGTTAGGAACTTAGGACCAAAGATGATAACCAGACCTGAGCTGAGGAAGCATATCTTGATACAAATCAAAACCACTATCAGGCTAATGGGTGGCTGGCTATGGTGGTTTAAGGATGATAAATGTTTGAGAAAAGAGGTAGGGGCCCAACAGTACAGAGACACTGGACTAGTTGACGGATTAGTTCGCTGACTAACAGAGCACAGATGGAGGAAAACACGAGCATTTAAGTGTGTCAAGTGAGTATGGGTGTGTCTTGGCCACTACACGTTTATACATGTATGTGTGTTGGGAAAAAACATACATATAGACACTTTATTAATCCCCGAAAGGAAATGTTTGCATCAGAGTAGCTGTTACACATAATAATAAAGTATATATACAAAGTACTAAGATATAAGATAACAGAGATATGTTCCTGTATTGTCCATTGAAATGCCTTAGTTCAAGCTGTTTACCGTTTTTACTCCTGTGCATATGCAGAAACAGTGGCTGTATGTTACAGTTATTGTAGTTATGTTGTGATGAAATGCTGAAGTTCTGTCTCCTGACACCACACAGAGTCATTGTACAGACTAATGGCTGTTGGCAGAAATGACCTCCTGTACTGTTTGTACAGTACAGGAGGTCACAGAGGATTAGAAGAAGCCTCTTCCTGAAGCTGCTCCGCTGATTGAACATCAGCTTGAGGAGAGGATGTGAGCTGTTCTCCATGATGTTTAACAGTTTGCACAGCAAACCCCTCTCCACTACCAACTCCAGAGTTTCCACAGTGGTCCCCAGGACAGAGCCAGCTTTCTTAATCAGTTAATTCAGTTTGTTAGTGTAACTGGCTCTGATGCTGCTGCCCCAGCAGATAGCAGCAAAAAATACAAAAAAAAAAAAAAAAACTGGCCACAACAGACTGGTAAAACTAAACGAACACATTATTATATAATTGGATTTTGTAATTTACATTGGCATTATGTTGATTTAAGTGACGGTGTGAAATTCATTAAAGAGGGAAGAGGATCAGAATAAATGTTAAAAGAAAAAAAAACATTGTACTTTATCTTAATTTCTCTCTAAGTCACCACTTTATCACTTTAACATAATTTTACATTCATCATTTAAGTCCTTAAAAACAGTTCCTTGTTTTGCTTTGAAAAGAATTCTAAAAATGTTGTACTAGCCTGGATGCCTCCCAAAAACTACAATACATTGACAAAAATGTCTCACTTTGTACACTGCATGAAGCCTCCATTGTTATCTCATATCAATGGGCACATGACGTCCACACAGGCCTCTCACACAGACACACTGTCCAAGGTATTATGAGGTGGATGGTGAACTGGGCTACATGTGTTGCACAGACTGTGAATATAGAGGTAGTAAAAATGTACAGAAAGCAGGTGTCCTCCCAAGTTCGGCCTTTATGTTGAAGCAACCATGGAGCAGAACAACAAGGTGGTAGAAAGATGAAAAAAACACAGAGGGGAATGTGGAAGAAAAAGTAAATAAAAGCTGTAGAAAAGTCACTGACAGCAGAACGACATGACAACCAATATATTAAACCCTGTCCTAAACCTACAAACAATAATGGTTCAAAATATGTTCATGTGTATTTAAGCTCGTTATTTTATAGGTTTTATATCTAAAAACATGACTTAAATGATTTGATCAAATATCATATTTAATACAAAGCCATATGCAATAACATACAGTATATTCCTAGTGGTCTAATACTGCCCTCTCCAGGAAATAAAGAGAACGTACATGAACTTTTTGTTCATATACGTATGTTAAAATGTATTATCACTACATGCACACAGATTTTATGCCAATAATCAAAGTAAATAAGGACTTCTTTCATTTAATTGAATTTATTGAATTGAAAGTATTACAACATATAATATAGTATCATTATATCACTGTAATCGTGCTGTTAAATAAAATAAGTTTAGATACTTTTCCAGTGTATTGATTGTGATAATTCCTATGTTATGGAAAAACACTTATGTCTTATTCAACATTATGATCAATGTAAAGGTCTTATAATACACTGAACTACATTGATTTATGAGTTTATGAATTGAATGACCAGACGACAAATTGTCTAAAAATGTGTACAAACAATGTGAGAACAAGGCAGCTTGTGAGCTGTGATTAAAAATAAAACTACAAACAGTTAAAATCCCACATAGCTTTTAGTCATTCACACCTTGACGTTAGGGTAATAATATTATCCTGTAGAATTAATTTTCTGGTGTGCTCAGATCAAACATGATGTTTCGGCACTTAAGTGTTGCAGCAAAAATGAAATTGCATCACTCTAAAAGGCATGAAAGGCATCTTTGGAGCAAGAATTGGTGAAACTGACAATTATGATGCATGACAGAGATGAATTAAAGTGACAAACACATAATTAATGCTGAGCTGCAGCAGCCTCCTCGTGTTTGTAGCTTTGGGATCATTTTGTAATAGTGGACTAGCTGAAATACAAAAACTCTAAAGTTGCTGATTGTGAGTAAAGTATTTCTATTTCCATAAATATGTTAGCATCATGCTCAGCTGCACAGAATAAGTTCCAATATGCTGCCATTAAACTGTGGATAACAAATATTCAATGCACCTTGTTGTATACTGGACTATAAGAGAAGTTCCAGTGAGTGTAATGTTCTTCACAAAACTGTATATTTAAAGACTATAAATGCACGTTTTACATACAGGTCACACACTTTTAATATTGAGTTGGTTTTTGGTCCACGCTGCGAAGAGAACTGACATAATGTGAGAGAGAAGATGAAGGACATAAGTAGAAAGAAGACCATAAAGTGCATGAGTGAAACTGTCAAAATAGTAAATGGAAGAGGAGTAAGGAGGAAGGCTAAGTGGGTACAGTGGTTAAATAAGGCTTGTGGGAGAAAAGTGAAAGGTTTTAGTGCAAGATCTCAATAAGGAGGCGTTTGAAGTCTCCACCGCACTCAGAATCCAGGGCGTCTTTCAGTGTAACATCGTACTTCTCGAGGTACATGTCCTTCACCGTATCCAGGTCAATCTGTGGATTAGCAACATCATACTCCTGTTACCACAACATTCTGTCAACACTATTCCATGTTATTTTGGCTTCTGAATTGAAGGCTTACACTACTCAAATATACTTTTAGGACACATTTTAATACCCAAATTTGTTTTTTGCCATCTGGCTATGCAGTCACACACACACTTGCCTCGGAACGGCCCACAATGATACGAATGAGCGTGTCCTCTTCAGTGCCCAGTCCCTTCATGGCACCGTTAAGACGTCGGGCAAAGTAAAGCTGCGGGTTCTTAGCACACCGTACTATACATCACAGACACACAGAGGCAGAATTGTTGTAAAAGGAACTCTTAACTGATCTGACTATGTCCGTTGATTTGTGAGTCCCCCCACTGTAACCTACCCAGAGTAACGTAACAGTCCTTGAGAGTCCCTGTGGCCTCAGCGTCAATGGTGTCCAAAATGTCTGTTCCTGACAGCTGCAAAACATTATGTAAACGCATCAGCTAATATCAACAATGATGAAAAGCCATCTTGGAAAAACGTATCTTTTTGTAATAGTACTTCTTACAGACTCATAAACTTTAAAGGTGGCCTGGAGCTGCATGTAGTTCCTGTGTGTCAGAATGTAGGTGAAAGTTGATTCATCAGTGCCAAACCTGCCTTCTCCTGCCTGATGGTTCCACAAAGAGGAAAAAAAACATCATAAGTTAGTAACACCTAAATTTGTGAGTATTTGTCTTGATGGATGCATCTCTGTCTAACTGCATCTCTGTCTAAATATCTCAGCACATTGACTAATCATAACAATTACAGAATGACACATAATAACTGTAACAACGATAAAAAACAACTGTTTCACTAAAGGAAATTCTTGAAACCTCATAGGAACCTACAGCCAAGCTAGCAGCAAATGTAATATTTACCCTGTCTACTGTCTTTGTTTTGTGTGTTAGTATCCTAACATAATTAACACTAAACACTAATATATATATAATATATTATAATATATTATATATATATATAATATAATATAAATAATTAACAATAAACTGCAGTTGAGATGACCCAAACATCATTTGCTGTAGCTTGTAAGTAGATAAGAAAGTATGGGTCCAACCAAACTTTGATATGTTGATGCGACTTCATTAAAATTTAAGGAATCTCAAGAAGTATTGAAATGTATCCTGTGGGGAACATCATTGTACAAAGTGCCACAGAAATACATATTTTAACACATAGCATGCCACTAGATGAGCCCCCAGCGCTTTGACAAACTCACTGGGATTCATTTATAAATGTCTGTACTTGCCCTGGCAATCAGAGTAGTTTAGATATTTATTTCATTCTGGACTGAAGTGGAGAGTTAAATAACAAACACATCTACACTTCCACGGGTAGAGCAACAGCACTGTCAGGGGTAAAAAATATTGGTGAATCGTGTGTTTGCTGAACTGAAAGAAGTCATTACTGAGAAGCACATTTTGTAAGATGTTTGCACACATTTAATTAGCAAAATATTACTATAAAGCGCTAGGAATGAACCTTTACACCATAGCTGGGAATTTCTACATGACTCCTGCAATCATGTACTGCAATATTATAAGTCACAGAACAGCAATACAACAAATGCGGCTTTGATTTAATACAAGCTGCACTCGTGGGATTTACCAGTCATTATGGGCTCACGTCTCTATTCAGGATCACATTACCTTGTAAAAATCTGTGTTATTTAAAAGACAAACTATGATAAAGGACTTTAATTTGAGGGAATTATGCAGTTCTGATTCCATCAGTGTGCAAACATACCTCAAACAAAGACGTGGCATCCTGTTCGGCTAAACCCTCATCCACCTCGTAGCCTTCGTCTCTACCCGCCTGGAGAGAAAGAGGGACACCGGAGAGAAACACAAGAGAGATAAAGGAGAAGGGGGGTTTAAAAGGATGAATAAGGGAGGTGATTCATGTAGAGAGAGAGAGGGAAAAGATTAAGTCAGTGAAGGAAAGGTCAAAGATAGATCTTTAAAATAATATCAAGCATTTACTGGGATTATGATCATCTGCTCCACATTAATAGGAAATATTTGGAGGCCATTGAAGTTGCAGCTTTGGGGAACGTCAGTCACACTGTGTGTGAAAAAAATGAGGGGAAGCAGACCAGAGTGGGAGCACTTACAGAGCTGCAGACGGCACAGGGGCCAGAGCACACCAAACCATGATGTAATATGTGAGCGGTGTCCTCAAAGGTGAATCATCATTAAAAAATGAGTAGCTGTTCTGTTTTACCACACTCAAGACTGCCACTTAAAATATATGTGATTCAAAGCAGTTTCAAAATTATGTTGTTTTTTTTTTCAATAAACCAAAAAGGAAGGAGAGTTTACCTGCAGCAGGGACATCAGCAAGTTCCTCACATCTCCACTGGTGTCATCCTCGATGTCGGCCTCCAGGTCACACTCGTGCACTGTAGGGTCGAACCAAAAGTGACGACCGATATGAGACTCTTAAAGTGATTTTTAATGACTTGTAATGACTGAAATTTGACCCCGAGAGTGAACTCAGATAGTAAAATGAGTCACTACACAAGACACTGAGATGCATATTCTGTAAAACCACGTGCAGTTAACTGACAGTATGAGAGGAACTTCAAACTGGTATCTGTTAATACACGAGTCAGCACTGAAGAAAACTCACCTTGGGCATATGCCTCCTTGTAGCTCATGATGTCCTGTTGGTAAAAGGAAGCTGAGTTTAATTTAACTGGAATTAATGCTGCGTTAAGCAACGTTTGTATATTTGCTATGGATCTAATTATAGCTTGCAGTAAGAAAACCAGCATAAATCATCACCTTTACAGTCCACCCTAGGATTACACAGAGTTATTACTTGCTCCTAACTCATTATCTTGATTTTATGTCCTTAAACTTTAAAGTTTTGGTTCTGTCCCACTGACTTTTAGCATTGTGTTAAGCAGCCGGCAGATGGTTTAAGCAGAAAATGGTCTGCTCTTTGCAGAGTTAGTGACCAGCTAACAAAAAAGCTGGATTAGCAGAAGAAGTAAATGCTCCTTTTTTTTCAGGGGATGAAAATGTTTATACTCTGCCAGCAGAGAAACACGATCAAACTGAGGAAATGCAGGTTTCATAAAGAATTAGGAAAAGTGACAAGAAGTCATAAACAAGACTTGTTACATCGCCTGAAAACAAATACATTTAATTTGGTTATCTGGCAGTGAGGAGACATACTATAAATAAAAAATAATGTGGCTGATTTCATAAAAGCCATGAGCACCTACACAGATGTTTATAATTGCAAGAGGTAATTACTGTAGACCTGTAGTCAGGTAAAGGGGGGCTGCACTAATCAGGTAACAAATGTGACAGAAAGCAATGGGTTTCAAAGCAACAGTACCACATATGCACAGACCTCATTGGAGGCCGTGCACAGGATCTCCACCAGCACGGCTTCATCAGTGCCCGCCCCCTTCATAGCCTTCCTCAGCTCCTTGGCGAAAAAAACGTGACGAGCGTCCAACATGGCGACGATGGCTTTCTCAAAACTACCTGTCAGTTCCTTCTTCAGGACCTCCTCCAACTCCTGAACCAGCACAGAAGTGACATGATGCATAATTGTGTGTGTGTGCGTGTGTGTGTGTGTGTGTGTGTGTGTGTGTGTGAGTGTGTTTGTGTTTGTAAGAAATACAGGCAGATACTTACATCATCATACTTTTCAAAGTAGGCCTGTTTTATTTCCAAACGCTGAGCAGCAGAACGATTGGCCAGGATTTCAATAATGGCTTCTTCATCTGTGCCTGAAGATCATGCAAAAGGATACACATAACGTGTTAAATTCAGAAGGACTCAAATGAAACTAAATGGGCTCTGCACAAAGCCCCTCAGGTATTAGTCCTTATAAAATTACAATACAAAACATACAGTTTTAATCAAACAGAAATTTTTAAAGTTCTCTGATAGTCTAGAAGGTTGGGCCTCACTAAAAACTTTTAGATACTTCTAAAATATAAATACTTCCACACTGATGCCAGCACTGCTCTGTGACTCTGACTTCATAAGACTCTTCAACAGCGCCTTCTAGAGCATGTTTCTGCCAAAGAAATACTCCAAATAAGTTACATACTTCATTGATCCTTTAAATCCACTGGTTAACTCAGTCTGTAAACTGTCATTTCCATTTAGCTTTGTGGTGTATTGCTGTTTAATTCATCACCCGTCCTGAATGGAAATACACTTATGTGTCCCATCTTGAGGGACTTGAGGCACTTGACAGTTATAACTTTGAAATGAAAATCATCATTTAAATAATAGAAACAATAACTATTGGAGGCGCTTTAGCTAATTCTGTATGTGGATAAACCCAGAATGGTGGACAGGGAGTTTTAGCTTACTGAAGACAAATAAACATGCATTCCATGAATTGTAAGATAATGGGGATACTCAGAGAGGATAACAGGAGAGATGGTTAAAGAAAAATGGTGTAATTCACAATTACTGATAAAAGAATGAGCAAAAAAATCACTTACCTAAACCTTTACATGCTTTTCTGATTGCTTTAATATCAGCTGTCACATCAAAGTCCTCGTATGGGACTATAGTGGGCTACAGAATCAAAAAATAAATCAATAAATGACAAGATTAGTCCAAATACATATGGCTCCTTTATGAAATTTAAGCAAGTATTAATAAACCTAAAGCCTATACCGTGTATAAAATTTTGTCCATAACATATACTGTGTGTTTAACTTTATCAGCCGGCAAAAATCCCAAATAATGCTGTATAAGCGTAATATTAAATTGTGGCCTATATACAATTCACAGTGTACTCTCCGTTCAATCTAATGAAAGAATGAAAGGGTTTGATCTGTTATACTCAGGCCAGTTCGTCCCGCAGGAAAAGGGTGCAGCCTGTGTGCCTGCTGAGTCATGGGGCGGCAGCAGCAGCAGCAGCAGCCTCCTCTCCTCGCCCACCCGCCGTTTAACACAATGCGGCCTTATTGATCAACCTTTGTGAAACATTGCTCTTTGCTGCTGCTGCTGCTGCCTCTTGCGCCTGGCAGAACACAGTCTCCTTGAACTGCGCAGTTTATAATGCAGGCAGTTTTTGAATCGTTTCCAAAAAAAGTTTTCCCTTCGTAATAAATAACCTGTGTATGACCGTCGACAATGTCTCTGGTACTCAGAGTTGACTTGTAGGGATTTATTGACTGCAACACTGCTTTCGTCCCTCTAAATTGATCTCCACCATGCAGTTATACTAATTTAATGGTATTTTAGCTGCAGAGGTTGTAGAAAAGCGAGATTTCTTACCTGTACGTTGCCCATGTTGTTAAATTCCGTGATGCGTGTGTGCTCTGATGTTGTGATGTGCAGCGCTGCTCCGTAGGTCGAATCAACTGCTCCTCTTGCAGGGACTCAGCCTGTCCGCTGCTGCAGGGATGACGTCACCGCCGCGTGTTCATTCAGCAGGATGGAGCTGGTTGCTGGTGCAGGTGTTAAAAATACTACAGGAAGCTAATCACCAACAAGTTGTTAATTTTAATACTGGGATCATGACATTAACTTTTTGTTGCTCTTTTTTTTTCAACTCACCCCAGCCGGTCAAGGCAGATGGCCGCCCACCCTCAGCCTGGTTCTGCTGGAGGTTTCTTCCTTTAGGGGGAGTTTTTCCTCTCCACTGTTGCCTAAGGCCTGCTAACGGGGGAATTGTTGGGTTTTCTCTATACATCTCTATACTAGTCTTGACTTTATTCTGTAAAGTGCCTTGAGATGATTTGGTTGTGAATTGGCGCTATATAAATAAAGTTGAATTGAAATCATTTATAGTTAATCGTGGAAAAAATTGGGAGTTTAATAAAGTTCCTACTCAAATACCTCAATTTCATACTAATTAATTCTACTCAAGGATATTTCATGTGCAAACATCGCACTTTGCTCCATTTTTTACAGTTAGCTACTTTAAAATTCTAATTTTACATACAAAGGCTCAACTTATGAAATATGATGTTTTACAGTAGTTTAAACCCCTTGTGTGGTAGCTCACAGGGAGCAAGGTTTCCTTGTTAATCAGGGAAGTGAGACAAAACACAAAACTAACTGTCTGGAGCTGAGCCAGTCTGACTGACTTAATGAAAAAATAAAATAAAAAATGATGATTGCAGTTGAGGTTTGATTCATTTTATTTCCCAAATGTGTCCATGTGTGTATGGAGAAATGTGTCTTTTATAGTAAGAATCTTTTAAGACAACACTGTTTTATAACCATTATTTTTATCCTCCACATGGGGGCAGTGTTGTACAGATGCTTGAACATTAAACACCTGCTGCATTAGAGACCTTACTTAAATCAGTTGAACTGGAAGTGTAGTAGAACCTCACAAGCAGGTGTTTAGCTGTGTGGAACATCACTGGAAGTCCATCAACATATAGCAATGATTATAAAAAATCTCAATTTACAGTCCTGATCTAAAGGGAGAGCCAAATCGATGACAGTGGGGTTTTATAGAAATATTTAATTCGGAGTTGAGAACAGGGTATTTACTGTATGTACATGCAACACAATATGAATGTACAATATAAATACTTCCAAGTGAATGCTACAACAGTTTGTACCTTTTTGGAGCAACACTATACAGTATAACAAGCATAAAACACATTCAGTGGGCAAGTTACAACATTTCTTTTCAGCCTAAACAGCCTAAAACAGTTGGAAAGAAAAAAGCTTGTGTTAATGTTAGAGTGGTGCTTCATGTATATTTATCAAGCCTTTCACTTTACGGATGGTGATTCCTGAATCCTTAAAGAGCTTAAGCCTTATACAGGAAGCTCAAAGGCTTGGTAAAATACGTGATAACATCTGGTTTTTATATGCCATTGTCTTTAAGCATTTCTAACATTTGTTTTAGCTCTTCTGGTGAGCTTTAGTTTATCATGGCCCCACGTATTTTCACTGTCATGCACGCGCAACCACAATGAAGCGGAACTGACTACAGCGTGTGACGGCATCACATAAGGTGTCGTCGGCGGGTGGCTGATAGCAGGACAGAGAGGCTGACTGTTATTGGTGGACATGATGTGAAATTACTCATTTTCTGTCAGTGAGAAAGTAAGTGGGCATTAACAAAAAACAACAAGCTTTGGTCGTGCATAGATGTGGTTTTAGCGATCGAATAAGTGCAAAGATGTGAAGGAAGGTGCATTCAAGCAGATGTAAAATGAGCAACTAAGTGATATAAAAATGCATTATTCACATCATCCATTCTAGTCAGGCTTGGGTTTGGTCCTTAATGACCTCATCTTATTTTTTTAAACACGTGGAGATTATACACCTTGTAATGAGAGAGGTTTTTATTTTTAAGATGGGATGTGGGTAAGACCACAGATAGAACAGTAAATGAATATCAACAGCAGGGAGAGGCTCACAGATATATTAGTACTGCTAAACTGTAACTGCAAGCCATCTGAAGTATGTGTGTACATTATTGATAGAAATGCACATCACTTCAAAAATATATCATGTGGTACAGAAGGAGACGAATACCAAAGGCAACAACATCAAAAATTCCACTGTCATATTTGACCAATAAACATTCATTGGATGCTTGATACAGTAGTTTGCCACGTGCAACAGCCTTTTAGAAAAATACATACTGCATATGGAGATTTTTTACTAAAGCACACAATTCTCCACTTTGATCTGTACTACAATCCTTTGTTAGTCCCACATTTCTCTAATCAAATAGATCATCTTTGTGCCATGAATTATGGATTTAGCCTAAAGTTAAGCCTTCACAGCTGTGTGTGGGGCTTTGGTCCTGCTTCTCAGTAGTAACATCTTATTTTTCCTCAGGTCTTTTTTCCCTGTCTGATTGTTTTCATCAACAGCATCCGATGCAGCGAGTCTCCACTGGCTTACTGCATAGCGCCGAATATCATCAGCATACAGAACCAGGAGCCACATATGTCTGTACTCAATGAGCTCATTAGTGTTTTTGAGAAATGATTGTCTGACCTGCTGGTACAGTAAATGTGTTTCATTTACAAATCACCTTGATGTACTGTGATAAAACATACAGACAGTGTAACTTTGACAAATGTGCAAGCAAAAGTGCAGACTAAACAAATGACTGTAAATTCAGCACGAATGAGTAGTTTGCTTTTAGCAAATTGTCATGTTTAGATTGCATCTATGGTCAGAGTTAATTTACCTTTCCTTACAAGGTATTTATTCACCTTTGTCACACAGAGAATAATGTTCTTATCAAATGCAGTGTTGTACCTTCATCCGTTTTTTTGCTTTATCCTCTGTGCTGTTCGTCTGTGAATAAAAATAAAACATACAAATGTCACAGAAGTCATCATGCCCTCTTACCACACTCTTCCTCCGGAAAGTCCCAGGGGCAAACATCAGCCATTTTTGCCCCTCTGAGGACTGCAGGTTTGTGACTAGTATTCAAAGAGCCCTCTTTCTTCTTCTCCGGTGAGGGTTTAGTTTTGTGAGTAAAGCTCTGGGTCTCCTGGGAGAAAACCTCTGCTCTCCTGATCTCCATCATCTCTGGATCTCTGGCGGAGCTCCTTCGCCGCTCAGAAACTGGCCCGCTGCACTCTGATGACTGGCTAACCCGTCTTTTCTCAGATGGCTGCTTGCTGGAAGAGTTTCGCCTCTCTTTGCTTTTCTCTCTCCCTTTCTCTGCCTTGTGGTTGGACGAGCATGAGCCTTTCCGTTTCTTCTTTTGCAAGGTTGGACTGTTGCAGGTCCTCTCCTGCTTGGGTGAGGGGGGGCTAGTGTAATCCCATGAGCAGATCTCCACCATCAGGGAAGGAGGTTGCAAAAGGCTTCCTGTAGACTTGGAGTGGTCTGAATGGAGGCCCTTGGGTTTGCCATCAGTGGGAGTAACGCTTTTCTTACGCCTTATTCTGTCTGGGGAGATTGAATCTGAGTCTCCTCGCAGCATGGGCTGCTCTTCGAACTCCCAGGGGCACAGATCTGGCTTGAGAGGCAGAGGTGACTTGGGTGAATGGGATTTCCGCATGTCCCTGACTTCCTCTTTTTCTCCTCCTTTATCTTTGGAGCGACGTCTGTTAGATGGGGACTGACCCGCTCTCTGCTTCTGCTGGGAACGTCCCCCTTTGGTAAGTCCAGAGCTGCTGCTGCCTCTCTGACCAGCAGTGGTTTCTCCGGGAGCGATGGAAACATGTTTCTGGATCTTTCCTTCTGAGGGGGTCTGAGGTTCCTCCAGCTCCCAAGGACAAACCTCAGACAAGTCATAAAGGTTCCTACCTGTCTCAGAGCAAATGGACGGCTGGCTGCCGCTCACCTGTACAATAAAGGCATAAAATTACATTTTCGTGTTAGAGTTCACTTGCTCACTTGTTCTGACATCCCTCATCAGCAGATGTAGTCACTCAATCATGGTACATTAACTACCCACTAAACAATCACTGCATATGCCAATATGTCAAATGACTGAATTTTATAGTAACCCATTAATAATTATTTTCATTACTTTCTTTATTAAATAATGTTTAACTAATAAACTGCTCATTATAAACAAATGACAAAAACTGTCATAAATATTTGAATAGAAGATGTTCTTAACTTTTTTCTCTGTCCAACATTAAATCTTGGTTCACCACCTTGCGCACATGTCAGAGTCATTATGGTGTTGTCATGGCATGAATACATAAGCTGATATCAGCTGTTCATATACGGGGGTATTGTAACCCCTTCCTGTGTTCAGAATGTAACGGCAGAAGATGTTAAGTGCTGTCTCACTGTAACTCAAAACTTTTATAGTCAGTGATTTGTATATTAACAATAAGTCAAATCACCACATATGTAATTTGTGAGAGGGGTTCCTCACAGTCTCAAGGGCACAAATATGTACCACCTGCATTTGCTGTAGTGTTTTAACTTCTCTTATCTCATTGATTGGGTCTTATGGCCGGCAACAATATGGTTTTCGTTCAGTCTTGTCAGTGTTTTTTCCAGCAGCAGCAGGCAACTGGTGTAAAAAAATACAGCTCTAATAAACTAACTGGCTTCCTAACACCAGAATGTAGGCAGACAAGGTCAGTCACTAGCTTGTGAACACAGTGGAGAATCTGACAGCTAAAGAGCTACAGTAGACGTTGTTTTAGGATCAACACAGAATTACTTGGGTGGCCCGAATTTCAAAATAATTGCTACTGTAGATCTGCTGGAAAATGGCAGTGCCATGTCAACTTGACATCTGATATGTCAGTATTATGAAAGCATGTTTCCACTGCCCCGAAGGCCAAAGTAACCCCTTTGTACATTGTGCACCTCCTGTTCTTCATACTCCTCCTCCTCATTAAAATAACATATAATAATGCTGGAAGAACACAGGTTGGTATATTTTTCGTGATTAATAGCATTGAATATTTTTTTGACCAACTAAGTTATTATAAAATTAAAGCTAAACAACGTAATTCGGATTTATAATGTGAACAGGTAGAAATCACCTGTTGCTTCATGATGCCCATCTTCAAAGGTGTCTTGGAGTACTCCACCGACTGGCTGATGATCATTTTTGGATAATGCTCAGGTGTCTCATCTAACTCTGACAGAATCCTTCCCTCCTGTCCCTTCAGTCCCTTCTTACTGGCGTCCTCCACACTTTGGGTTTTGTTTGTAAGACCTGGCATTTTCTCCTTAGCGCTGGCGATAACGCTCAGTGACTTTTGCATGATGGAGGTGCGCAGCTGGACAGGTTTCTTCTCGTGTGTTAAGTTGTGAACACTGGCTGATTTCCAGAACAATGGAACAGACTCGGTGGACTCAGCTGCTTCCAGCCTTGGTGGAGTCGCAGCTGGTTCTAGCTGTTTCTTGGCGTGTCTCCGGCCAATGAGGGAACCCAGTAGAGATCCGTCCCCACTGCCACCAACTGAGGTCATTTTGTCTCCCCCAGCTGAGCCAGTCTGGCTTCTGGTGTCTTCATCCTGGTCACAAACTTGGTCATAACTGAGTGACTTGTTCAAGCCCATAACTTTTTTTTTCAAGGAGTCATCCCGAGGTTTCCCTGAGATAAAATTAAAGCAATATTAGGATAGATTAACTCATACAACTGCGGCTAACTATCGTCTCATTTGAAATAAAATATTATTAGGTTTATTCTATGTTGGCCATACAATTTGCAGTTCAACTTATATTTTGCTCTGTACGCCATTTTAGTTCTAAATATTTGAACTTTTGGATATAAAACCATGAATATTCCCAGAGAAAAAGGCCCACTTACTGAGTGAGGCTGACATTTTGAAGTCAAACTTAAAAACCCTGCCATAAATCCCCCTTAAAAATGTCTTGACAACTGTTGGATGGGCCAATGTGACTTTTATTCAGACAGATTGATAATTTCGGTTTAGGACCCACTTATGACAGAAAGATATTGTATCTCAATGTATAGGGTTAATACGTCTTTCTCACTGTATGTATTTTGTCATAGTAAAAAAATAAATAATAAAATTGATCATATGCGAAACCCATTTAATTCTCCAAGGTTAAAATACAGCAATGTTAATATAAAGTTTG
Source organism: Channa argus (assembly GCF_033026475.1). Classification (NCBI taxonomy): domain Eukaryota; kingdom Metazoa; phylum Chordata; class Actinopteri; order Anabantiformes; family Channidae; genus Channa; species Channa argus. The sequence goes on from NC_090210.1 coordinate 10,561,007, forward strand.
TCACATTTGAATGTGGAACTTATGTTTGTAGAAATTTAATGACATTTCTTACAACTCCAGACAGTTTAAAAAGCGCGCAGGCTCTAACTCATCTAACAGCTCAGTCATGTACATTATTTCAAAGGTGAAACTCAGCGATAAATTTTCCTGCTGCTGATATCACCCTGCACGTACTAATCAAGCAGAACCAGGGTCTTACCGTGATGACTCGGTTCAAACGGGTTTCTTCTCAAAGTGCTGCGGTTGCTGCCATGTTCACTGCCATCCTCACGACTGCACTGCCGATGTATGTGCATGGTCTCTGGGATCTCTGTTATCCGTTTCATCAGGGAGCGACCCAGGCCTTTCTTGGAGTTGCGTTTTTTGTGAAGGTGAGGGTTGTTGGCAAGCATCTTTTTATGTTTGTAGACTTCCAGCTGGGTGTATAGCTTCTTCAGCTCATCCTGTTATGTTATGTAAGTTATTAGAAATGTTTTTTCTTTTAAGGAATTAGAAACTAGTGCAACCTGTCAACAATTTGCTGTGTGACACTTATTAATGCTGTCTTAAGAGAATAGCAAAAGACCACACATACTTGGAATAACCCTGCATAATACAGTACTCTATGTTACTGTGAATGTTACATGCTACTCCACCCGTATATCCTCAGGATCCAAGCTGTGCTCGCTCCAGGCTGAAGTGAGGCTGTTGTTGGGATAAGAGCCAGATCTTCCCATGTCCAGCTCCTCCTCATAGGCCTCCGTGGCAATATCATCCCTGGCCTGAGTCCCTTTTAACAGGAACTGAGACAGATGGAGAGCATGGTTAAAGAATGGCCTCACTGAACCTGCAGGATGCCTAACAGAGAGACATAAAATTGGAAATGTAGTTTCTAAAGTAATTTGATGTCAGGCCTCTGGGATTCTTCTAGATTAATTACGTTTATTTTAGTGACAGAAGAAATATGTTGGCTAAACAAGTCATTTAACTGTACAGATGTACACTGATATATGATAAATAATACGGTCTATTTAATATATTGATAGTAGCATTCCACTAAAATAGATTTTTAAGTTCAAGCTTTAGTTCAAGTTATGCTTTCTTTTTTCTTTTTTTTGACCTCGATATGTCGGAACACACAAGGTCAAACATAATGACACAGTGTCAATGCTTCATTTATTTCTGAGCAACATTGCTAAAGAAAACTTCAACTACTAAACCTCCTGAGTTGAGATACAACATCATTATATACAGTAAGTTACTCTGAATGATTTAAATCTTTCTTGCAGCTGTTTTTTTTTTTTTATTCAATCTATGCAAATCTTATGGATTATGTGAGATAAGGTTACATTATTACAATAATAAAATAAATAAAGACAAAATAACGATCTGTAAAAAGTGGCTTTGACTTACTTGACCACAAAAATTTAGCTTTGTTGTTGATAGAGTAAGAACATAGAGACCAAATATTTAGCCGAGATTCAGGAACAGACCCCGCGTGAGATCTACATTCTCCCATTGTGCTTAATTATCCAAGTGAACTCGACTGACTTGCACTTTTGAGGTGCCTAATTAAGAAGAATGAAAGAATGAAGAGCACTGATGGTGTACTGCATTCCTCACACAGCAGGAGAATTAAATGTTTTCCATCAGACTTGAGAGACTGAACATAAAGACACCCACGGGAGCGCTTAGCTAAATTACAGTTACTACTAACTCAGTTTGAATGAGTTTTAAGGTAATGTTAGCAAATGTGCCCGTGCACATTTGTTTGTATGAGTGCATTCTACATATCTAATATCAAATGAACTTTGGATGATTAATGAACTTTTTACAAGCTACAGTGCAGAAGTAGCAATTATACACATCTCAGTGTACTGAATATGACCTTCATTACAAATGCTAGATTTTTCAATAAATATTAATGATATTCTAGGGAAAAGAAAACACAATTGCTCTGTCTCATCAATGCTGCACCTCAATGCAGACTGCTTCTCTTCTACAAATCTTTTCAGTCAGGTAGTACAGATACAGTATCTGAATCTATGGAATGAAATCTTTATGTCTATGACAAATCATTAAAAAAGTAGTTTCATTTGGGTAACCTAAATTTTTTTTGTATGAGGTGGGAACTACTGTACTACCGCTAGAGGCTATATTAGACATTATGCAGGAGTAATAAGATTTTTGGAGCTTACAAAAGCTAAGCTGAGTCAGACATTGAGGGCTTCTGTTCACATGATAAACCGTATTTTCTTCAGACAAACAGTTCTACAGAAACTGTGGTTAAAGAGCAGTTTAAGTTCAGTTGGAAGAGCATTTGTCCACAGGGTCAGTAGTTCAATTCCTGTACCTCCAGGCTACATGTTGCAGGGGCCTGAACCACACAAAACATTGTTAAGTTAAATATTACTCTATTATGTTACCTAGTCTGTTAGCATATGTTTGCTAAAGTTGCTAACATTAAGTCATCTGCATTATACAGTCCAGAGATTTGGTTCTGTTTCTGATGCACATTGACATTTACAATTTGCTAAATTAATCGCATTTAATGACATTACATTTCAGTTGCATGAAAGAAGTGTGGCTGGTGTTATCGGCAAGCCAGAATTAAGTCCACAGTAGTGGAGCAAAGGCAACACCTTGAATTCCTTGGTATCAAATACTCAAATACTCACACAACAATGGAAAAATACAAATTTGTGAAAACAATAAAGTCAAAGTATTATTAGTTAAATCAATTGTGACTATCAACAGGAAAGGTACTAATTATGTTTTCACCTGTGGCTGATAAATATATGAAATATATGAAATGATTACGAGTCCAGATGTTACAGCGTAGGCAGTACTCCCTTACAAAAAAGCAGCATGCTTTGTCCAACACTGGATGACAGTTCTCTCTTTAAACCTCAGAAAGTTTTTTTGCCTGGGAATACCCACGTTAAGTATAACTGACTCAAAATTTTACGGCAAGTAAACTAATAACTGATGTGGTTCATGAGATACATGTACAAAGTGTTACCTTTGGAATGAGCAGCAGCCCGAGAGTCACAGTCACAGTCAAATGTGTGTGAGCAAAGAACAACATGAGCATCCAGTCAGGGTGCAGCCCCTGCACCAGAGAAAACCTGCAGAAAAACAACAGGAGACTTTATTTTCACTCACCAGCACTTTATCAAAGAGTATTTGAAAGCTGTTTGAACTGGCACTTTGTGTGTCTGTGAAATATTCTCAGACACACGCACAAACACCAACATTAAAAGCAGCCGTTACTGAATCTCTGGTCGAGGAGAACAAAAAGAAATATACCGCAACCCTGAGGCAATCTCCGTTTCATAAAAACCTAACTGTAAACAGTAGCATGGGAGCAAAACTGTGTGAAAATTATAACACTTTATTGAATCAGTTTGCTCTTTTGGAGAATCCATCTTTAGAGTTTAAGAAAGATATGTTCACCTAAACCTGATTTAGAGGGTTGTGAAGTTATTTTAGTTGAGGGGAAGGTACACTTTTTATACCTTGTACCTATTTTTATACTTTTTATACCCCCTCAAAGTCACTGATCAATGTTGTAATGAACACCTACTGTATAAATACAGGGCATGTTTGTTGTTATTTATACTCTGTTTAGTTTGCATATATTGGTGCATCAAGTGAAGCCTATGAGTGTGTCATGAAGTTTTTAGGTATGTGATCTCTCACCTAAACCTTTGAATGTATGATTCTCTCTCTGCTTCTCTAGTCATTATCACTTATTTTGCTCTGGGAAACTCAGAGTTTTGGGTCGCTATTGATTATAACCATTACAAGCCAAACACAGTCTAATCCCACAGTCAGTGATTCAAGTGCAGCCAGAGACCCTTCTCACACAGAGGATGTCTTAAATTGGTCACGGTAAAGGAATAAATAGAGGTTTTGCTGAGCCCTTCAGTCACTAAGGCGACACACATCTCCCCCTCATACATTTACTTGCACTGCTACAGTACCAGGACGTTTGCAGTTAAAATATTGTAGTATTGTAATTTGATATAGTTACACTTGATTGTACATCTTCAGAAGAGCATCATAGACGATCATGTAAACCCAAATGCAGATATACAGATTCTACATTCTAGACTGGTGTGATTTTGTATATCCTTGCTGCCCTTCACTGGCAGCCTAATGACTTTAAAATTGATTTTTGCTAAAGTGCTTATAAAACTTAGCAGCGTATATTTTTCCATCGGCCTGATCAGCGCTTGCGAATCTATAGGGCAGGATAAAGTCACATTTTAAAAACTTTTTAGAGAACTTTACAGAACAGAAAAGAGATAATGTTGTCTATCACCAAATAATCACATCAAATAATCAAATAATTTTGCACAAAATGAGCTGCGTCCCATTTCTGTCATAACTGCCTCAGTCCAGACAAATCTATGTTGAAGCTCACAGCAGTGACTTGGTAGCCTGTGGTTTCCTTTATGCCCTTCATGTCATCATTACTGTTATTGTAGTATTACTGTATATTCACAAGCAACTGAACAGGTGATTGCTCCAATTATTGTCAGAGCTCAAAAAAACTAAAATGGATTCTAACAAGGCTGCGACAACAACATTTCACAGCCAATCAAAACCAGACACCACGACAAAACTAGACAATTATGTGGGACGTACCATGCTGATTACTGCGTGTGGAAAGACACCGTACTTTGTAGCAGCATGAAATACTTGTGAAATACTTAGAGTAAGGCTGGGCAATACTGTGCATAAACAAAGTAAATAAAAACATTATAAAAAAGTTCCTCACACTACTTTAAGTAGATTTAATGATGATATAATCCGATTTTTGAAGATGCTGCCAAACCTTTCTGAACTGAAACGTCAAGGTTTGTTTAACATCTGTTGCCAGTCATCTCCAAATGACTGATGATGTCAGACCCAATGACAAAAAAAGGCAGGGAGTGTAATAAATTAAAAGGCTTTAATTATAACTACTTAAAACTAAGTAGATGTATAAGGCCAAAAAAAGTCAATATATGGCAAAGCAAACATTAGCCAAATCAATAACTAAACAGGAACATGACAAGCGGAAAAGTGTGAGAAAACAAACACAAGCAACCAAAGGGAAACTAGGAAGGCTGGACATGAGCACAGCCACAATTTCAAACAGGAGAGGATCTGGCCACAAACTAAGAGAGAGAGAGAGAGAGAGAGAGAGAGAGAGAGAGCCTAATTGTAACAGGAAGCCGAGAGGAGAAGCAGAGCAATCAACAGAGTGTAAGCAGGTGTGAGTGTAGACTGAGGGCAGAAATTGTGTGAAATCATGACCTGAGGACAGAAAGGGCAAGAAAACATGGACCGTAACAGGACGTTTCTTTTTGCTAAATGACCTCTTCCTAAAAGGTAATTTGTCCTTTGTCATTACATTGACACATGATTTATATTAGACATCCAAAACCATAGAACGTGTGTTTTTTATCACCCCTACACCAACCATTACACACACTTATACATACTGTACATCACATCACAAATCCACAAGTCCAGCCATATCTCTTGACCACAGCTGCAGACTGATGAAAGTATAGTAGCCACTGGACGTTTTAAGTTTCTGAATAGATTGAAAGGATTTGATCTTTTCCTTTTCATGCCACTGGCCACAGTAGACTACTGCCTAAATTAAAGAATATTCAATTATGAACAGTTTTATTGGAGAAAGTGTGATAAATTTAATTTTTTGCCCAAGGCTCCTCGTGGGTGCTCTATCAAAACATCTGACCAGTTTTATTTCCACTGCAATGGACTGATAAAATAGTATGTGGTTAAGGACTCTTGTTAAAGTTTAGGCTCAACTCCTTCCAATGCTGCTGTTTTTTTTTTTCAAACATAAGCATATTAAAAACCAGCATGTCTGGAAATAAGTATAGTTGTAACTCAAAGTACACTGAGTTGAGCAGATTTTACAGGCGCCGATTCATATATTCACAGCTTAATTTACAACAACCTCCTACAAGCTCCTACATCCTAGATGTGATAAACAAAGCAGAGTTTTCTTTTTCAAAACAATCCAACTGCAACTTTATTCAAGGGTGTTGTGCAACATGTATTATAGGATAAATTGATGTTCTATTCATTGCAGTCAGATTGCAAGTTGACTTTCATGCAGCATATGCATAAATGCAAATAAAAGGCCGCCTGAAAATCCAAAAAAACAAATGATTAAACAATCTTGAGGCCTGCTTTCCAAACTTTGGAGTAAGATTAGGCAAAGCAGGCACACAACAGCAGAGCAGCAACAGTTCCCCTGCTTCCTGTCTGTCTACACTGGAGACAGACAGGGAGCAGTGGAGCTGCTGCTGCTACGTCTTCTATTCTGTATTTTCACAGGACAACATTTTTGCCATTCCCTTCGGACCAAACATCACTTTCTTGTACTCACTGTTCATGCATTCCAGCTCTTTTTCTCACCTACCTGATGATGTGGAAAATGGCAGATATGAGCAGCTCATTGTAGATAGCCACAGCCATGTAACGTGGCTCGTGGAAAGCTGAGGGTATGGTGCGGACAGCGTAGCACAGGTAGACTCCCCACAGCAGGAACAGGAACTCCGCTTAAAAAACAAATGGGACAGTTAACAAGAAGGTCACAGAGATGATTAGAGTATTTTTAGATTTCCATTTGTTATTGTCCGTAACTTCTTTAACTTCTTTTTCATTATTAGAAATAATGAGACATAAAAAACAGTGCACTTTAACACACATACAGTCCTGGGTCAGTCTTTCTCTGTCTTTCCAGTCTTTACGCTAAATTAGTAAATTAATTAATCCCTTCCTGACATAAAAGTTGTATCAACGTTCTTATCTGCTCAAAGAAAAAATTCTCCAAAAATGTATCTTAAAAAGTAAAATTCAGAATTGATTTAGTGTCTAAAGACTGTGTAAGGCAAAATCACCCATTTGTTTAAACATTAACAAATTAGCATTAACATTATGTCAGGAAATAAAAACGCAAAAGTAAGTGAACTACATAAAGTAGTACTGCATTGTTAGGTTAGACCATTAAACACATTTTTACTATTTCATTAGACACTTTTTTTCGGTTTGGCTCAAAGGAGGATCAAGGTCATACTCGAGCCACAACCTAAACTTCTAAAAAACTGATTTTATAACAAAATTTAGAGTTGTTTATCGAGTACTTTGTTTCGTAGTATCCTTCAAGAACACCATTTCCCATAAGCCCTAAGCCTTTGCATCATGACTAGACAGAAGAGGTGAGCCCAAGGATGGGTTGTTGGTTCACGGTAAGTTCAGACATGTCTGAAATAACAGCAGTTTTTGGCAACGGCAATTCCTCTAGAACATTGGACTAACAACTTCACAAGAAAGTGTGTGTGGGTTTTATGGATGTGGATGAAACATGTTATGATTAATAAATGACCTAATTTGATGTACTTGGCAATTATTGTAAGTGAATGAAACTTGTCTTGATGATTGATGACACATTTTCCTCTGGTGTAACAACCGCTGGATTGGCACTGGCCCTCAAAATCTGACTGGACACCCCAGGTGCCACCCCCTGCCAGATGGTAGGTACCTGCTGTAAAACTTTAAATCAGCGTTATTAAAAATAGAGAACGTTTCATTATGTGGTTTCAAAAGTTATAATTTGTTTATGAATGTCTGGAGTTAAAAATGGTAGACAAGATCATGTATTATTGCAAAAATCATTTTAAAATAATTATTAAAAACCTTTTAAATGATTAGTGAAATGTGCCACCCTATTTTGAGCTTGTGCCCAAGTCTGGCCATCCCTATAAAAAAATTTGTGGCTCCGCCCCTGTGTAACAAACTCATAACTTTATACATTTCAGCTTTACACTCACTTGCATTTCAAATAAAAGCAGCAACGTTGCGACACATTAGAGTGGGAATCCAACAAAAGATCCTTAACCCCTGTGCTGATGGGTTTTTAATTTAGCAGTTTCTAATTTAGCAAGAGTTCACAGTGTTTGCAGTGATTTCTCCCAGTGAGATCTCTGATAGGTGACATAACCCTGTCAATGTCTATCACCAAGGACACACAGCCTGCCTGCAATTTGCAAGGGAAGATGTATGTAAAATGTTGGCTCTCTTTATTGTTTTCAACAATATTCAGTATACACAGTAGAGTATATGTGCATGTAAGGCTCATTACCATCTAAATTGTCAGTGAAATGAAATTCTGTAGAACGCCAGATGCAAAAATCAATAGCAATTATTTTGTATGTGATGAAGAGGATTCCTTAGGGTTTTTGTGTTTTGGAGAGATGATATTATGTCACAGAGCCTTCTAATATATTGCACATTTACAGTATTGTTCTCTGATGTGGAACAAAAAGAGCAATTTTTGCTGCTAGAAAAAACATGTTTGTAAATACAACATATTTACAACATATTTTTTTAGGTTATGATGTGTTGTGTGTGAAATTTCAAATTAACATTACAAAGTCAGAGGTTTTTCCTTAGATGCAATAGAAGTTTTCTGTTTGTTTTGCAGACAACACATAGCATAAAGAACTGTGCCAAGGACTGTGTTGGCTTATGAGTCCATGCAGTCTTTACAGTAATTACAATCCATTCATATTCATGAAAAGACCTAGTCTATAAATCATCACTAATTATGGTACTTAGCCTCTGAACTAAGATGGATGGAAAGCTGGTTGCAAGAGGGAAAGGATAACAATTCAAGCTAATACAGATTAATTGCAGATTCAAATTAATTGCTTATTGTTGACATTATCAATACTGTTTTATCAGCTCTATTGTGCTTTGTATTTCTAAACAAAATCAGATGATTTATTCAGTTTTAAACAAACATGTTCCCTTGTTGGCATTGTGACAAAGTAAGAGAAAACACAGACAATTAGATTAATTATCATGAGCATGATATACACTGCAGCTTGTGCATTGTTAAAATCCTCCAGAGCAGGTTCACAGCGTGTGTTAATGTGGCCTCAGAGACCCAGCACACTCTCACTTGTTGGCAGAGCGAACAGCAGGGGCCCCTTCATTTCCTATCTTCTATCTTGGTACGCACACACAAATTAATATCATTGTGGACATACACACACACACACACACACACACACACACACACACACACACACACACACACACACGCTCCACGTGTTTCAATTCATTGAAAGTGCTGAGTTTGTGAAAGGCTGTCACCAATCTCTACACCCACACTTCCTATGAAGATGCTTTTCCTCTGTCCTGTCTCCAGAGTGTCCTTAGTTGTCCTCCCTTCACTAGCGGTCTTCCTCTCAAGTTTACCCTACCCTCAGTTGTTGGAAAACACTTTGCATCACTGCCCACATCCCTAAACGCTCCATACTTCACAGGCTCCTCTGTTTTTTTTTCTCCCTGCCACTTCCTTCTCTCTCTCTCTCTGTCTGCCAGTCAGCTTTCAGAGGCTGGCCAAGCATCTCTCAGGGATCCATCTTTACCCTCTTTCCAAACAGGATTAGTCTCCCCTACTGTCAGACTGCCTTCAGTGAGGTGCCCATCACTGCCTCCTGCTTCAAGAATCTGTCATTAGGAAGCGACTGTAACCCCCACACAAGAACATATGGTTCTGAAGTGATACTTAAATGGCAGTACCTGCAACTTCTCAACAATCTACCCAGTCTTAATGCATGTTAGCATTAGCAATAGTTTGGCATCAGTTTAAACTCTGGTGATTTTAGGGATTGTTTATAAATCCTTATCAAAGTAGAAGGGGTTGAAAAACTGTATCTTTCTTTTTGCTAAATGTTTTGCTAATAAAATCAGTTTTGTGTTAACCAGCGATAACATTAGTGAGTTTTATTATATCAAGGTGTGCACACCTGTCACTGGTTCATTAGAAAGAATTCACAAGAAAAGCTAGTTCTTACAACCTGCTTCACTGATGTTTTATGCTATGTGTGGCTTTGGCCACAAAAAAATGGTCAGAGCAGAAGTTAGAAGGATTGGATGAAATACATATTAAAGTATGGAATGTCAAGGTGCAATAGCAACAGTATATGAATTATAACACCTGCTTAATATAATGAACAAAAGTATTTAAAACATTACACATGTGCTGTATGACACTAATCTATTGAAACCATTTTGTTTTTCACATAACTGTCATGTTTGGCTTTGCCTGCTTTCCTCCACAGAAGCCCTTCGGTGTGCTGCTGTACACTGGTCCACAGCAACCACTACGTAACAATGCAGGCAAAAGTGTGGCTTGTGCAAGTATAAATCTGTGACTCATGTTCAAGTCTTTACAGATTTGATAATACACCTTTAAAAGTCTTATGATTTGCTTTAATATGAGTCCTGACGTTCCATACTACAGTGCACCATTTTAGTCAGTGATACAAAGTGTGTTTCCTAATTAATGTCATTTATTTCTGAAAATTATGGAGTCTTGTTTTGTAAAGGGCTGTTTAAATAAGTAAGACTTTTCAAAAGACACCTTGTACCTTTTTGGGGTATTGTGCTTTGATGCTTGTGGCAGCCCTGGTTTCTCAGAAGGGTTTTCAATCCTGTTTATTAGAGCATCCCATTGTTAGTATAACACACAGTGCCATTCGTGGAACTGTTTGTGTGGGAAAAGTTAAATCGAGCAATGAAAAACATCATCAAAATTCACAGCTGCATCCATTTAACCTCGAGTTCAGGACAGCAGTTTTTCAAAGTGCATCTTCAACTGTAGGGCAATGAATAAACAGGCCTATTACAGCACAATAATGTCCTTTGGCAAACAATCCGCATGTTTTGTGGCATTTTATGGCCTGCATAAAGGGGCTGCTCTATTTATCTCCTACATAAAGCGTATCAAAGCAGACTAGTTCACATTTATACAAGATCAAGATTCCCTTGTCAGCAACTTTTTCTTCCTATCTGATGCTGGGTGCATTGTGCCTTAAGACACAGATTAACACATTTAAACTGTCCCCACTATTTATGTCCAAACTGTTTGCTGTCAGAAAGATCAGCTCCCAGAATGCATAGGAGCAGGCTGCACTGCCCACAACTGATTTGTGGGTGATACATTTGGAAAAGGTACAGTTCTATGAGGCTGGAGATCTTTTTACCACATTGTGTCCATCGGTTTCTGAAACTTTTATAGATGGCGTGCAAAGGTTGCCAAGCACACAAAGTACATAACCATTGAAGTAATGTTCATGTCATTTGGTAGAAACAGACTAAAAGGATGGTGGCACTAACATTTTACTTTTAAAAGAATTCTGACCTCTTTGTATGTCCAAACAAAGTGGTCCAATTTTGCTCTTTCCATGTTCCTCTGCTTCTTCTGTGAAATTCTGCTATGAATGGAAATAGTTTCTTCTTTGTTTGTTTTTGTGGCAGGTCTGCTCATCTGTCCTCTGTGAATTCCCAGTGCGAAGACAATTACATTTTCTGGTGTTTTAGTGTAGATGGAGGTAATTGCAGAAACCATCTCCAATACCTGGTGTGGACTCAAGTCATTTTGGTATGAAAACAGAAATTGCAGTCGGCTTAATGTGGTCTGTAGTCTAAAACTCTCAGGCAGAGAGCAGTAAAACACTGGCATCGCTAAATGGTCTTATAAGTTTAAATTTATTTAATCTGTTTATCACAGATTAGATGAGAGCATAAAGGTGATGGTTCAAATATTTTAAATTGTGCTTTATTTGCACTCAATCTTTGTTTACTTGTTGTCGCCTTGTGGTCAAAAACTCCACAGTGTACATCAAAGTTACTCCTTAATTACTTATTAACTCCCTCAAAGAAAACAAAAATTGTAGCATTCCAACTGATCTTTGTATATTTCCTTATTTATTTGCTTATTGTATTTACTACCCAAGCAGTGCCCATTACAGTTAATAGGTAGGTACCAAAGCATTTCCATTAAACTCCCACTCACCAACAGCCATCATGTAGTCCCATCGGTCCAGCAGGCACATGCTGAACTGCAGCCCCTCTGGGGTGAGGCCTGCGGTGATAAGGGCCTGATTCATCTCGGGGTCCTGGCACACGGCAGAGGTCCAGGCTACCAAGAACCACAGCAACACCAACAGAATAACCCCCAGCAATCTCATGACGCGCCAGCTTGTCATGTAGGGCGTCCTCTGGGCCGTACGGGACAAGAATACTTTTAACACCCTGGGAGAGGGAAAGAGAGGAGGAAGAGAGCCTGTTGAGAGCTGCTCTCCCGTCACTGACAAGTCACCCCAGTTGTTGGTCTTATTAACATGTCTACTTGAATAAAAAGGGGCAGAGAGAAAAAGGAACTGTAAATTCAATGCATACATGTTTGTTAGGTTTTTGAGTGCAATTGATAGGACAGTATCTATAGTGCTGCAGAATGAAATAAAGAGATGGCAGAAGAAATAAGAAATGAGATACTGTACAAAAGCAAAGGTAAAGATTTAAGGGACTTGAGGAAATCTAAACTACATAGAATTTTTTTAATTTGTCAGTTTTTTAATGTGTAGAGTGAGTCTTTCCATAACACAGAATGCATGCAGTTTATTCATAAGTTGCACAGTAGTTACTGTTATTGTTGCATGCACACAAGACAATACTGTCTCTGCCTCTGCAAAGGGAATATATATATCAAGGCACACAGAAAAACAGTCATGTCTCCAGAGTGTGACATCTCATTTCTAATATATTCAGATTGACCCGGCTGTAAGAGCTTGCCCCGGGGCACACTTCACACTCAATGTGCTATAGGGGAAAAAAAATCCAATTGGTAATTTTGCCAAGGGAACACTCTGGCCGCCCTTTGACCCCCGTCTCCAATCTCAGCAACACTTGCTCAGAGCTGAAGAGCAGGAATTATGTGTATGTGTATGTGTTTGTGTGTGTGCACGCATGCATGCTTGCGTGAGAATAGATACCTCTGCAGGCAAACGCAGATAGACTAGACCTGATGTGAAATAAAATGTGCTTACTGGCAAGACTGCAAACCTATATGTGTGTATACAAGTATTCAGTTTGAGAGGGTGCTGAATTATTGAGACTGATAAAGGCTAACTCATAGGGCAAGTTAATATAAGGAGAGGAGATAGAAAAGGAGAGGAGAAGAAAGAAGACCAAAGAGGTGGAAAGGAGAGGTGAGGATAAAAGATGGGAAGAGAGGAGGGGGCAGAGGAGGAGATGAGGTAGGGAGGGGAGCACAGAGTGGAATGGAATAGAAGGAAATGACACAAAGAGTGGAGGTGCAGAAAAGGAGATGATAATAAAATGAGGATAAAAGATAAATAGAGAATGAGAGGAGACAATGACAGCATACACTTACCAGCCATTTTATTAGGTACACCTAATACTGGGTTGGTTTTCTTTTACAATTGCCTTAATTCTTCATGGCATAGATTTAACAAAGGGCTGCAAATATTCCTTTGAGACTTTGGTTTACATGACAGAATCACAGAGTTTCTGCAGATTTGTCACTGCACATCCATGATGCAAATCTTCCAATCTGCCACATCATAAAGGTGCTTCTATTGGATTAAGAGCCGGTGATTGTGGTCATTTGAGTACAGTGAACTTACTGTCATGTTCAAGAAACCAGTTTGAGATTGTTTTAGCTATGTGACATGGTGTGTTATTGTGCTGGAATTAGCCATCAGAATATGGGTACAATGTTGTCATAAATGGATGGACATGGTCAGCAACAATTCTCATGTAGGCTGTGACAGTTAACTCGTGCTCAGTTGGTACTAAGGGACGAAGAAAATATCCCCCCACATCATTACACCACCAGCAGTAGTCTGAAACATTGATACAAGGCAGGATGGATCCATGCTTTCATGTGTTTCACGCAAAGTTTGACCATCCACATAATGCAGCAGAAATTGAAACTCACCAAATAAGGTTTTTCCAAACTTCTATCGTCCAATTTTGGTGAATTATAGCCTCAGCTCCTGCTCTTAACTGACAGGAGGGGTAGCTGGTGTGATCTTCTGCTGCTGTAGCCCGTCTGCCATTTAGTATTTAGAGATACTCTTCTGCATACCTCAGTTTTAACAAGTAGATACTTGAGTTACTGTTGCCTTCCTATCAGCTCCAATCAGTCTGGCTATTCTACTCTGACGTCTTCGCATCAACAAGGGATTTTCACCCAGAGAACTTACTGGATACTTCTCTTTTTCAGACCCTCCTCTGTAAACAATTAAGAAGCAGTTTACCAGGTTTACTTTACCTAATAAAGTGGCAAAACAGTGGCAACATAGAAGAGTAGAGGGTATAAGAATAATTTTAATGTTTTCTATTCACAAGTGGTAGAAAGTATACACTGCTCAGCCATAACATTACAGTATGACCACTGACAGGTGCCTGTGTGTCGCTCTTGGGGAAGGGATGGCACCAGGATGCACTATGGGAGGAAGACAAGCTGAAGACATTGTGATGCATGTGGATGTTACTTTGACCCGTACAATACCACCTAACTAAACATTGTAGCTGACCAAGTTCACCCCTACATGGAACTAATATTTCCTGATGCAGAGGACATTTTCTTAGCAGGACAATGCTCCTGCCACACTGCAAAAATGGCTCAAGAATGATTTGAGGAACACAACAATGACTTCTTCAGGCCTCAATCCATCCGAGCATCTTTTGGATGTACTGAAATAAACAGTCTGATCCATAGAGGTCCCTCCTTGCAGCTTAAAGTACGTCAAGCATCTGCTACTGATGACTGGGTGCCAGATACCCCACCATACCTTTAAATATCTAGTGGACTTTTGGCAGCAAAGGGGCTGATCTGCTCAAAATTAGGTGGGTGGTCATAATGTTATGTCTGATTAGTGTATGTTCATTTTTATAATCATCTATTTAGCTATTTCTATTCAACTTTCTGGTACTGTGATTTAAATACATTTCCCTGGTAAATATTATACTTTTTGATTTAGTTGTTAGAATAATCTTCATCATTAAATGCTGCAACATTTAAGAAATTCATCAGTAATTAATAGTGATGCAGAAACGGTACCTTTACTTTTGTTGTTTGTTTCTTGTAGTTTTATTTAAGTCACATTCGGATTGCAGGTATTTTATTCGTAACAGGGTATTTCAACACTGTGACAATGATACTTTTACTTACAGAGTACTTCTTTTACCACTGCACTTCAGTGGGTTTTTTTTTCATGAAACAATGGAATAATTTAGAGGTTCTTATTTCTTCCAGAGCTTTTACAGGTTAGAAATTCAGGTTACACTACCTGTATAGTTTGAGGACAATGGTGCCGTACATGATGGCGAAACCCAGGAGGCGAACCCACCGCAGGAGGATACATCGAAACACACTGGGATGGAAGTACAGGATCATCACCTGTAGAGTGTTAAAGTTCACACTGTCAAACACACACACACACAATCATCATATTTTATTTTCCTACTACAGCAGCAGCAAATCCACTTCTGTCATACTCCACTTACATTCACATGGAAAAATGAGAAGTGAGAAACAGAGCGTGAAAGAAATTTGGCTGCACAGATAAATATCTCACACCACCACAGCTCCCACTGACATCATTTAACTATATGTTGTTTACAAGTCAACTGCTGGAAAACAGAAGATAATAGAGGATCACTTTCCACATCTCAGAGGTGATATTTTCCTTTTTCTATGAGTGAGTCTGTATGATTGAGTGTGCTGATTTGTACGCTGATTTGTATTTGTTCTGCTTGGAAGTTTTCTTGTGAATGTGTGCACACATGCTGAAGATTTTTTCAGTTTGTCTCTTTGCCTGATTTGCAGTAGAACACAGAATGTGCTGATGGAGGCCTACGATTTTCTTCCTTAGGTGAAGTACATTACTGCTAAAGATGAGGCTGCCACAGAGGTTGCAAAAATCAGAGATTTAATTTGCCCTTCTCTTACAGCTGCTTTTAATTTCACTTGTGTGTATCTCAGGCAGGGGCCACATGACAAATCTCCAGTGACTTGAGTGAACCTGATGATCCAGTGCGGTGACTCTATGGCCATTCACACTGAAGCAAAGCAAAGCTAATTTAAAACACCCAGTGGATACACACCCTCAATACTGTTAAAACTGTACTCTTTCCTGAGTCTTGGTTTGAAAATAAAATACATTTACATAAAATATACACAGGTTATTGAGTTTAAATGCTGGTGATTAGTGTCAAGTCTCAAACCACAGGACTGCTGCACATGGAAATTATCTGATTAATAATGTGCAGTATAATCTAAGCAATTAACTGCTCACATTCAGAACCTAAACCTGCATTATTGGATTGCTTTGGCCATTGAAGCTGGACCCAGCTGTTAGCACCATACTGATATATTGTCAAACATTTAAGTTGATAAGGGAAAAGGTGGCTTGTTTATACACTGAGCATGATTAGCAAACTGTGGGTGTGTGAGTCCCATATTCGGTCATTTCAGCTGTGACTTGCTCTCAGCAAACTCCTGAGGGGATTGTTTTTGGACATGATGATGCTGATTTCTCCACTGTGTTTACCAGCTAGTTGCTGGTAACTTCTTCTGTGTGTCTGTGTCCATTGTTTGGGGTTTTTGCTGCCTGTACCAATAGGTCCTCAAAGTAAAGTTGCAACCAAAACAATAGGTTAAAATGTTGCGTCAGAAAATGTTTTTTTCACATTAATATAGAAACTATTACACAACACACTGATCTAAATAAATTAAAAGGTCAAACGTAACTGTGAGCTTCCTGTGTATTTTGCATTTGTATATATTTGAAAATAGCTTTGCTTTTTCCCACCCTTTTCTACTACGTGTGATAGACTACTGACATCCAGGTTGTACACCACTTTACCACATAAGCTTAAACTAATAAATACTGTATATTTTAGATTTACTGTAGTATAAGTACCCTGAGGAGAACAGCCAGTAATTTCTCCCTACTCTTATCTTGCCTTGGCATTCAAGTAACAGCAGCTATTCAGCATAATAAGCTTATTGTTACAATATGCAGCTTAAAATTCAATTCATTTCAATCTAGTTCTATTTACCTTTATTAAGTGCCAGTTCCCACCAAAACCATCTGGAGGTGTCATGATCACTTACTTCACTTCCCCCAGGCTTTTATTTTGCAGTCACTTCCTGTTTGGTCTCTTCATGTTCACAGCTCTTCACTCATCACCGGTAATCAGTTTCACCGGTTCTCACTCTCGTTTATTTACCTCCTCAGTTCCCTTACCAAGCTGCGAGATGCTATAAATCCCACAGGTCATAGCTGAATAACTCACCTGTTTATTCTCCCTCACAGACTGAAGAACAGCGCAATCTAGTGAGTTGTACGGCTACTACATCTCCATCCTGCTTTTGCCAACTATCTTCTCATAAAAAAACCTCTTAAACTGAGCACTAGTGTCTGGCGCTTTATTGGGTCCAACCTTAAAACCTCCCCCTTGCATGAGGCACTTTACATAAACACTACAAGATGAGAAATTAAACAAAATAAGTTTCAAAAGCAGTCCACTCTGCTTTCAACCTCCCCTCTCCCTCTGCTATGGTCAGATAATCAATTTCAGGTATTAGTCATGTAGGTATAAGTGAAAATCTCTTATCAGTTAGAAGGGAATTCGTCACTCTGAAACACAATATATCTGCATAGCTGCCAGAGCTGGTCAATAGATTTGGGTTACACAAGGCTTTGACAGCAAATATACATATGAAGATCCAAAAAAAAACAAAAAACTATTTCTGCATCTTTAAGTAGACACAGCACCTGTGACTTATCCTCAGAAAAGAAGGATCTGTGACAAACTCAACTAAGCAAGCAGCAAACCCCGAGGCTGTAACTGTCAGACTTTAAGATGTGCATACAGAAATGAGAAAATAATGCATAATTAGGAATGTGAGTATGGTAAAAGTCTACACTCCCATCTTTCCACCAACACAAATGTTGGGTGAAGTGCATAATATAAAGACAGAATGATGAAATGAACAAAATATAAACTCTTACATCTCATACGGCTGTTCAGAAAGTTATACTGTAAGAAATATCTCAAGATGACACACAGTGAAAGTGTTTTGAAGAGCAGTGTCTTAGGAAGATGAGCAGAGAAGTAATCTACAATTTGTTTCTTGCTTTTTACGGCAATAATATTTTTGCCAGATTTGCTGTACAATCTACTACAGAATAAAACTGGCAAGCTATTTCATGCAACATCCCTATTTTCAGCCTTCAGTCTGTCCACCCTCATGTCTGCTCTATTTGGTATACAGACATTTCTCTCACCTCCTGATTGAGTATGTGACCCACAGAGTCAAAACATGGAGCAAAGCAGAACCAACAGTTTCCTTCTGTCCACAATCCTCATCAAAACCTCACATTGCCAAAGTCTGTTAATGGTATGCTCAAGTTTAAAGTCCATTTTATATCCAAGAACTGAAATTTTAGCCGATCTTTTCAACTGTTCACTCCTGCCTGTGACTGACTGTCGCAGCTTTGGATCTGATAAATCACTTAATACATGGAAGGCAAACAGGAATAGAATGAGTTTCATAGCCAAACATTTGTAAAAAAAATATTTGTTACTGACTGTTTGCTTTAAGTATGGAACTAGAACCAAGAACCAATCCGCTTAGAAAAAGATGTGAACAAAGTAGAAACAGCTAGCTTTACATTTAGAATTTAAACAACCAAGACATTTATTTCACTATGGGGCCCCATTGTTATTTGACATCATACATTATAGTCATCTATTTGCAAAAGTCACAAAACAATTAACTACATAGCTGTAAAGATAAAAACTGAAAAAAATGAAATTTAAAATCAACCATTAGACAGCTTCCTAGCTGTGAAGCAAACCTGTAGATGTTGCACACTGTCTTTGAGAAGTGAAATCATGCTGAGTTAAGCTCAATCAAAGCTGTCCCCAAATTTTTTCATCACTTTTTAGCAATTGCCCAAATATTGTTTCGTCTGTAAAATCCTGGCATGTCTAGTAAATTATTACAACCAGCTTTTAGTTTTGCTTCATACATGCAAAAACGTTTGCTGTGTGGCCACACTGCAAAGGTGACACTTTGCAGTCACGACAAATTGCTAAAGTTAATAATAGGTTAAATAAGGCAGCAGATGGTTGGTCTCTGTGTGTATGTGCATTTTACCACGGAGATGGGAGTTTGAAATAATTCAAAACAAATCAAAAACACCACAGTTTATTTGGCTATAGACCTGTAAATATGTAGTGTTGTATTACTGTCTATAAATACTTCACAGCGCTCGTGGAAATAAACTTCATTTAAATTGAAGCTTAACATAATAAATCATTAAAATGATAAAAGGAAAATATTCCTGTTTCTCCCTGGTGGTGTATGGCAATTTTGCTTCAGTTTGAGATATCTAGTTCGGAAATTTCCCTACAACACCATTAAAGTGAAATGAATTTTGTTTGTTGTTATACAGCATTATATTCGTTTGTCATCATTGACAGTCTCCTCAGATTCTCCAGTTTCCCCCCACAGTCCAAAGACATGCAGTTTGGTTACCTAGTGACTCCAGTAAAAATTGCCTGTTGGTGTCATAGTGAGTGTGAATGATTGTCTGTCTCTATATGTGGCCCTGTGGTAGACTGGCAATCTGTGCAGAGTGTATCCTGCCTCGCACGCAATGACTGCTGGGAGACGTTCCAGCACAACTGCAACCCTTGACAGGATAAGAGGTTAAAGATAATAGATGGATGTTGACACTCCACAAATTATATAAATCTACTGATTTTATTGTATGCACTGTGTTATGAAGAAAACATGTTGCCACCACTTTAGTGTGTGGATAACCACCTTACCCACACCCAACCCACAAGATGGTAACATGATATTCACACTGCAAATATTATTCGTGTGTAACCTACCACTCTCCTTTCATCCACCAGGTGCCCTCTGCCTTTCCTTCCATTCCCAGTCCTCTGACTCCCACCTCACTTGTTTCTCCTTCCCTAATCAACTCACAGCATATATAGCAGCCTGCTCAACTTGCTCCCTGCCAGACTGTCAAGATCTTCATGTTCTCTATGGGCTCGTATCTTGCCAACCTGCCTGTCATGTGTTTTGCCAATTGTTTGTTCCTGTTACCTGCATCCTGTTTTTGTTCTTGCCAGACTGTAAGTTGTTTTCATCGGTTCACTAGGCCCCTGTCGCAGTTTCAGCCTGCCTGTTTGTTTGTGTCTGTGTCCTTTTCCCTTTGCCTTGTACAACAACCAAAATAGGCACAGAGATTACACTAGTAGTGTCTCAGTGTTCTCTATGTTTCCTAAAATGTTGAATAGAGATTGAATCAGGTGATTTCTATTGTTAGCACTAAATTAGAGCAGACATTCACAAAAAAATACAAGAGAATGGTGACGAAAGGAGAGAAAAGGACACATTTCATATGAACAGCCCTCAAGTATGCAACTATTCACCAGGTAATTAATTTTTCTTGCAGACTCCCCCTGTTTCAGCCTTCTTTTTTCTTTCTGCCTTTCACATCTCGCTCTCACTCTGGGGTTTGGATCCTGCCTGGCACCAACATTTTTTGCATCCTGAGCAAATATCCACCTCTCTTGTTCGACATAAATGAAATTATTTCTGCAAATAAGAGCTATATACGCAGGCTATACAGTTAAAAAAAACTTTTTACACACCCACATAGATAAATGCAGCAAATCCATGCACATCCACACATTCAAAGGGAAATGCAAAGCTATAAATCTTCTTAAACGCATTCATAATCCGTCCTCTATCCTGCTGTTACACACATACCAACATACACAGAGACAGACAAACACGGTCTCCCTCTTTCTGCAGTGGTACCCATGTGGACTACAAAATCATAGGGGACTGCATGATAAAAACTGACTTTTTTATCACCCAGAAGAAAAGGTGGCCCTCCTGGTTTGCATCCAACCTTCCATGCCTCCTCCATCAATTAATCAGCAGATGTATTTTTAAAACAAGTTGTGCTAGAACTTGATGGCGTGTTTAAAAATGCATTGAGCACCAGAGCAGCACAACTGTGCCAAGCTTAGCTAAGGAGGCTTGTGGCGGCAGGAAAAAAGAAACAGCAGCAGCAACAATCGTTAAGACTGCAGGAGGGGAGACAGACACAAAGGTGAGACGGAGAGAGAACATGCATGGGGGTAATGAAAGGAAAACACGTGGGAGGGGGAGAGAGGAGCAGGGAAGGTGCTAAGAAATGCAAAAAAGGAAAAAGCCGCGCAAGAGAGGGAAAAAGGTCCTTGAGTGTATGTGAGTGTATGTAAGAAAGTGGCAGGATATTTTGGGGGATGTATTTTTGGTACTTGAGTTATCCTTGGGGTGAATAGGAGAAAGGCAGACTGGCTGGCTAGATGGATGGGAGAAAAATCAAATCCATTTTGAGTGTCACAGCAGAAATATATTCAAGGTGTGGTCACATAAGGATAAGGCTACAATGCCTGCAGCTCTTTATCCGCTTCAGCAAAACTACCAGGCTTTCCATTCTAATGCAAATATCTCCCTTTTGATAACACTCCAGTAACTTTTGAATAAGAACAGCCAAGCGCTCTGAATCTCTTTCTTCTCAACTGATTTATTTTTTTATTTTTTTATGGCTAACATCCAGCCATCAGACTTTGTGGTGTGAGTGTTTGCAGTCTGTGCAAGTATTTGAAGGGAGCGAATTCCCCGGTTACATCAGATCCGCCCGTTACATGGCACACAGGTTTCTTCCTTCTGTTTTCCTGCTAAAGATGGGCTTTTGACGCAGCACTCCAGGTGCACTGTGGGATGTGTGCACAAGTGTAAATACACACCAATACAATGCACACTGGCACCCACCCACATGGACCCGCTAACACCTAGAGACAACACAAATGCTGGCAAAGCCACACACAAACAGGCACACTCTT
Source organism: Channa argus (assembly GCF_033026475.1). Classification (NCBI taxonomy): domain Eukaryota; kingdom Metazoa; phylum Chordata; class Actinopteri; order Anabantiformes; family Channidae; genus Channa; species Channa argus. The sequence continues at coordinate 10,582,829 of NC_090210.1, forward strand.
ACTGTACATGAACACCAACTGTGATGTCCATCTCTGTTTTATTGTCCAGATAATGATGAGAAGTGGAGTACTATAACAGAGCGTAAATAGAACTGAAAAAGTAGTAAGTAGGATTCATTATCCTGTTTGCACAGGAATGGATTCCATTATAAACACAGGGAAGAGTAATGTGTTTTTGAACAAAAATATTGGCTTCACTCTCCTTGTAAAAGTTTGATTTTCTCGCATTTCACTAAACCCTATTTTCTAATACTTCTTATAGTCTGCGTTTTTTTCTACAAAGCCATTGTCAGTAGGGGAGTCTGCCATTCCCACGCTGGATTCCCACCGCCTTCCCATGCTCAGGGGATTAACAGTAAGCTCAAGCCTTAAGAGAACCTCATTGTCAACCCACACGTATACAAGTAGCACAGAGCAGGGATGAGTTTAGCTGCTCTGGGGCCATTGTCGATGCACTGAACATTTAAGCAGTGCAAGCAGAGCACACAACATAAGGTGGCAAGAACAAGACAGTGTAAAGTGACAGAGTCAGTGCTTAGTGATTACAAATTCATCAGCACATCAGTTCCTATAAGCCACAATGAGCTGCTAGGATGAAGAGTTTGAGATGAGGCTACTCATCACCTTAGCAAATTGTACCTTTTACTCATGCAAAACTTGTTCAGGCCTTGATTGATTCAGAACTTGATTGACAAAGGCTGGATTCTGGCTTCCGTTTTAAAGCAAAGTACTGTAAATTTGTTTGGATGTCAACAGACACAGCAGTTGTTCTTTTTTTCCCTGACACTCACAATTTGGATGGCCTGTGGTATTAAACCGCACTTCTCACTACCAACACTCAGGGATTATAGCTTGTTTGGGTGTCATGTAAGATAAGAAGAGAAACTTACTGGGAAGTACAGGAGTAAAGCCCCGAACAAGATGGCTTCCAGCAGAATGAGACCAGATGTGCGAATACTCTGTTAATGAGGAAAGAGAAGCAGCAGACAAACCATCAGGCAATTACTGATAGACACAGTGTGATTTGTTTATGTGGTGTAATATACCTCAACATATACAGAGGGCTATGTGACATCGCTATTTAAAGTTAGTATTGTGAGAAGAAGCTTAACATTTTCTCTATTGCAGACAAAAGCAAATAATATATCACTACCTCTTTCAGGGAAAACAAACACAATAAGCAGTTGAATATATATTTTTTTTATGTTTTGCCTTCCCCTGCAAGAAGAATATGAATGATGACAGCCCATTTCTGCGTTGGATTTAATTACCCACTTTACCTCTTGGAAGATTTTTTTGTGTCTCTTATGTAAATTCAAAGGGCTCTAGGGACAATTTTTGTGAACCGAATAAATGTGGGAGATTCTGAGGCAACAACAGAAATGTCTATAAATAGCACACCAGAAAAGATTCAACTCTGCTTTGCCTGCAGACTGGTTGTAATTATCCTACACCACAAGGATCTCATATTTATTTCACTTTCACAGAGTGTGCAATATCCAACACATTTTCTGTAAATCTGTGAGGGTTCAGAGTGGGCTTATGGAAAATGTGTTTGATAAGCCTATAGATAATAAATAAATATAATGGATATTAAAATCAACTGCAATGTCTTTTGTTTGGCTCAAATAAATAAAGATGTTCTCTGTAAAACATGTCGCCTGAAATAGAAGTATATATGAAGTACAATGATGAGCAAAAGATGTTAAACAGACACGAGTTACACACTGAAATCAATGCAATGTAAAACTCATACTCACCCTTTAAAATTACAAAATCTTTATGAAATAAGCCTCTTTATCAGTGGGGCAACTACCTAGGTGTACCTTCTTTTTCTCTCGTCAAATCCTGCAATAAAATACTTTAACGATATAAGTTGAATTTAGATTTTTCTTTATTATCTGGGCCTTTAACAATTACCAAGCATTGTGATTTTCAAAACCCCCTTGGGACCTGGTGTTTTGACTTCTATTTCAAAATGTTGCAGGTATTTTGCATAGGCGCTGAGATTTAAATAAAAGTCAACATTTACTTCTGGAATAAGCTGAAACTGACAGTGTGTCAATGTGTCCTTAAAAAAGACACTGAAGCCCAAGTTGCTCCTGGTGGACCAGGCCAGCACCTTAACTTCACCATTTGTGTGCATATATTTGTGTGTGTTTCTCATTTGTAAGTGACTTTCGATAAAAGCATTTGCTAAAAGGAAAAGTCACAAAACAGACATGTTGCTTTTGATTTTCCGTGTTATATTTAGTAATATTTTGTATGTAGAATAGCATGGGCAAAGACACTGGGATCTATATTACCTAATATTTTGCAGCACATTCTGCAGTCAAGCACTTTAAAAGCTCGTAATAAGACTTGTATGCTTTTTAGTTATTTCTTCTTATCAGTTTTGGAGATTTTCAATGCATAATTTGGATTATTACCCTGCTGTGACTCAGACAGATTTGTCTGACACAGCTTCTCTCCAGGACACCTTGGTAAGCTTTTGAATTCATTGTGCCCTGCACAGATTCAGGATGTGGTACTAGAGTTGCCAAAGGAACCCCTTAATTTTGCTCAGGGGGGGATGGTGGACTTTCCTTTGAAAGCTTCACTTTTTCTTAATGCAGAGAATAGTGACTTGCCAAAAATCTCTAATCTGTCCACAGGACATTTTTCCCGAAGCACTGTGGATTGTCAACACCACTGTAGCAAACTCCAGTCAGGTTTTTATGCTACTCTTTCAAAAGCCGGCTCTTCCCAAGGTTTCCTGAATGGAGTCCACTTTCATTCACAAAGCAACATGTAATTTGACTGGACTGTTTTTCACTATACAAACCTCCCTTATGTTTAATGTGGGATCCATTTTCCTCCTCTGGCCACATCCAGGGAGGTTGGCCATGGCCTCATGGTCTTTAAACTTGTTAAAAATATAAGTATGTGACAGATCATCAAGCTGCTGGAAATACAAATTGTAGCTTTTACCTTGACCAACCCAGGCTATTTTAGAAGATTTTCCTGGAATATACAGCTCTTTTCTGTACTGTTTTTGTATTTAGTTTATATTATACATTGCAGGGAAAGATTACTTGGCCATACAGAACATCTGGGAAACATACTCTTATTGAAACAGATTCCTGGTCATACAGTAGCTGTCACCGAGTCCTGGTAAGATTCAGAGTTGGGGTGAGAGTGATTCACCTTATTGCCATCGCTGCTGTTGCAGAGGGTCTCTGGAACATCTTCTAAGCAGCTTCCCCAGAGTTCTAGAGATAGTCACTATTCCTGGTGCCATGACCAGATGCCTGAGGCAGTTGCTGATACAGTAACCACAGCCATCAGTTCCAGCAAACATCATCACACTGCTACAAATTTGACACCTTTGTGAACCCTGGAGAGAGGCCCCATCTAAAGCCTCGGTCAAGATCCAATCCATTCACCACATAGACTGGCAGCTGAAAGCAGTTCTAGTCAGACATCTGAAATTTACTTCCTCCTTTCAGAAAACACCAAGCAGGCGATCATTTGGGAAGTAACATTGTCCTGGGAAGACTGTATTGATGAAACCAATGAGCATAAGCGCACTAGGTACAAAGAGTTGATGGAGTAGTGTAGAAGGAAAGGCTGGTGGGCTCAATGCAATCTCATAGTCATTATTTATCGGGGACTCACAGCATGCTGTCTCCACTGGGCTCAGAATCACAGGTGTGATAAAGAAGAAATCCAATAGGTGGCTGAAGTGGGTAAAGACCTCAGATCCATGGTTGGTTGCTTCTGGAGTGAAATCCAGGGACTGATTAACCCAAGTTCACCTGTTTCTAAAGTCTCTGAGGACTTAAGGGACATCAATGTTGATGCAGACCAATGCACACTGTATACTTGGTGTATCTTGCATAAATAAGGCAAACAAAATATGTACAGGTATCCATGCTTAAAAAGATCTAATTTAACACTTTTCTAGAAAAGTGCTGATCGTTGTTTCAGTGCTAACATGTCTGTAATGCACCTTCTCAACATGGGAACTTGTGAAAGACAGGTTTTTTAAAACCCGTTTAACTGATTATTAAATATGTTTGAATGTCTGACTTACTATGGTTTAAGCCCAATAAATGATGGACCTTCCAAAGCTAATAATGCTACTCAATACTGGCTTTTTATGACAATGCGATGTAATATACTAATTGGTTTGAAAAATGACTTTTACATTTGCAGATACAGCCCATAAGTGCTTCTTCTGGCCAACTGTGTATATGTGAATAGTCAGAGTTGAGGAAAGGTAGACTTCCATTCTGAATACTTTCTTTTAACAAAAATTATCTCAAGGTCAAGGTCAAAATTAGCCCTGCCCTGCTAGACTTGACTAATGATCTTCTGATTAGTAAGGCGAAAAATTGGTGAAATTCCCCATTGTATAAAAAGTAGCCATTGTGCCTTCAGCACCCCTTCACACAGAGGCATTTCTTCCTTACCTTGTTCCTCCTGAAGTGGTAGAGCACCACCATGCTAGCCAGATCCAGCACCATACACAGACCCTGAAAGGAGGCCACAGCGAGTCGCAGAGCACCATCCTCCTGCACCACACAGGGTGTGTCATCTCGGCAGAATGGACAGCCCTCCCGGCAAGGCAGGCACTTGCTTGATACTTCAGAGTTCTCCTCTCTGTGAGAGCCCAGCTCCTTGCCTGAGGATGTGAGGACACTTCAGTTATATTTCATTCTCAGACGATGCATATATTCGTTCATGTTCTTCAATAGTTATGATGTAAGAAGGTCATTTGAAATCTTCAGATAAAATCTTATGTCAGTACACAAGTCTGATTAACTGTTTTTAAAGATTGTCACTGTAATTAATTTTTATTTAGCTGTCACACTATCATCTTATGAAAGGCTCTGTTACTGTAGTTCCATCTATTGTGTGTATGCCCACTTAAACGTAGAGTCCGAGCATGTAGCTGATGCGTGCTTAATAAAGCTCTTCATCTGTGTTCTTCATTTCAACCATTTACTGAAACTTTCAGTTGTGAAACTGTAAAATAAAAGGGCACGGTACATAAGCACGCTGAAAAAATAATGTGCTCTCTAGGCTCCAAGGATTTAGGAAAAAACAAGTAACGACTAAATCAACTTGACGGGCCCCAGCCGCTTGTTGACATTTTCAGCAAATCAGAGACCAGAGCTTGTCGTAAACATTATTGACACCCATTAGATTCTTAGCATCTATCATGACAATAAAGAGATTATTCTTAGAAAGTCGAACACAGCACAGCAAATTAAAGATCACAAGAAATTATACATTCTACTGTATTTAACTGGCTTCAACATGCCCAGTTAATCAATTTGAAGGAGTAGAACTCATCAGTCCAATAAATCACAAAGCCTAAGGGTGATAATTACAAGACTACATCCTTTAATTAAGCAGATGAAGGAATAATGAAGAAGAGGGGGATAAAACTTTGTGACACTGCTCCTTTTATCAGTCGACTCTGCATAATTGTTGTTAAACCAACATCTGGCACAGTTGGATGCAGTTTATCAAATCTCTACCTTGATTAATTTGGTTTCGTGTTTGCATTTAGCATGACTGGCACCTTTGAAATCAGGATTTAATCAATTACATGTAAAGAAACGCACGATGGCAAAAATGCAATTTCATCATTCTATGACATCTTTACTGTGGCAGGGTTTTGAATCAATGTGTAGTCTTAAAGCCCCATTTCCACAACACAGACGCCACACAGCTGCTCTAGAAAATGATGCTTGATAAGCATGTAATTCCTCTTTCAGTCTCGGAGCTCATACAGTATGCAAACATTGTGCAGAGCATTGCAAGAGGAGGCAGGACATGTTGGGAGAATGATAAGTTAGGTATGAATTTACTGGGAAATATATAGACAATTTATGAGGCGGTCATGCAGTCACTGATGTATAGTGGTTTAGATTTTCTGACAAAATGACTTATGATCTGCTCTTTCCCTGTCTATTTCTTGTAAATCCCAGTGATTTAAGATAAGCAGTACTGTGGAGAGTTCACTCATTGTTTATTCTGTTTATCTGCTCTGGTATTAATGCATTCACTCACATCCACACTGTGAGTTTAGGTGGTGCCAGAATGTTGTTAGCTGCTTGTGTGGCAAAACTCTTCTTTGATTTGACTTTACTGAATCAGTTTCACTTATGTGGAACAAGGCCAGATGCTCATAGTAATTCCACATGTTCTTTTTTTTTTTTTTTTGTGTGTGTGTGGGGGGGGGGCTGTTTTTACATGCTGAAACACTTAATAAGGTGTTTAACTACAAATCAAACATAGTGGGTAACACTTTGTTTTTCCACCTACTGTATTTTGGTTGTAACATTTAAAAAAAATGTTTTTAGGTTTAGTAACATTATCAACCAGCAGAGTATTTTATTAATTGGGATTTATAGTAGTGTAAACTTCATCCATCCATTATCTGTAACTGCTTATCCTGTGTAGGGTTGCTAAATGGCTTTGACCTTTGAGCCCTCAGACAATTTTGAAGTGGAAAGCACTGCATGGGCTTAGGAACACACCATAACTATGGTTAGTCCTGCACCACAAATGTAAGTTCAAACTCTAAAAAGCAAAGAAGCAACCATGCTGTATATAAACAGAATATCCATGGCTGCCTTCTCGGGGCCCAAGATCAATTTAAATTAGACTGAGGTAAATTGAAAAACTCTCTTGTGGTGTGACGAGTCAAAATTTGAAATTCTTTATGGAAATCATGGATATCTTGTCCTCCATTCTAACAAGCCGAGGGACCACCTGACTCGTTATCAGTGGTTTTTGCTGCCTGTTGTCTAAACTAACTGAAAATGTTCGATGCATTATGAGGTGAAGAATATAACAAAGGAGGACCCGAACTCTTGAGAAGCAGAAATCCTACATCAAGCAAGAATGGGAAAAAAAAATTGTTCTTTCATAATTAAAGCCTTTGGTCTCCTCAGTTCCCACGTGTTAACAGTGTTTTTTACAAGAAGAGGAACACAGTGGTGAACATACCCCTGTCCAAACATTTTAGAGAAACATTGCTGGCATCAAAATTAAAATGAGTTAAACATTTTTTCAACAATAAATCAAAGTGTACAGATTTCATATTTGACAGGTCATATATGTTCTGTTTACAAACAAATATAGGTTTCAACTGTTTTGCAAATCTTTATAATGTCTTCTTATTTACACTTTGCACAGTGTCAACATGAAAATAGAGTTTGTACAACCAATTTAAAAAATACAAATTTACATAAAACATTTTGTTGTTGAACCAGGATACAAACCAATCAGATCAGCAGTAGAGCCTGGCACATCCCATCATGCCCTGCAGCCTTGCATTTGGTGGAGATCACCACCTGCACCTGGTTCTGTGTGTTGTTTCATCAAATGGTTAGATGATGACAAAATTATGTTGATTTCACTATCAATAAGCCAGACTTTCACATTAAAATCAAATGTCATGTTTCACGAGGTTCTACTGCACATTTCAAAATAATTCATTTGTTATTGCAGGCTATGTTGTTCTCTCTCTATCCTTGCTCCTCTTTGATATCTGTCCTTTTGGCCCGTTGCTAGGGAACGATTCTAAATCTGTTTTCCAGTCTGGTCTGGTTTAGGGGAAAGCACGAAGAATAACAGACAGGTTCCAGGAGGGGGAATCAGGGTCATCAGCTTTTGTGACCCAGTCTGAGTCACAGTGATTTTTAATGATGGGGGCTTGGAAGTCGAGTCTCTTCACAGATTGAGTGGTTTGACTACATTTTCCATCACGCTGCTTCATAATAAAGCTCCAGCTTAGCATATCATCCCCCCTTAGGGTGCTGTATTGTTGGAGTCAGGGATAAAAACCATTGCAGTTGCCTGATTATCTCACTCATCAAGGCCAAGCTTTCTGCCTGAGGACACTGCAGCGCTTTCAGTCAAAGTGTCAGAATGCAGGCATTTAAATCCAAAGCACAAGCAGGGAGGTAAAACTGAGGATATACTACAACTGCAAAATGTAAATGGAGAGCGTAAGTGGAGGAAAAGCCCAAAGCTAGGTAGCCTCTAAGGTTACCCTACACTAGGATATTAGACCATTATTCAGTCGGACAATAATTAATTGAAAAAGTGTGAGTGATAGTCAGATAGTCACTAAACCCCTAACCCAATCAAAAAGTGTCCAGTCATACAGTAGTTTCGAAAAAACATTATTCAACATAAAAGGAATTTTAAAAAATCACGTTGTTGCTGAAAGTAGCAGAGCTCAATTAAGACAAAGAAAATGGCAAAAAGTCTTGAACATTGTTCTAAACATTCATGACCATGAACAGTTGAAACTTGATCAAAAAGAGAAGTGATGAAGAAAGCAAACATTAAAACAAAACCAATTTTAATTAGTGGACTTGTGTATGAAAGACCCACTGTTTCAAAAGTTACCAAGAATTGAAAGCTTGACAGGCGTATCCATGGGGCTGATTTTTATTAAATGGTCAATTTGTGTGCGACTAAAATTATACCCAAGATGTGTTCTCAGTCTACAAAGCTGACTTACAATTCAACAGGTTTGTGATTCAGATGCCACCTGTGGCTCCCACTGCAGCTCAAAATAGAAACACAGCAGACATTTGCACAATGAGAGTAGTTTAGATCCTTTCACTGAAGCTTGAGGTTTTATAACCTCAACTGCCTCAGGGTACCCATTCAAAGACGTAACAAGACTTTCAAATTAAATGTTTGCCTGCCAACTTTAAAATGTAGTTTTTTTTCTTTTTATATATTTATAAAACTCAAATCCTGTGTTTGAAGATTCAAAGTTTTGATGTGACAGCTGCAATATATATTTTTAATCACAGAGGGATTTGTTACTCACTTTTAAATCCATTGAGCGCCACTCGGCTCGGATGGTAGAATCCTCTCCTGCACTGGCACTTGTACTTGTCCAACACAAATCCATGGCCGACAATGGGCGTGCACTGGGAGGGAAAAGGCAAAGAAGAGAGGTGAAAGACAGGTGGAAATGAGTTTAAAAATAAAACTGTTCACCTATTTTGATTTTACTCAACAATAAGCAATTGTGAAACAACAGGATGGATGGTGACTCAGCCAGCATAGCTCTGTTTGTGCTTGCTATCACAAAGCAAGTAGGAGTAAAATGATAATACAGCAGAGTGAAAAATCCGAGGAACAACTTATTCTGACAAAAATATAATGAGATATGTGTTGTTTATTAATGTGACTTGTTGCTGTGAAAGGATTTTGTGACCTAGACCGGCCTAGAACAGCCTGGCAGCAATTGATATTCCTGTTTAAAGTGTTTGAGGGAGGTTTGCCCTTTTAACCAATCAGAAAAGGCCAAAGTCAGGACTGGGAGCTCATAGTTGTCAGTCAATATGTGAATGCAATTCTGGTCTACTGTAGAAACAGTGCAAGCACACACACAATTTATCCCTGTGGCTAATTGTGGTATTGCAAACTGTTTACAGGTCAATTGTCAGTCTGTGTATTGTAAAAACTTTACTCCACTGTGTTTTAAGATTGTCAAGAGACCTGATAACAATTACAACATGCAAAGTCTATGCGTCAAGTGGAAACCAAACCAGAAGCTAGAAAAGTTTCTTGGTTTGAAGGGCGCTGTCTTTGTGTTTGTTATCCAGCTCTCCCTAATACATTAATCCTCCTCTCACATGGAGGATTCAAGATCATATGAGATGTTGGAAGACTTTGCTATGGCCAGCAAGCTCCCAAGTCCTGCATTAGCTGAGACAATACACACAGCGAATAGCTGTGTGGAGCAGGAGCAGGCAGAAGCAGGGGTGGGAGGAAAGCAAACATTATCTTTCATGTTAGTGTAAGCTTGATTTGTAGAGCTTGAATTGTAAGTTTTATAGCTCCAGCTTTTAAAATGGTAAGATTTTGTTTATAATTGAATAACTAGAGAAATAAAATTAATTAATTTAAATGAATTTGAATAAAACGTGCATCAGGGTTCGTAATAAAGACATCCCAAAAATATTATTCTTAAATAAAAATAAACTATAATGGATGTTAAGTAAGTAAGTGATTTTCCTGATTGTTCCTTTCACACATTCATTTACACTGTTAGCATACCTGGTACAGCTAACCAACAAATAATTGTTGATATGCAGAAGACAGGATACACATAGGATACAGTGTTTTACTCTTTGAATATTATCCAGGGCCCCAGCAGAAAGACATAGAGAGAAAAAGATATTAGAAAGTGATTTAAGTTATGATTCCTCTGTGATTTCACTGCCTGATGGTGATTATCTCTTTCTCAAGCCCAGTGCACTGTTTGGTCTCAGTTCATGAACTGCATTCACTTTCAGTCATGTTTTCAAGTCTCTTACATCATTTACATGCTCCTCTGTAGCAGGAAGCAGCAGACGCCCTAGTTACAAACATGCCCGGTGTCAGGGGAAATCACAGGGTTTAGCCAAGTAACAGGGAAACTAATTAATATCTAAATTAAGAATTAAGGGTTGTTTGCAGAATTTAACCGGGCCTGCATAATACCAGCTTGCATTGAAAACTGTGGGAGCTACAGTATGTGAGCTTGCACACCATCTGGAGCCAAAACATGCTCAATCACACATCCATGCACAAGTGTGGTTTTGTTCATGTAAGAGCATCTTTAAACTGAATTACAGCTGAAATGCATTTAACATTAACTTTTATAAATATTGTGTTAAATAGCTCCTCTGGGATGGTGGTTCTGGAGAGCAGCATGGCTCTATTCAATTTTAATGAATCAGTGCCCATTTCTGTTAAAGTCTTTGGCTTTGCTGATCTTGAATATTTGTGCTTAAGGAAGAGCTTCACATTTTGGCATTTATGAATATTTGGCTTAGTGTTGGCAGTTAGAAGAGGAAAAAAGGACACAACTCCCATGTTTGTGTATGAAGCTGGAGGTGTTTAACTTAGTGTAAAGAGTGGAAACAAGGGGAAACAGCTAGTCTGGCTCCCCCAAAAGCTGAAAAACTTCCCCCAACAACACCCGTCAAGCTGAGTGCTATATCTCATTTAGTTAACAACTCTTGTTGTTTTTACATTTCTGTTCGTGTAGAGATTTATTATGCATAGTCTAGCACTAATGGGTTAGTAGTACTAGTTGACAATTAGCTTTGCATAAGCAATAGGTTAAACTACAGTAGGAAAAAAAACACATTAAGTGTTTATAGTTGAACTAAACAGTAAAAGAAAAGCAAAAGGCGGAAGGCTATTGGTAAAAGCTATAATATACTAAATTACTGCACTTCATGTATATTACTCTTTATATATTAGAATAAAAAAGAATACTGCAAACTGTTCTAATCAAGTAGAAACAGTGCAGTGTACAGTGTAGGAATGTCAGAACTGAAGTGAAGGAAGAACAATCACTGACAGAATAAACAGATACAGTAAATCTTGGCTTTAATGTTGCACTAGTGAAGGCGAGCTGGCCTGGGAGTTATGATACACTGTTTTTAGAAGAAAAGAATGTAGCTTCTCACTGTGGAGATCTCACCTCTTGTTCTTTGCATTTTACTCATGAGGTATTGATCGACTGATGTTTTAGGTACTAATCTGAAATATGAGCTGCGTTACATGGGAATCTTCAAAGCTGTTTTGAATTGAGTCAAACACAGAAAACACAAAACAGAACTTTTTTGCATCAATAGTTGAAAATCCTTCCAACTCTTATTTCCCATTCTTTCATTTGTAAGAAATCCCAGCATAATGGCTTTTACTTGGATAAATATCAGAAGCAACCTTCATAAGAAAGATTAAATGTCCTCGAAATGCGCTACATTCACATACGACTATGGTGAAGCCAGTGTTAATAAGAAATTGATTCTGAATACCATTATTACCCACAAAGCAACAGTACATATAAGAGGGACCTTTTATCCAAGTCTAGGTAATATTTATTATTTATATTTATTTTTTATTGTAGAAGAACCTACTAGCACAATAATGTAGATTACAGTAGCATATGGAACCCTTCAAGACTAATAACTTTCTTTCTTTTAATTTCTTTCTGATGTTTAGTGCTGATGAGACATTTGGATGTTGTGGTAGACCTGTGGGTTATTGCTTACAAGGTTTATCCTCATCTCTGCTCTTTGGAGCTTGTTGGTCATGTCAATGGGTTTTTCAAACCTCTAACAAAGTTTCTGTCATCAGCTGTTGTTGCTGACTTGGACTATATGTATACACCTTTTTTTTTTTTTTTTAGGACATTACAAGTTGCTGTATTGGCTTTGCCTAATGTTTGCGTGATGCCTCTCATTGATTTTCCCTCTTTTCTTAAATTCAGAATGCCTTGCTTTTCCCCAGTAGACCAATCTGTTCATTTTCATTTATAATTATAATATAATAAACAATACAGAGTAGTCATGAATGAAGTGCTAACGTTTGCTAACCAAAAGCAATTTGCAAGGAGGTGGTTGGGTTGTATAACGGGTGTACAATGCACTGTCATACCCCAGACCCAAGTTCAAATTAAAAATCCTGTGTGATTAATTTTCACAAAAAACATAGTTTGGATAAGGGTAGAGAAAGTTCATAGTTTTGTTTAAAGTTTGGGAAACACTTGTATGTGAAATGACTGTCCCTATTAGGCCTGACCTGAGTCATTTCATAAATAGTAATTAGTTTGCATATTTTGCACTTTTATCCCAAGTGCTTTACAGTGATGCCTTACATTATGACACACTGACGGCAGCATCTGCCATGCAAGATGCTCTTCTAATCCACCCGGACCAACTTAGAGTTCAGAATCTTTCCCAAGGACACTTCACTATGTAGTTAGGAGGAAGCAGGGGTCAAACCCCTGACCCGGTGGCCCATGGAGAACTGCTACACATACTGAACTGCATCCATCCCTAACCTTAACCAAGTCCAACTGTAAAAAAAAAAAAACTGCACAAAATGCAGAGTACAGTTACTCATGGTGGAAAAGTCAAGGTATCATCACATCATTAGGACTCATATTGTCCCGAGAGGGCCCAGTAATAAGTCTGCAAATTCGACAAATTAAGAAACTACCAAAACAACCAACAAAAAAAATAATTATTTTTTTTGCATCAATAGTTGAAAATCCTTCCAATTCTTATGTCAGTAAACTGTAATCCAAAAACATACAACACCAGCATGTTTTCACTCCAAAGGAAGTGGATTCTCCTTAACATAAGATATACCCAGGGAATCTGAGGTGGGCAAGGATGAAATATGATGCTTATTTTAGATCTTTATTTGTGTCTGTGCATTGGAATTGTAGATTTATTGAATGTGTCTCTTTTATTACAGTGAAAACTGTTGTCTTTTTTTTCTGAAGTGTTTTTCAGAGCACAGTGCAAAATAAATAAGTGAACAAATTTGGTTTTAATATTCACATATTATATGTATTTTTTTTTTACATTCTCTGTGTCCATTAATCTATTTGAACTGGTTAAAGACTCTGTGAACATAACACAAACAACAAAGTTCATGTAACTCCCTTATGTGAACACTACTCCATATGTCATCCATCACAAGGGCTGCTTTTTCCAGCACTTTTTAAGAGGAGTTCAACAGTGGGAAGGCCAGTCTCGTTTTTCCTCAGTAAAAGGGCTATGAAACGGTCGTTTGACATACCTTAGGTTGATGGATCACCTTCATCAGGCCACAGGCTGAAAGTGAGAAAGTATTTTATAATTGCACCTTACCTTTGATTCAGTGGGGACTTTTAATTGCACTCTTTTATTGCACTGCACTGGCAGCGTTCAAGGTTGCATTGTCAGTCAAAGAAAGTGCAAAAGATTCCTCTTTAAGCAGTGCTACCTGGTAAAAGGATATTGTTTTACATAGCCAATATCTGGCCCATGCAGTTTCTCAGGCTTTATAGAGGTTATTACTAGCATTCTCTAACTAAAATGCCACTTTAAAAAAGATAGCCCAGAATACTTTAGCAAAACCCTTCAAACAGATATAGTCTGTTTGATATAATGTATGCATCAATGCAGTGCTTATTTATTGTTTTGCTCCCATCTATTTTTCCTAAACAAATAACAGAAGAAAAACAATTCTGAAGATCAATTGGAAATGCCATTTCTTTTGACTTTTTTTTTTGCCTAATATTGTGTTCATGTTGACCAATTTCTGTTTCAGAGAGAGTGCTTTTGTATTTTTCAGGTTACTCTAACCAGTAGAATGAAGAGTGACATATCCATCCCACCACTGTCCTTTTCAGTCAACACAAAAGATGCAGGAATTACAGCTGAGAACAGGTAATATTTTTTTACAATGCTGTGCCAGTCTTATCCATAGCTGTCTCCATTTTAAGGTACTTTCTCTTTCACGATTTTCTATTAATGTTTCTCACAAATGTACTAGCACTGTACAAAGATCCCATCAAACTGTCATCGGTTAAACAGTCATCAAAAGCAATAATTTAATTCCTGAGCAAAGCAGGAGAACAATAAAATGAACTAACTATATGATGCTGATCTTCATTTGCTGAAAAAACAACAGATGATAAGTTGAGAAAAGTTTTGGTAGTGGTCCTTTTGTAACATGTCTTCACAAGCGGTTACATGAAGGGATTATATTAAATATTATAAAGAAAACAGATGTTTCAATTGTGATGTTATATTAGCCTACTTGATTCCACAAAATTTTCAAGAAATGTGAAGCTCAATAGAATATTTCTATTTGAATACCTCATATTTAGATTCAGTGTTATCCTGCCATGTTATAATATCCAGGTTACGTTTATCTGTTTATCGTTTTTCTTCTGCTGTTCTTCCAGCAATGAGTTGTTGTATTTTGGTTTTTTACTTGCTACAATTTGCCGAGGATTCATGATGGCACAAGCAGCATGTGCCATTTTGTGTGCCGAATTTAAATGGAATGGAAATCGCTTGCACCCAGCACAATCCAGCACAGTGTTAGTCAGGCTGGAGAGAACACCCATAAAGTTAACAGCTAACAAGCCATCTAACCCAAAATGTATATGAAATTTGTAATCCAAATTACATTTGTAATTGACAAAATAGTGAGTGGCTGCATTTAAACTGCCAAAGCTACAACATTTTTAAGGGCCTTCTGCATTTGTTCACCTGTTTTAGTTGTTTGTCAGGTTTGTTCATTCTGTTCCTCCACTAACTTCGCTCCCTGTCTTTCTCTTCATTACAAAAACACAGTACTCTGTTACACCTCCTACACCTCCTGTTTCCAGTTCCATTTTAGTCTACACAGCACTGGACTCTTGTCATAGTTCATTGCAATTTTCTTCTAATTAACCTCTTCTTCAATTTAACTGTTTTTCTAGTTTGTTTGGCTGATTCTGTGTCTGTCCTAACTGCTTGCTGATTACTAACAATGTTTTATCAGATTATATTCTAAATTAATTTGCTATTCCATATATTCGTCTTTTTTCTCAGAACCTGCTGCCTACATTACCCATGATGCACTTGGCCCAGCGACCGTGACATCATCTTGTGTTTTTCCAGCTCCCACTGGAAAAAGGTTTTACACAGCTTACCATGAGCAGTTGTACCAAATTCCCAGTCTAAATTATACAAATATTGACAAATCAATGGAAAAACAGCCTTTTATAACTCAGCTAGGGCCTGTAAATCTAACAAGTACAGAATAAAAGCTTATACACAACTGTCAGCAAAATACTACATTAGGATATCAATTGCTTTTGTCATGCAAATGTAAACAATTTCTCTACAGACTGAAGCGCCCTAAACACAAAAATAAATTATCTAACTTTAACATCAAGGCCCCTTATGTTTCAGTTTTCCCACTGTGCAATTTGATTAAAAAAAAGGTGTGAACACGATACCAAGATCGGAGTTGGCAAGAGAGAAAAAGAGGCAGACAGTAAAAGAGTGAGAGAGAGAGAGCGAGAGAGAGAGAGAGAAAGAGAGAGAGAGCACCCTCTGTCCCTAAGAGATCTATAAATACACTGAAAGCATTAAACCCTAAAAGCATTACAATTACTCTGTCCTCTGGGTGGGGGAGCTGTCTGCTGCTCTTTCACAAGACCACCAGCCACTGAAACACTGAATGTTTAAAGAGAAAACACCCTGGACTTAAGTTTGTCTGCAATTTCTTCATCAATTTTTGTGGCTAAAACCAAGATGTAGCTGGTTATTGACTGGTAGATATGGTCTCCGAGGGGGCCACATATTAGGAAGTTAACTGAGGGAACTGAGATTAGGGGACTGTAAATTCAGAAAGTCTCAGCTGTGATTTAGATTCACATTAGTTAAACCTTAAATATTCCCACTGATTGGCTATGCAGCCTTAGGAGGGAATTTCAAGTCTCATTTGGCAGTTTAAGTCTTATGAGATGAACCCTCAGTTTTCCCACACAGACATCTGGGTGGCTGGTCCCCAGCTCCCTGTGTGGACTCGACTGGGAGGCCTTACTCAATTAAGATCCAACTGCTGCTGCCGACTTGACAGGCTCTTACATTTTTCTGTGGCAGCCGCTGAGCTGCAGGCAACAGATTAGAAAGTGAATGGTATTTCTCTGTGGATGATGAATCCTCCCTGACGACTGTCCCTCTCTGCTGTCACCCCTTATCCCTGCTTCGCCGTCTCATCTTCCTCTCCCTTCTATGTGCATCATTGTCCTTCTGTTCTTCTTCCACACATCATGCTATGCATCAACAGCCTAACTAAAGATAAAGAAGTGCGCTTGACACAGACTTGCCAGAAAATACTGTTACCTAACATCCTATTAAAATATTTTTCTATATATTGTGTTTTTTCAATAATGACATATGGTTACATTTAAGTGATTTTAAATTTACACTGAAAGTTCTTAGTGGAGTACTTTAGGTAAGTGTTTAAGCATGTACTTTTATATTTCAACTTGAGTTAAGACTTTAAACAGTATTTCTAGTTGTAATAGAGCACTTTTTAGGCAAACACTTGCACTTGAGTATTGAACTTGTGTACTTCTACCACGTCTGACATCAGTGATCCTTTTTTTTTTTTTTTAAAAAAAGCAAAAACTATTATTTGTAAAATAAAGGAAGATGATAGTGATGGCTGAAGCATGTGTTTCCAGTGGACACAGATCACATCCTAAAACCTGTACTTAAATGGACAATGAGCAAAAGAAACACTGGAACAGCAAAACAAATGACCTGGGAAGGGGGAGCTCAATGTGTAGCCAGAAATAGGGAATTTTGTAGAGAGCTTTTTGTGTCCTTGTTGTGACTTTCTTTAATCCTTTTCACCCCCTCTGGGAGGAAAAGGATTAAGTCCAAAAACACTGGATCCTACTCTTCTCATAAAGCGAATTGATACCTGCCTTTCATTTCACACCGCTATCACTTTAAAGTAGTATACCTCTATATAACCCCGTTGATGACTTTGAAAAATTTTCATCAACATAGAGGACAATTATAGCAAGAAAACCCCACAGATTGGGCAAGAAGGTTACATTTCATTACTAAGAAACAGCTAATGGTCATATAAGACAATATCTATGACAAGAAAGAGGCATTTATTGATATATTTCGCTTTCCATACAATAAAGGGAACAAAATGTCAATAGGTTCGAATCCTGGTCTCCTGTGGAAAAATCCTGGGTCTTGTTATAACATTTTTAACTTTAACGTGTTAAAATTATTATTATCTAATAATCATTATTTAAAAAATAATAAAAAATAATTAGGAAAAAAATATATTTTGTTGAAAATGCCCTTATTTCAATGTGAGATGATAAAATTGGTCTGTACAAACCCTATAGCAAGTAGATCCGAAAGTTAGCCTGCTGGTTTCTCAGGACAAACTGTAATGACTTATACAAACTGTAATGAATATAGAATTTTACCATTAAAACATAATGACAACTGAATTTATTGCTGTTATTGTTAAACTTCAGTAAGTTTGAAATCTGGAAAGTTTGAGTTATTCTCAGGGACCATGGTGCAGTACAGTGCTGCACACCAGAGAAGTCTGTCTACTGAAAGTTTTATTAAAGAATGAAAAGATTTCCTTTTTTATTATTGTCAGGTGTTTATTTTCAGTGCATCAGTATTGAGCAGGGCTTACTATTTTATTTTAGGTTTTATTTGATAAACACTTAAGTGGTAAGGAAAGATTATGTGTTAGAAAATGTGCTGCATGTGTGAGGCCATTTTGAATGAAACCACTCATGTAGGATCATTCCAGTTAACAAGGCTGAGCTGTGGTGCAGTACAGTACATATCAGTTCATGCTGTGATATATACAGTATGTTACCTAGAGCCAATCTCAGACAAAGTGTTGTTGAATACAGTTGTATAAAGTAACTGCGCAGTGTAATTTTAGCTCATTCTTCATAAATCTTCGAAATCTACCAGATTATTTGGATGTGCAGCCTTCTTCAAATCTATTTATGGGTTTTTAATGATATTTAACGCTGGAGACTGGGAAACGTGGTAAAAAAATCACCTTTATGTTTTTAATCCATTCCTGAGTTGACTTTGGTTTGGCACATTTACATATGCTAAAACACCAATGGTTCCACATTTGAGCTAAGAACCTGACCGAGTTTAGTGTGAAGTTCGTCAATAACCATTATGCTGTTTACAGAGATTAATAGCCTACACATCTGTACATGAGATTCTGCAATACAGCAAAGCAGGTAGGTACACTAACATATACAACTAACATAAGACTAACATAGATATATAGATAGATAGATAGATAGATAGATAGATAGATAGATAGATAGATATAAATATAGATATATAGATACACTATATTGCCAAAAGTATTCGCTCACTCATCCAAATAAATTAATTCAGGTGCACAAAGCAAGGTCCATAAAGACATGGATGAGTGAGTATGGTGTGGAACAACTTGACTGGCCTGCACAGAGTCCTGACCTCAACCTGATAGAACACCTTTGGGATGAATTAGAGCGAAGACTGCAAGCACTGTGTGTTATGTATTTCATAAACACACTCCTAAACCTCGTGGAAAGCCTTCTCAGAAGAGTTGAAGCTGTTATGGCTGCAAAGGGTGGGCCGACGTCATATTAAACCCTATGGATTAAGAATGGGATGTCACTAAAGTTCATATGGGTCTAAAGGCAAATGAGCGAATACTTTTGGCACTATATAGTGTATATATCCCTGTCATGAGACAGATATTCTCTTATACAGTATAATGCCCTAAATATTTAACTTTGTTACATACTTTAAGGATAGTACTCGACAGAACAAAGTCAGGAAATTATAGTGTCCTATCATCCCTACCCCTGAAATCATGATGCTACTCTTCATTGCATTAACATCAATGTCTGAGCCATATTGAGAGCAAACCCTTAGCAACTGTTGAAGATCAGCACTAAATGGACAAAAACAATCACCAAAATGTCTGCAAATGATCAATGATGATAGAGTCACGAACCCTACATCCTGCCCCACAGCCAATCAAAAAATTGAACAAATCGTTCATATAAAAAGAAAGGGACATAAAAAACTGAAGGGAGACAACCCCAAGTTACTCCATTTCACATACATGGAGTGGTGGGCATACCAAAAAGCCAAAATTCTAAAAAATAATTTTGGAACCCCTCTATTATATAACCTATAAAATAACTTTTTATGATTCACACAGTCAAAACATAAAAAAATTGTAGAATTATGCCTATTATACAATTCTAATATCTCCTTCTGGGCAAAAATACACATCTCTGTGTCAAGTTTGCATTTAAAATCAATAACTGTGGCTGCCAGTGACTCTAAATAAAAGTTTTGCAAAAGCAAAGTTGAATGCACTGTACCACCAACCAATTTGTTTGCGCAGATCTCAGCACCAGTAGTCAGGTAATTTAGGACGCATAAATGTGTTCCTCTGTAAAACTAAGAGGTGCGGTATATCTTTGGATCTGTGTAGCTCGTCCCAGTGCTCCTGTACATCCAGGTCCATGTGCAATGCTACTGCTGAAAAAAAGAACATTTTGTGATTGCTAATTAACAGCGTGAAATCTAAAGATTTCTCTAAGTGCACTGAGTCCTGCAAAAAAATTATTCCGTTATGAGTGGATCTATGTTTTTCTTGTAAACACATCTTGGAATACCCATACCAATGCTTACTTTGATGATGAAGAAAAAAATCTTAAACTTGCACACATGCATTGCCAACTGGTTTATAGATGCACTCTTTAAGTCTGAACACTTCAGCCTGGCTTTAGCTGTAGAGCTTCAAACTCCCCTGAGGAAAGATGGAGAGCCTCTGGCAGAACAAAACAGAAAGAGGAGAGCAAAACAAGGAAAGACAGAGCAGAAAAGGTTATTTTCTGTCTCCTCTGCTCCTTAAGTCAACTTTTTCTACCTGCTAGAGATAAAAAATGTTCTTCTGAATGTCTACTTCCCTGACAGAATGACATACTTTAGAAGAAACCCCAAACCAAAGATATTCCTAAGACCTAAATATCCTTTACTGCTAACGTATCTCTTATTCCGCTGTGTATCTATGCTGACCTCTAAACCCTAAATCCTTTTCTTTCATGCAATGGTGCCAGAAACTGTAAAAAAGACACAGTAAATAGGACAAAATATTCATATTTATGTTCCTTTTCTGATCACATAAAGCCTGGAACTGTAGAGCCAGGCTTTATGAGATTGGGTGAATAGTAAATTAGATGTATATCCTCACCAATATATGCTAAGGAGGATGTTGCTGCAACATTAAAAGCAGCAGAAGAAGGTGAAAAAAATGTCCTAATTTTGATTCCTTATGAAGATTTAATGTGTTAGGCTGGCAGAGAATGACATGTTGACAGATGGAGGGATAATTTCTGTCTTGTCTCTCCTCAGAGGAGTTAATTGGTTTCAAGAAAATTGAGTCACGGATAAGGAGTGAGGGTGTTAGAAAAGGTACAACAAGAGAGTGCATGAGCAATGAGGAGGGGGCGATGGCCACAGAAGAGGATGACAGACATTCGGGAGCGTGTGAAGAGCCATGGAAAGAAACCATTTAGAAAACAGCAGGAAAGGGAAAAGTGTAGCTGATAGAGAAGAGAAAGTGAGAGGAGGGACAGAAGGGGTTACCCTCCCGGAAGTCCTAACAGTTTCCATTTGTCAACAGAGCTCTGACTTTGAAGCCCTTAATCTCCAGTGGCACGTTTTACAGGTCCAGGCAGAGAAAACACACACACACACAGAAAAACACACGTATATTCAAACATACCATACATAGTGATATCTCCTTAGAATAGAGAGGAATACACACCAAGAACCACAAAAACCTACTCAGATGCATCTGGTCACAAATCACCCACACTCATCATTCTCAAGTCCTCGTCTAATTATATAAGCAGTGGCTCCTTATGTAAGATGCTTCCCCTACGACTGACGATCCATAATGCATGAAGTGTTGTATTTGGTTCATGGTGACACATTGTACCTTCCTCCACAGCCTTGCTGTATCTGGGCAGACCAGAAGAAAAGACCAAGAAGAAGAAGAAGAAGCAGAATGATGGTCAACCATATAAAGCTAATTTAAACCCTATTTGATGGCTAAAGGGCTCCATTGGTGTTTGTGCACATTCCTAATGGAAACCAGCTAATTTGGTTTAATGCCTTTTTACTCATTGAGCCCAAGTTTTTAACATTTGAATGTGTAGTCTTAAACTCCTCAGGTACTATCCCATCTCCATAAGAACGGTCTATTCTGTTTTTCAGAACAGTGTGGAAAAAAATTGCTGTGTTAATAGAAAAATTGTTCAGCAACAAACTGACTGAACCCTTACATCACAGTAACAACGAGAAGGAAATAATAATGTAATACTCTTCAAACTCTGTCACATTACTTGGGACTAGCTCATATCCTTCTCTCTGAGACAGACCCTCTGAGTTTGTTTGCACTTGATTGAAAAACCAGTGAGCTTTATGTTAACTTTATGCAGCCTATTTCTAAAAAATCTCTCTCTCTCTCTCTATATATATATATATATTTAGGAAGATTTAGAAATGAACACTAATTTATTACATCTTACAATAAACTTTCTTACCTTTTAAGTAAAGTTTTTACTTCAAGTGCCATTGCAGGTGTGTAGTGTGCTGAGATGCTTATTTCTCGAAGCTTTTTCCAGCACTATTTTCATACTTTGATTTGAACAAGAAAATTGAGGTAAAGTCCCAAAAGAACAACACCATAGTATGTGTACTGGTTTGGCTGAACAGTGGCAATAAGCAATTGATTACATTAGGAGGGAACAAGCTGGAAAAAGAAATAAAAGGAGTACTGAGAGAGAGAAACAAAACACAAAAATACATAACATGGAACATTTCATATCCAATATTTCAGGTCTAGATTTTATACACAAATACACCAAGAGGTTGTTTAAATTATATATCAAACATATTCAAACTAATTTATTCCATGAAACTGCTTGTACTTCTGCTAGTTTAGTAGAAAGTAATATACGCTGTGGTGCTTGTTGTTAATATTTGCTGAAGATTCTCTTACCTTTGTAAGGCTGTGTCAATTCTCTATCACCCATATAAGTGTGATATGACTCTCACCTTCTATTTATGTAACAGCAATTTAACAGACAGTCTGGAGATATTACAGAATCTCAGACACCATCAGCAAACTGTCGGCTTTGGTGTCTTTCCACACCCTTCTAGGTCAGAGATGATGGAAGCATTTTTGCTTGTTTTTGGCATTAAATGTGGTTTAAGTACATCATTTGCCTGTCAGTCCACCGATTTGGTTCATCCAACACTATTGGATGCATTTCTCTGGTACAGACCTTCAGGTTTCTTCCAGTAACCTTGTCTGCAGTTTGTGTTTGGTGCCAATTAGCAAAATGAATTTAATGTTGTGCCTGTGCAAAATAAGCATGTTAGTGTTATACAGGATGCTATAGTAATACTGTGAGCATGGCTGCTATCTTGTTGTTGTATTGTGTTTCTTCTAATGCAAATATTATTATTTTTTATTAATATTATTTTTTGGTCTTTTCGGTTTATCCCGTGAGTTCAGGGTCTCCACAGCAGATCATTGCCCGGATGTTGATTTGGCACAGTTTTTACTGGATTCCCTTCCTGACGCAACCCTCCCCAATTTCTACTGGGCTTGGACTGGCACTGCACAGCTGAGAATGGGAATGGGCTGTTAGGGGTTCAGTTGCCAGAGACACTTCTACATATAGCTGCCGGGGATCAAACCACTGACCCTGTGGACTGTGAACGACTGCCTTACCAAGCAAAGCTACAGCCGCCCCCTCTAATGCAAATATTATAAAGAACCCAATACAAATATGTTGAAGCTCCTTTGGAAATGCCCCGTGAGAGACTGAATCTAAACAGAGTTGACATTAGTAATATGTCTAAAATGATACTCCAAGAAATAACTCTATTATTGATTTCATTACTACATTAAATTATTATCTACCGTAAGCACAAGATGGATGACAATAGTACAAATCCACAAAGTTTCACAATCAATATTCATCCCCTCTAACAAATCCTCTTTGTAATGAATGTAGATAAAATTCTCATGCTCTGCTGTTTTATACCATCTTAATAGTATTTTAATTCTAGTTTGAAATGGCAAGAGACACATAACACTCTTGATTTAAGATGGCACTGAATCATTGACTAGTGCTTGGCCAAATATAATGCAGGAAGGAAAATCATCAGAGAAGGAGATTATTGAGTCGTAAGTTCTGTAATGATCCTCTGAGAATGTCCCCACATAATGTTGAAGTCTGATTTTAAATACATTGCATAAGGAAGTGTTTGCAAAAAAAGTAGAAGAGTACAAAAGTATTTCAGAGAATAAGTGATGAGAGGTAGACAGGTTGGAATGGCCATGGTAACTAAAAGGCTGCCACTGCCCACCACGGAGATAATAGAAAGATACCACACACACCATCTGCACTTGCAGCCAATACAGATATGAACAGAACTGCAGCAGGATCAGCAGCACCATTCAGATTTCTCTCAACAGCAGAATTGCTTATAACGACACACACAACAGATGAAGATGAATGTGGAAACCTCTCACGCCTCCTCCTGTACTGTAGTTTCCTGACCAAAATGACGGACCGAGAGGGGCGAGGCGCACAGACAAAGAGCATGGTCAATTATTCACATCTTGCTGCAATCCATTACACTGCATTTATTATACATCATATGGCCAGCGACATGCCATGCAAGCCTGAGCAGCTACTCTCCCCTGCCGGAGTCAGAGATGCTTCCTGCAATATATCACATAAAACTAATACATTGGCACTGACAGAAGTGAGGTGGTGAACACACAGGCGAGCCCACACACTGACAGACACACACAGACACACACACACACACACACACACACACAGAAGCTCTAACAGACATAAATATAGAACTCTCCTTTCTTTCTGTCTCTTCATCATCTTGGAAAGTGACAAAACATGATGTAAAGCTTCTGTCAGCTCCCTCACTGCAGACACAAAGGTAAAAACACTACCATGGAGAAGACGCACACACACATCAATACATATCACACAATCACCAGCGCACATCATCACAGACATGGGTCCTGCAACACACTAACTAAAGTACACATACATTGTCCACTGTCTAGTCCACTGTCTAGAGTTTTATCCTGTTAGATATTTTGCTCTGTGATGATAACAAGGGTTAGCGTTTTGACTCAATGAAAATGTCATTGTGTCAGTCCATCATTTTGGTCCTGGTGAAAATAGTTGAGCAATACCTGGATGGTTTACAGATAGTCCACAGTAGATGAAGTATACTGATGGATTACTGATCTCTGACTTTTCCTTTAACACTTATTTTAGGTAAATGTCTTAACAACTATTGTTAGATTGCTGTAGAATTTCATGATGCCCATGGTTGAAGTTATTATGCCCCTGAAGTTGACTTTAATGAAATATGACAACTATTGAATGGAATACTGTGCCATTTGGAACAGACTTTCATGATCGTTTGTATTAATTTCATTCTCCTGATCTTCTGTCTATAGTGGCACCATCCGACCACAATATCAATTTGTATAACATTTTGATTTATGACCAAATACATTCACACTAATCACATCTTGATTGCCATTGTGTTTAGTGTGAATTAATGAAGATTAGCATGCTAACATGCAGTTACCTTCAAAAGCAGTATACCAATTAAACCTCAGCATGTCAACATTGTCAGTGTGAGTGTGTTAGTATATTTTTGTAAGCAATTAGTGTGACAATAGACTTCAGTCTATGGATTTTCAGCCTCATACCCTGTGGCTGAGTGAACAGCTTTATTCTCTCAGTGCTGGTCGATTAGCTGATGCTCTCAACCCACAAGAAAGACTTTACAGGTACATTACAGCAGGAAAACAAGGGTCTGTAATCAACCCCCCCAACTCCTGGAGTGTCTCTATTGAAAAGCACCACCTGTACAATTGGTACGACTGTTATGTTAATAGATTGCTATGTTCCAGACACTTAAATGTCATCTTTTTAAGACACCCTTTCGTAGTTGCATCTGCTGAAATGAATACATTTAAAAAGACTCATCTTTGTCTAGTCTTTGTTATTTTACTGATTGGGAAAGTCTGAAACACATCTAGGCTAATTAGTTTTTCATCTTTTTAAGTCATGCTCAACAGTGACTGGCTGTGACCACAAAGGTTAGTACACATGGAGTAAACGTTCCACATCGCATTGATGCAAAGCTGTTGGAATTCACTACACATGCATCAAGGAAATGATGTGCAGCAAAACAGTTTTCCAAATATTTTAACACATCTTTATTATTGTGCATTATTCTTATAGCTGTGTTTCAGGAATCCTTTCGCCTTGATCACATGATTGAGTGGATGGTTAAGGATGTGTTGAAAAGACTGAGTATGACAACTGTGCACCACATAACAAAATGACAGCTAATGTAGAATCAGAGTAATTTAGGGTGAAGCTTTAGAGCAAACTCACTTCCATACTGGTGAGATTACAGCGGTGAGTCCCAGCAAACCAGCCACTGTTGGAACACTGGTCAATGTCCACATCCTGCAGGTTCACATCCACACGTACAACACCCCTGCCAGAGGGAAAGAAAGGAGACAAAGAGGAAGGAAAATAGGACCAAAAAAGGAGAAGTAATAATAACATAAGTGGACAGTGAGAAACAAAATAATGGAATGATGAGAATAAATAAAATCCGAGCAAAAAAATTTAAGTAGAAATGATAGTTATAAATGATGATGGGAAAGAAAGAGAAACACAGTGCATAACAATATAAGAGAAGCACAAAGGAATGTGTGAGACAAACCACAATTGAGAGACAGTGAGGTTGTACACATGAGGCAAGAGAGAGATGGAAAAAGAGGGTAAAGGGTGATAAAATTGCACAGGGTTAAGCAAATTAGTGTAAGGGAGATGAGGAAGGAGAAGGAAGTGGAGTCAGAAAGAAAATCAAAAAGAACAGTAAGAGCAATGCTCAGGGGAAGTGAGGTCAGAAGTGGAGAAATCAGAGAAAGGCAGAGTGGCAATGAAGAGGAGTGCGAAAAGAAAGTAAGAGTGATGGAGGTGATTAATGAAGAAAGAGAAGAAGAGCGGGAGATAAAGGTAAAAGATAAAATTAAACACTTGTTTTGTTACTTTTTGCCAGACATAGCAGCACACAGAGACATGCACCTCATATAAGGATTGTATGTTTTTTGTCCACAATAGGATGAGCTGCCAGATGAAAGTACCTCAAGCTTTCTCCTTATTAAAACTTACTAAATCAAACATTTCCTCACATAAAAAAGAACAAAAGGTTTGTTTGAACCCCTATTCTAGTCAAGAACTACAGCAATTCAACAAATATTGACCAAGTAAGGGCTGTTTTTGTTATCAGCATATTAACATGCTTGTCTGTCTCCTTCACAGCCTCAGCTACTGATCTGCCTGAGGACAAGTTAAATCAGTTCATTAAAACATTTTAACTTCCTAAAATAGTTAAAGGCAGTTGTGCATTAATGTGGGACTGGTTTTAAATATTCAGTGCAGTAGTAAAGTAGTAATTTACAGCAGTGGGACTGTGTGTGTGAGATTGACACAAAATGAACTATAGAACCCTTGTTCGTAGTATTGAAAGAACAGTGTGACCCATTGATGTGATTTTAATAGTTTTGGAACAACAATGGAGCACTGTGGCACAGAGAAATAAGCTTTATTGGGTTTTGGCTAGACATGAACGTTTGGATAACTTTCTTACCTGTGTGTTTTTGTTGTAGTTCACCAGAGGAAAGACGGTATACCTGCAGTTTCTTGAAATG
The DNA here is from genome assembly GCF_033026475.1 of Channa argus. Lineage (NCBI taxonomy): Eukaryota > Metazoa > Chordata > Actinopteri > Anabantiformes > Channidae > Channa > Channa argus. Next base: position 10,610,066 of record NC_090210.1, read on the forward strand.
TTTGCTTCTGAAACTTCTAGTAAATGGTTTTCTTTTTTGTGTGTATGCGTGTTACAGCATATTAATTAATTTATACATGCAGTGTGTTCACTAAGTACTATGGGCAACATTGCAGAGGTTTCTTCTTCTAAGGTTAAAATAAAAATCCTAAATCCTAAAAAGACCTAAACATTACTGCAAGAAGTTGGTGCCGTTTTAGGTTTAATGTATAAAGACTCTGTAAAGGTCAAATACAGTTCATGGATGGGACTGTAATAAAGGATCAGAGAAAAACAGACAAGGACTTCCACTTAAGCCGTTGCCATGTACTGCATCCTACACTGAGCCAAGCCCAGCATATACGTGTCTCTCTTACAAAAACACATAAAGCATGATAAAGATCCACATGCACCCTCTTCCCCCTCCTCAGCCCTGTGTGTTTTTTTTGGACGAAGCTGACATTTGTTACCTTCATCTACCTGCTGGGAAGTGAGGCAACCAACCGTGGAGAAAGGCTTTGGGTGTCACAAAGCAAATTTAGAGCGAGAACACGCACTACTTTTGGGCTATTTAGACTGGTGTAGCTGTTGGTGATATTCTCTCAGATCATGTTTAGGGATGATTGATGCATTTTTACCAGCACATCCTTCTCTCTAACACTAGCTTCCTCACTGACAGAGCTGTGTTGTGATGTTGTTGTAACTCCAACATCAGACTTAGCTGAGACTGTGATGGTGATGTCATCTGTTTCTTTGCAACCATTCTCAACAACACTGTTGTGGCTCTAATTTACAGAAGAGATAATGGAACTTATAGCCCCTTTAGCTGCTGTAGCTTCAAATCTGTTTGAGCCTTGCAGACAGAAATAATCACATCACATTTCACAGCAGGCTCCCTGCCCCTGTAACTCTGTTTCTAATCTACAACTGTCATTTACAATTTGATTAGATTTACATAACCCAAAGATCTGTCTTTATTCTCGTCTAGCTTAGAAGGACAGCGAGGAAAAAGACAAAAGATGAGAAAGACCTTGTTCTGAGAAATAAAGAGGGAGACACAGTGGACCTGATTCCATCATAAACACTAGCTTATGCTTCTCGTTCCAGAGCCAAACAACCTTCTATTTTTAGAAATGTCATCACAGAACTGAAGTGGAAGAACCCACACTAAAGTTGCAGGCCACTACTCAACATTCAAAAAGTAGAGTGAGGAGAGAAACCGCATTCATCTGGCTGTATAGCGGTGCCAAGCTCTGTATTCAGCTACAGGGTACATCTTTCTGGTCTTACAGTGAATAACCACTTTATTATTTTCCCTCCTGACTTGACTTCTCCCCTGGCTCCCTCTGCTGACTGTGCCAAACACTATTTCACACATGACAGTTCATTGCTGGAATTGAACTTTTTGCCAAAACATTTCCAACTGCAGGTCTAATTACTAGCTTTTTGAACAGCTTTGCACAATCTTCACCTAGAGAGGGAGCTTGTTCAGTTGTCTTGGAGATTGATTTTCAAACATGCAAGCTCGGTTACATTTTTAGCATTTTCTAATGTGCAGTTTTGTAAAAGAAAGCTCCAGAAATAAATAGTAAGTGAGAAGTTTTAACTTGAGCATACAAGCATTTTCTTTCTCCTCCCTTATGAAAATTCACAAACAGGATTTGATGCATGTAAAAAAAGTATCCTTTTCACAACTCATCGAATTCAAAAATGTCATTACCCTTTTAAACAATATTGAGTGAGCTTTAAAAGTCAGATGCTTAATTATGAATTCCCTGAAATCCCTGAACTCATTTAATGACACTTAATGACACTCAGATGCTTTTGACAGCTGACACTAGAAAAGCTTCCATTTTTCTCAACATGTTAAACATCCTCATCACTCTGACTCTGATCAAACACATTCTGTGGTAACTATGGATTCTGTACATCAATAACAACAGCCATGATTATTCCCTAAAAGTCCAGAGCAGCTTCTGGCTACGTCACAAGTTCCATAATGACTGTCCCTGGAGAAGGTAGTGATGCAGCACTTTACTCAGGGACATGTCAACAGGGCAGATGCTGCCAACTGGAGGCTTAAATCACTTGCAAGACACTGCTTATAAACCACTGAACAAGATTATGTCAGTTCTTCCAAATTAAATGCCACCCAAAATCGGTTTGTCCAATTCTTTATAATTATGGTACAGTTTTCTAAAGTTTTTACTAGAAGTGTATGAATAAATAAATGTATTTTTGGTACTGTACATTTATAGATTTAAAAAATGTTGGCTGAACCTTCTCTGTTTATTTGGGATTTCCTGAAGATTTGCTAAAGCAGCTATCTGATAGTATTGAACTACACATTTTGTGTGATACTTTTGTTCTCAGACTGATGTCAACACTAAGTGCACCTGAAATTCAGAGTGGCTTCACATTGCAGTTGTTGACCTCTCATTGTTTATTCATGATTTAATTGATCTTATAGACACTCTTTAACTGGAGCTTTGAAATATGAGATCCTTGGATAGTTTAATGCACCTAACTGCTGTCTACACACACACACACACACACACACACACACACACACACACACACACACACACACACACACACACACACACACACACACACACAGAGAGATGCCAGCTTGTATAGATCACCAACACTGTGTGTGGCTGCAGCAGTAGAGATGCACAGATGTGCTTTGACAGGGGTGCATATTAAATAGGGAAGGTTTACCTGCTTCTATGAAGCTTTACTTTCACCATCTGTTTCTTGAATGGAGACATATATACATATTTACATCAAGTCTCTTAAGTCATTAAGTCAATCAACTGTGGGGTTCCACACAACATTGAAACTGATTGTTAGATAATACCCAAATATCCTGAATGTTTGTATCCAAAACAGTGTTGAACACTGTAAAACACACAAACTTATACATTTTTCTTGAATTTGAGGAAACAATGTGTGATTGCAACATTTCTCAAACACGGTAACACAGTCTGGAGTCTATTGCCTCTTTGTCTTACTCAACTCTCATTAAGGACTTTACACTGACTTCCATTCACTTCACACATTCACTTGACCTAAGTGATCATTCTTGGTGGGGACCAAGAGCAAGACGAGTCCTCACAATGTGAGTGGATATACAAGATTTGCTACACACACACACACACTTCATCTCACCTGAACTCTGGTGCTGAGTTACTCTTGAGTCCATAGAAGCCAGCAGACAAGGTGAGCAGCCAATAGGGCACAAACGCCCCGTGCTCACACTCCAGATATGGTGCCGACCACTTGATCTGTTTCTTGTCCAGAAGGTAGCTTCCACTTTTAGGGCCCGATGCCTCCGGGACCTTTCTGTCCATGTGTGGTCTCCTCCCGTCCCTGAACTCATTATACCAGTCGGACTCCGGGCTCCTGCTCTTCAGGTGACGGTGTGCGGAGCTGGACAGGTCTTGCAACAGCACCTCCTTCTCGATTCTCGTCGCCTGGAGGAAAACGTGGGGCCCCGGCAACTGCGCCTTCGTGTGGAACGTCACCACAGCCCTGTGGATTTTGGGGTCCCCCTCGAGGATACTCTGAACCAGCGCGTGGTACCAGTGGATGTCCTTGCGGAGGGTTTCCTCCCGGGACCTGTTGGTCTGCAGGATCATATTTAGGAAGTTTGTTGCGTGCGTTACAGTGTCCAGGATGCTGTGCAAAGAATAGTGGGAGGCGACATGCAGGCCGCCTCTCAGGCTGCTCAGCTCGTACCTCCGCGAACAGTTGACCTGCCTCAGAGCCGAGGAGTCCCCGGTGTGCAAGAACGCGGTCACCACCCTCGGCAGGTCCTCTTCAATTTTGTGCGCCACCACCGTGCGCTCGGTGGATGGCACTGAGTAATAGGTCGGGTGGTGGGGCGGCTCCCTGTTAATGTTTGGCGTGCTGAAGACGGGTGGGCTCTTGTCGTCTCTGTCATTATCCGACCACTCGACATAACCGTAGTTTGAGCCCCAAACGAGTCCTGTTTGCAGAAGCAGCGGGACAACCAGGAGAGCCATCGTTCCTTTTTTACAGGCACAGAGAAGCAAGCATTACTAAAGCCACTCTGCTGCTTCACAGGATTGGAGAAAATTAAAAAAAACACACATCAGAGATTGTCACGAATTTCATACTCATGATCGGGCTGAAAACGACAAAGGATTTCGATTATTGCATGTTTTGTCCACGCACACTTTCGCTCCGGTTTTACAACATGACAGTCCGACCACAACAACTATCCATCAGTCATTCTGTGTCCTAACTCAGAAAGAACAGTTACTCCGCATTAGTCCACGTTATTACCGACTGCTCAGTGTCTCTTTTTACTCATCCTCGAAGAAACCCATGTGAGAGGAGTAACGAGGAACCGAGCAAATTGTTCCTGAAGTTCCGTCCCTCCCAACATACCCTTATAGGCCAATCAAAGCGTCGCCCTCCAGAGTGTGTGGTTGTTTCTCACTGCCTATCTGCCGGAGGTGGGTGGAGCGTGGGAACGACGGGAGCTGTCCGGTGCTGAAAGTAGCGCCCGTAGGAAGAAAAAGCGAGGGTGGGGATGGTGGTGGTGGTGGTTGTGAAGACATTTCAGTGATGATGTTGGAGGGGCTTCTTGGCAAGAATCGAAAAATAGAACAGGCTTGAATAGAATTGTGTAAATGCTGCAGAGAATAACAGAGACAAACATAGCCAATCTGTTGTTTGTTATGTTATACACAGCTCCAGTGTGTGCACACAGGAAAAAGATTCCTATGAATGCTAGACATCTCCCTGCAAAGACATTAAAGGGCTATTCCAGACATTTTAAAATGCAGTTTCATAATGTTGAACCTAATGAGGATAGATTGTCTACATCAAAGAATCAAGGGGCCAAATATCTAATGTTTTATTTTAACTATATGTCAGTTTCGCGGGATGCATTTAGACAGAGTTTGTTTAAAGGCTCCCCCAGATACACAGAAAAAACTGTGTTCACAAGCTGAGCAGAGTTGTAACCACAATTCTCCCTGTACTATGCTGCTAAAACAGCCTCCACTATTCTGCTTTCAGGCTTTCCGCAAGTTATAGTTATGGAACCTGGTGGCAGGCATTTTCCCTTATTCAACCATCAAGTCCTTTTAAGCCAAAATGGAAAAAAAAAACATCTCTTCATGTCTAGGACTGTGTGCATAAAGGCTTTGTTATGAATAGACAGTAAAGGGTCTTACCCAAACTGATGCCATAAAGTTTAAAGCACACCTAGGCCTAAACTAGCACTCTTTGCTGTAGCAAAAGGTACAGATCTGCTCCAAAACATAAAACAACTCCAGACCAGAAGTATACAAAAGTATAAGCACAAGGGAAATCCAAATGCTTTTGGGAAAACAATGAGGGTGGTGGCGATAAGGGACATTCAGCTACTGTATGTGGATCTTCTATTAGACTGAATGTAGTGGAACAAAATGAATGAATGTACATTTTTATACACCATGTAGGTTAAAGATTATACAGCCTGGGTCGCACTCAGTATTTAATTCATTTGATGGGTGATGGATGGGGTTGAACTTAGGCTTCTGTGGGGACCAGTGAAACTTTTTCACAGCATTTCTTATGGATCTCACTTTGTGCACATTGTCATGTTGAAACAGGAAGTCTCTTCCATGAATTGTTACCACAAAGTTGGCAGCACAGTGTTGTCTAAACTAATGCTGTGTGATAAGGTAGATAGAAGATTAAGAGGCAAAACCGCTTACTAAAAAAACCACCCCCAGATCAAAGTTTTATAAATGTATGTGGGTAAGAGTGTCTGCATACTTTTGGCCAAAGTTATATTCCTACAAACAGAATGTGAATAACAGAACCCATAGAGATGTTATGAGTCTGAATCTATCATGTGCTGCTCTTAGTCATTCTTTCATTCTTCAGGAGTCCATCTGTTGTTGATCACACAAAGACATAAAACTATTGTTTGCCATTGTGTTGGTGGAGTACATGTGTCCATCTCAGTCAGCTCTGACATTCAGATCAGGCTGATCTGGAGTCATCCCCAGACTGTAAATGGGCGTTGCAGTGTGCAGCTCACCCCGGGGTGATTTGCAGGCCGTTGCCATGGCAGTGGAAGGTGATGACCGCAGAGATCTCCCCATGCTGCCTGCTGCAGCCAGTGATGAGGAAGGTCTGGACCTGCAGCCTCTACAACACCTATTGTATACACATGTCACATATAGTTAGAGTACACTCACCATTCTTGTCATATTTGGAGAGGTTAGGCAAAACATAAACATTGTCGGGCAGATGGATAGCTGGTGATAAGGCAAATTATACAGACAAGACTGGATTTTCATTCAATTTGATAAAAATGACTCAGCAGCCTCCAGACCCTATCAAAAAATAATGTGTGTGTTGCGGAAATGGTGGATTAGGTGGTGGAAATGAGAAAGTACTGAGTGGACTGGGAGGATGAGAGGAAAAGAGAGAAGAGACTGTACAAAGTGACTGCTCCTGCCCCCTCTATTTCATCTCTTACAAACTGCATTGCCTCCCCTGGCCTTATGAATATTTGATAGGCATTTGCTGCTTCATCTGCATGCTCTACAACTTGGGTCCATACAAGCACAACTGTGGTGGAGAGGCTGCTGTACCAGCCGTTCTTTCACCCATGCTCTCTGTTCTCCCAGAGGTTTCTTTAGATTTCCCCGAAAGAGAGCAAGAGAAGAAAAAAAAAGGTTTGTGAGCAAAGAGTATTTACACTAACCCTTTTTGTCTTTTTTTGGAAATGCAGGAGTCCATATCCATTCAACCAAATGCATTTGAACTAAAAGAATTAAAGCTAAAAAGTGCAGTCAGTAGGCAGGTGGCATGACAATTTGCAAATTACATCTGTATATGTGTATGCCCTATACTTTGGTGAAAAATCATTAGGTTTGTTGACAGAAGCTAATTTTCAGAAGCTTAAAAAATTCCCCAAACTATTTCCAATCCCTAAACTTGATGCATAGCGCACTCGTGACATAATTTACAGTGGGTATTTTTAACCTTGTTTCGTTGATGCAATTGACTGCCATAACACCATCTTTAACAACATGTTGAATTATGATACATTTAAAGTGCTGATGGGAATTGTTACTTGTATCTCCTGTCTGGACACCTAGAAATTAAGATAAATGATGGGGGCCATCAAAGTAGTAGTCCTTTTCCCACAATATAACAAACGCTTTGTTGGATGCCAGTGTTTGCTGTTGCCTGATGAAGATGAAAATATCTGCTAAAAGCTTTAACTGCATTAAATTCCCATGGAACAGTCTGACAAAGGAAGTGTGGCGCATCACTTGATTATTATTATTGTTTGACTATATTATTGATCTATTTCATCTGAAATATCAGAACAATGTTTTAATTTAATAGAATGAGCTTGTTGTGGCATTGTATCCTACCAAATATTGGCCAAAATGTGGCCCTTCTGTGGTGATAAGTCTTCTCCTCTGTATTAAATTGGTATGATCTTCCTTGCTCATACTTTTATACTTCAATATTACCATAACTCTGATACCACAGTTGTCATGCCAATTATAGCCAGCTGTAAATAGTCTGTCAACCAGAAAAAGAACAATAAATCCAATCTTATAGCTTAACAGCTGTTGAACTCTAACATATTTAATTAGTCAAATTACAGCATTATCACATGATCTCTGTTTCACAAACAATACTGCTAATGTGGATTATGAATTGAGATGTGATGTTTTCATTCAGTCTTCATAAACTCATACTGTTATGACCTTAACATTGTTAGTTAAAGGAACATGTATATGTATATTCAGAAAAGTATTCATAACATGTCTGGTACACTGCAGGAATGAACGGACAGGTGTCAAAGTGATCCCATAACAACTATGCTAATCTTGTAAAAGTACACACACACACACACACACACACACACACACACACACGTCTATGTCTGACTGCATATTTGATTTACCTCACTAGCATGTTTGTACAGCTGTCACAAACTGAATTATTAGTCGTTGCTGCCACCTACAGGTCGCTCTAATGTGCTCCATACACTTAAAGTGAACACTAGGATGTGACACGATGATTTTTACAAGGAAAACTAGAAAAACTTCAAAGCCTGTTAGCCTTAAAAACCTCAAAGGCCATTAGTTGATGTAATTAATGATGACATCGAAAAAGTATACAAATCTTACAAATTATAAAAGATTAAAAAGCCGTATACAAGCAATAACGTTCTTTATAAGCTGTACGTTTTAAAGTTTGAACGGTGTTGCTTCCTGATAGTATGCCTAAGTAGGTGCTAACTTACGGAAGACGGAAAAAGCTAAACATGTCCCCAGCATTTATAGTAGATAATAATAATAATAAGAGGAAGAGGAAGAGTAGCAGTCCTGCTTAGTAATATACTTTAATGCCTTTTCTTGTTATTAATAGGAGCATTCACAGCACTGATAATCTAATTTATAATTATTATTAATATTATTATTATTTTTATGTACTGTGAATGTGACAGAATAAATGGCTAAAATGCAATGTTATAACTATTTATGTATAAACTACCGTGGTTGTCTATAAATCTTTTTTAACTTTCCCCACTCGGATGATTCTGTGAATCCGACAAATTTTGATATTTCCGACAGCTCCCAAACGTGCCATGATTTTTGCTATTCTTGACGACCGAAGAAGTGAATGCATCATTTAGCATTGTGTGTTGAACAACAGCAGCTAACGCTAGTTAAGTTACAGAACGTGGTAAGACGATGTTCGTTTGTTTTTTAGGTTTGACACCTGGTCCATTCATTTTCTAGTCCTTGAAAGTGGTCGGGATCGCGGTCTGTCCGAAATAAAAGTAATTAGTAAACAACGTATGGTGTTACAAGTAACTAGCTAGCCAACCGATGCTAGTTAGCCACTGCTAATGCCCGATAACTTTAGTTGACTTATCGTTAACGTTAGCTGCCTGCGTAAATATGTTGTATAGGACTTTTAACTTATTGAAACTGTAGCTAAAATAACGACTGTTATAACGTTTAATTTTTCGGGCAACATGCCAAATGTAAATCCATACGATGTATTTTTAGCCAATATACACGTTTAGCCAATTCTTAGACAGCACTATGAGGTAATGCTGTTATGACCTGTTATATTAACTTGGTTGGCATTTACGAAGTGCTTTCATTTTCTCAAAATGAACTAAGGCTACAGATAACGGTGTCCTTTCTGTTATGTTTCGAATGCACAGAATTGCACAGCTTCTTGATTAAAAGTACTTTGACTCAAAGCCATTTTTTGACTCATGCTTAGGTGGCAGTACTCACAGCGTACGACTTTTGGCTGTTACAGAGGGAGAATTATTAAAGATTGCCAGATGGATTCTCCTCGGCAATCTAAGAATGCTAACTTGAATGGAGAGCCAAAGTGCGCCCCTAATCAGTCAAACATCCCTCCTCAGAAAGATGCCTATGCCAGGCTTCTCAGCCAGCACCACAGCAGCAAGTTCAGTTTGTATCTGGAGCAATATGCAAAGGACTTGTCATTTCAAAGGGAAGGAAATGGGCCTAACACACTTCTCAAAGGCCAGAGTGACAGGCTGAACATACCACCGGGAAAAAGGGAGCAAGTAGCTAACGATTTCTCTGATTCAAGTGACTTCTCTCCCTCCTCCATGAAAAGTAGAGAGGACACTTCACTGTCTTTGTACATGGAAAAACTAAGCACTCGAAATGCTCAGCAGGACAGTGAAAGAAAGCAGGGCATGTCTGACAGGCCGCGAAGGGGACAGAGAAGGGACACAACCACCAGCCATGATGGAGATATTGAGTCTGGTGAAGAACTTAGCTCCTTAAGACCTAATGACTCAAAGAAACACCAGAAACAGCAGAAGAAAAACAAGGATTCAAACAGAGATGTTTCCTCAAAAGAAACAAACCAGTTTGTTGGACATCCCCAATCCCCAAAGAAAGCCAGTACGAGTGGACAGCAACAAGAGAAGGGAAGGAAGGCAAAGAAAAAGAATCTACCAAAGCACCTAGAAGAGGAGGAAAGCAAAGAAGGGACATTAACATCTGGGGTTAGCACATCGGTGTTAAGGCCCAAGTCGCCACATGGTAAAGGTAAAAAACTTCAGCAACCCCAAGGTAAATTCTAGGTTAAGTTTTTGAGATTTATTTTTCTAAGGTGTATGCAGAACTATTTGCTATAAAATTTTAGGTTTACACATTTGATTAATTTTGATGGATTAACTTGTCACATTAAATAATTTTCAGCTTCAACAGCTTATTCTCCTGCTGCCAAAAACAAGCAACAAGGCTCGACAAACAAAGGTGGAGGATCAAAGAAACAAGTGTTTGAATCCTACATGACATTGGAGGAGGTTTCCCATGGTCTTAAAAGAGGAGAACTCATTCAGGTACACACTGTTCCAGAGTCATAGTAAAATAATTAAGTGCAGTACTTATGCCATCCCAATTCAAAAGAAGTTGAGGCAATGTGTTAAATGTAAAGAAAAACAGCGCACGGATTTGCAAATCTCACACGATATTTTATTTACAATAGAACATATACAACATCAGATGTTGAAACTGAGACATTTTACCATTTATTGGTAAATATTATCTCATTTTGAATCTGATGGCAGCAACACATCTCAAAACAGGGTGATTTTTACCTTGTGTAGCATCCCCTCTTCTTTTAACAACTGTCTGTAAATGTCTGGGAAGTGAGGAGACCAGTTGCTGTAGTTTTAGGAGAGGAATGTTGTCCCATTCTTGTCTGATGCAGGATACTAGCTGCTTAACAGCTCTTTTTTTATTATTTATTTATTTATTTTTTTAAATTGGTGAAAGGTCTGGACTACTGGCAGGCCAGTTTACCACCTGGACTCTTGTCCTGCTAAGCCATGCTGTTATGGTGAATGCAGGATGCAGTTTAGCATTGTCTTGCTGAAATATGCAAGGCCTTCCCTGAAAGAGATGTTTTTTGGATGGGAGCATATATTGCTCTATGTACTTTTCAGCATTGATGGTGCCTTTCCAGATGTGTAAACTGCCCACTCCAGAGGCACTAATGGACCCCCACATCATAGGAGATGCAGGCTTTTGAACTGTCCGCTGATAGCTGGAAGCTGGATGGTCCCTCTCCTCCTTAGTCCGCAGGACACTGTATAGAATCCAGTAGAGAATCATGCCTGTTTTTAATGCAGTGCCACCTGAGGGCCCAAAGATCACGCACATCCGGTTTTGAGGCTCTGCCTCTCTGAAATGTACTCTTTATACCCAGGCATGTTACTGACCTGTTCCTAATTAACCTAATTATCTGTCAAATGTTCCTCCATTTGTTTTCATACTTGCAGCGATTACTTTTCTGTTCCCTTTGTTCGGCCTTTTTTGAGATGTGCATATTACGAAACACATTTTTAAATAAATTAGCATAAAATTTGGTTTATATACTATAGTTTTATAGACTGTATTTTTGGTCAATAAGCCTTAATATCACTTTTGTTCAAGGTCAATTCTTTTATGCAACTGCACTAATTTTCACTGCAGGGACAATTAAGGATCAACCCTAAGAAGTACCTTGAAGCTTTCATCCCATCTCCTGTAAGTAGAAATATCTGTTGTTTTTTTGTTATTGTTTTTTTTTCCAGTCTAGAATCAATTTGATTGTTGTTTTCCTGCCTCAAAACCTGTCTGATTAGTTTTGTGTTTAAGACATTTTAGCTGTCCCAAAGCATGCCTGCAAGTAAACTTGATCATGTGACTATATTATGTTACCCTGGACCCTACCATTCGTCTTGAAAAGTTCAAATTAAAAGTTTGACAAACATGAAATGTATGATGTTTGTATATTTACAGGATGACACACGGGATATATTTCTTGATGGGATTATCGCTCGCAACAGAGCACTGAATGGAGACATTGTGGTAGTCAAAGTCCTTCCTCGGGACCAGTGGAAGGTAAACTACACTTGTCTGTGTACAACGTACTTTTCATTTTATGTCTTAAACTTGTCTAAAACTTCGTCTCCAGCTTTTGTGTTATTAATATAGCAGGTTCTTTTTTAAACTGTTATCTATAATAGAAAAAAATGATGAGTGTTTGTATCTGTCTAGACTGTGAGGTCAGATACTGACTGTGAGAACACCAGTGAATCAGAGACCCAGAGAGAACCCATACACGGCCGACACATGGCCCCGAAAAATAAAGAGTGCAGCCTTAGGCCTGATGTCATTGTTGCAGACCAGTGTTGCGACCAATATGAACTTCAGAACACTGCTCTCCCTCAAACAGGTACCACGAAGAAGTAGTGAATTTAGTAGCCATTACAAATCATCATTATTATACTTGAATTCTAATAATTAATCTGCTATTTGGTAATGTTTAATGAACTATGTGTTTGAATGTTCATTTACTGTTCTGTAATACATTATACATGTCTGATAATAACATGGCTAATAAGTCTTAATATTTTCTTTGATCTGATGGAAATAGGGAGACGTCTGGAAGACCCTTCAACCCCACGTTCGAATGGGGAAATAATTCAGAAAACTGCTAAAGTGAGAATTGTACCTACCGTGTCTCCTTTACTTTCCTTTTTAAACTAATTGAGATTGAACCACAACACTTACACACAATTCCCCTGCTTAGCATTATGTAACAGCAGAGCAGTGACAGAACACTTTCAGCATGTGCTGCAATTTAGACATCCATCTGAACTCCATTAATTGCCGGATGTGTCACCTAACAAATTTCCTTGTGCAAAACCAAAACAATGACAATAACGTGACAATTAAATGTCCAAATGGAGATGGTCTAATTTCTTACCCTGAATAAATTTAATTAATGCCACCTCTGCTAGCAAGATTTACCTGGTATTCCTTTTCCAATGAAGGCTTTTAGTGAGAAGAACTATTGTAATTTTTTTTTTGATTTTTAATAGAACAGAGACTTTGGAGGTAAAACCCAAAAATGTTACTGAGATGATAATGAGTTTTGACTCTACAGTGCTGATAACAAGAATTCTTAACTGATCGTTCTCATTCTCTTTTTCTGCCTGCTAGGTTGTGTACATTGTTGAGAAAAAACACTCAAGAGCTGTGACAGGTTTACTGAAATTCCTACCAGACAAGCCTTTCGCAATGTTCTCCCCCATGGATCATCGAGTGCCACGCATTAACATTCCCCTGGGTGACTGTCCTGAAGGCTTCAGTTCCCGCCCGGGCGACTTCGCCACCACATTGTTCATCTGTCGTATCACCAACTGGTCGGCTGACAGCAACTTTGCGGAAGGGTGTGTATCCATACACTGTTAACAGCACTACTCATGTTTTACAACAGTCTTGATTGTCTTTAAATGTTTTGTTTTAGTCGACTTGCCAAGACATTGGGTCAAGCTGGAGAAATCGAGCCAGAGACAGAAGGCATTCTGACAGAGTACGACGTTGATTATTCCGAGTTCTCAGATGAGGTGTTAGACTGCTTACCCAAGAACCTACCCTGGACAATCCCACCCGAGGAGATGAGGAAGAGGAGAGACCTAAGGTAGAACTGGATAACCCATACGTGCTTACTAGTCCCTTCCTCTGTCTTCTTTCCCAAATATGTTCTAAGAGAGAGCTTGCTATATCAGCCCTGTCTTACAGTGTTTGAGCAATACTTTTGCTGTATTTACAGATAATCGGACTAATGATAATGAAAAGCTATGTTATCCAATAGTTTATGAGACACAAAGCACTGTTTTTTTACATCCAGGAAAGAGTGTATCTTCACAATTGACCCTGCAACAGCTAGAGATCTGGATGATGCCCTGTCCTGTAAACAACTCCCAGATGGTACATTTAAACTTAACAGTTAAAGCTGATGAGTTCTAATCACAGATGGCTATAATGAAGGTTTGTGTGTTTTTCCATGGTTGGTTTGTGCTTTTGGTAAACAACCCACTTTATGGTATATTTTTAAAACAGGGAACTTTGAGGTGGGAGTTCACATTGCTGATGTGACTTATTTTATTGAGGAGGGCAACGCCCTGGATACCATTGCCAGCCAAAGAGCCACTAGTGTGTATCTAGTTCAAAAGGTTAGTATTCCCTAACACTGAAATCTGTTGCGTTGGTTTTTTTTTTTTGTCTGTTTGTTTTTTTACCGAGACTTTATCCTGCAAGCCACTCAATACAAAGTCCAGATTATGTGCATGTGCCTGTGAGTGGAGCATGTCGTTTTGTCCTGAATTGTCTGGAAGATTAATAAAGGAAGTGAATGGGTGTGTTGACAAAGGTTCTGTCGGTGGACTGCCACTTCGTCATTTTTTAGGGGGGGTGACGCCCGGCTCCAATGTGCTGTAAACAACAAACGGTTTCCTGCATCATGTTGTGCCTCCTGTATGGGGCTGATTTCTCCAGACATTGCCCATTATGTTTTATGTGAAACAGGCACAACTCAGCACTGCATAGCCGATAATGTATTTGGTACAGCTTAAAAAGATACCTTTTCTTTTCTTTAGTACTCATTGTGTTTCTTTGAACTGCAGGTGATCCCCATGTTACCTAGACTGCTGTGTGAGGAGCTGTGCAGTTTAAACCCTCTCACTGACAGACTCGCTTTCTCCGTCATTTGGAAAATCACACCTGAGGGGAAGGTAAGATCATTTAAAATTCATGGACCTGTTGGAGTTGCTCTCAAGCAACCATAAAATGTGATGTTCATTATAAATAAAGAATTAAAGGTCCAATGGGTAAATGATTAAGTTGACAGTGACTCTTGATTCTCTTGGTGCCATAACAATGGCTATTTTCTTTTTTTTTCTGAATCATCAATTTGGTTTCCCTTTACCTGTATGGACCGCAGATACTGAGTGAATGGTTTGGCCACTCAGTGATCCGCTCCTGTGTGAAGTTGAATTATGACCATGCTCAGAGCATGATTGAGGCTCCTGAGAAGATGTTCTCTACTGAGGAACTCCCACCTGTGGACCCTGCACACCCCATTGATGAGATTCATCAGGCTGTACTCAACCTGCATTCTATTGCTAAAAGCCTGCGAGCCCAGCGCTTCTCAAGCGGAGCCCTCAGATTAGATCAGGTTAGCCCTACCATCCTTGTATTTGATGTTCTATACTTTCTGCCCTATGTCTTCAGTGAAACATATGCTGGGACATGACAGAAATGTCAGAGAGGACCATGCTCAAACTCTTGACCTAAGTTATTTTATGTTTCAACATGTGTAAAAATTAGATTCATATATGTAGAAATTTCAACAGCACAGTGGAACCAGAAATGTTGTCAGTTGTATAGACTTACATGGAATTGCTCAACTAACAACAATTGACTACAGTAGATGTTATTGTCATTTTTGTTCAAGTTTTATTATATAGTCTATAATATAGGATATGAGAGGCTTTTCCTTTCCTCACTGTTTTTATTTCAATGTATTGGTATAATTATCAAAGGGCATTTAATCAGCTACAAGAGAGGAGCATCCGAGCTGGTCAACATGAATTAATTAAGAAGTGTAAAGAAAAAACGGATTATTCAGTTTTGTTGGCTTTGTCTTATTTAGTTCTCTACATGTGCGTTGTTTTGTTTCAGTTGAAACTGTCTTTTACTCTGGACAAAGAGACCATGATGCCCCAAGGCTGCTATGTTTACCAGTACAGAGACAGTAACAAGTAAGAGACAAACTGTCCTCTGACACATTCCTGTGTCTGTATCACTTTGATTTTGTCTCCCAAAAATGGAAATGAAAACTTCTTGATTTATCTGGAATTCATAAATATTTTTTCTTGTTTCTTATTTCTATTTATTGGCCATGTAACTCTTATTTAGGTTGGTGGAGGAGTTCATGTTACTGGCTAACATTGCCACAGCCAGTCAAATCTACCAAAGATTCCCCGAGCTGGCCCTTCTCCGGCGCCACCCCCCACCAAAAGCTAAGATGGTGGATGAGTTGCAGGAGCTGTGTGACCAGTTGGGCATCAACATTGACCTTTCCTCTGCAGGAGCGTTGCATGTCAGTAAGCATAACACACATAGCCCAATGTGCCCTCTCAGCAACAATTACAAAATACAAGCTTTATTCTGTTTTATTAGTTTTCATTGGAAAAATCTATTTTATATGACCAATAATCTACACTTATTTATAAAATGAAATAATTCTAACATGAGTGCACAAGGAAATATTGGAAAAGAGTCTTAAGATAACCAGGAAATAAGATTTTAGTGGGCCATTCTCTGGCTATTCTCAGATTTGTATTGCTTTGTATGTTATTATTGTGTGTTAACCAGTAATAAACTAAAAAAATTAACTAATATCTTTCTTTCTCTTGCAGAAGAGTCTTAATACTGCTCTTGGTGATGATGAATACTCAATTGCTAGAAAAGAAGTCCTCACCCACATGTGCTCCAGACCCATGCAGGTAAGAGCTCAATTACTACTTTTAAAAGCACTTTCCATCTTTATAACATATATATTTCATTTTTTATTTCTTTTTGACCTTGTGTCAGATTATAAAACTTGAGTGAGATACAATTTTACATCGAAAGAGCATAATAAGTGGATAAACTGCCACTGCTATGAAAGAATAACATCAAGAATAGTTTTCAACTTGATATGTTTAACATGAACACTTTTATAAAATGTTTAATTTCCAGGTTGTGTTTTGTGAGCATTTTACATTCTATTTTTAACATTTATTGTGGGTATTTTCCAGATGGCACTTTATTTTTGTACAGGTGCACTGAAGGAGGAGCAGTTGTTTAAGCACTACGCGCTCAACGTTCCTCTTTACACACACTTTACATCACCCATAAGACGTTATGCTGACATCATTGTGCACCGGCTGCTGTCTTCTTCACTGAGTGTGTACATTTTTTTTTACTGAAAGCCTTTATTAGACACGAAAAATTTAAAAAAGTTGGGAAGATGTGTAAAACGTAAATAAAAACACAATGCAACGATTCGGTTATCTCATCATCCTGTTTTATTCACAATAGAACATAAACAACTTACCAGATGTGAAACAGATATTTTATCATTTTATGGAAAATATTAGCAAATTTAAAGGCCATCTGGGAAGTTAGACCAGTTGCTGGAGTTCTGGCTGAGCCCAAAGATCACATCCACCCTGTTTTGACCTTCGGCCTTGTCCCTTGCGCACAGAGATTCCTTGTGATTCTCTGAATCTTTTGATGATCTTCTACACTGTAGATGGTGGGATCATCAAAGTCTTCACCATCTTTACATTTGAGAGGCTCTGCCTCTCTGAAATGTTCCTTCTATACCCAGTCACGTTACTGACTGGTTGCCTGTTAACCTAATTAGTTGTCAAATGCTACTCCATTTGTTTTTGATTAGTGGCAATTACTTTTCCAGCCTATTTAGTTCCTTCTGTTCCAACTTTTTGAGATGTGTTGCTGCCATTAAATTCAAAATGAGTGAATTAAAATTTCCGACGAAATGGTAAAATATCTCAGTTTTAACATCTCATATGTTGTTTATGTTCTATTGTGAATAAGATATGTTTGAGATTTGCAAATCATTGCATTCTGTTTTTATTTACATTTTCACATCTTCCTAACTTTTTAGAACTGAGGTTGTAAAAGAGAAATTGAAAGTAACGAAACTGCTTCAGAACAGATGTCGACTTAATTTATTTTCTTGTTCTGCTGCCTTTGCCATAATTATTATAATAATCATCATAATAATCTTTGGCTCATACTCATTTTCAATATTTTTGTAAAAAATCGTTGCTTTCAGAATGTGGACCCCATTTAGGGCTGTCAACAGAAGAAGTAGAAAAACAGGCATCACATTGCAATGACAAGAAGTTGGTGTCCAAGAGAGTCCAGGAGCTCAGCTCTGACCTCTACTTTGGAGTGTTTGTAAAGGTGGGTAAACACATCACAACATGCTTTCAGCAAATGGGACCATTAAAAAGAACATATTTATCCCTGCTCATGTAAAGACAATGTTTAAACAAAACCTTAACATCAATTTTAGACAAAAGCGCAATTATTCTGTTTAAAGAAACTTGTGGCATAATTATGGATGTAGGCAAGAAATTAACTAATATCTGAGCCGCTAGTAAAGGCAGTTAGTACAAGTGAGAGGAACTGAATGCAAAAATTACTGTTATTAACTTTAGTCAATGTTCACTGCTGAAGACAGCATGACTGCACACACCTAGATGCATTGTATTTTTTTGTTTTGAGTAAAATTATCCCATGCATTGTAAGGCGACCCAGTTATGAAGATTGTAGCTGTACAGGCAACTCAGAAAGACAATTAAGTCGAGTGACATTTGCAGTATAACCAAGTTCAAAACCAACAACCCACTTTGTGCCAGAATTTCAGTTTGCACATGATAATCAAGGCTTTTTAAAAAGTACAGCTGTTTGAGTGGTGTACATCGAAATAAAAATGACCTAGAATACTCTACATCAAATACTTGACTGACCACAAGTATTCCATTTGTGGTTAAAGTAATGTGGATAAACCATTATAGTGATGATTCAGCGGATTATGGACTTGAAGCTTGTCTGGTAAATGTTCCATAACTTATTTTAGTGTTCTAAACAGTTGGAACTACGCTCACTCTTCTGACCAGTCAGAGGAGAGCAGCAATTACAGCTTGTATTTCTTTCTTTCTTTTTTTTTTTTTGTATTTTCTTATTTATTGTAATTTCATAACCAGCCATGGTTAAAGACTGTGCAAAGATGAGTTGTACCAGCAGGGAGGAGGAAGGCTGAGTAAATTCTTAAGGTAGAACTAGCTACAGTTGCACAATACAGCTTTAGGTAAGGTTAAAAAGTTAATATCAGTTAAAATCTGTTCGTTAACATCTGATCAAACCCATATTGTTAATATATAGAAATATTTTTGGTCTGTTCTCCACAGGAGTGTGGTCCACTGGACTCTGAGGCCATGGTGATGGGAGTGCTTGATCAGTCTTTTGATGTGTTGGTACTCAGATACGGGGTGCAGAAACGTATCTACTGCAAGGTCAGC
The DNA here is from genome assembly GCF_033026475.1 of Channa argus. NCBI lineage: Eukaryota > Metazoa > Chordata > Actinopteri > Anabantiformes > Channidae > Channa > Channa argus. The sequence continues at coordinate 10,629,038 of NC_090210.1, forward strand.
TGTGATACACTCGAATATGAGAGAGATTAAGATGTGTGGTGTGACTGCACTAATCAAAACCAGAGCTGCAGTGGTTGGTCACATCTACTAAACCATTTTAAACAATTTGTTTCCACCTTCAGTCTGTTGTGGGCCTGGACTCATTCAAACATCATAAAGTGGGGAAGAAATCAGAGCTGACTCTAATCTGGACACCAGAGGATCTAGAGAAAGCCCCAATAGAGCAGGTGAGAACCACAGAAACCACTAAAAAAGTTTGCAGTGAAGCATGGTCTGTGAATGTTTAAAAAAGAAAATTGCTTTAAGATACAGAGCAAGCAGTTTGACATTGTTAAATGTTCAGCATTTGTTGTTTCTTCTACAGGTTATTTCAGTCTTCACCTTAGTGGAAGTGGAGCTCAAAGCTGACAGTACCGCCACAAAATACAGTGCAGTACTCAAGAGGCCTGACGACAACGGAACATAAAACTAATCTGCCCTAGGGCACTAAAGTAACACTCATATGGAAGTTGGTCATTGATAGATTTGACATGTAGTTTAGAAGCAGTGTTACTATGGTATGGGAGGGAGTAACTGGTCAGATTGGAGATGGATTTTAGTTACAATTACTTTGAACTTGAAACAGCATTCCGGTGGGTTTATGTGTTTTAGACTGTTTACTGCAAATCATCCTCACACACGACACTTGACCATTGCTCATTTTTCAAAATATATTCTAGTATTTAATTTTTTTGTTCACTGTGGAAGTAGAACCTTCTGGCTTTCCTTTTGATTTCTATTAACTAATATAATATGCAGGAGTCGGGATTTATGGAATTGCTACATGTACCGTTTATATACAAACAAGTATCTGGCAGTTTATTAGGTACACCAAATCAACAGAATGGAGTTTGTGCTGCATTATTACAAGAGGTTATTTACCATAGCTTCATGGCACTGTTCATAAGTACGGTCAACAAGGATTAGTTATATTATATTATATTATATAAGAAATATTGGAAAGTAATAGCAGCACAACAAGCTCAGGACAGTTCTTTTAGACTGTTATCTTAAGCTAGATATACCTTATAAACTGACAACTGAGTGTAGCTTTAAAACTTTGAACCTAACTGACATAATGACCATCTTCAAAGCAGGAAAACAGCTCAGAATCATAGTATGCATAACAGAATCTGCAGTTTCTATGTAATTCAGTGTGGATTTCAAACTGAATTTGGAAAGAACCAGCACAGAAATGAGCTTCATTTTTCTGATGATCTATTGATGTCGGTTTTGATCTGATATAATTGTTTTACATAGTAAAATGTGTAAAAAATACTTTTTAGTTTAATAATAATAATTTCTAATTTTCTGAATGAAGATTCAGGAGAGATCCATATTTGTGTTTACAAAGAAGAAAATAATATCACTAGTGAATAGCACTTACTGGCTACTCATCTTTGGTTGACTGTGGTGGTTGTAATGGACATGTTGAAGCTACATAGATACAACAGTAAATGTTTAACCTGTAATAGGAAGGTGACAAGTGTGACTGCACCAGATGAAAGAATATAGTAACATTTGCATGAAAACAATACAGTAACAGTTATCTGCAGCATTTTATATTGCCAGTGTGTCCAATGATTTCATAGGAATAAAAGTCCATGGATTCTTTGGTATGTCAGTCATGCGAGTGGCCCCTTCAGATCTTTGTTTTTTTTAATACATTGGAAAAACTTGAATGGAAATTGCTGCTAAAGTTGTTAGTGGCTTTAGGAAATTACTGAATTTTATGTTAGCTTTTGTTTTTAGTGCTTCCAGATGGTGGGTGCGTGCACGTTCACACCTTATGGACCTTATTAATTATAACTGTGAAGTTATGCCTTAATTTAATTAAGTGAACATAGAACTAAATGTCACTGTAGCTGCACATTTAAAATGGATCCAGGCCTCACCTTTGCTAAGGCCTCCTTAGTATCTGCTCATTGTAATTCTGATTAAAATGTGCCATGTATTTTCAGATTCTTTTTTGCAAAAGAAACAAATTTTTGTTTGACAGATCATTTTAACCTTATCAGCTAATGGTTTTAATTTATTTTGTTTTACACAATGTATTTTTAATGCTTCAGTGTATTTTGTGCACGGGTATATTCTAACATGTGATCTTCCTTCTGATCAAAGCTCATTATTGTTCTGCTACATCACTGGATAGAGCAATAGCTAGTTGTCTTTAGCTCTAGTTAAATAAACGTATACAATAAACTCCACAGGGAAAAAAAGGAGTGCTTTGTTGCTAAATCAAATTCATCAAAGTGTTTGATTATCGTGACTTTCATGATGATGGTAAAATTGCTAAGGATAAGGGGAAAAAAATCAAACTTAATTCAACTTCAACACAAAATAGTAAGTGATCCCTGCTGATTCTGTTACACTTTTGACTCTTTATTAAAAACACTGTGGCGCAGTCCTCCATTGTTTAGTTTATATAGCGAATAAACACTGATAGTCTCTGTGCTTTATTACAAGAACAGAGTGTCTGTAATTAATCCACCATAAACCCAGTGGAACGGCATAAAGATAGGTGAGGTAGAGAGTTATGTCACTGTGCAACAGTAGATGACCCCACCCTTATAAACTACAGATACCATATATTCCACACCCTCTGCCTGTGAAATACTGTAAGATGACCTTTGTTGAGCTTTGTGTTTTAACAGATTTTCTTTCTACACTTACAAAGTTGAAGGCTGTTATCATAATTTTTACATAAACAGTGGGTCACGTGACTGTTTATGGACGAGTCTTTAGGTGCAGTGATGATAAACCCACAGAATGTCATCACTCAAATGGTTTTCCTTCAGCTCCTTGCATTAAAGCACTTTTTTAACTCATTGGTTGTACAGTCCACACTGATGCTGTGGTGTAACCTTACTACTCCTATAGCGCCACATTCAATGAAGTTGGATAAGCAAACAGAGCTCAAAGGACTCTGTAATATTGTTCTTACATTAAGCATGTGGTCATTTATTTTTAAAGTTATTGTTGCCCCAAATATAATTGGTAATAATTATTTTAGTATATACCCTCGGGTTTCGCTAAGATACATCCTAAGATAATATGTCGGTGCCTTGCATGAGGCCAAAGGGTTTTGAAGATGGATGTTTTGTTTTTCTTTCCTCCTTGACTGGCTGGTCTTATTTCAGACATAGCCAAGTCTAAACAGCAGCTTCACTGTTGTGAGCATTTAGAACGTTTGGTTAAACAGCAGTCAGTGGATTTGATTCCATACGGTAGCATCTACTGTAATTACTAATGTCAAGAATGAAGTCATACATCAATGTGTTAAATTAAGACAGAAGGTTAATCTTTGTATCCATAGTCATAAACGGTCACGATTGTTGCCTTCACGACATTTAGTCGCCACAGACTAGCCTCCCTGTGACCACATTACCTGGTAGCATGTGCAACGGCAGTGATGAAGTGGTGTTTATGAGAGTTTTTAATCTCCCATTTTGACTTCCTTGCTGGGAATTCCTTATCAGAGCTAAGCACATGGATCCCAGTGAACAAGCAGCGGTGACTCCCTTCTCAGCCAAGTATACTGTTGCCTTTAAACCTTCAACCTTAGACCCACACAACCTGGTGGCTTTCATTTTATAGTGGCACAGATAACTCACACTTACCTGTGAGAGAAAGAGTTCCTTTAAGGTTTTAAGTACAACTTTCAACTTAACATACCAGATAACTAGTTGGCAGTGGGATGTGCAGTTTATTCATGTGGATTACTTAATTACTGACTGTGGAAAAATCTTACTGATCCACCAAAAAGGAATCCTTGTATACTGTAGATAACTGTGTTGTGAGAGAAATCTGTTCTTTCGCCCTTAAAACAAAGGTTTAGTTTCTTTTTTTAATTTACATTTTCATTTTAGTGACAATAACCATAAATAACCAATACCTGTTTTAAACACCAATGTCTTTTTATTTATATCATATTGATATATGAAATTGCTATTATATCAAAGTGTTTCCCTAAAAGATTAAAGTTGGATCAACATAGCCAAGAAGACTACTTGATAACAAGACAGATCTTCCCCTTTGTGTAAGTGCTCAATTACTCTACCTCACGCTCTCAGGTTCAAAGTCAAAGTGCCATAAAATCAGCTCAGCAGTCGTATGAGAGCTGTTCTTTTTGCTCCTATCTCACACTGAGACGAATTCAAGAAGACTGCAAGACAAATTGCAGGTCCGCAGGAGGCTGGGATAGTGTGGAATTCATGAAGAACACTGATAAAAGGATTCTTTTTTAGGTAGACATCTAATTGTTTGTCAATGTTACATTAAATGCTGTGTTAATTTTAACCAGTGGAGCTGAGCAAAACAGTGGGCCACACAACCAATAGAAAACCTCACTAGCACTGTCAACAGCTAATATTGTGCCTGAACATTACTTTTGCCATTTTTGTTAATTATGTTTTGGAATTTGTAACTCATCATATGGATTTCTTCATTCAGGGAGTAGGAAAACCACAAACTGGTGATGCTGAGAAAGGTAAGGCTTAAAAAAAAGTTCCTCAGTACTGACTGTAGAATAATGAAAATTGATTTTATTGATCAGAATATCATTTTCCAGAAAAGTCTCATTCATAATTTTGTGGCTTTTTGCGCAACAATTCCCTGCAGTAATTTGTTTAAGGGAACACTGGGCATTGATAAAAGCAGCACCATTGTAAAAGATGTATTCTGAAGGACAATAGAAAACAACTGTTTGGGGATTCGTCAATATATTTATTGAGTCCTGTGTTTTCAGGGGGAGTGGGTGTGGGTGGACTCGGCCATTGGGGTACCCATTGGAGCCAGGGTCAAAGTAACACCATCTGGCCAGCGGTTGATAGTGGACGATGAGGGGAAGGTAAACTGGCTACGTGCAGAGCAGAACCAAGCTGATGAATTGTTATTCACATCATACGGCATAAAAAAACCCTTTTCAGCCTAAGATACATCCAGAAACACTAGTTTTATTTCTTGATTTGTTCTCATCAGGAGCACAACCTCTCTCAGGAGCTGGAAGCCTCAATCAGGATAATGCACCCCACATCGGTAGAGGGTGTCGATGACATGATTAAACTAGGGGACATGACCGAGGCTGGAGTGCTCCGAAACCTGCTGCTCCGACACAAACAGGGAATCATCTATGTAAGTCAGATCTAACATGCAATCTATTGGTTTACTGTGGTCCTCTCGAAAAACTTTTTTTGTTTGTTTTTTAGGCTTAGCCACTGCCAAGAGGTGAATATATATATATATATATATATATAATTTTAAAAAGGGATTTTGTTTCTATTAAAACCTGTGAAATTATCTTACCACCATTTGCTAACAGTTTTTTTTAAGGTTTGATTCACCTTAAATGACAGGTTGCTTTGCTTTTATTTGAATTTCCAAAATAACTGAGCCTGTGTTTTCTGCCTTTGCTTCAACACAGTGGAGGACAATATCATTTATTCTGTCAAAAATGTTTAAAACTGACATCTGAGAGGTTTACAACAGCAATGGAGACAACGTACATCTGCGATTATTCACAAACATTTATTATGAATGTTTGTGTGCTGATTTTATTTTAATGTTTTAAACTATATCAAGATCAGTAATGAACTTTCACACCTTACCAATTTGTTGCTGTTGAACCTTTACAAACAATACAGTTAAAACTCTTTAACACGAATCTGAATGAATGGAGAGTGTCTTAACCCAACGTTTTATTTTTATAGACCTACACAGGCTCAGTGCTTGTGGCCGTGAATCCATACCAGGATTTTCCATTATATTCAGCTGAACAGGTGAGACTGTGTAACTGACAACATGTATCAGCAATGACGTAAATGTATAGCAGTTGTATAGTAGTATCCCTTCGCCCATTAGGTTACAGTGATGTGTTTCATGTGTGCGTCCTTCATCCTTCAGGTGAAGTTGTACCAAGGCCGAAAGCTTGGGGAACGACCACCACACATCTTTGCCATCGCTGAAAGCTGCTACTTTAACATGATGCGACATCTCAGAAACCAGTGCTGTATCATCAGGTGGGGATTAATAACTAACTAAAAAAGTCATGATTACCGGGTAATTGCTGCCCACTCAGTCACTCACTCATGTCTTCCGTCTTCCTCTCAGTGGAGAGTCTGGAGCGGGGAAGACGGAGAGCACTAAACTGATCCTGCAGTACTTGGCAGCAGTTAGCGGTGAGCTCTCTCAACAGCTGACTGAGCAGCAGATCCTGGAATCAAACCCAATCTTAGAAGGTACATGAATAGCACAGAGCAGTGTACTTACTTATTTAAACATAAACAAATATGCTTATGCTCAATAGTATGCAGTACACTAAATTGAAAGTAAATCATCCCTGCTGTGTGTCATTCAGCTTTTGGGAATGCTAAAACAGTCCGCAATGACAACTCCAGTCGCTTTGGGAAATATTTGGAGATCTTCTTCAACAAGCACGGTGTGATCGAAGGTGCTCGTGTGGAGCAGTATCTTCTTGAGAAGTCTCGTGTTTGCCATCAGGTGAGGCAGCTTGGTTCAGTTTCTCTTATCTCACTAAAGGGCAGGTCTATACTGCCAAACCTGTAAAAAAAAAAAAGTGTTATCTGTTGCAGGGCTGTTTAAATAAACTTGGTTGCTCTGGCTTGCTCACAAAATAGATCATTCAGATTGACCTCTATCAGTGACTGACTTGGTAGTTGAAATAATATTTGTCCATTTATATATCTACGTTCATTTAATCCCACTTCACAAAGAGGCTACAGCGTTCAAACACCTTGTTTATGTTTTGTATCAGTGATGGTTTATTTTTGTCCATGTGTTAGGCGCAGGAGGAGAGAAACTACCACATATTTTACTGCATGCTGACAGGAATTACACGAGAGGAGAAAATGGCTCTGAACCTTGGACATGCAAAGGAATACAGATTCCTCACAAAGGTATGAGGTTCTGACATGCTGTTCCTGGTAAGCCCCTATGGCCTAGTTACTTGGTGCAAAATCAATCACTTTTTTTATTTGGTACAAAATCTTTTGTATATATTTATGGTCTAAATGAGAATGTGACTGAGGGAACTGTAAGAATTTACATCTGTACCTGTGCAAAAGGCCAAACATAAAGAGCCTTCAGCTGAAGCAGTATGTTACTCGATAAATTTAGCGACACAACGGTGGCCACATACAACCTCTAGAAGGTAAACAAGTTGCTATTATTGTTTCTTAGTGAAATGTATTTAATCTGTGGCTGCGGTGCCAGGAAACCTCATGTTTTAATGTTTATTCTTAAATTTGTCAACACAAATGTACTATAAACATGTTGGATATTGTCTTCCCACTGTAAATAATTATAATCTTCCCTCTTATGTGCTCCAGGGTGACTGTATCATGTGTGAAGGCAGAGATGATGCCAAAGACTACATCCATATACGTTCTGCATTGAAAATACTTAACTTCTCAGAAAATCAGTGTCAGGATATTTTCAAGCTGCTGGCAGCCATATTACACCTGGGAAATGTCTATTTCCAGGGTAGGTTTCCAGACTTTAACGATCTGCATGGATTCCACACACATCTTTTAGATGATGTTACTATAATCTGTAATCTCTATATATAATCTAAATATGTAATGAGATAAAATGCATGTAAAATTGTGTTCTCATCAGCCAACACACAAAACAACTTGGAAACCAGTGATGTGAGCAAGTGTGAGCATTTTAGCATCGCAGCATCACTACTGCAGGTGTGCATTTTCTTTCTCTCTGTATATTTTTACATTACAAGATAAAACACAGTAAAGACGATCTGTCATTGTTGCTCAGCATTTAATGACGTTCATCAAGCCCTTGTGTTTCCCCTCTGCAGGTCCAGAAGTCTTCCCTGGCAACGACTTTGACTCACCGTTCCTTTATGACCAACAGAGAGAGGGTGACCAAACCCCTCAGCTGTGACCAGGCCACTGACTGTAGAGACGCCTTTGTCAAGGTAATGAAACTGAGGTGGTGACGGTAAATCTCTATTTTGTGTATTTCCTTATTGACTCCTGACTTGGAATAAAGAAGATTTATCTTGTAAATGTAAGTATACAAGGAAGTGTCCTAATTGAACAGCAGAGGGGGATTTTTCTGTTTACCTTTTGAGTGTAGAGCAAATAATTGAGTACTTGTACTCTTTTTAGCAACGCTCATGCAGTTACCAAACATTAAAAGAGAAATTACAGCCAGATTTTCCTGAGGCTGTAAATCAGTTGTTGAGTCAGTCCATTCAAAAATCCACTTAAGTCTTTTATATTGTGCTGTTCTGTTTGACTGATTCTAGCTTATATGTGCTTATTAAAGGACTCTAATCTGTGTCCTCTCACTTAGGCTATCTACAATAAGCTGTTCATATGGATTGTTAAGAAAATCAACAGTGTCATCTATAAGAAACTGACCAACAGCCCCAAATCCAACTGCCTGTCCATCGGCCTGCTTGACATCTTTGGCTTTGAAAACTTCAAGACTAACAGGTGTTTAAACACAACATGCTTACACACAACCTTCAATCTACCGAAACGCTAAACCTACTGAACATATATCATTCTGTTGTTTTACAGTTTTGAGCAGCTGTGCATCAACTTTGCCAATGAGAAATTGCAACAGTTCTTTGTGGGCCACATCTTCAAGCTGGAGCAGAAGGAATACCTGAAAGAGGACATTGTGTGGAATAACATCAACTTTAGTGATAACCAGAACATCCTGGATCTTCTGGTTGGAAAACCCTGCAACCTGCTGGCTCTGATCGACGAGGAGAGCCACTTTCCAAAGGTGGACTGATACTATGATGCTTCCACTTGATCCTTTTTTGGAACATTTTCTTGTGAAGTAAAGTATTTTCATTTGCTTTGAATTCACATTATTGTTTTTAATGGATCATAGGGCTCAGATTTGACCATGCTGAACAAGATGAACCAAGAACACAAGAAAAACACCACCTACATCGCCTCAAAAAGTGAACATGACACACACTTTGGGATTAATCATTTTGCAGGCGCAGTTTTCTACGACTCAAGAGGTATGCAAAGCTTTTAATAAGTCCATCTAAAGGCTAAATGTTCTGCTGTGAGATGTTATTTAATTTTCTTTTCTTTTTCATTAAGGCTTTCTGGAAAAGAACAGGGATGCCGTCAGTTTTGATGTAATCAAGATGGTTGAAACGTCCACCAATAATCTACTTCGTCAGATATTTGAGTCGGAGCTTTCAACCAACACAGCAAAGATTACAAACAACAAGAAAATCATCATGACACCCAGGAACTCTCTGAGGGTATGAAAGTGTAGCCTCATCAGCATGTGATTTCGTTTCTTTTTGTCAAGGCAAACCTTGTTTAAATGATAATGAGAGTATGGTGCCACTTTACACCTTGGTAGTAGTGGGGTAATATTTAGGAAATAAAAAGGTAAAATATGGGGTAATAGTATTGTAAAAGCTGTATTTTCATAATACCAAGGTAATGGGGGTAATATCTCTGCAATAATGATGTAACAACATTATGTTGCTGATAAAAAAAATAAAGTAATATAATAATTACTAAAGTAATAACCAGGTAATAGCTTGGTATAAGCAATCAATAAATGTGGCTAATAGGAGGCTAAAAAGACATGGGTAATAATGTGAAAATAGATACTAAGATTTGCAGTAATTACCAGAGACTTGTAGATTGCGAATTGGTGTGTCGGCGTTGTGTCAGCGTGACTGCTGCTGTTGTGTGATTGTGATCTGCCAGGGGACTGCAAATGAAAATGAACTCAAAGCAAATTCTGGTGCTGTGCATCAGATAGAAACATTTAATATTACGTTTAATATTGTTAATATGGTCCCTTTTAAAGACATTTATGAAGAAACAAATACTGCTATTACACTGAATAATACTATGATATTATCTACATGTTATCTATATGTTACCTTGTTGTTTTTAAAATATTACTTTACCCCACTATTACTCTGCTATTAAGAGTGAGTAGAGTTGTAAAGTAAAATGCTACTGAGAATGTCACTTGATGCAGCACAGCTTCATCTGGAGTAACTGTATTTCCCTCTAAAGTACAGCTCAACAAAATTTGTTTGTATAGACATTTCTGTTTCTTTGGAATGTGATTAAATTAAAATTGGCACATTGAATCTGGTGACAGATTTGTCTCTGTATCACTGACTTGGCAATCGTGTCTCTATCGCCCATTCAGGCCCACGCTGACAACCATAAACAAGTGCCGACGCTGAGTGGTCAGTTCCGTCAGTCTCTGGACTCACTCATGAAGGCTCTGTCTGTCTGCCAGCCGTTCTTCATCCGCTGCTTCAAACCCAACAATGGCAAGCAGTCTGAGGTGAAAGATGCAAGAAAGTCTACCACAGATATACTACTAATCTAATCTACTACTATACATGGCCACAGTAACACACAAGATTTGCTTTGTGTAGCATTTTAAAACTAAATCACTGGGCAATAACTGTGTGATAAACAAATTAAGGATTAGGAGATTAAGGAATGAGATGAAGGTCAACTTCATTTCTTGCAAGTGCTGTAGTAGTGCATGCAAAAGACATTTCCTCTCCACCCTGTTATTTCCTGCACTAATGAAGATTCTGCTGTGAGTTTACCTCCCTCACCCACTTAAGTATCTTTTGCTTTTGTGTTAAACAAGGATGAGAATGTAAGTTTGCAGATCTGCTCCTTACCCTGTCTACAGTCTGCCTTCAATCTGGATAAATAAACATCTCTTTTTGTTTTGTGCTATAAAAAGAATTTAGCAAATTTCCTGGACAATATAATCTGCTAACTCACAGTGTAAAGTACAGTGTTGAAGTAGAGATTATTGTTGTTATTCATATATACGCAATGTCAGTCTGTGAGCCCACTATTTTGGTCTTCTTACTTAGGAGGTCCCCACAAAGCTTTCTATGGCACCTATAATTTTCACATCTGCTGACTTTATAGTACAGCCACTGAGAGGTTGACATTTATGGTTTTAAATGAAATGTCATCTACTGGATGGATTGCCTTACAATTGGTACACCCATTAATGTCCATATGGGCTGAATTGTAATAAAATTGGTTCTTTAACTTTTCCATCTGGCACCATCATCAGGGAATTATTGCTGAATTGTTTCAGAATTTGTCCACTTCTTTGGTTTATGACCAAATATTATCAAAAACTAATGGCATTAGCTATAATAAAAATTGTTAACAAGCTAAACTGAGAAAACATGGTAAATATTTTACCCGAGGAACTGTCAGCATTTAAAGATGGAATTTGTCTGTCGTTGTCAAAGATGAAGACAGAATTGCCAACCACATCCTCTCACACACATTACTTACAACCACTTTAATCTTCTCTCCTCTAGGTGTTTGACAGAGAGCTATGTATACGTCAGTTAAGATACTCTGGCATGATGGACACCATCCGCATCCGCAAACTGGGATACCCAATTCGTCACACCTTCAATGAATTCCTGAGGCGCTACAGGGTTCTCCTGAAGACAACCATCTGTGACCCTAAAACTGTTAGTCAGGATGTGGAGTTAATATTATTGACTGAAAATTACCTAAAATCATTGTCATATTTGTGAACGCTGAAATGTTACTGCTGCAGTAAATGTCACTATGACAACCAGATGGGTGAATAACTGAAATAATTTTTTTCAGGCTGTCATTAGCTTTTCTTCAGCACTCAGATAAATACTTTGTCTTTCCAGGAGACAGCTGCTGCCTGTTGTGAAGCCATCTGCAAGACAGTGATTAAGGGAGAGGTTGAGTGGAAAATAGGCAGAAGCAAGATCTTCTTGAAGGTGCAAACAACAATAATATAAATCAAACCATGTTGTAGCACAGCTTTTTTTTTTGTTAAGGCAGATGATGTAAAGACACAGCAGAAGATCACTACAGATAACAATAACACAATTTACCAGCACTGGTGAAAAACCATATGCTTTAATTAACTTTGGTTTAGTTGCTTTTTAAGACATAGTAACATCCTTTTTTTCCATTATATTTCAGGATGCCCATGACGCTGTCCTGGAACAAAAGAGGGAACGAGAACTCAGCAGGGTAGCTGTGGTGATCCAGAGGGTAATGCTGGGATACAGAGACAGGTGCAGTTTCTAAGAAGGGTAATAAGGAAATGAGATAGTTACCATGAACAGAAAACGAAATGAGGTCATGGGTACAATACAATTATCTGTGTTTACATATATGTAACCTGCAATAACCTGTAAGGTATGCATTTCATAATAGTGTAGCTACAGCTAGTGTTATTTTATTTGCATGTGTGACTACATTAAAAAAGTATGGGTTTCTATTAACTGATTCCTTAAAAGCTTTGCTTTACATGTTTTCTAGGAAGTCTTTTGTGAGGAAGCGAATGGCAGCAGTGGTGTTGCAGAAGCACTGGAGAGGTTACATGGTGGCAAAATTCCAAAGAAAGGTCCGATGGTCATAACCTGCTATAGAATTCAGAGTCTGAGTCTGACATAACTTATAAGAGACATATCTCAATTCCACTGACCTTGCCCTTTCTTTCCCCTCTTGCTCCAATTAGCTCAAACATGGCTATGCACGACTGGTATCAAAAATCCGCAGTCGAAACCTCCAGTTACATTACCAAAAACAGCGAGAAGCAGCACTCGCCATACAATCCCAGGTGTGTACTGTAGACAGTGTAATTTTACATATGATTAACTTATAATGTATCTTCATTTATTATGTCCAAGGTAAAACGAGTATATGTTTTGTAATGAGTGGTAACATACGTTTAATATATTTCATTTTCATTACATTGGGAACATGGAGAAAATAAATAAATGGAAGATAAGCAAAATAAAGCAAACAAAGCAAATTGAACACAAATAAATGTTTAAAATGACAAAAGTAAAGAAATACTTGCACTGTATACATGTATAGTGTATATTACATTGTTTTACTCTTTGGGAACCATTTTTAATAATATGTAACCATTTAGTCTTTGTATACTTTGATAATCTGGTGCAGTTTCAAAATATCAAATACTCTAAATGGACTTTAGATAAATATTGTTATATTTTAGATTTTTTTAAATACAGTTGATATATTGTTCGCGTGTATCAAATGCGTTTTGGATTTATTTATTTTTATATTGAATCAATTGTGTCTTTAAAGGTAAATGTATCTTAAATTAAACATCTATTTTGCTTATTATGGAGAAGTAACAATGCTGGTAAACTGCAGGTACGAGGTTACCGTGCAAGGAAGGAGTGGAAGAAAAAGAGAGAAGCAACAGTGGTGTTGCAGGCTTACACCCGAGGATTCCTGGCTCGAAAGGCTAGAAACGACGTAAGTGCCGAAAGTAGTCAAAAATAAGTGCAGGGTGTTTGTTGTTTTCTAAATGTGTGCTGATCTGCCACAACATTTACACCACCAATTGGATTTAAAATAAGAATATGAATATGTTTATTCAATATTTTTTATACAAAAAACACTTTATGTCACTATGGTTTAACTACCTGTCAACACATAAAGTGGTTAAAATCAGCTCCATCTTTACCAACAGTGTTCTTTGACTCTTATTTTTATTAATTATTGTACATTAATTGCCATAATTAACATAATCAGTGTGTGTAAAATACATTGTTTTTTTTATGGAGTACTTTTGTACTCTAAGTAAAATGAAGATCATCTGCTTACTACTTTTACTTTTGTAAAAGATTTGAAGCGCACACTGTGTATAAAATTTTGCTGTGTATGGAATTGTGTTGCTCTGGACTGCTTATAGTGGCCATGCTGCCCATTGTCTGCTGTGACCTTATTAAAACCGTCAGTATTACTGTTGTGGCTGATTGGTTTAAACACTTTTGGAAACACTCTTTCCACTCTCCTCCCAATATTATAGAGAGCTGTCACTTCACGGCTGGAGAAAGAAAAAGTGGAGCAAATAGCCTTGGAGCTTCGACAACGATTAGAAGAAGAAGTTATCACACAATCCCAGCAAATTGAAGAGGAGCCTGATTCTGTCAGTGACCAGGATTCAGAGGAAAGCTCATATGATCTCCAGCAGGCATCTGCTACAGAAGTGGTAGAACAAAAAACATCAGAATCAGACAAGTTTGAGGTTAGCTAAACATTCTGTTGTGTAATCTGCCAAATTTTAACTCAATTTTATCTATAATAATTAACGTTGGATATAACTACTATTCTGACTGTCAAGAAGATGAGGACCATGCCTGTGCAGTTGGAGGAAAGTTCTCTTGAAAGTTCAGACTCTGACTCAGAAAACATCGCTCCAGCTTTGGTGACATCATCCCCTACCTCCTCACTGGAAGAGGACGATGACCAGTTTGATGATGGCGAATTTTCATTCTCCAGGTTCACCAACCTTCACTTCCAGGGCAAAGCTACTCACACACACATTACTGAGAGACTTACTGAGCCTCTTCTTCCCCATGATGATGAGGGTGATCAACGGGTAAGAGGACAGAGAGAAAAGCAATGCAGGTTTTTTCCCCCCTGTCAACTCCAAACTTTTCTGTGTCTTACTCAGTTTTTTCCTGTCACTCCAACAGGCATGTCTGACTGTGTGGTGGATTATTCTGCGGTTCATGGGCGACAAACCAGAACCAAGATCTCAGGATACCATATCTGAAGTGTCTAGCACCATCCAGCGTCAGCTTCCCAATAGACAGGGCAGGAGGCTGAGCAACCTTGTGGGACTGGATCAGGTAAACAATTACAAATAGCTTCATTAGCACTGCTATATCCCGAAAAATGCAGAGAAGAACTCAATGTTTAATTTTATTATTTTTTTGAAACAGAAAATACTGAGAAGGAACAAGAAAAAGTTAGGGGGTGGAACCAGAAGAGCTTCTGCTATTGCTGAGGAGGTAAACAATAACGTCACTGCAAAATTCATCATCCAGTCTTTATTTCTGTGTTGATGCATACTATTGTGTAGCACAAGATAGTTATTCTTGTTGTTTTCATCTTAATCAGCCAGAGAACCTAACAGAAGACGAGCAAATTTTGGTTGGAGAGGGTCCGATGCTGGACCGGCCACTTTCTGCCCTAGAAAAGCTCCACATTATCATTGGATACGCTCTCTCCAGACAAGACATACGGTGAAAATTGAATTGCCCTTTACATAATGATAAAGAAAAAACAAACATAGATACACACAAACTGTAAACCAGAGCTACGTCCCATGAAAACTGTAAAGTATGACTTCTTAATATAGGTAAAAGCACTGACTTTAATTATTACATCAAAAATGCACTTTATTCTTCTAACACAACTAAATGTAGTCTTCAAAAATATTGCATGTTGTGTAAAGTTTTTAATAGTTTGGTTGACTTAAATTTGCTATTTTATTTACCAACAGTTGTTTAAATAAATTTGTGTCAGCTGATTTTTTTGAATGGTGTAAAACTGCTAATACTGTAGTTTTCTTTCTTTATTGATTCAATGAGTTGACTGAAGTCAGAAAAACTAATATTGATAAGTTCTTTGAAAAGTAGAAATTTTAAGTTGAATTTGCTTGATGATATGAAAATAATGGGTCGTAATAATTTTATGCCATAAAATTCCTAAGTATGATTTACAGTGCACTGTACCTGTCTTGTATTGTTAATTGTTGCTCTTTTGCTTTCGTGTTTTTCTACCTGTACAGGGATGAGATTTACTGTCAGATTTGTAAGCAGCTGGTGAACAACAAGAACAGAAACAGTCGTATGCTGGGCTGGACTCTTCTCTCCATTTGTCTTGGGATCTTCCCTCCCACAGATGTCTTGATGAAGGTCTGTCTGCAACAAGTCTGTCAATAATGCGAGTTTCTAAATAACATGTTTTTCTTTTACTTGGCTTCTAATGAATGACTTCAGATGCTTGTGCTTATATCAGTATTATTAAACAAGGGGTGACAAACTGTTGAACATTACCCTCATTGTGAAGAGCCACCAAGTGGATTAATTTGATCAAAATATTATATAAAATCATAACCATTAGCTTAATGTCATATATTATGGACAAGATTCAGAGTGTAAAAGTGTAAAACAGTATAATATACAGTTTACATGTGTACAGTGTAAGTATTTTTTTTTGTCATTTCTTAAATTCTTTTGTTTGTTTGAATTGATTTTCTCGTTATTTTACATCTTCTGTTCCTTCATGGAAATTTTATTCTATTTATTTTTTCCTTTTCCTCAGCTTTTGCCCACCTTTTAATATGTTTACTATGTTCTGTTCTACTTGGCTCCACAGTATTTAGAGAGTTTTGTCCGCAGAGGCCCAAATGGTTATGGAGCCTATTGTACTGAGCGCCTGCGTCGTACATTAGCAAACGGTTCAAGAAAGGAGTTGCCCTGTTTGATAGAGCTTCAGGTAAAACCCTGAAACCCATTTCTTTTGCAGTTTGACATTTATATAAGATAAATCTGTCAACAGTATTTTCTTGGCCAAATGTATTGTTTGATCAAGAAAAAACAAAAGTTTTTTCTTGATCAAAAAGAGTAGAATCAACAAGCATGGACTTCCAAATTCCCAGTGTAATCTGGTCCTCCTTCTCCCTGCTGACAGGCTGCCAAGGCCCAGAAGCCCATAGATGCATATGTGACTCTGATGGATGGCCGTAAAATTAATGTAGAACTGGAATCAGCCTCCACCTCTGCAGAAGTGTGTCAAACTGTGGCTGACAAGATTGGTGTCAAAGACATGTACGGATTCTCCCTATACATCAGCTTTGAGGATAAGGTCAGCTATACTCAGAGAATTCAAAATTAATCACTGTTTTTATGAATCCTGCATTTTAGTACATAGGATCCTAAACAACCACATTTACTGAACACATTTACTGGATTTCTTCTCCAGTTGTGGTCACTGGGCAGCTGTGAGAAGCACGTGTTGGATGCTGTGTCACACTGCGAGCAAGAAATGAGGAGGCAGGGCTGTGAGGAGAAGGACACCCTTTGGAGACTGTCCATGCGCAAGGAATGTTTCACACCCTGGCATAACTGCTCAGAGGACCTGATCAGCACTGATCTTATCTACAGGCAGGTCATCAAGGGACTCAAGTCGGGAGAGTACACCTGTGAGAACGTAAGAGTCTGGGGTGAAACAGTTTATTCATTAAACTCTCAATATATTCTTTCTTATGTCAGTCCTAAAAAGGTTTTTTAAAAAAAGATCTGGTTTCATGGTAGACAGGTACTTCCTGTTAGAAATGTTATTTACGTGCAGCTAAATCAGTAAAAGTGGCATTCCTTAATTTGTCCTAATGTTTTATCAAGATGAAGAAACATTTCATGAAAAGACATACAAGAAGTGCCCTGGGTGTTACGGTGCAAATACTGGAGCAAATAGCAACCTAAAATAATTTAAGTGTTCCCATGTTTGGACAAAGTGGATAAGGATACTTGTCTTTTTATGAGATGTTTCTTCACTTTAATAATGAATATGTTAAACCAAAACAGGCAACAAAGTAACTTAAATGATATGTGTGTACTGCATTCAGCTAACATATACTTTATCTCTCAGGAGGGTGAATATGCCGAGTTGGCAGCAAAGCACTATTACATCCAGTTTGGCTCTGCACACAGCAAAGAGAATGTTCAGAAGGTGGTTAATGAGTGCATCGCCACCACACTCATTGAGAATAAATCTATGACAAAATGGATCCAACTCATCAGCTCAGTACACTCACAGGTAAAGTGCCCTACAGCTGAAAAGAAAAAATAGGTACTGTGTGTAAAAAATGAGGATGGGAAGGCAAAAAAAAAAATCAGAATAATCAGTTATTTTTAAAACTGTGTTGTATATTGTGTACATTTTATTATATGAATAAATTATCTAAATGTTGGATTATTCTTACATGATGATTGCGCAGCCTCCTTACGTCAACGGGATGCAGAGCTCAGAAGCTGTGAAAGGGGAACTGGTGGACAGTGCCCGAGAGAAATGGCCGATTGACTTCTCCAAGTTTTATGAAGTAACAATGGTGTCAGGTCAGTCAGTGTCTTTTATAAACAGTAACACTTTTGTTTACAGATCCTGTAGTTTATAAATAATTTCCTGGAAACCTTTCTCAAAGTGTTCTAAAAGGTAACTGGTATTATGTGCAAGCAAAACATTTAAGAAAAAGCTAAATTACATAGTTAAGTAAAAGCTAATTTTCAAACACTCAATATATTCAGACCACAAAAATGTATAATTTTGAGCTGCCATACACGAAAGAGCAACTTCATTGATGTTTACGCTTCTCATTGGTTGAACTGCATACTTACATGTAGTAGCTACACTGAAAGTAACTTTTAGTAAGTTTTGTGTTTTTATACTCAAAAAATAAAACATAGGTCATGCAATTTCTTTGCAGTTATACTTACAAACATAATTCTGCCAATTTACACAAACAGGACCTCTGAAATAAAGAGATTCTGTCTGACACATTTTCTATTATGATCAATTATATATCTATATCTAGAGAGACAGATTTTATTTATGTATTTTTTGGTCCTTTCATCTTATCCCGTGAGTTCAGGGCTGCCACAGCCACAGATTGGCCTGCCATTTTGAAATGGCAGGCCAATCACAACTCTGCTCTTAAAAAGTTTGCTTTCCCATATTTGTTTACAGGGCCTCCTTTGCTCAAAAGCAAATTTGTTGTGGCTGTAAACTGGAGGGGCATTTTGTTCATGGATGGAAGAGACAAGACACTCCTTGATCTTCCTTACATAGAAGTAAAGGATTTTAAAAAAATGAGGTACAGATATCTTTTATTTAATTATTACAGAATGCTCCAATGCAAAACCTTTGAACAAGTATCATGGAAGTAAAACTGTAATATTTCTGTACAGTGACAGTTATTTCAGTGCCCAGTCTGTGAGTTTGACCACAGTCAGAGGAGAGTATGTCCTGAAGTCTGAAGAAGCAGCAGAAATGGCTGAACTCATAAAGGAAAATCTGGAAGGGCTGAGACGGCGCTCTAAGTATGCACTGGCTCTGCAGGGTGCCAGTAAACCAGGTACGAGTTTACACACGAGTTTACGTGAGTTTATCTTCATACAAAATAAGATGTTTCACACCAAGCAAACATGCATCTAGTGCATGTATGTCTTGCACGAAAACACTCAGGCCTGTTGCTTTGTGCTTATATAGATGACCCCATGTCCCTGGACTGTAAACCAGGCGACCTGCTGCTGATGGAGAAAGATGACGAATATTCATCTGCCGAGGACTGGATCACAGCAACTAACCAGCAGACCAGCCAGTCTGGTGCAGTTTCTAAGAATACGGTTCAGTTTCTGCCAACTCTCACTATGCCCACTGAAGAAATACTGGTAAAGTCACATTTCCTTCTCAAATAAAACATTACTTATTTGTTATATTTGATTTGCCTAAGAAGGTAACATTTATTACAAAAGAAGTAAGAGACATCAATATAATCACACACTATACTATATATGAACATTATAAACTCACTGAATTAATTGTATTCACAATTTCAAGTCTATGCAGCAGCAGATCCATGAATATAGTAAATATGTGGCATAGCTAATGAAGCACCTTTGGCCCTTTAGGATCTGCTCAGTCCAGTCCGGGGTAAAGTTTCAGTTTTGCAAAGTGCCCAACCGAAAGACGAAACAGTGGCTCCCGTCTCTATTAAAGAGTTTGCACTTGAGAACTTCAGGTAACATTGTTCTGTAAATGAGCCACTTGATAATTTGACATTTTTTGAAACTTGAGTATCTGTCAATAGGTTTTAAGGTTTAGGTTTACATTTACTTTTACATTTAATTATTTATAAGGTAATATTCACATTTTTATGTAATGATATGAATGTTGGCTTGTTTTACAGTATATATAGTAAATAAAACAAGTATAGAATTTCACTCGTGCTCACACTTTTTTTCCTCCCTGTGGCAGGAGTGCAGGTAAAGATGTAGGTCGACATGGGGTGTCTAGAGGGGGCAGCAGAGAGAAGCTGTGGGTGTGTTCCAGAGAACCTCTCAAACAGCCACTGTTAAAAAGTCTGGGCCGCAACTCTGACTTCACCTACATGTCCTGCAATGCCTTCACTGATATCCTGTAAATGAGGGATGTGTTTCACATTTACTAATTTTGTGTTTTCTTTGGATGTAATTTCTCAGATATCTGAGAATAAAGTTAATTTTATTAACCAACACCTACCTACTACATTACGATACAGGGCTTTTAGTAAGGTTTACTGCATATGAGGGGTTCCAGTGTGATACTGTCTAGTTTTAATACAGTTTGTGTTAGTCCTTGACGTAAGCTGCTACCTATTCTGAAGTACATGGGCGACTACCCCATCAAGCAAGTTCGCAGCCCTGTTGAACTGACTGACCAGATCTTTGGTTCAGCCACCCAGCATGAAGCTCTAAGGGATGAGATCTACTGTCAAATCATGAGACAAATGACCAACAACAACAGCAGGTGCTCTGTCCGTTCGTACTTCTGTATACTGAAAAATAATCTATAACAAACATATTCAAATACATCTTTGCTTGCTTTCCTGTATGGTTGTCTCCCTCCCTCCCAGGTTGAGCATGGAGCGTGGGTGGCAGCTGATGTGGCTGTGCACAGGCTTGTTCATGCCTAGTCAGAGCTTGCTGAAATACACTCAGCGCTTCCTGGAGTCACGGCCCAGAGACCCATTGGCTGGCGAGTGTTTGCATAGGCTCCAGAGGATGAGCAGGTCAGGCTGGACAGAAATAATGAGTGCCACATTACATTAGCAGTGTCCTGTGTGCAAGGTGTTGTTTGCTGGTCATTAAGTCAAGTGTGCAAGTCATTTATACCATATTGTAGATGTGACATATTTGTACAGTGAAAAAATAATTGAAATATGTTTATATGTCACACCTGCATCCTCATTTAGTTAAATAAGGAAAAATCCTGAGTTGGGCTTACATTATTGGTGCATGAAAAGGTTAAATGACACTGTATTTATAGCAATGAAATATCTTATTATGAAAAATATTACTTTATATTTATGTGGTCTGAATTCCTGATTGTTAAATAGCTAATTTCAAGTTTTTTGGTTTAAAATCTTTAATGATGTATGTGTATTTTTAGCACGTGTATGTAAAGTATAATTTAATGCGAGTACTTTGTATCTACAGTAAGGAGCCCAGGAAACTTCCTCCCCATCTGGTTGAAGTGGAGGCCATCCAACAGAACAGCAACCAGATCTTCCATAAAGTCCACTTCCCAAATGATGAAAACGATGTAAGACACGAAACTGGGAGAAGCTGTCCAGTATCTCCACACTTTAGTTTACCTCTCTGTCATTTCATTATGACATTGATATTGATATATTTTTTTGTTATTAATATATTTTTTGGTATTATGATGCAGTATATATATTTTATATCTTGCTGATCTTCTTTACTTATTATTCTGTTGTGCAGATATTTGAGGTGAAGTCGACAACCACAATCAAAGACCTGTGCTTCAGCATTGCCTCTCAGCTCAGACTGAACTCAGCTGATGGTTATGGCCTGTACCTAAAAACGCCGAACAAGGTGATATTCTTGCAGATGTTTGTTGTTTTCAGGGTCCATGGCTTTAGTTTCATATGAATGTGAAAAAAGATAAAACTATGATGAAATAAATTGAATTCTATCTGGCTCATGTGGGAGATTTTGTGATCGCTTTCCGTTAATAAATGTTCTGTTTTTAATTCTCAGGTCACGAGCATGGATGATCAGAAATATTTCTTTGACAGTTTAAGACAGACTTCAGACTTGCCTAAGAAAGCAAAAAAAGTTAAAGAAAGTAATGCAGCACACTAACATCTTTTGTTTTGTTTTTTTTTGTCAATGCATGTGGATATTTTATAATTAAGTTCTTCTTTCCCAGGCAATCAAGCCAACATTCCCTACCTGGTGATCTTTAAAAGAAAGCTCTGGTTCAATGTGAGCCCAGGGAAAGATGAGATTGCAGACCTTAAATTCCATTTCCCACAGGTATGATGTCCAATTTTAACCAAACACATTCTTCATTTTACTGATGGCATTGACTCTTTTTCATTATGCAGAATTATCAGGATGCATTTTTTTTGTTCTGCTTCCATGTAGGAAATGCCTAAGTACCTGCGAGGATACCACAATTGTACCAAAGAGGACATGATCTCCCTAGGTGGACTGCTGTTCAGAGTGAAAGTAGATTCTGACAGGTCACAGTTTGTCATGATTCCCAGAATGCTGAAGGAGCTAGTTCCCGCTGACCAGTTAAAAAGCATGTCTCCTGAAGAATGGAAAAAGGTAAAGGAAGAAATGTACAAATTGGTGGTATCATATATATATAAAAGATGAAGAAATATTTCTCAACTAAAATTAGTAGAAAATAATCTTTCAAAAGATTGTTCCTAGTTTAAGTGATGTCAATTAAGTAGTTTCCTTAATTTTGCAGCACATCGTCAACTCCTACAACAAGCAGAGCGGCATTACAGTGCAGGAGGCCAAACTTGCCTTTCTGAAAACCATTTCAAGTTGGCCGACCTTTGGCTGTTCCTTCTTTGAAGTTAAAGTGAGTTACAGTTTAGTGAAATTAAAGCAAAGTTGGCAATGTGACAAAAATGTTTTGTCATTCTATCTGAATTTCATTTGCAGCAAACATGTGAAACCAGCTACCCAAATAAAGTTATGATTGCAATCAGCAAGCAAGGTGTCATCTTCATAGACCCAACAACAAAGGTACAAGCGACAATTAGCCTTATTCTATATATATTAATATGCATTCTCTTCCCTATCAGTGGTATTACAGTAAATGCTGTTCTGATGGGCTTTGTCTTTTGGTAATGACCCATTATATTTAGGAGCAGCTTGTTATGCACCCGTTTAGTCGCATCATTGAGTACTACAGCAAAGGCAACATCTTCCAGATGACCATTGGCACCCTGGTGAGGGGAAACAACTTCGTCTGTGAAACCTCACAGGTTTGTGGCTGGATTCTTGGCGCAATTGTTATCATGTCAAAAATATTTCTTGCTGAAGAAACCTGTTCACAATTCAGTCTGTCATCTGTCATACCATTCGAGGTTAGTGATTTTGAAATGAGTCATCCATTTCCTCATCTTTTTAGGCTTACACAATGGAGGATCTTCTTAGATCATATGTCACCATGTATGAAGACCACATACACAATATTCAACCCAGGAATCACAGGTTTTCTATAGACATCAGGGGAAACAGGAGTATAGACTAAACAGCTTTGATTTTTATGCACGTTGGATCAATAATTATTTTGCATGCTTTGAATGATGGTACTGTCCTTGATGCAGATGGCTCTACTAAAAAAGATAACTATGTTTCAACTTTAGCATGATATTTTCATTTTTTGACAGTCTTAATTATACTCCTCTTAACTTGTGTCACTGTGAGAATTGCGGGGCTCAAACATCCATTGAGAGGTGTGTAAATTCTAGTGGTATTAAACTGGAATGTATCAAACTTTGAGTCGTTTATTATTAGGAGACACTATGTATTAGTATTTCTATAACTATTTCCGGCTTTAGACCTTTTAGAGTAGATTAAGCCCTTGTGTTTGTATTCTGTAATTTTTACAGATATTCTTGTCAATTGTTCTAATACAGATTTTGAGTAACTCTTAAAATAATATGTGTTAAGTTCAAGAAAAAAATACAGAATCTCCTGTCAGAGGTGGTAAGTTACTAAATACATATACTAGTGCAGTAAGTATTGTACTTATGTACGATTGTTTTTTTTTTTTATGCTTGTATATCCATTTTAGGCTACCTTTACTCCACTACAGCTTAGAAAAAAAATATTGTCCTTTTACTCCACTACATTTATTTAACAGTTTTAGTTATTAGTTACTTATACAGATAACTAATCTGAGTACAGCATCTAATTAACCAATGAATTATGATGTATTATTGTGGATTAACCACCTGCCAGTGCAGAACGTAGTTAAAATTAGCTTGGACATTACCAGCTGTGCTGTGTTTGTTCCACACCGAGCTGCTTGATAACTTTGGCCCTTATCTTACAAATTACATTTCTGCCATAATATTCACCTGTGCAAAATAAGTCTAGATTATACTTTGAAATTTATGTTAACAAAAGTGCCACATTTATTACTATTTATAAAACATTGTTTTCTTGGTGTTGTACTTTAGGCACATTTAAAGCATGTACTTTTGTACTTCAATTTTGGGTAAAGAATTAGAATCAGTACATCTATTTGTATTAAATATTTTTAAGCAATTAAATGCACTTTTGCTTGAGTATTGCGTTTGTGTACTTTTACCACCTCTGCTTTGTATCATCTAATATTTCCCTAAAATGACAAATACATTTACATTGCAGTGTCGGGACTGTTTATATTCAGACAAACACAGGTAAAACGAAAACATGAAAACAATAAAGTTTGTCAATAAGAACAGGTACCTAATTGATTGAAAGTGTATCTGTATTTCATACACAGTTTAGATGTTTCTGTGCTAGTTTCTTTTTTTTACTACTGATGATAATGAGCACATACAGTGTTTTTAAGACAATAACAGACAGTTCAAGGCCAACTGGCTTAGTTTGTTCACACAGGTTATATGAAAGGACATGTAGGGTAATGGAATAAAGTGTACACTATGACTCAGTTTTGCTTTCAATGGCAATTTTTCTGCAGTTTCAGCAATATATGTTGTAGCAAAGAAATTCTTAATGTTTCCTTTGGTTTGTCATTTCATCTAAATGTTAAAAAATGGCAGCAGCTAAATAAGCATTCAGTCCTTTTCACAGCAGCTGTTTGACATGTTATAGCAGGAAACACTCAAGTGTAATTAATGACAATTATGGCTGCGCTGCTTATTGAGACACCTAGACGGAATGAAAAAGTAATTAATGTGATTAGTTACACTTGTGCATGTTTCAATGTGACAGGTCAAACTGTCAAATATCTGCTGTGAGGAAGGCTGATTAACGCTGAGCTGACAGGATATACTGTATGCAACACACTAAAGTCACAAGATATTGTTTTCTCTGGTACACTAAACGTTTTACAATCTTGGGAACAGAACCTTCTTTTTTTCCATGAAACCCAGGGCTGCTTAAAAATGACGTGCAAAAGAAAGTTGAATACATTTCAACAAAAAAACAAGGTCTCTGCTTTTCTTGGAGTACTTACTGAAAGTTGATTTAATATGTATTTAAAACTGTTTTCACACTTAGCTGACAGACATAGCTTGTGCAACTGCACATCTGCTTCTTTATAGTATAGGAAGCTTTCAGAATCTCAGTCAGCACCCACAGTTTTTCGTCATTTTATGCTCCCGAAATGTCCCGACTGCTGCACGAATATCAGTCAACAGTCACCTTGCTCCTCCTAACACAAATCCAATTTCATACCTGAAATGTGAGTGTGTGTGTGGTGTAGTATGTAGTAGACTGCTTATACAACTCTCCTCATAGCCTGTCAAGACTATTGCTCTGTTACCATGGAAACGGTGTGACCAAAAAAAATAATAAAAAGAATCAGGTTACCATGGGCAGGTGCATATGAGGTGCAGTATGATTGCTTGTGCCTCATTTTGTTTCCTGATGCAATCTGACTGCCACGGGGGCTGGGGTTTGTCAGACAAAAGACCCTTTTTAAACTGTGCTTTCTATAACTTTTAATGTTTATCTAAAACAAATCAATTATATTAAAATTACTATTTTAAATATTGGACGTTAAACATCTTTTGCATTTTGGGACACCGGTTTGGCAAGTTGTATTGCATTCAAAAGACAAAAAAAAAATAGAGAAATAGAAAAAGATGTAGGCCAACAATTGAAAGTGCATGTGCGTGAGTGTGTGTGTGCGCGCGCGTTTGTGTATGCTGCCCTACAAGACGGGAAAGGCATTTTGATGCACTGCACCAAATTTGGAACAAAAGACCTTATAGCCCAGACCACATCACTATCCTCCCACCTGCACCCCCCTCCTCCCTGCAAGTTGTATTTCAAGACTGAAAAACAGCATATCAAGACCACAGCCCTGCCTAACACATACAGTCTCTCTCTCACTCACACGCATTCACATACTCAAGCTCCCTGTCACACACACTGTACTTTACTTGTATACTGTACATGCAAGTACTGTAAACACACATTTGTGTGTGTGTGTGTATATATATATATATATATATTTATGTAGATATAGATACTATTTTTATGTATATCACAACATAAGTTGATTATTGCATACAGTACATACAGGTTTGTATCTTTGTGTATTTTGTGTCTTCCTTCGTTCTCCTCGAGCTGACAGGAACTTTCGGCCATTTTTTAGGGGTGTTTGTTGTTTTCACCCAAACAAGAGGCTGTTCCCAGGTCGACGCTGGTCGATGCCTCCCACTGAACCCGAGGCTGGTTTGGAGGAGGGTAAAATGATCCCAGATCAGTGTCTGTTTCGGTGTCATGCCATCCCCCATCGCGCTGCTAGGTGCGCGCCAGCCTCGCGATAGCCTCGCCTACTAGAATCAAAGCTCCTCTCGCGAACTATATGTTGACAGGCGCGCGGTGCGGTCATCATGCAAAGGTTACACTGGATCCGTTTCCGCGAATCTCTAAAGAAGCCGCTCCTCCGCAGGACCCGCACGGGAGACAAGATGAGAGACGTTTAGCAACACTAAAACGGACTAAGTCACGTTCACTGGCCTGTGTGGCTACAGCAGGTGTCAAACGATGGACGCAAGTTTGGGATTTCCGCAAACGGCAGTGTGTACGCTGGCTCCTCTCCGCGGCAAAGTGGCTTCATGAGTGTCCAAAGTAACAGTGGAAGTGGTGGTGGAAGTTTGGAGGCGACGCCATCTTGGTCGCAGCTCTCCTCGTCCCCAACGATTTCTCAACAACATATAACGGCGACCGCAAAGAGCAAGGAAGGTATATCAGCTCGCCAAGTGCTCGAGAGACTCTTATTCTCCTTAACGTGTGTGCTTTACAAGGAAGGTGGATTATTTTAGCCGTGTCGAGCTAGCGTTTGTTGAAGTAAAAATGGATGTCAAGTTCACAGATGCCGTGAATTGGAAGGCAAACGTCAGCTGTCAGCTCAGTTGATGGCCAGTTTAAGTAGCAGCAGGCTATGTTTGCATACAGGCAGCGCTAGCTTGTTGTTCTGTTAGTGTGACTGCCAGCTAACGTGGTTACTTGTTACTTAGCTGTTGATGCGATACCTGTGTGTTTTGTAGCAGTTTGTAACCTTCGCCTCCCATCAACAGCATCTAGTTGGCTATAAAACAACGTAGCTATGCACGCATCCATTAATGCATTGAAATGCACGTTCGTGCTATTATGAACTTGCGATTAGGCCCACTTTTTTTTTTCTTTCTTTTGGCCAGTGTGACTGCATCTTGTTTTTCCACATTGTGTCGAAAAATTGTTGGTCGGGTTTTACGCGACATTCCTCGATATACAGTGGCAAAACACTAATCACAAGTGGGTCAATTGGTTATAATTGTACCGAGGATATCTTTTCACTTAACGCTAACGTTAATGCACCAAAATACAAATAATGCCTTAACAAATATAATTACTGCTTTTTCATTTTAACCAAAACTAAAGCACCTTCTCCCCTGTCCTTAGATAACCTCAAACAGGCCTTGTACTGTGCTCTCTGTTTCATAATGTCCATTATGCCCTCTTAGGGCTTGCCCCTGTACCAGAAGCTATGTAAAGATTACAGCCAGGAAATGTCCATTGAGGAAACAAACACTTGCAGCAGCACTAAGGTTAGTCAGCATGGAGCAGAGGATCTGTGTGCGACTCTCCCTGGAAACTGGTTGTTATAGAACAAGGCCCAGCCAGGCAGCATATGTTTAACCTACTGTCTGAGCCACAGTAGTTGTTGTTTTTATTTTTTTGCATGTTTGCTACAGTTGTAAATGTAGACCTACATACCAAGAAATCTTAAATGTACAGTTGAGTTCAAAGCTTGGCGCATTTAGCTAGTAAAACATTTCCTTTTAAGAGGCGTGACAAAATTGTCAAGGAATATTATAAAATGTTAGAGTAAAATAATGAAAGTGGCATCAATTTGCATCTCCCTTCGAAATGTTCACCAGTGATCTTTGGGTACCCTCTAAGCAGCATTTGCTTCCTTTCAAATGTAAGTTTAGCCCTTTCTACAGGGCAACATTGTTGTGAGTCTACCAGGTTTCCTCGTTGTGTTAGGGCTATTGTTAACCCTCACCCTAACTCCCTTAACACTAACACTTGGCCTACATAATTAAAAGCTTTTATTATTTCAACAGTGTAAGGAACATTATTGTATATGTATAGCATATAAAATATATTTACAGCTACCAAAAGGACCAGATCTGATTTCATTGATGTTGCAGCACTTAAAGATTTTTACCTGGAAATAAAACTGCCAATGTCCTTATCTCAGCAGTTATTGCATTCTATCAGCGAGGATTCTGAGGTGTTGAGCGCCCTTACAGTCAGAGACTAGTTTAGAAAATGAGCAACAAAGCCATAGTTGAAGTCTGACTAATGAAAAAGTAGAACAGTTTGGTTGAAGATAAACCACTTGTCTGCCTTGCCCTCAACCCTTCTGCCTCCTGGCACTAATCAGTGGTAAAATTGACTTTCTGCTTCAGTTAGTGCAGTGTCACTCATCTGAAGCATGAAGAAGTGCACACTTAAAAGACCTACCAACCTACAGTTAAATCCATTTTTCTATTTATATCCTCTAATCACTCTAATTTTCTCTAATACTCCCCCCCGATACTGTCCTCTGTTCCTTCTCTTAGTGCTAATTTTTGTTCTTCTCTGGTAGTTTTGTCACAGTAATGTGTTTAGCTCTGACTTCATGTTGCATCTCAATTCTGTTTTTTACTAATGATGGAAATGTAAAGATTTAATTTTGCTATGCTGGATCCCCTTTATGCCAGGCCCCATGGAGGAGCTGCACAGCCTGGACCCCAGGAGACAGGAGTTGCTGGAGGCCAGGTTCACTGGAGCTGTCAGTGGCAACACGGGAGGCAGCACTGGGAGCACCAGTGGAGGTGCTAAGGTAGCAGCCACACACAAAAACTGCAACTACATTTTGAGACCACACATAAAAAGAGTTGACAAAGAGCCACATGAGTTAAAAGTGCCTTTTGTGTCTTCATAGTTTCTGACTGATGAAGGATTAAAAAGCTAAAACAGATTTGTTTTAGTCACAGTCTTTTGCCCACAAGCAAAGCAGAAATTATGAAACTACTCCAAAAATGGTGCAACAATTTATGATGTCAGCAGCAAGAAATTAGTGTCAATTTCTTGTATTAATACTAACAACAACCCGTTCTTGCTTGTAGCAGAAAGAATGTTTTACACAAGTTAAAGCAGTATTGAAGCTTGTGTTAATAAATGTCTAATCTTACCACGATAGTTCGTAGACAAGTAGAAAGTAGTACGTCACAACCTAGGACTTTTTGAGCACAGGAATGGAGCAACAAACTCAGAAAATCAGGTATGCATTCCTGTTTTCCTTAAAAGGAGGCAGCCTTCCTGGAAATGTTCATGTGGTGGAAAAGGGCCAAGCGACACACCTAAATAATTAAGTTCCACGTTCCTCTCAGTCCTGTAGGCTTTGTTTTACAGTTTCATATTTACACTTTGTGACATCACTGAGCTGTGATGGCACTACACATCTGTGCTGATTATATTCATTCATACATGTTCACTTATTTGTTTGAATTTGTTACTGTGTAAAGGGTCTGGCCAATGAGTCCTCTAACCACAGCTATGGCAGTCTGGGCTCCTCTAGCGACAAGGAGTCTGAGGTAAAATACACAATATTACACCTTTTATTACATATATATTCAAACAGTAAGACCTAGTTAGACAGATCCGTGTTTTTCGCTGCCCACTCGTCTTTCCCACTACTTCCACCTCTCCCTCTCTCCTCTTTCTAGAACTCTGATTTAAAAAGAGGGAGCTCCCCAGCCTACTCAGTATGTATTCTTTCTTCCTACTGCTTTTTCCTGCTGAACACCAACACTGGATCCTGCTTTGTTAGGTAAAACACATGGGGATTTATGCTGCTTTTCTTCCTCTTTTATTCCATATTGATTTACAGACCCCAGAAAAGAAGCACTCTGAATCATCCAGGGGGAGGAAAAGGAAAGCTGATACCTATTCAGAGAGTAGTCAAGGTAAGATTGTCGGCTACACAAAATCAGTGTAAAGTAGGCATCTATAGTCCTCAAATCAGGTCAGGACACTGTTGGAAGTTGTTGTTTCACGCAGGTAACACACAGTGGGAAATTGACTGAGTCAGAAGCATTGACACATATGGGGAAACTCTGCTTGATTTTGCTGAGGAATGGAGTCTGGTCAGAGTGTGCAGGAGGCACGACGTGGAAGAAAATGTATACTGCAGTAAACTGTTTTCTGTTTACAGTGCACTGAAGCTGTGCCAATAGTCAGATAGAAACTTTGTCAGCTCGCCCACTCATTAGCTTATGTCGTCAGGACAATTAAATGGTCTATTCAGACATGGGGTCACTTGAATATTACCGATAGTAGGGGGTCACAAGGTCCGGGTGATGTCTGGGCCGTCTTAATCAGACTGTGAAATGCAGCTCCTTCCTGTAATGTCTAGAGAAGTTCAGGGTTGCAGTGTATTTGTTATTCAGAGTTTGGTGACTTTTCTGTCCAGGGAAGACCTCCACACGTGGACCCAAGATCAGTGACTACTTTGATGTGAGTATTGCTGTAATTGTAATATCTCTCATGCAACACTCTTATTATTACTGTTTTGAATTAGGTTCTACAGTTCGCCTATTTGTTTTCTCTGCAAAGTTCCAGGGTGGAAATGGTTCCAGTCCAGTCAGAGGCCTCCCATCAGCTCGCCGCTCTCCACAGAACTCACACTCCGCCCCATGCTCAATTGTGAGTATTTGACAGCAGAATGCCTTAAACAAAAATGTATGATTGATTATTTACACATTAGGTGGATGTGAGCCTCTGGACTGTTATAATGTAACTACGATATTCAAAAATACTTTATCTTCAGATCCGGCAGAACAGCTCCTCTCCTACTAGTTTGTGTTTTGGGGAACACAATCCCAAAGCCTCTTCCAGCAAGTGTGTCCAGGTAATACGACACAGAAAATGCTCATTTGACAGACAGACACTACCCCCATTGTTCCCATAGTATAAATTGTACATCTACCACAAATATGTGAGTGGTAACTCTCTGCCTGGTTGCCTTAGACGGAGCTAACGGGTCTAAAACTAGCTGCTCTGGAGAGCAACAAGAGTCTGGACCTAGAAAAGAAAGAGGGCCGAATAGATGACCTGCTTAGGGTGAGTTTAACTTCATATATTCCTGTTATCTTTTTTAATGATTTCGAGCACATTGAAGCATAGTTATCTTATATACAGAATGTTGTGTGGTTTGTTTTTGTTTGTTTTTCATATTGAACTGCATCTAAAACAGCAGAATTTAAGCCTCTCTGCTCTCTTTTTTTGACAGGCAAACTGTGACCTGCGGAGACAGATTGATGAGCAGCAAAAACTTCTAGAGAAATACAAAGAGAGGCTCAACAAGTGCATTACCATGAGCAAAAAACTACTTATTGAAAAAGTATGTTTTGTATGATGCATGTTTTACATTATTGATTGATAAAATAACAAAAAAAGAGCTTACCTAAACTTTAAATAGAAGTCGTGCAATATAGGCATCCTTTCCCAACAATAAGACCTATATTACTTGGTGTTTTAGCTTAGGATGGAAAATATCTCTTTTTTTGGTTTGTACATTTATTTATTTTTTGTTTTCTTAAATTACTTTATTGTGGTTGTTGGTCCACAAAAGAGCAAAGTGGAGGTGGTGGGATTCAGTGTAAACACACATTTATCCTGCACAGGAATATAACCTAGAGGTCTACAATCCGGTGTACCTTATTTGTACTGCCCACGGAATAATGTAATGTAGAGGTTAGGACTTGTCACAGGAACATTAGGCAAGTTCTAAAAGAACTACCCTCTTTTCTCTAAGCTATTAATTATAAAGCATTGTCAGCACTGCTTTCTTATCTCTTGTGTGCGGTTGTGTACACAGAGCACCCAGGAGAAGCAGTCATGTCGTGAGAAGAGCATGCAAGACCGTCTCCGTCTTGGTCACTTCACCACCGTCAGACACGGCGCATCCTACACTGAGCAGTGGACTGATGGATATGCATTCCAGAACCTAATCAAGTGAGAAACTGTAACATTTGAATCATTAAAATAAACTTTTTATTTTGTAAAGATTTTGCATTGCAACATGTTATAGTCAGTGTTTAAGGGCCTGAATAAACAGGTTAATTTTAAGAGCATGCTTTACATCACAACTAGGCAAAGAATACATGAAAGGCTGTTGATTGTCTGCTCCATTGGTCTCACGTGAGCCATTTCATCTCTTTCTCTGTCCAACTCTGTAAACAGGCAGCAGGAGGGTATCAACCAGCAGAGGGAAGACATAGAACGACAGAGGAAACTGCTGGCTAAAAGGAAGCCTCCAAACCCTGCATCACCCGCCCTTTCAGTGGCCTCAACCTCTGAACCCAAGCAGCGAAAAACCAAGGTGGTCAATGGCAATGATTCTGATCCCTTCCTCAAACCCTCCTTGCCTCAGCTGTGAGTACACAAAGACATTTTACGTCTTATGATTTCTTACATACTTTTTTTCTGCAGTTTAGTGAGAATTGCTGTGTACATTTATTATAACTACTTTTTATATAAAAAGCACACAGCCATAAAGATGATGCCTATCAGAGGTGTAGAGATTTTCATTAGTTTCAGTCCAACTACTCTACAGTACAGAACCAGGTTAGAGACTTCCTTTGAAGAGTGACTGCATTACATTTTTTTTAATATGTCTCAATGTTTCTTTTTTTAATTGTAAGTTTAGAAAAATGGTTATGCGGTGAAATAGTATTGAATTATTGAGCCTACTGTAGTTCATCATCAGTGTTTTCAATGATTGCTTATATCATTATTGTGACATGAGGTTTTGACTTGTATTTCATCAGACTGACCCTCGCTGAGTACCACGAGCAGGAAGAGATCTTCAAGCTTCGCCTTGGGCATCTGAAGAAGGTCAGTATTAATCACTGTTAATCATCCAGTTAGTCAGTTAGTAAACCCACAAGATCATCGACAACATCCATGACTTAAATGTTGGATTTCCAGTAAATGTACTGTTGACAGTGTGCATGATTACATTTTCCAGTGCACCTGTCTACAGGTGCATATTACATAATACTGATGTAGTTGTGAAATGTCCAAAAAGCAGATCAAATGGCTAAAAGGAGCCAGAGATGCTCCCTGTTAAATGGCCACTGCAGTCTTCATTTGTTGATAGTATTTAATTGCGTATAGGAGATTAAATTACATGCATCTTTTAACAGAGAAATTATTAAAGTGCATGTGTGTGTGTAGGAGGAAGCAGAGATCCAGGCAGAGCTGGAGCGGTTGGAGAGGGTGAGGAACCTCCACATCAGAGAGCTAAAAAGGATAAACAATGAGGACAGCTCAGCGTAAGTTCACTTGGTGTACAGTAACACATAGCCTGGGACTAAGAAAGCATCAAAGAAACTGTTAATCTTGTTAATTTTATAAATTCATTGTTTATTATTTAGAGATGCACAACTGTCATTTTTTTCAATGCAAATTAGTTATCAAATTTGTCAGATTAGTCCCTGTGCATGGTGGCACATTTGCTATTTTCTTTATTAAAAATTCTGTTTCTCCTCGTAGGTTCAAAGACCACCCTACTCTGAATGAGAGGTACCTGCTGCTGCACTTGCTTGGCAGGGGTGGCTTCAGTGAAGTCTACAAGGTAATTTCTCTATGGTAGCACAACGTTTTTTTTTCTCCTCTCTCTCTGAAAAGTGCATATGTTTTGATGACCTTGATGTGTATGTTTTTAATCCATTTTATTATGTGTGTTTGTGTGTGACACAGGCTTTTGACCTGTTTGAGCAGCGCTACGCAGCTGTTAAAATTCATCAACTCAACAAGAACTGGAGAGAAGAGAAAAAGGAAAACTACCACAAGTAGGTTTTCTTCTCACACACAACCTTAAATACACAAAGACGGTATGTTTTTACAATAAGGCACTTTACGTTGACTTGATTTTTTTCTTCTAGACATGCATGCAGGGAGTACCGGATACACAAGCAGTTGGACCATCCCAGAATAGTGAAACTGTATGACTATTTCTCCTTGGATACAGACACGTGAGTCACCTCTGACCTCTGCAAACCCTGCTGAGATGGCATTTCCTGAGTTTGTTTATTACTTAGCACTGGGCTAATGTCAGCAACATTTACAATGCTGTGAATGCCGTACCCAATGAATATTCATACAATGCAAGAGTTGTTTGTAACAGAAGAATGCATGATTCAGCACCAACATGCCCTGACAATGGAAGTTAGTATTCATGGGTTAACTTTAAGCTTCAAGTGAGATGAAATCACCAATAAACCAGAGACAAAGAAACTTGTAGGCAGTATCCCATACCCACTATGTCAATGGAATACAGTGATGCAGACAAAAGATTAAACAATTTTTACATTTTGTAAGATAGTTAACTTCATAGTGTAACTATTGTAACATGTTAAAGCTTCCCTTGGAGAACTGAGCTGCTGAAAATACCAATCTTGAAA
The DNA here is from genome assembly GCF_033026475.1 of Channa argus. Lineage (NCBI taxonomy): Eukaryota > Metazoa > Chordata > Actinopteri > Anabantiformes > Channidae > Channa > Channa argus. Next base: position 10,663,706 of record NC_090210.1, read on the forward strand.
CATAAGTCCTGACCCCAAACTCTAACCTTCTTATGGATGAGGGTGAAGTGAGTTTCTCCTTTTTAGCGTCAAGTATTTCCAGCCCTTAAATAATTCTGACAATGAGAAGCTGATATTTCCACTGATATATTAGTAAACTAATGACAGTTTTGTATAAGCATAAGCCATAAGCTGGGGACACACCTAAAGACTAGCAAAAACCGTCAAAGACTGGGCAGTTCACACAGATTTCTAGTCTGGGGCAAATAAAATGTAAACTGAGGGCAGCAAACTTACCTGGTCTGGAACAACTAAACGTTCTGGATTTAGGAAAAGCCACAAATCCAGTCGCATCGTAAGTCCTGTGCCAAGACAAGTATGACGGCAACTGGAAACGTGCGTAGTAAACCGTGCGTAAAACAAAAGCCATAAAAATGCATCAAATCATGGATGTAAAGGCTAGGACAAATTAAGGTAAAATAACTTCAGAAAACACTACGTTCAGTCAAAGCTGTAGCTACTGTGTCTTTAAATAGCACACACTTAATGATTGTCTCTACTGCCTGTTAGTGCCAACTGAGCCATTCTAGCACTTACCAGGACCAACTAGGTTCGACAAGTCATCAGTCGTATGATTCAGTACTACCTGACGCCTTCAATGACTTTGAACCTGCTTCTTTTGGTTCTAGTTTGTGTAGTACGTGTACATTCATGTCATTAAACTCACCTTTGACTTCACTAGATTAAAGTATATCTCCACTTCAAGCTGAAAAATGCCTCCAGATGACATCACTTGGAAGGAACCTTGGGTCCAGTTTTTTTGTTAGAAGCAGAGAAATATTTAAATATAGGGAAGTCAGAGTGAAGTTTAAAAGCATTTCTGTACATTTACAACCTAAAGTAAAGTCATAGAAAGCAAGTTGAAAATGTATCAAGTCGCAATACAGCAACTGCATTACATTCAGCTTTTGAATTTCATTAATATTTTTCTTCCTGGGTGTAAGGCATATGTCTCCCTCTTTTGCTCTTCCAGGTTCTGTACAGTTCTGGAGTTCTGTGAAGGAAATGATTTGGACTTCTACCTGAAACAAAACAAGCTGATGTCAGAGAAGGAGGCCCGCTCCATTGTCATGCAAATTGTCAGCGCACTGCGCTACCTCAATGAAATAAAACCTCCCATTATCCACTATGACCTCAAACCTGGTGAGTGGACCTATAAATAGATTTTTGGGTGAATTCGTAGTGGAAATAAATGTGGGATTCAAAATCTTACGAACAATTATACTTTAATAATAATAATAACTTCTTAAAAGAGGATTGTCAGTTGAGCTACCTAAAACTGATGCTGCTATAGTGGGCCCAGTCCTGTCCAATATTTGAAACTGTTCAGTAGTGACTGTGACTGTATGTGTTTTTTACACAGGTAACATCTTATTGGTAGATGGTACTGCATGTGGAGAAATCAAAATCACAGACTTTGGCCTGTCCAAAATTATGGACGATGATAACTATGGCGTAGATGGGATGGATCTCACATCGCAGGGAGCAGGCACCTATTGGTAAGACATTATGTTTTAGTGTTTGACCAATATCCTGTTCACACTGACACTCTAACACAGGCTAAACATGTGATTGGAGTCTGAGTCAACACACTTTGTCTGTGCTGTGCACTTTGTCAACTATCTTGTTACATTCACTATTGTGATAAATGTTCAGTCAGTGACATTTTAATTCATATCACTTATGTGAAATAATCATGGGAATGTCAAGAGCCAGATCTGCAAAGCAAAACATTATGAACTCGTATGACATAATATGACATGGGTGTGTTTTTCAGGTACCTCCCTCCAGAGTGTTTTGTGGTGGGAAAAGAGCCACCAAAAATCTCCAACAAGGTGGACGTCTGGTCTGTAGGAGTAATATTCTTCCAGTGTCTTTATGGGCGCAAGGTGCAATGCTAAACACCACATATTACACTTTAGTTTGCATATAAACAGTCTGTAGGCTGCTTATTGTTTGTGATGATTTGATTTTTTTTTTTTTAATCCTCTTCCCTTCTCTAGCCGTTTGGTCACAACCAGTCTCAACAAGATATTCTCCAAGAAAACACCATCCTCAAAGCAACAGAAGTCCAGTTCCCTGCTAAACCACAGGCCAGCACAGAGGCCAAGGTAACACATTTACACATGCTAAACCGATACTTTAAAAATGGTGCTGGTGCCTGAAACAATGATAAAGCCAAAAAACCGAGGTAAGGTTAAAGACTTTAGGTCGTAATCATACAGAACCTGTAAGCAGTCTGGGATTGAAGCGTAAGCACACTGTTTTGCCTTCACACCTTGCGTTTCTCTACAGGCATTGTATTTTTTGAAGGTTCATGAACAAGTGGAGTTGAAAAAAGTTCAACAATGTTCAAATTAAAAAATAGTGTATGCAGCCAATAATTATACTAGCATCTACCAGAGGCGGAAAGTTATTTTATATTTTTGTTCCACTACAATTCTGAACCTCTTAACCCCACTAACTTCATCTGACAACTTTAAGGTGAAGGTTTTGACACAGCAGTTAATGCCACAAGAGTTTAATGACATTAAATTATACACAAACTGTAAAATAAATAATGTTAGAGCTGTCCCCAAATTTACAAATGCAACATTTGCACTAAGGCCAGGGACATCCACTACTGACTGATGTGCTTGGCAGCAAGCTACACAAGCTGTGCAACACAGTGCAGCTCCACATATGCACAGTAATACTAATTAATGTTAGTGCATGACGTACAGTGCTGCTTCTGTTGCCCTTTACATCCATTTCTGATCACCAGAGGGCAAATACTTTAATCAACAGCCCCGATATGGCACCGAAAAAAAAAATTTGTGTTGAGCTAGTCCTGTGGGTACAGATTGTATAGGCACACTGGGTTTTGTAACCCATCCCTAAAAACGATTGTGATACACTATCATGTCATGTTATATTTTACTTTTCAGATTCTTGGAACCTTCATTTTAATCACATTAACACTCGTTGCAAAGTGAAAAATTACTGTGTAATGTAGTAGTTAGCTAGAGTTCGAGCGTGCGTTAAGGATTAAAATCTTCGGACTGTATCTTGATGAATGATTTAATTAATCTAAAAACTCTGATAGCTAAAAGAAACTCATGGCCTTGTCTGTTTTGAACCCAGTTAATTAAGATTTATCTTGATATTCCGGACATTTAACTGATGCAGAAACTGTAAATCCTGTAAATTTGACTGAAAGAGTTGAGACGTGTGTGGTGTTGTAGTCTTACCTGATTTTTAAAATGCATTTAGACATTTACATGGTATTTTATAAGTATTAATGTTTGTTAATCGTTATACAATTTAACAATCCAGTTACTTTTTGACATGTTTGGGCGTCTGAATTAGCTACAAAAAGAAACCAAGCAGACAAAGAACACAGAATTTCTCCTTTTATTTGAACTCTCAGTGAATCAAGAGTTAACACACACAGGTTACCAGTTCAGTTTGTAATAATTTGTCTTCTGCAGGCATTTATCCGGCGCTGTCTGGCCTACCGCAAGGAGGACAGGTTCGACGTTCACCAGCTGTGCTCGGACACCTACCTCCTCCCTCACATGAGACGTTCAAACTCCTCTGGCTCTCTGCAGCCCTCTGCCTCATCTCTCCCCAGCTACTGACTGGCTCTATTACATGACTGACAGAACCCTAAGGCCAGTCTCAAGGCAGGATTGTCTGAGTTGAAAGATAATGGATGTGAATCCTTTTTTGGTTTTTTTCTCCACCTGAGCTGTTATCAAAATTGATACATTAGCAACAGAACAGAGGTAAACAGAAAACGTTAAGAAAAAGGGTAGAGCAGGGGGAGGGTGCTGCTGTTGCATAAGTTGGACATGGGCTGTATCCATGAACTCAGCTGTGTGAGAAATGGAGAAGAAGAAAATGAAAGACTGAAAAATGTACGGAACAAGATTGAACTGGAGATTGAGAAAGAAGCAGCGAAATTGGTCAACAGCAAGAAAAGAAAACAATGAAGCTCCTGGATTTGTTTATGGACTTTATTAATCCATTGGGAGCCATTTAACAGCTGTATGAGCTCCTAGATGACCTTTCCAAACCTGGCTCTCATAGCTCGTCATACATGTCCACATCCACCGACACTGGCTGAGAACTGTGTCACAACACAAAGCTGCAGCTAACTACAGTTTTGCTGCTTATGAGGGTGGTGGCCAGCAGAGAAGGCTTGTGTACATTAGATGTCAGATATGGGCAAACTGCTGAGTTCTGCAGTCCATTTAAATAGGGCACAACATCGTGGTTACTAGTCAGTGAAGTTCCCCTTTTTATAGTCCCTCTGTACACTACAGAGGTTACCATTGATGTGACCTGATCCAAAAAGTTCCAGATTAAAATTCTGGGGTTATTTTGCACTTCCAGTCCAGATCAAGGTCATCTGGTCTCTCCACATTTGGCATGAAGTTCTACAGTGTGGACAAGTGGTTGGACTTAACCCGTAGTCAGATGCTCCCTGACATTTTTGTTGTGTTGCAAAGCAATTTGGGTCCTTCAGAAAATGGATCATTGAGTTTGTCTTAATCTATTGTTGCTCTTCAGATTCCTAGTTATTCAAAAGGCAGAGTGTTGCAGTACCATGTTGTCATAGTCCTCCTCAACCTGCAGCAGGCGAGCTGGACCCACTTCAGGACTGGTTTATCTGTTACTGTACTGCAAAGACTTGGGGGCACAGATTTTAGTGTACATTTCATGTGCAGGAGACATTACTCAACTAGCAAATATATAATAATGAGGCTTATCCCTGCTCCCCAGTGTCTTCACTCCGTTCGTTTGTTTACTCCTGAAAGCTGTTCTCAGTTTGCTGCTATAAATGTTGCTTTTAGTTTGTGATGTGTGAATGGTTTTTGCCTCACAAATGTGCATACTTGAACTGTATTAAGAGGAACACCCTCCAAAGCTTGTTTTTCTGAAGCGGAAACCCACTATGTTGTGTGAGGGGAATGTGACATGTTCTTCTTCCACCACCATCAAATGTCCATGTGGGTTTTTGTTTACTTTCATGTAAGAGTCCAACAGACATTATAAGGAGCTAAGTCCCAGTATACTACACAGGAAGGAACGGTAACACCTGTTCATGCCAGTAGAAATGGGTGCCTGCTCCTGGTTGGCCTGTGTTGCAGCATGATTTACTGCAGCTAGAAATCAAATGTTGTTGTCCTGTAAATAAAGCACTTACCTGTATGTTGTGGTGACATTTTCAGACTGTCTTCAGGCAAACTGGAGTCTGGCCGAAGCAAGCCTGCGGCAACAAACGGAGATGCTATTTGTGAAGTCAGATAAAAGACGAGTGGGGGCAGTTAACTGCAAGCTGTGGGTGTCTCATCTTCCCCCTATGCTTTCGCCTGCTATAAAAATAAGTCTAATAGATTTTCTATATGCAAGCTGTCAAGTGAACAAAAAAACACCCCAAACTGTCAGTAACATGACAGTTGGATTGAACTGCAGGAAGTACCCGATTATAGCTCGCTGCTTTTAAATGAAGGCAAGTAATGAAACTCGTTGAAACAGGCAAAGTATGTGCAGTTTGATAAATTGAAGTTTTGTCCACCTGAGTGTAGTAAGGCATAAAAAAAAAAAAAAACCCAAGTCTTACTTTTTTCCTCTTGCATCAAGTGGCTATACCACGGTTAATGAAACCTGTGTGAAGACTAAATGTTGTGCAGTCGCTTATCTGAATGTCAGATGACATTAGCAGAGGCTGTCATTCATATGCCTAACATGCCTTCATTCCTGCAGTGTGACCTATATTTCCTGTGAGTTGTGTAAGTGTTGGACACAAGATGGAGAACAGAGGAAGGTGAAATCTATCCGATTTAAATTCTTCATAAGTGGCCTAATAGAGTTTCACAGCATTTCACTATATTACAGCTTGATTTGCTAGAATGTGATTATATTTAAGACTTAGAGCATCATTTACTTTATGTGGCAGGTAAGGGATCTATTAACATCTCATATACTAGGTAAGAATAAAAGGTACGACATATAGAACCAAATTACAGTTTTAATAATTAGGGCAACTGAATTCCTAATTACACTAAGTTATTTTTCCTTTGAAATGTGTAACTATCATGTTTACTAAGATTCCGGCATTGTAAATTTACTAAATAAGTACAATACAAGGTCAAAATCTGACTAAAATCTCAAATTTAAACAATTTCAATTTCATTCCCTTAAGCCTTAACTGCTTTTAAGTACATATTTTTACCCGTTCAATATTTGTAAACGGACTGGTACCAAACACTGTAAGTTGTACATAAAGACACAAAAGCACATAGTGTAAAATTAATTTGGCTTTATTGCTTACGCTGTGCATACAGCAGATGTTTTCAGTTCCCTTACAGACACTTTGTGGCTGTACTGCATCACTGCAACTCTTCACCAAATCACTGTGGCCCTGCCAAGAGGGGACCTGCTGTGCATTCAATGACCCTACACCCATGTTTCACCCAACAGCAAGCACACACTAACTCATGTAACTAAACCTGTCCCCTCTGACGTGGCCTATAGGCTCTTACAGTCACTGTGTGGTAGAGATGGGATGTACTTAAAAGTTCTGGCTCTACATGAAAACATACAAAAGGACAGACTGATAATTTTAAAACACAAAGGTGGTGCAAAATAATGCATAGGTGGGGACACTAATATAGCAATTTTGCAGTTATTCAAATTTAAGTATTATTCAGGGGTCTATTAACTATTGATAAAAGGTTATATATAGGAATTGGATAGTAAGACCCAAAATCTATGATTATTTTTATTAACTGCACTGCAGCCTGTCTGAATGGCTAAACTTCTAGTTAGTGATCATTAGTTGTCATTGCGGAACCGTTAAATTATCTGATTCACTGTGTGAAATAGAATCGCCAAATCATAAAAGGGGAAGATCTTAAGAATATTTTCCTTGTAATTGCAGAAGTGCAACATGGAGTACAAACCAAAGAGCAGACCTCACCCCCCCTCATAGATTATCTTATGCAAACTCCATGACAATCTGGGGATAAAGACATGTTGGTACCACTGCTCTGCATTCATCCTACATTCTTCATATCCATTCGCCCTTCATCGTTTTAAACACACGCTTCGTAACCATAAGCCTGCTGACCTCTGCGTCCTAACCAGTTCAGCTGTCTGTCCCCCCTTGGCTAAATAAATAGAAAAACTCAGAGGAAAAAAAAATACAGACAGGAGAAGGAGTGAAACCAGGTATGGGTTTTGGTTTCATGAAGAATGGGATCTTTTTTTTCCCCGAAATTATGACGATGGTAGTGTTTTTTCCGTGGGGGCTGGTGAATCCGTGGCATTCGTGAAGACTGATTCTGTGGGTGCAGGGTCAGTAGCAGGAGTTGATGTGACTGTGACTGGAGGGGTGGTGGTGGAGATGGGCAGAAGGGGAGTCACTCCCTGAGGGAGGATAGGAGGCAACTGGGATGGCAGCACCGTTGGTAGAGTGGACAACGGGGACAGACCTTGCAAGTTGAAGGGTGGGAGTTGGGCCAAAGGTGGAACTGCTGGAGACAAAATAGTTATTAATCATGATGCTGTGCCATTATTTTCAATCAACTAACAAGCCTCTTGACGGCAAATTAAAGTCATATTCAAGTTTCTTTAATGCACATGAGATACTGGTTTCTGTGAGAGTCTTGTGTAGCTGGGAATGTACAGAGCATACAGCAGTGGTTTCCATTTCAAAGTCTTTTTATAACAACCCCCTTACAGGTTGCACGTTGCCTTGTCGGGATCAGTTCGCGCAGATACTGTCTTCCCCTTCCTGTGTTTAAGTACTTTAATTGGAAAAATAAAAACACCTAACAAAATCCTGCTATACAAGAAACTATTAGAGGAAATTCTAATTAATACATGCTGCATTTTGTCTAGCAGAAATAGTTTTTAAAAGCTTTCCTGTTAATTTGTGACCATTCAGATTATACCTGTAATCTCTTATAAGGTCCCATCTGTCACTTTAAGAACTACTAATATATACGTATAGTAAAGGACTACGTGCATCTACCTGAAGTTCCTATTGATGGAGGTAAGGGGTTGGCACCTGCTAGTGACACAGCGCTGAGGTGTGGGAGTGGCAGGTTCAGGTTGGGAAGGTTAGGGATTGGCGGTAATCCACCTGGGAGGGACATCAGACCTAAAACCATGTACACAAACATGAAGCAAAATGAAGACTGTAAATGTTAGAAAAGTTCATGTTTTGCTTTTCATGTGAGCCAGAAAAACGCAACAGAAGAAGTGAGAATTCATAGAATGCCGGCAGCTGACAGTTTGTGGCTTCAAAAATATGACAGTACAAAGAGGAGTAGTAGCTGATGGGAACATACTGACTTCTAAAAGAAGGCATATTGAATGTCTGAAAGTTTAACTTTTAAACTGTTACACTCACTACATTTCCTTAAGAAACAAAACGTGTTCTGTGTGAATGAACTAGACCTGATTTTGGCTAATGCAGCTTACAGGCTTATTTTCTGCCAGGGTGTTAATGCGCTGTGAGAAATTTGTAGAGAAACAGCTTTTCAACACCCCTGTATCCACTGAGCTTTTCAAAATGTTGGGTGTTGAAACCCAATCTGGTGTGATCTAAAGATCCATCCGTCATTTGTCATCGCCTATCCTACGTGGGTCATGGAAGGGCTGGAGCCTATCCCAGCTGTCAACGGGCGAGAGGCTGGGTACATCCTGGATAGATCGCCACTCTATCGCAGGGCCACAGAGAGACACACACAGACAGATTCCTTCACACTGAAAATTCACACCTAGGGGCAATTTTAGAGTCACCAATTAGCCTAACATGCATGTTTTTGGACTGTGGGAGGAAACCGGAGTACCCGGCGGAAACCCATGCAAGCACTGGAAGATGCAAACTCCACACAGAAATAACCTGTCTAGCTGTGAGGCAGCAGCGCTAACCACCGTGCTGCCCATGAACCTAAACACGGGAAGGGAAAACAAAGTTGTTTTTTAAATGTATACACACACACCTGTGGTGGCAGGATTCAATGGAGAGAGAGAGCTGATGGACGGGTTGGTGGAGGAGGGGAGCAGAGGGACTGTAGGCAAACCTTAAGGACAGAGGCACATTTATCATATTAGAGAGGAATATATGAAGCAAATAAATTTTGATAAAACAGTTTTTAAAAATTAGAAATATTCCTGTCATAATGAGGTTAAAATTGTAGTAAATAATTTTAAAAGACAAAAGAGATGAAATACCGGTCTGCAGCTCACTGGGCATGGTGGGGGGGGCTGTGCTGATTGACAAGCCAGACAGTGAATTTTCTAGGCCTGTGGGAACAGCAGATGCAGAGGGAGGAGGAGTCACTGCTGAAAGTTGGACCTGTAGCAGTTGAGGTAGAGAACACATGGAGGGAGGCAGAAAAAAAAAGATGCTGCTCTTAAACAGATAAGGTCACATTCATCCAACACGCAATTAATTCTAATGAGCAACACTGCTGACTAAGGTTCTGGCTGCTAAAGCATAACAGAACAGTTTTTAGGGATACTCAAGACCCTTACACACTGCACATCAAAGGAAGTGGCTGAGCCGTGGTATTTCTCGACACCTCCAATACTAACCCTGTGTAAATAATTGAAGCCTATGTCACAAGAATCGTGACGTTCTGATGACATTTTTTATTTATCATTTGTTTTGAGAGGGCATTTATTGGCGTTGTTTTGCCGGAGGCTCTCTCTCCCCTACACTGGAGCAGAAACAGTATTTACATCATGATTCAGACTCAAGCTGAGCTGTCACGAATTGTGTACAACATAATGATTATGGTGAGATTTGAATTAGTTTAATTACTTTGTGTCAATTATCAGGCATAATGCTACACTGGAGGAGAAACAGGGAGACTCACAAAGGACCAATGTGCAAGTGGTTGCATGAAGGCTGCAGAAGAGGGTGGTCAATTTTCTGGTGATATGTGGTGATTATGCTCTGTAGTCTTACTACCTCTAAACAGTTACCTCTGCCAACTTCCTAGCTGCACATTGTAGTGATCCCAGAGAGTCTCCATGTTTTACCTCCTGCTTCTCAACACACACATTGCTTCAGTAAACAGTCAGTGAGCGATAATATTATTATTATTATTATTAATATTGTTATTATTCCTCCAATCTGAACTGATGAATGGAGTAAAGTCATGTAGTAAACATCATCCTAGAAGATGGGTATAATGTTTATACTGACCTCAGTGAATCCATCCTTCAGTGGACTGAAAGGCTCACTGGGAGAATTTCCAGGGAAGCTAATCTTCTTCCCCTCCTCAAAAGGTCGGGTGGGAATCCTATGGAGGTACCCATAGCCAATTCCACACCCCAGGCTAGAAAAGAGGGTAAATCCAACCAGTCAACCTCAGATTTTTCTCAAGTTCCAGGCAATTGATCGTGTGCCGTTTAACTATGGTTTGAGAAAAATTGGGCTTTGTAGCAAAATTCAGAATGGGGACAGTTTTTGTGTACAGAGGCATAAAAATAGCACATCCCCAAAGCTCTGCAGACATAAGTGAAATGGCCACAGAAATGAGTGACACGTGGATGAAATAGACAAAGTCAACTTTCACAAATTAACTCTTAAATCAACATATTATTTCATCTTTTGAACTTGAAAAACAAACTCCTCCCAACAAGAAATTAGCAATTGTGTTTAAAAGCTTGAAGAACCCTGCTTTACTTAAATTTGGCTAAAGTGATTAAGCAACTGGAAATTACCCCACATTTGTTTACAGTTTTACAAACTTCATGTTCTACTACTCAGTCAGAACAAAAGACAAAATGTGTATCATTACCTCCCCTCTCCTCCCCAGGCACTATTAGGTGTTATGACCACCTCTCTGCAATTGTCGGTGTCTGTGTTGTACACATAGAGCTTCAGGCCTTTCCCTTCGTGGCTCTCTATCAGAGAGAACAAGTCCTCCGACTACAGATAAAGCAACAATGGAGAAGCAGAGGGGTCAAACAAAAGGAGGAGACACACAATCACTCTCAGGTGCAGAATGTGAAGCAGTGACAGAAGCAAGGACACAAGTGCTGATAAGACACCTCATTCATAACCGTGTCGGCTCCGATGATGTAGTCAGTGTGAGGTCGCAACCCAGCAAGGGCTGCTGGGGAGTTAGGCTCCACTTCCTGTTTAGGATAGAGAGTTTAAGAAACTGTTTATCATATGAAACAATATTATAAATATTAGATTATAAGGATACCTACCAGTACATGCCAAACATTCTCATTGGCTCCTTCAAAGCTGCAGAACCTAATAGAGACACCAAGCAAACCCTGTCCTCCCCACAGGTTGCTGGGTGTGACAGTGGCTTCCCGGAGCTCCAGTGTCTTAGAGGAGTAAACCAGCATTTTAACAGGTTTTTCCACACTGGCTTTTAGCAAGTCCTTCAAAGTATCATTGTCCTTGTCCTGTGGAAAACAGGGCAAACAAAAGGAATGAGAGAGCATCCAAGAAGTATGCTGTCCCTCATACGTCGTACTCTATCCTACTAGATATCACTGGTGGCTTTCCTTACCAGTCTGGTGTTATTGATGGAGACAATAAAGTCAAAGAAAGGCTCCAGTCCTGCACGGTGTCCAGGCGAGTTCTCCTGAACCTGCACAAAATTGAGAGACAATGTTAATGTTTCTACCCACTGATGGACTATAACTGACTTTCACACTTTGCATTTCAGTGATTTCCTAGTTAACAAAGAATCAAAGATTCTCTGAATATGCAACGTGACCTTGTCTCTTGACTTGCCCAGGATGAGACCAAGACCCCAGAGGTCTGCAACTGTTGTCAACTGCAAATACGGCTACTATCGCTTGACGTAACTAAAAATGGATACATAGAAGCGTGTTCGCTTGTCACAACGTGTCTCTGATTTTCGAGATAAAGTGTGAGAAATGTGTGCTTTAACAAAACCAGCCTGGCAACTATCAGTGCAGTTAACGTTAGCCCAAGTTTTGTGTCTTTAGCTAGCTAACCGGCTAAAGGCAAGCACAGTCAACTCGTTTCCCACCACGTATAAACAGACAATTTCTCAAGAAAGAAGAAGAAGTCTAAAGCATACAGCGTTTTCCCGGTATGGTGTTAGTATTGTGGAGCCGGAGGCCCCAGCAGTCATCCCCGGCCCCCTCGTCAACACACACATCAGGGGAACCTCCGCCTATGGCCGGATGCTAAGCTAACGCCTAACAGCAGACTGAAGAAGACAGAAAAACTGACCCGGAGGACGTGGTAACCCTCGGAACCTCCACCCGGTATCTCCACACTCTGCGAGCCGCCCATTTCTTCGCTCTTTAAGGCTCTTTGGGTGCTTTATGGCAGCTTATTATCACCCAGGTACCCGAATACTTTCGCGCACCGGGTAACGTTACACGTCGCCAAATGACTAGTAGAGTCATGCGCATGCGCTGTTACGTGGCAGGAAATAGGCCTCTCAACGTGTAATTCGATTTCCATTTTTCAGACGCTTTCTTGTGATTCAAGGAGACCCTTTTCATCAAAGTATGGATGGAACGTAGTATATTGACACCAATATTTCAAAACCTTGTACTTAGAAATTAATTTAGTTTTAAGTTTTTTTATGATCTATTAGTTTGGACAGAATTTCCTGCACCATTCTACCTGCCTAACGTAAAAATCAGCAACATTGTGTATGTAGGACAAAGAAATATTCAACTGCAAATTCATTCTCAAATGTTCATATCTAAATAAACTCTGTTCCATCTTCAGTATGTCTATCAATATACAATATGGAGGTAAGGTGGTAAACAAATAGATTAAATAGAATTAATGATTTTGAAATACAATAAATATAAACCCTGAAGCATGGACTTCTATAGTTTTAATAAGCACATTTAACATTTAACAACAATAAGCACACTTAACAAGTTTTAGCAGAGCAAGTTTAATGGACCTCACTGCTATAAAGGAAGACTCATATTTTGGGATAAAATTCATATACTGTTTCTTTAATAGAGGGTTCAGATTCACAAAAATCACATTTGTTACACACAGATATGGCTAAATCTGTCAGTAACCCAGATAATTTTCTCTCAAATATGTTGAAACTGACAAAGGACCTTGGCAATTACTGCCCTCTGTTTCATCTATATTAGATTCACGTGTTCATTTAGATTTTGATGTAATACTTTATTTTTGTCTGTATTTCCTCAGACAAATTTCTTCTTTATTCTATGGCACACTATGATACCAAACAGAAGAGAGGGGACGTTTCTCCATTTAAATAAGCTGAATGAGAATCTTCTTCTTTTCCTTTCGGTTGTTCCCTTTCAGGGGTCGCCACAGCGAATCATGTGCCTCCATCTAACCCTGTCCTCTGCATCCTCTTCACTCACACCAACTAACTTCATGTCCTCCCTCACTACATCCATAAATCTCCTCTTTGGTCTTCCTCTAGACCTCCTGCCTGGCAGCTAAAACCTCAGCATCCTTCTACCGATATATTCACAATGTCTTCTCTGAACATGTCCAAACCACCTCAATTTGGCCTTTCTGACTTTATCTCCGAAACATCTCACATGAGCTGTCCCTCTGATGTACTCATTCCTGATCCTGTCCATCCTCGTCACTCCCAAAGAGAACCTCAACATCTTAAGCTCTGCTACCTCCAGCTCTGCCTCCTGTCTTTTCTTCAGTGCCACTGTCTCTAAGCCGAACAACATCGCTGGTCTCACCACTGTCTTGAACACCTTTCCTTTCATTCTCGCTGATACTCTTTTATCACACAACACACCTGACACTTTGGGTCCCTCTCATTGACACACATGTATTCTGTCTTGCTGCAGCTAAGCTTCATTCCTCTGTTTTCCAGAGCAGACCTCCACTTCTCTAGATTTTCCTCCACCTGCTCTCTGCTCTCTCTACAAATCACAATGTCATCTGCAAACATCATAGTCCATGGAGATACCTGTCTAACCTCATCTGTCAGCCTGTCCATCACCAGAGCAAACAAGAAGGGGCTCAGAGCCGATCCTTGATGCAGACCCACCTCCACCTTGAACTCCTCTGTCACACCTACAGCACACCTCACCACGGTCTTACACCTCTCATACATGTCCTGCACCACTCTAACATACTTCTCTGCCTCTCCAGACTTCCTCATACAATACCGCAGTTCTCGGCACCCTGTCATACGCCTTCTCTAAATCTACGAAGACACAATGCAACGCCCTATGACCTTCTCTGTACTTCTCCATCAGCATCCTCAAAGCAAATACTGCATCTGTTGTACTCTTTCTAGGCATGAAACCATCTTGCTGCTCAAAAATGTTCACCTCTGCCGAGCTTCCACTACTCTTTCCCACAACTTCATTCTGTGACTCATCAGGTTTATTCCTCTGTAGTTGCCACAGCTCTGCACATCTCCCTTGTTCTTAAAAATGGGCACCAGTACACTTCTCCTCCAGTCCTCTGGCATCTTTTCACTGTCTAAGATCTTGTTAAACAAACTAGTCAGAAACTCTACTGCCACCTCTCCTAGACACTTCCATACCTCCACAGGTATGTCATCAGGACCAACTGCCTTTCCACTCTTCATCCTCTTCAACGTCCTCCTCACTTTACTCCTACTAATCTTTACTACTTCCTGCTCCACACCAGTCACCTCTTCTACTCTTCGTTCCCTTTCATTTTCCTCATTCATCTACTCTTCAAAGTTCTCCTTCCATCTTCCCATCACACTCCTGGCACCTGTCAATACATTTCCATCCTTATCTTTAATCACCCTAACCTGCTGCACATCCTTCCCATCTCTATCTCTTTGTCTGGCCAACCTGTACAAATCCACCTCTCCCTCTTCAGTGTCCAACCTAGCATACAAGTCCTCATATGCTCTTTGTTTGGCCTTTGCCACCTCTACCTTCACCTTACGCTGTATCTCCCTGTACTCCTGTCTACTCTCTTCAGTCCTCTCAGTGTCCCACTTCATTTTAGCTAACCTCTTTCCTTGTATACACTCCTGAACTTCCTCGTTCCACCACCAAGTCTCCTTGTCCACTTTCCTCTTTCCAGATGACACACTGAGTACCCTCCTACCTGTCTCCCTGATCAAATTAGCTGTAGTGGTCCAGTCATCTGGAAGCACCTCCAAACCACCCAGAGTCAGTCTCAGCTCCTCCCTGAAAACTACACAACATTCTTCTTTTTTCAACTTCCACCACTTTGTCCTCTGCTCTGCCTTAGTCCCCTTCATCTTCCTCACCACCAGCATCATTTTACACATCACCATCCCTTGTTTTCTGGCTACACTCTCCGCTACCAATGCTTTACAGTCACTGATCTCTTTCAGATTACAACGTCAGCTGAATGAGAATAGTCTGCTTGAAATACAATCCAGCTATGTATCACAACAGGTGTCATTAGGTGAGAAGCGGGCTACACCCTAAGACATGTCACCTATAACAGACATGTCACAGACCCTTAACCAGTCCTCATGTGGCAGCTTTAAGGTGTGTTTTTTTTCTTTGTATTGGATCATTCTGGGTGTGCAGGCAGAAAGTCAACACCAGAGGGTGATAATACATCACATCCCCACTGCTGAGGTCATGGCACTGTAAGACATTAAGCTTGAAAACTCTCATCATCACCCCTCTTGATGGATGATTGATATCTGTATACAAAGCCATTTCCCCAAAACGTGGGAGGCAGTGTAATTGTAAATAAATACAAAATGCAATAATTTGCAAATCTCATCAACTCATATTTTATTCACAATAGAAGATAAACATCATATCAGATGTTGAAAGTGAGAAATTTTACCATGTCTTTGAAAATATTGGCTTATTTTAAATTTGATGGGCACAACACATCTCAAAAAGTTGGAAGATGGTGATGTTTACCATTGTGTAGCATCCCCTCATCTTTTAACAACAGTCTGTTAATGTCTGGGAAGTGAGGAGACCAGTTGCTCAAGCTTTAGGAGAGGAATGTCTGGTGCAGGATTCTAGTTGCTCAACAGTCCTGGGCTTTTGTTGCTGCATTTTGTGTATTATGATGCGACAAATGTTTTCTATTGGTGAAAGGTCGGGACTGCTGGCAGGCCAGTTTAGCACCCGAAATCTTCTTCTGTAAAGCCATGCTGTTGTGATGGATGCGGCATGTGGTTTACCATGTGGATGGGAGCATATATTTCTCTAAAACCTTTTCAGCATTGATGGTGCCTTTCCAGATATGTAAGCTGCCCACGCTATAGGGACTAATGCACCACCATGCCATCAGAGATGCAGGCTTTTGAACTGTCCACTGATAACAAGCTGGATGGTCCCTCTCCTCTTTAGTCCATAGGACACAGCATTTACGGTTTCCAAAAATAATTTCAAATCTCAAATTATCTGACCACAGAACACATTAAATTTTGCCTCACACCATTTTAAATGAGCTTTGACGCAGAGAACACAGCAACGTTTCTGGATCGTGTTCACATATGGCTTCTTCTTTCCATGATACAGCTTTAACTAACATTTGTGGATTATACAGTGAACTGTGTCCACAGACAGTGATTTCTGGAAGTGTTCCTGAGCCCATGCAGTGATGTCCAGTGAATCCTGCCCGTTTTTAATGCAGTGCCGCCTGAGAACCCGAAGGTCAAGCGTATCCAGTTTTGACCTTCGGCCTTGTCCCTTGCCCACAGAGATTGCTCTTGATTCTCTGAATCTTATGATGATATTATATGCTGTAGATGGTTGGATTGTCAAAGTCTTCACAATCTTACGTTAAGGAACATTTTTTTGAAATTGTTTTACAATTTTTAGACGCAGTTTGTCACAGATTGGTGAACCTCTGCCCATCTTTATATTTGACAGGCTCTGCCTCTTTGAAATGTTCCTTTTATACCCAGTCATGTTACTGACCTGTTGCCAATTAAACTAATTAGTTGTCTAATGCTCCTCTATTTATTTTGATTAGTGGCAGTTACTTTTTGGGGCCTTTTGTTGTCCCTCTTTCATCTTTTTTGAAATGTGTTGCTGCCATCAAATTCAAAATGATTATTTTCCATGAAATGATAAAATGTTTCAGTTTCAACATCTGATATGTTGCTTATGTTCTATTGTGAATGAAATATGGGTTGATGAGATTTGCAAACCATTGCATTCTGTTTTTATTTTGTAAATACATGCCAGGAGAGAGGAGGCATTGGGAAATATAAAGGAAACAAAGACAGAAAGCTTGTTGCAAATGTGAGAAGAGTAAAAGAGTAGGGTGAAAGAGAGTAAACAGATGGAGGAGAGGAGAGAGGAGAAAGAGAAAGCAAAGGAAACCATAAAGAAAAGAAAAAGCTGAGTACAGCAAAGGGTTTCACAGTGGAGAACAGCCAATCCGACACACAGCTGGGAGCCAAACAAAGCCTTCTGGAGGATGATTAGGCAGCAAGGCAATAATGTATATTGTGTGTGGGTGTGTCTAGCCACTGACACAGGCAGTTCAGAGACAGAAGAACACACTGAAGAATAGACAAAAATATAACGTCTTCAGTGTGAGTGCAGTTTGTTGTGCAGCATAGAAAGATAATTTTGACACACCCAGTTTTCCCTTCCATAGACTTTATTAAAGATATTATTAAGATGGTATGATTCTGTTAAAGTGCCTGCTGAAAACGTCCTGGGAAACATTCCCTTACAGCCTGAATTGGTCACATACAGGAATCAATGGCCACATATAGTACAGTACATAGATTACCTTAAATATGATTTATGCAATTGTGCTATTCACATATGGTCCCTAGATACCATAAATACATTAACATAACTCTTATATAATACTGCCAAAGTACACATCCATTTACAATGGAAGAAAGAAAGGTGAACATTGTGCAAACACACAAACAGGAGCTCTTTGTAAAATATATCCCATTGAGCTCCTATAACATTGAGAATACAGGTTATATGCATAACAATTAATCTACTATATTACATTAGGATTTAGACAGGCAGCACAATTCGTTCTTCACAGTCTTGAGAGTAAAGTACATTCTCACATCCTTGTGCTTCTCTCTAAAATAATAAATTAATTTCTAATCTCATCAGATGGCAAATCAGTCATCTCAAAACATTCATTCAAAAAGACACACAATCACAGAAAGAAACACACAGTAGAAATTGCATCGCAGTCATTGGTAATAATAGGTAACATTTTACACATCTATAATCTTTAAGAAGTTAAATATGAAGGACAATGGATTGCTCTGATCCCCATTCTCTTTCTTTGGCTGACAAAATCACTATAAATAAACTTATCTGTTCTGTGATTACATTTACAACTGTATTACTATGTAATACACATAAAGATACGATACATATTACAATAAAATACCTGAATCTGCAAACAGTGGGAATGCAATAAACATTTGTTCTTCTATAATCAAATATCAATCTTTCAACATTGTCATAAACACATTATGTTATCACATGATTGCATGAAACACACAACGAGCCAGCGTCTTACAATTTAAAAGTTGTCACAGACTTGGGGTAGCTGTAGACATTTTAAGTCATCTCTTAAACCTCTAAAAGGGACAATGTTGCAGACTGTGAATAATTGCCGGAAGTCATCTAAAACCTTCCAGTGTACACACACTTGGTACGTACAGAGTGCACATCAGCTTATTTTTAACACAGTGCTAGCCTAAATTATAAGACAGGACACAGCCTGTGCATCACATGCCCAACTGCACACACTGCTTCAGTCCCTGGACACCAGTTTAGGACAAATAGGTTGGTGCACTGACAATAAACTTATGTACAGCTGAAAGCACCAATGATTCAAGTGTGTGTAGCAAATGTATGATACAGCAGAATAACTTATGATACTTTTATTTTGATCTGCTTTTCTCCTGCTCAGATTTTGACCTCACAAACACACAAACACACACACACACACAGATACAACAAATCAAACAGCACACATACATTAGAGCATGTTTGTTGTATCTGCACTTTCAGATACTATTTTTATATTTTGTTTGTGTAGTGAACTATGTGGGGCAGAGTTATTGAGAATCTCGACTCGTTTCTCTCTCTTCTTATTTCTCTTCAGTTGGAGAAACAATCAGAATGCTTCAGGCAAACATAGATCAGTTAGAAAGACCCTAAATCATGTCCAATCATTCCTCTGTCTGTAGCACTGTGAAGGTTTCACATCATTGGCATTTGCATTGAAAATATAACAGATAAAACACTCTAGGTCAGTTCGGCCTTTGGTCACTGCAGCAGTGATGGCTGAGTCTGGGTCTACAGGTCATGACCCAGCCTCTCAATCTCATCAACGAGGAAGTCGATGTCAGACTGGGTGACGGCAGGGTTGGAGATGACCATGCGGAAGAAGTTGACTTTATTACCCTGAGGCTGGTAGCCCACCATGGTGGTCCCGGACTCCATCATCATAGCTTTGATCTTTGGTGCCACCTAATGGAGTCAGAAAAACAAGTCAGTGCCTTGCACTTCTGAAAGGGACCTGTCATGATAAACTGAGAAGACTGAAAGACATCATACCCTGTGGAGTTTTTCTCGCCGCTCCTCACTGTCTGGCATGCCTCTCATGCTAGGTGGAATGTACCAGAAACAAACGTTGGTGTGCTGGGGCTACGGACCGAAACAAAGAAAGTTAATACACACAAAGCTTGGGACATTTACACTTATTACACACTTATTTCCTTACCAAAAAGTAAGCAAATAAGATATATATAAATATATTGTGAGTTATAATACAAATTTTCTGGCAATTTCAGCTTGCAAAACCATTAGTTAATTGTTTTAGTTTTTTCTGTCATGCCAGTATAGCTCTGTAAAATGAAAAAAGGAAAATATACCAAATTTTGCTTCATGATTGAATATAGCATTTACAACCCGGAGAATTAGGGAAACTCACCACTCCATCAAACACCATCTCATATCCCTCCCTGTTCTTGATCTTGTTGTACAGGTACTGAGACAGGTCCAGACACTTGTCAATGTGCTGCTCAAATCCTACGGTGCCCTGCAGGGCAGAAAAGCTGGTTAGGCATTAATTACAGCATAATAAATTGAGTTTAAAGCTACAGCATCTGGTATAACATAAAGACATTTGACTTTAAGACATTTTTATATGTTGGTTAAAGATCAATTTACAACTTAGCTGGCATATATATGCGTATCTGTCTACCTTCACCTTACCTTGGCCTTCCACATGAGCCAGAATTTAAATATATCGACATGTCGGCCACACTGGATGGCTTTGTCCCCTGTGTCGTATGTGACATCATATTGTTTGTCTGGTTGGAACAGGTAGCCAGCACACATGGAATTACAGCCTGCTAAGATGCCCTACAGAAAACATACACGGTTATTACTGTTAACCTGTTTATTTTTTTACAATTACTCATAGAATTTTAAAGCTAAACCTTAATCAACTGCGACTGATAAAATATATAAATGTAGATTTATTTTGTGTTTGTGTGTGTGTGTGTGTGTGTTCTGGTGGGTGTTTACTATACCTTCTCTCTGACCAGGATTGCAGAGCACTGTAGAGGCACACCCATCATCTTATGTGGGTTCCACGTGACAGAGTTGGCCCTGCAAAGTTACATTTATTTATTTTATATCTTACTTTTAGAATTTCTCTGAGAAGTTTCTTGAAATATCAGTATAGACTTATCCACCTACTCTGATGAGCTCACCTCTCGATTCCATTAAGCTTATGGCGATGCTTCCTAGACATCAGCAGTCCACCACCCCATGCTCCCTGAGAAAATGAAACAGCACTGTTAAATAAAGGCACTTTTTTTTTGTCCTTTCAGCTTGTCCTGTGAATTCAGGGTCGCCATAGCGGATCATTGTCAGCATGTTGATTTGGCACAGTTTTTACGCTTCCTGATGCAACGCTCCCCAATTTCTACCGGGCTTGGACCGGCACTGCACAACTGGGAATGGGATTGGGCTGTTGGGGGTTCATTGTCTTGCCCAGAAACACTTTGACATATGGCTGGGACTTGGGATTGAACCACTGACCCTGTGGTCTGTGGATGACTGCCTTTACCAACTGAGCTACAGCTCCCATTAAATAAATCCACAAATCCATGAAAATACTATCCCCTCTCTAATTATCAAAACAACATTACACTACTTACATCAACATGGAGCCACAAGTTGTACTTCTCACAGATGTCAGCAATCTCACTGATAGGGTCAAATGCTCCATACACAGTGGAACCAGCTGTGGCATTCACGAACAATGGCACATAACCCTGCAGTATCAACACATATAGCTTAGAGAGCTTGGTAATGGAGACTAACAAACAAACACATGAAAGAAAAGAAAATGGAAACTGACCTTCTGTTTAGCATCAATGATCTTAGCCTCCAGATCTGCAGGAATTACTCTTCCCCTGAAAGATTGTAAAGCATCATCTTAACAAATAGCATTCATACATGTGTTAAAAGCATTAACTTTCAGCAAGTTACTGCCCTGTTCAGTTCTGCACTCTGTGGGATGGGACTCCCTTACCTCTCATCTGTGCTCAGCAGAATCACGTTCTCAGTACCAAAGCCCAGAGCAGCTCCAGCCTTCTTTATGGAGTAGTGGCTCTGTAGGGACAAAGACTGGGTATGAAATTCATACTTCACAGAAATGACAGCTAAATTAATTTACTAGGTCAACTTTTTCATGATGTCCTTGATCCAAAAACATTTATTGGTAACTTCAGACTGCCTCAGTCTATAATCAATGAAGCAAAGACCCTACTTCTTTAGAGTAACTATTTTGGAGTACACGTGAGTCTGTACATGGTCACATACATGTTCAGATGTGAAAAGGACAAGTCGGGGAGCAGCAGACATGCCCTTGGTCTTGACCTCGGGGAAATACTTGTAACGCGCAATCATCACACTGTACATATTTGAGATAGCGCCCCCTATTGAGTTCAGAGATTGAGAGAGAGACATCAGCACCAACAACAGCAGAATTAACACAACTGTGAAAAACTAAACACTTAATGTTGAAAATAATTACATAACACTTTTTGTTGCTTAAATAACAAAGAATCACTTTGCACATGCATGCTGGTATACAAACCTGGTGAAAAGAGGCCATCTCCCTCTCCACTGGGCCAACCAATCATCTCTCTCATTTTCTTCAGAGTGAGCTGCTCCATCAGCACAAACACTGGAGCAATCTCATAGGTGAACCTGTCAATCATATCACAAAATGTATACATTTATGAATAACACTGCAACAGCTGAGTCATCATGAACAACTGCTCCAAAGATTCTTGTGCACACAGACACACACACACGTTTATACTGTAGATTTTGCATTAGCTCTTCTATAATTCCATCCACAAAGCACAATCTGAAGCTTGTGCTGACCGGCTAATTAAAAAGTATCTGATTGGAGACAGGCAGCAAACATTCATATTCAAATGCCTTTTTAAAATCACCCAGTAGTTTAATTAAAGCAGACAAAGCTCTGATGGCTATCTGTCAATTCTGTCAATCTCAGCAGTGAGTCTGAATGGGGCTGTTTTGAAGCCTGAGAGGACATGAGTGTGTGTGTGTGTCTGTGTGTGTGAGTTTGAGTTTAATGTGTTATGTGTGTAAGAAATAAAAACAGGAAAAGAGTGTTTTTAAGAGATTAGCAGCTTCCACTGAACCCAAAAATACAAAAAAAAAAAAAAAAAGAGGAGGAGAACATGGATATTTAGTTTGAATCGTTCAGTAAAAGAAAAAAGATTGAAAGACAAAAAGAAGTTTTAATAACAAGAGATTTGAGTGAGAAACTGGCTATAAAAAATGACAGGGTTGTGTCCAACTCTGTCAGCTAACAAAACATAATATAACAAATAACCCTGTGGATAACAAGAGAACAAAACTTCTGAAGAAGCCAAAGTAGGTTAAATGGATCAGAGAGAGCTGGCTCCTAAAGCGAGGCCTGGGCTCTTTGTAAGCTCTCACCACCTCCCACACAGACCCTTAAAACTGATCTCTGTTAACCCTGCTTCTAATGAGGCCAGTTATACAACAATCCTCCACTTCCATCAATTTAGCTTTAACACCAGCGCCACCACAATCTAAAATTAGAAGACATTTCTCCACTCTTCTATAATTCCTCTTTGTTTTCTTCACAAGTAGGTATTCTAACAAGAAGTGAAGCAGTTTAAATAAAAGGGACCGATACAGGCGGTGATGGGAACAGGGTGTAGGAGAAACAGTGCATTGAGTAAAACTCTGACAGGTGGGGGTGAAGTGGAAGCTGAGCTAGGAAATGTACAGAAAACAAAAATTACAACAAAGCAAAAAAGTAACACAACATAAAAAAGAAAAGAGAAGGAAAGCTGTAAACCCCATATTGTAGGCATGGAAAAGAATTGGCCATTTTTCTTGTGTAATTATTCCTGGTGAAGACTAATCCATGGGACTGATTTAATGGGAACACGAATTTTGGGTCAACACGTTAGCCCAGACTGTAACTGCTGGGCTTTGACCATAAAGTGATAACAGAGGATAAAATCAAAAAGCAGACAAAACATCTGAATCGGAAGCTTCTAACTGGCCTAATTTCTAATTTCAAATTGATTGACCAACCCAGGTGCCCCCACCCCCCAGCAGAGTCACAAGGTAGTAAGTAGAACGTTGTAGAACATTTATTACAAGCGAAACAGAATTTGAGGCTGAAATAAAATCGCTATCGTTACAAAAAACATTCATTATATGCAAAATCCCTGCATTTTCCTCTAAAAGATGAATTTTTACAGCACCATAACTGTTTACAATATTTTTATGATTATTTGAGTCAAACGTGTAAGTTATATATAAAACAATGTAGAATATTTGGCATTTATTACACTAAACAAAACACTTTATAAATACATTACAATACAATTGATTCTATCTGAAAAATAATTTTGGAGTTTAAAACCTTTAAATCATCTTCCAAATGTGTCACCCTATTTTGAGCATGTCACCAAGTCTCGCTACCTCCATAAAAAAATTACATATCCACTACTACTAATTTCAGAAATACAGTGATATACTGTGATTATGGTTCTTACATCCTATATCCTAGATGTCTCACTTTTAAAATCCATCCAAACCACAACAGAAAAGGGACAAAACCAGTGCACCTTTTTGAAATTCTCCTTCTCTTTGTGAGTCATTTCATGCTGTAATAACAATAATGGTGATCATTATCACAATCAGAGCCAATCATTGGTCTTTTCAGGGAGAAAATTACCCCTCAGTCACCTGCCTGTCTCCTGGGACAGCCCCTAAATGCTCTTATTATCATCATCAAGGGCACACATTGTGTATGAGTCAGTGTGTGAATGTGTGTGTGTGTGCCTGTGTGTGTGTGCCTGTGTGTGTGTCTATGTGACTAAACCTCTGAACCCTAAGCACATGCTCATCTCAGCCCCTCGAAGGACCACTGAGTCAGTCTGGATCCACACGGACAATAGAGCCAGAATAAGCATTCGGCAGGGAGGTGCAGCAGCTAGTTTCCACAGTGTTATAGGGTTTTCTCTGCAGCGGAGGACATTGTGTGTCAATATGGGGCCCAGCTGGCCCTACTGCTAAGACCGGCTCACAATGAGCCTGCAGTCAATGGACTGGAAACCCTTGCTGCTGAATCTGGGACAGCCAGAGCTGGTGAGCGTGACATTATAAAAGTGTGCAAGTGTGTGATTTCAATGGCCCTGTCTGTTGTGGGATTCTTCCAACCAGGTACTAGGATGGGAACATTTCTTGTCTAAATGGATGTAGTTTTTTAGGCTAATGTTTTGAGAAATGAGATAAATGAAGTGTCTTTGTCAGCTTTTGTTTTATTATTCTTATGTTAATCTTTTCTTAGCAGCCTGGCAGTGGAAAAAAATGAGAAAAGAGTTAAATGAGAAAACAGTATCGTAACATATGAAATGTTCGATTTTTGGGCTCCAGTGTTTTGTCTTCTGTCCCACCACAGCACAGGTCTAGCTGTATTTGCAGGTACATGTTAAATTGCACTTTGAATTTAAGTTTATAAATCAGCATCACACAAACCTGCAGATTTGTTGCACTTACCAATTGAAATGAATTATTCTGCTTTTGAATATGTTTTCGTTGATCTTGTATCACTTTTCATGCCATTTACACATTCAAATGATTATTACATCGTTTTCTCTTTCTGGGAGATTGTTTAATGACGAAAACAATTGTATGTTGCAGTCTTGTAAATGTGATGTAAATGTGCTGTAAATTATATTCTTCAGTTAGCCCTTAAAGGCATTCTTAACATTCCAAACATGGCTGTAGATAAGCATTAAAATATATTCACAAAACACAGGACTATTCATTCTACTTAGTATTAAGACATGAACTATAATGAGTAAATAAACAATGACAATAAAGCTGGTAATGTATGACCACTTAAAATTAAATGTTTGTCTGTCATTGTGATGCTGTGTACATGCGTCATTATTCGTTATTCTGATATTGCACCGTAGTGTTAGTATGATGCTTCTCATTCTATTGTTGTAATCAAACCATACACTTACAGCTAATTTACAGCGTCTGTGAGTCTGTGTTGAGGGTGTGTGTGTTGACATGGTTCATGCCCTCTATCAGACTGGGCCACCATGTAGCTGTGACCTGAGATCAATATGCAATCTAACCACCCCTGGGGCTTGGCTGCGTCGGATATACTGTACACAACACAATGGCAGCCTTCCCTCTATCAATACAAAGTCTCTGCAGGACACGTCAAACACTTATATAACTGTGGTGGAGTGAACCGAGGGGAGCACCATAAGCACTTCCACCAGGCCTGTATATTATGATGACGGGGGGCTATTTCCAGTGGCCTAAAAACAACAAATCTCAGTTGACCTGTCATGACATATATAGAGGTGTTTCCCCTGTGTAGATATGTGCTCCATGAAAAAGCACAACAATACTGTGTGACTTACATGTTAGTGTTAGCAGTAGAGGTGAGCCACTCTCCAGCCAAACCTATGATGTCCAAACCAGAGGACAACTGGTTGAAGAAGCGTGGGTGACCTAAACATGACAAACAGGGGGAATCATGATTTTTATGTGGAGAAAGCAAAAAAGGACAAACATGTTTGCCTTGCCCTGAACGTGATCAAGTCTTATAAACATAACATGATTATCATGAAAAAAAAATCATGTGTTCCTGGTCAGTTTATGTTTCCCAGATCAACCATAAAACATAAAGAATCTGATGAAGCACTGTTCAGTGTAGCACAATTATATTGCTAAAAAGGCTATAAGACATCCATTATTTAGAATGCAAATATCCAATCTGAAGACTAAATATAGAGACTGGCTGCTGCTTAACAGCCAGAGGAAGGAAAACTCAGCCAAATGTTTCAGCACCACGGACAGCTCCTCTGGCTCAAAATCCAGACACACAAATGTAAAGAAAAGCCCCCAGAACCCACCGCAGCTCAGAGTGAAAATGGGGTTTGGTTGTAGGCAAACTATACCCTGTGTGATCTATAAAACCCAAGGGACAGTTTGAGTGTTGTCGTTTTTAACAGCTTGAAACAGCCCGCGTTAGGATCCCCTCAGGCGACACTTGCTTTAATAAGTCGAGTGGAAAGAAAAGGAGGATGTCAACTGAATTACCAGGGGGGCAATAAATAAGGCAATCATCGTGATAGGCTGTACACTATATGGAAAACAGCCTTTTAATGGTCTGCGTTGAATTCTCCTCTAAATACTAAAGTTGTTGGCGTTTATATATATATATATATATATATATATATATATATATATATATATATATATATATATATATATATATATATAGGGTATTACAACATTTTTCTATGCTTTGAATTTATGTCAGCATCTGTCTGCAAATTAAAAACTGCCTATTTTGAACCCAGGGATTAAAGGGATTATGGCCTTTTTTGCCACACTTTCCAGAGTCATTTTGCTAATAAAAATAAAACGCAACCATATGATAATTAAATCACATATTCAGGCCGTCCTTGTTGACTTGACACCGCCATTTCTTCCAGCCACATCTCTGTGGGTGAACGTGTCCCGCCTACCTGTTCGGACGCCATATTTGAGTGTGTCCCTGCAGTCCACCAGGATCTGCTCCAGGGACTCGGGCTGGTCGGACAGCTCCAGGTTGAAGCCTTCCATGCCCTCCAGGAGCTGGTGAGGATGATGGAAGTCCAGCACCTTGGTGGAGCGGTCGAAAGTCTTCTTGATGTAGTTAGTGAGGATGTCGACCACTTCCAACAAAAACTGCATCGTAGGATCCTCTCCATTTTTGGCTGGCAGCAGGTCTACAGTGTTGGGGAGAGGTGGGGAAACTTTAGCCTGGGTGTAAAATACTGGGCCTATAAAAATGTCAAACATATATTAATCATTGGCCATAAAACAAGTAGCTTTTTAATTTATTATATTTTCTACAGCAGAAAATGTTACTGTTTAAATTTTATAGCAACAAAATTTTAAATAATCCAACCAAATCTGAAATTCAATTTGAAGTAACGAGCCTATGTTTGCCTCCAATAAATCGGCCATGTTTAAGGGAAATGATGCACTGCTCAGTTTAGACAGCTGTAAGCCTCACCTCTGGCGAACAGGTTGGAGAAGTCGGTCTCAGTGCGGCGGAAGCGCGCGTCCCTGTCGCTGTTGTCGCATGCGAGGAAACTCTTGTGGCCCGCGAGCCTCCCCTTCTCCTCCAGGCTGTTGTTCTTCTGCAGGAACCCTAGGGTGTTACACGGCGGAGGGCAGGAGTTATCACCGAACATCTCCATTCCACACAAAAGAAGACCAAATGGTGGCACCAAAAAATTGACAAATAAAATGAAATAAAAACATAAAACAATAGAAAAAAATGAATTAAAAAATATATAATAATATGTAGTTTAATTGCCTAGTCTACGGGCTAGGGCAGTTTATTGCATAATTAGCTTATTATCCTGCATCAGAATTGTTTTTCTGGCGGAGGCCAAACTTATATAGGCCACACACACACATACACACACAAACACACACACAAACACACGAGGGACCTCCCACACACGTACAGGAGGTTAGGCCCCACCCTGTGACATCACAAGCATAGGAGTCAGCGAGAACCCCCATTAATACACCCATGTTCTGTGTTCACAGACTGATCAGCACAGCCCGCGGTGATGACCACACAGCCAATAATTACACCCCCCATAAAAGGGTTAATGAGGTCTGAAAGGCGCCCGGAAACAATCCGCCTCTGCAGAACCTACGCTGTACGTTATAAACTGCACCATTCGTCAGTTTTCTGCATTGAGGCCCTGTATTTCTGTGGAGTAATGTGTGGGCCTAATTGTGCGCAAAACACGTGGAAGTCACACGTTGTTATCTGTAAGCTATAAATTAGGTAGTCTCATATTTTTCAGCGGAAACGCTATCTTTTTCAATAAATCCTAAATGACACATTGAAATTCAATATTTCAGACCATGTAATTGCCAAAAACTTCATGTAGAAATATCTTCTGTCCATGTTCACTCCAGTCAATCAAAATATCGTTAACACCTATCCACCTCTTTCTATCCTTTCTCAATCGATTTCTGCCACAACAAACTTTTTCGTAAGTGCTTGTAATTGTGTGTATTAGCGCATTATATCCAAATCGCATTCATTCCCTAATCCGCATGTAAAAATAAACCTTTTGTCCTAAAATGTATATTCTGCAGGTACTTAAAGAAATAATTTCTCTCAGGTCATTGAAAAATAAGCACGCCTGTCTGAAAAAGTCGCACTCCAGTTGCAATATGGTGTCATTCTGGAAGTATCTGGCATTTATAACCCATGTTTGCAGGCTGGTCTTGGAGATTTTTCTTCCACTGTTGAAATGGAAAAGACATCAAAGGCGGAGGGGCTGTGACAGGGGCTATCCGGGGCTCTCATCATCAGACCTACAGGCTAATATCCACTGACCTTAAGAGGATGGAAACACACAGTGACAGTCGAGATGCCTCTTCTCTAAAGAGCCTTTATCATGGCCTATTTTCTAAGGCCTCAAAATAGGTTGAAAACACACTGACCCATTGATTCCACTTTTATAGGAAAATAGCCCAAACGCCATAAGAATACATGACAGTACATATGCCAAACAAAAATGGTGCTTTCCAAACAGCATTTTTACAAGATATCTGAAAAAGTAAACGAAAAAATTGTGCACGGGTGCATGAGTTACATGAAGCGGCTTTTATGTGCCGAAAAAAAAAAAACACTTACCACAAATCTTCATCCCCAGTTTCCGTGTGCATCCGTGCATCCACGCATATTCGTAAGCTAAAACAGAATGGACTGTTTGAGTTTGTCGTGTGGAGGCCAGTGATGATGGATAGTGGAGCACAGTGATCACAGTGGAAGCGTGAAGCTGACGGCTCTTGGCCAGGTGTGTGAAACTGAACAGTCAGTCTTTTTTTTCATTTACGGCTTTTTACAGTCTTAACAGCGTGATAGAGGTTGTTTGAAAATGCATTATTCACCACAACACCCACTGATTATAAATAGATAAGTCTATCATTTCAGATTTAAGTTCAATCAATAGGGACTGAGACTGGCAAATGCACGCCGGCACACACATCCAGCCAAGGGGCGGACTGAAATTAACATCCGTGAAATGAGCTCACTGAAGAAGGCAGAAATTAATTGAGTGAAACACAGAGTGTGACTTGAGCGAGCTGGTAATGTCTGTGACAGGAAGTCTACAGAAGGTTTGGTGCAGAAACCTATAAGGTAGTGCGCCTCATGCACACATCATGCAGACACACACACACTCCCTGCTGCACCCGAACGCCAGCGTGGACATGCGTGAGCAGAGATGGAGCCGAAGCCAGAGGGAATCAAAATCAGAGCGCACGACAATACAGGTGGCGAATATACCTGATGGAAAACTTTCAAACAAAAAACTAATATTTAAATTTACAGAAGCAATTTCATTCTAAGACAAGCTGAAGACTAGCTCGAGGTACTGAGGCCAAGATACACGCAAACACACACACACACAGACAGACAGACACTAGAAGCCGCCAGGCGTGAGATGGAGCGTGACAGAGGGATAATGGCAACATCCAGCAGCAGTATACGAGCAAGTCGAACAAAACAAACATCTTCTTTTTAATGGTCTTCTGCTCTGTACAAATTCACATTTCAAATTACTCAGATTTTTCTTTGGAAATGTGCACGATGTGTCTTGACATCCGAGGGCCCACAAATAAAGCAACGAAAATCATTTTATTCGATGAAGGAAGAAAACATCATATTAAACTGTACTCTGGCCCTCGGGAACTGGAGCCCATTTCCTTTAACATTTGGGTGAAGACAAAAACCTGTAATTATTTCACTGCGTTGCACTGCTCAACTGCACAATAATGGAGTCGATTTTGTATACGACCAGGGCTTCAAATGATTAATTAACCCTTAGATTAATGTATACCTAAAATGGCTCAGCCGCTTTTTAAAAAATCAGCAGCAAAATCTTTACCAGAGTCTAATTCGCAAACCAACATTCTTGAGAAGATAAACGAAATGGAAAAAGGAGCTAAAATGATCTACGTCAGAAATAAAGTGCGTACTAAATAAAACATAGAGTTGTTTTTGATAAATGTATCCAAATGAGGAAAACTACCTATTAAAACTGTGGATCAGAATATTCAGTTAAAACACAACATTTAAATCAGGAATACTTTGCGATTAATTTTATTCTAAAGATATTATGAACCAAATGATCTTGGATCATTTAATGTCATTGGTTTAATGGTGCATTGTCTTCGCCAGGTCCACCGCTCGGTGCGCACGGCTGATCCGCCAGACAGCTACAGGCAGCTGTGATGGCTCTGTTTTTAACGGGAATGATTAACGACAGAGCCCACACAGCAAATGGCCCGGGCGAGACTCGCTTTTACCAGACAGAGAAAAAGGAGGGGGTCCAAGAGAGAGAGGGAGAGAGAGAGAGCACAGACAGAGGGGTGTGGGAGAAACATTCATGTTGGCCACACAGCGCACGGTAGAAGTGTCTATGAGCAAGGCAGCGAGTCCCTGTCAGATCCTGTGGGCTTTTCTAAAAACACAACCAGAGCGCGCAGGAGAGCAGCAGCTCTAACAAGGGCGTTATTAACAGGGGCAGGACTGGAAGGACCTACTTGTTGACGGAGGTCTTAAATTGGCAGAGTTGGGGTCCTGGTCCCCGCCGGTGGCTCTCGGTTCAGACGTGGCCATCAGTCCTCTGTTATCTGATCTTCAGCTGGGAAATAATGTAACTGCGAACAACACGATCCACAGTTAGGAACACAACTGGTCAGCTGAATCAAATCAGACCTCAAGCATATTTTTAATAAATGCAAATCTACTTCTTAATCCGTAGACAAAGGTATGATGAGAAAATTATGTTTTCCACTTTGAATCAAGACGCGACAATTTGGGGAGAACTGGGCAAGACGCACATCACATTTTGGAGACAGCTTTCAGTGATTAGCTCGACTTGTCTGACATTAATATAAAGAACACGACACCAAAGTGCGATAATGCGCCAGTTAAAGTTGTCAGACAGCAGGACGGAAACGAATCATTTCAATTCTCAGTTAATGTAAGTTTGTGGCTCGTTGGAGCCAAAGTAAAAATATATTGTTTCGGACAGGACTGGGCTGTGATAATCCACTGTACCAACAGCAGCTCATAATTCTACAACATGAAAACAAAAAGATGTGTACTATTACAGCGAACAGCTAAACAAAATCCAACATTAAACCAGACCCATCAGTAAATAAATATTGATAATATGGAACTGTAATATCCACATAAATGACCTATGAAATTCACACACGGACTCAGTTGCGCTTTGAACACACACATATGCCAAAACATAATCGCTCAATGTCAGACTGAACAACTAATGAATACGTTCTGCTTTCAAACGACACCGCGAATGATACGATTTGTTTTTTCTTAATGTGTTTTCACCCATATAACTTCGACGTTATGAACTAAGACAAACGATCACCTGTCTATGAAGTAATTTGCATTCTTACAAGGGCGAAGCTGAGATAAAAAAAAAAAAAAGAGAGAAGGCATCTTACCGGCTCACGGGCGCACAGGTTGTCGAGTCAAGAGAAACAGTTACTATATGTTACAATTGCCACCCAAAGGAAGAAACAATCCTGTAGAAACGATGGCGGAATACCAACAAAGCGCAAAATCCCATCCAGTAATGCGTAAGTGACCCTTTCTCTCTCAAGACTAATTTTTATTCGTTATATATATCTGAGGCTCCGGCTGCCCATTGGTCTCCTCACGCAGGCATGAGTCACAGCCTTGCCTCCCTCTGACGAGTAATGAAGCTTCCTTGAGTGCTACTGACACTCACAATCCACTTTTAGAAGCCTAAAAAGCAAAAGGAAAAACACCAGTGACGTATAAAACCCTACCCCCACCCACCCCGTGTGTGCGTGTCTCCAGGTGTGGGTGGATGTCACAGGATGGAGAATGGAGACTTCAATGTGAAATGAGTTCTGAGTGTGTTCCTCATAAATTGACCTTGGGCTTGGGCTGGGTTGTGGGTGTGATTAAGAACAGATATAGATTCAGAATATAATGCAAGTCTTTATGGATTTATTGAGTATCAACAAACCTGTGGAAGCAGTGGAAGGGGCTTTTATATATCTACCAGGGTATTTCTTACACAGGAACCAAGTGATGGAGAGAGTACCTGCATCACCCACGATCCATCCGCAAAGGTACTGACTGTAATATTCACCTTCTTCAGATGACAACATCATAATTTTTGACCTGCACCCTTTTCATAACCTTGACATGGACAATAGCACAGAGACATAGAAATGAATCCAGTCTGGGGGCCATTGACTTGGTGTCCTTGCTGTCACTGTGTCCTGGTCCACTGAATGCTCAGAGACCAGCTATTATGTTCATTGAGCCACTGCAAAATTACACAGTCGTTATCAGATGATGCTCATACCTTCTATTTTCACAAGTCGTGCGTAGAGACAACTCATAAAGATAAGTCATGTGCAGCTGTAGCTCATTTGGTAGTGCAGTTGTCTACGAACCACAGGGTCAGTGGTTCAGTGGTTCGACTTCTGGCTACATGTCGAATTGGCCCTGGGCAAGACTCTGAAACCCAAATTGAATGGGTGAACTCTGTAAAGTGCCTTGGAGGAGAGCACTATGGAGGAGACCATTGAAGCCATATGATAATAACTTCAAATATCTTACCTGCTGTTAAAATTTCACTAGAACTGATTAGTAGTGTGTGTATCTGTGTGTATAGGAGAGTGTGTAGCCTTTAAACTGCACATGGAGCAGAATCACAATTTGAGGCCCTTACATGCTTCCCCAAATTAATTATAGGCTATGTTCTGGTCATTCACACTATTATCTTATCAAAAACTGTATTAAAAACTTTGTACAAACTACAAAATGTAATAAACTGTCCAGATGCACCAACAGATCCTGTTTTGTTGGCTGTGCAGGGTCTCTGTGGTCAGTTTAGCACCTTTTGAAACACGCTCCTCTGTAACTCAGTAAGTCACATTAGTCAGGTTCCAAATTATGCTGCAGAATTCAGACAACATTTTAGAACTCTAAAAAGGAACGCTTGAGAAAGAGAAAGTGTGAACTTTAAGAATTGCTTTACACACATAAAAAATATATATTTTAACCTGCTATCCAGGTTTACATTTTCAGACATAAAAACTAAGCTGCATTTTGCACAGGCTGTTGTTCCTCTTGCCAGTGGCTGGCAACCTGTGGAGTGAGACCTTCTAAGGTGTCTCAGATACAGAATATTTTAAATACATTCTGTCGCGTGGTTTACTCTGCTGTTGCTGGGCAGACTACACCCATGCCCATAACAATTAGAGACTCATAGACATAGTTATCTAGCAAGAGGAGTTGTGTGTGCAGGTACCAGGATATGGTTACCGTTATCTGTTAGGGAGTAACATAGGGTCCAGTTGAGCAAATTCCAGTCAGAGTCCTACTATATCTGCACATATAACTCAATTGTACAGGCCTGTTAACATTTTAGAAATCATCTTTATACAAGAGGAAAAATCACAAAATTAAGAATGTAATAAAGAAAACAAATTCATAGTTTTTGATTAACTATTAATCCCCTTGTTGTTAACACAACAAGACTAAAATGTTCCTGTAACAAAGAGATATTCTTTAAAACCTCAACCTTATTACCCTTTTCTGTTCAAAATAAGGCATCACCAGCAGAATTGGAAAATAATTGCATGCTGTTTTTGTGAGGTCAGAGCACCTCTGAAAATTTAAAGCTTAAGCTTAATATTGGAAAAAGACATTGTGTTTACATTGTGGTTCCGTCATCAGTGATTTTGTGACAGAGGGATTGTGTAACCATATTTGGCAGGATGAAATACTGTTGTCATCAAAGAAACAAGTTATTTTTACCAAATACTGACTGCATTTTCTTTTACATTTTCATTTACTCTGTGCATCAACCCCAGTTTCCTCAGTGCTGGATCTGTTTTTCATTGTTGATCTCTCGTTGTTGACACCTAGCACGCCCCCACATCTGGTTCTGGCTGATTCAGTTTTCAGGTGGTTCTTCTATTTGCCTATCTAGGGCAGAGGGTGCTAGCACATCACCCTGGGCTGTGTGTGTGTGTGTGTGTGTGTGTGTTACTTAACTGTCTTTTGCCCACTAATCTACCAGCTACACTTGTGTGATACTTTATGTGTGAACCTGATGATGTCAAGAAATCTCTTTGTTTCCAGAGAGCGCCAAAGTCAAAAACCACTTTGAAGGCGTGACCTGAATTGATGTAAATGGTGACAGATTTTCCAGCCACCAGCTTAACGGCCTTAGTGAGTACAATGGGTTCAGCTGCCCATGTTCTGCAATAAGAACACATTCACAGGAATGACAGCATTTATTTATTGTTACAGGCTTTGTAATGTGCTGAATTGCTTCAACTCTTTTTGTTGAGAGTATTTTTCCCGTAGCAGAGACAACGCGTCCCAGGAAATGATACTTCAGGTTTACAATATTGCAACCTCGAGAAACTGGCCTTGTGGGCCTCAGCTGCTAAGTGCTTAAGCAGTTTGATTGTGTCAGTTTCAAATTGACCATGAATTTGGCAGCAAATGAGAAGATCATCCACATACTGCAAACATGCTGTGGCTGGGAAAAGCACTAATGAGTCAAGACTTCTGCTTAAAATGTTTTCATAGATGGTGAGACTTTCACAAAAACCTTAATATAAGTGGGTAAAGGTGTAACCTTTCCCATTAAAGTTAAATGCAAACTAGAACTGGCTGTCTTTGTGTACATGACCACTCAAAAATGCATTGGCTAAATCAACTACAGAGAAAACTGTAGCATTCTGTGAAATTTGAGGCCTTGTGTATGGGTTAGGTACATAGGGAGCTCTTGGTAAGACAACTGCATTAAACTATTCTAAATAGTGTGCAAATATACATTCTGATGGCTGATCTTCATCTTTTTTGTTGTTTTTCACTGGAATAATTGCGGTGCTCACTGGTGAATCTTCACAGGGAACCATCACTCCAGCTGCAAGCAATGATTTAAAAACTGATCTAATACCATCAGTGACCTCCTCTTTTAGGATACACTGCTGTTAACATGGTCTATGGTCAGATTTGGCTTAGGGTTAGTAATGACAGCCAGACCACAGTTTTAATAAGACCAACATCATACGTATGTTTTACCCAGAACTGTTCTGGGATTTCTTGTACAGCAGGGAGAGAGGCTGCCCCTTCTTTAGCTGGTGTGTGTTCAGGTACTGATTCATCTGTGTGCATGGTATGTGAGACGAGGGCATATTCAGTCTTGTAACAGTCTATTAGGCTGGAATAGTAAGCACCTAGTGTGTGTGTAGGCATCCAATCTAGCACTATAGTGTACATTTGCGTGCTGTGAAACCTTATTCCTTCCACTCATGTCCTTTTTTGATACAAAGAGAGAAGTGAGGTACAGAATTAGGCACTGTAAACATTTAATCTTGTTGAGATGTGTCCAACACATGGTGTGAGCTGTGGGTCTTTGCTTTTTTGTCTAAACCATTTTTGCTCATACTCTGTGTCAGGTCCCTCAAAGACATGGGATGTGCAGTGTAAATATTGTAATTTCATTAACTGTATGTGAGTGGGTGAGATGCGAGCGTGCGCATCAGCCAGAATGCTTTGTGTAACAGTTTCGTTTGTCAGCTTCCATCAATATGCGTAAAGGAGAATTTCATAGCATAATTGACACATTGATACATTTAAGTCTGCTGTTTCATCCACTTTTACTCCTTTACGTGTGGAGATTAATGACAGACCAAAATGACACATTAAACCTCTCCCCCACAATTTTGCATTTCAAGTGATAAATAAGAAGAAAGCATATTTTTAACCTTGCAAGAACAACAGTAGAGATGGCAACAATAGTCAGTCAATTCAACACCGTGGTTCCAATGGGAATGCTGTTAAATTCCTCAAACATAGGTAATGTGCTCAGATGATGAATCTTTAAATGACTTTGTTTCCTGACTTTTCATCTTGCATCATCAACAGTTCTTATTTAACCTGTGAAGTATCTTAGCACCTACTTGATGGACTGGGTTAAGTTTTAATGCAGTCACGACTCAGTCATTGAATCCTGATGATGTTGGTAATCCAGGTTTTGAGGTTGAGATTTTTACTTTTCATTTATTTTTTGCTTGAGATTGTTGACATCATGACATTTGAACATGACTAGTGCCACAATGAAGTCAATGTTTCAATTTGTTCATTATTATGGTTTATGAACAAAAAACCCACAAAACTCAGATATTCTCATCACCCTCAGCTCTGTGTTAAATGCTAATATGTTCAACATTATTCTTGTTAATATTTTTACTAAAAGCATGCTACATCCATTTATAAATACAGTCTCACAATGTGGGCTCTTGTACCGGCCTTTTTTGTACAATAATTGATACTTTCACCGCTTTATCGACTGACCTCATGAAATAGCCTTAAAAGAAATGAGAAGGGAAAACTGCTCTTTGTTTTAACTGTTCACAGCTCAGGTCTACACAAAGGCAATATCTTGGGATTAGTGGTTATTCTTTGTTTCATTTTTTGGGGTCATATGTCAAAACACTGGGGACCACTGCTTTAAGCTTTGCATACATATCATACAATATCAGCAGTATTTTTGACACTCACTGAAGTGTGCTTCAGTGAGTAATACCTGGCAGTGTAATACCTGGCAGCAAAGTCAATAAGAAAATGTAGTCTTAATGTTACAAAATTGTCATTACGTATACTGTATGAGTTATTTTTCTCATGTCAGTAGTTTAGTTTCTGATAACTGTGTTTTGTTATTCCTGTTCCATGAAAACAAATTGTGAAAAATTCTTTTAAAAAATTCAATTATTTTTGATTTTTTTTCTTGTGCTTTTTTATTTAAGCAGAAGCCAATGCCTAATGTTATTTTTCTAAATATATACATTTATGTTTGCAATAACAGAAACAATAAAATAGGCTTTGTCAAAACTACATTTAATTAGTAATAATAGAGTGTGCAAACTATTGAGGACTAAAATAAAATATTAAGATTCTAAATTATTATAACTCATTGTGACATTCCCCTGCTGAATTTTTTACGAGACGTTTAGGGAGAAACTTGGGAAGGAGGACACGGCTTGTGTCTGTTTACTTTCTTTTCTTCTTCTTCATCATTCTCTAATGATGATGAAGGCTCCTCTTCTTCTTCATCATTCTCTGATGAAGAAGAGGAGCCGCTAGAGCTCGTAGAAGTGTCCTCATCACTGCCACTATCCTCTGAGTCTTCATCATCATCATCATCATCAATGTCGTCGTCGTGGTCTTCTTCATCTTCGTCTGTGCTCTCTATTGTGTCTTCAGCTACGGGAAAAAGTAAATACATACATTTATGGTTTGTTTCGGAAAATGCAGCCTAAGTGTTTGGGTGAAGAGCGGGGACTCTCACCCTCCAACAGCTTTTTCCGGATAAGTGGAAGAAACTCTGAGGCCTCTGCATTATCAGGTTCGTAGATAAGAACTACAACAAGGAAAGAAGAGGAACCATTGGCAGACTTTGCTTGTGGCTGGTTTATTGACTGACAAACATAGAACTGATGGATACAGCATAAACATACTCATCTGACATAGTTTGATGGCCATCTGAAAGTCTCTGTCCATCATGGCTCTAAGGAACTGAATTCATAACACCCTCACTTGAATATATATTTTTTGTAATTCAGATATATTAAAGTTTACTAAAGGTAAAATTGAAACCAAGCACAGAAAATATTTAGGCACCCAAATCACAAGTGCAGTTTAGGCCCTTCGCTTAACAGCATAAAGAATGGAATCATAGATGATCTGTCGCTTCACCTCCATTATCAGCTCCACAGGAGCTTTAAGGTCTTCATCTTCAGTATTCTCTTCCCTTGTCAGTTTGTCATCCTTGTTTGCCTCATTTCTGGGAAGTGGTTTAACTAGTGGGAAAGCAAGTGTTTTTCCTGCTGGAAAACATTTTGATTATCATTGTTGTAGTCAAATTAGTTTCTTATGCAACATAGCTTACAACAACTTACCTGTTACTGCTGGGAGCTGTGTTTTTATTTGCAGCTCTTCACCAGGCACTGCAGCCGAATCTGCTTGTTTAACCCTTAAACAACATTTTAAATTGTTGATGTTTCATTGGTCCAATCATTTAATTTATAACTTACTTTATAATCTAAACTTTGATTGCAGACCTTGGTGTTATGCTCCCCGATTCCTTTGGAGAACATACTACAGGAAAACAACAGACACACATGACATTAAATGTAGCTGGGCAACCAATGCATGGATTTCAAGCTGAAACTATCTAGTGATGCTATGTTATAAACAAACATTCAGAGATTTAGAAATACACTAATTCAGTTCCAGGATACGTCTAAGCGAAACTAAAGGCTGTTTGATTGAATGGTAAAAATTACTTATATCCATACTTTTCAATACAGTATAGTGTTGTAAAGAACTGCTGCAATTTATTCATCATTAGCTGACTGAGATTATTTTTTCCACCAGCACATACCTTCTGTATTCAGCACATCCTCTCTTAAAGACCCAGTCTTTGATGTTTCCTGCCATCAAATGACAAATAAAGACATCCATTAAAAGTACAGTGGTGAAGAAAAATGTGTTCTTGTCATTTCATACCATTCCAGCGTACATCAGAATACTCACTTGTACAGAACAAGGAAGTGAATGACCAGGAAGACTTACGCTGGAGAAAAAACATAGGGTACTAGATGACAATGGTGTGGTATGAATATAGTTTATTTTTGTTATGATGGGACATTTCATATTTTCTTACCGCAGTTTATCAGTGATTGTCTTTTTTGTCACAGTGTCTAGAACACAATCAGAGTATATGCTTACCATGAAAGAATATTGACTTGCAGAAGTATGAGGCGGGAAGATGCGTTCACACTGATTTGGAAGCTAAATAACTTCTTACCATTGGGTTTATGGGTCTCAGTATGAGCAGAGGTGGCCTCTACTGTTGGCTACATTAAAAAGGAGAGGTAAAAGACATTTAAGACAATGAATACAGTCTTTCACACTGGCCACACTAGTTTGCATACTGATTTGCCCTTACTGATACCACAAACCACAGTTGTGCCTGGCTTGGGACTGTTCTTAATGGTTAAGCGTCTTTTACAAGGAAACTTTGGCATATGGCCATGGGGAGTTGTGCCACAAATCGCTAACCCTGGGGTTGATGGGCAACTACTCAACGCACCGCTACTCTGAATTGTGTGATATAATAGCACAAAAAATCCACAGTCCTTACCTGTTTCTTTGAACCAATGGGTGATTTCAATGAGCACTCTAACCTGCACAACAACAAGAAAGCATTTAATGCTTAAAGTAAAATAAAAACTCAATGTTTGTAATGGAAATAATATTCTTTATAGGTTGGTTGTCATTTTTGTTTATGTAACTTAAAAAGTAGCTAATTTTAAAAAATGGCTGTTCAAACAGCACATCATGGCCATGAAGAACAAGTAACATTACATCACATTATTGAATTCTAAATCATGCTTTACATTTTTACTCAAATAAAAGTAACTTTTCTTTTATTATTTAGAAGTACATATCACATAATTGTCTTTAAAGTTTTTAAGGCTTATTGGATTTGAAGTTTGCCTAACCATTATATACGGAAGCAACATTTTGTTTCAGCTATTTCAGCAAAAACAAACTTTTTGCCTTTTTTGCTTGGGAAATCCTTTCAGCGCCGAATAGTTTTCTATCCACGCAGATAAATTAGCAGTTAACTAACGCTGCATTTACTTTAGCCCAATTAGCTTAGGCTAACGCTTTATCAGCCTTCATTAAGTGCAATTCTTGATCTGTAACATTAACGGTAACATGCTGCACGTTGCTCACCTTTTCGTGAAGGAAAACATAGCGTTCAGCAACTTCTGGATCTTATATTCTGTTGGTTTCTTCACATCTAAAATATGCAACTGGGACGTAAACTACTGTTGTCATAACAACGGGGACACGCTGAGTCAGTGATGCCTTCAAGTACCGCGGGACATTTAGCCGTTATAATCAAACAAAGTATTCATTTGTTAGTTAAAGTTCGGGTTTGTTTTTTTCTTCCCTTTTTCTTTATTTAAAAAGAGTTTACAACAGACGAAGGCAGTGGCATATTTCATTCATAAACAACTGTTTATTGTAAACCTCATTTTATCATCTTATTGACGGATGTTGAAACTTTTTGCTTTGGTTTCGGTGCAGCTCTTTGGTTTTCTTCTTTTGGAGCAGAGAGTGGCTGCTATTTTCTTGAACACACCCCTTTTAACTAATTGCCCAATTGCACAACCTTAAGAGCGTGCATATCATGAATGCTGGGTCTTGTTTGTTTTCTGAGAATTTACTGCACCTACTGGTAACTTGTTTGCCACGTAGCAATAAAAAATATACTAAAAACCTGGATTATTCTGGTTAGTCACATTGTACTGCTATTCTTTTGAACAATCCTGCATATCAACAACTACGTCATTACAAGTAGGAAATTTCAAAATATCTACAAGTTTAATTTCACTAGTTAAAACTATATTTAATATGCTTAAAACTCCTTAAAAAGTGTAAGTTGCCATTTTAACATTTGATAGCTAGGCTGTATATATTTTGCAGATTTCTGTAATTCAGATCCTCCTGGTCAAAACGATAATAAAAAGTTAGATATCCACAGCATCATTCTTCCTGGGAAAAATTATGTCACATCTGGAATGAACATTCAGGATATCTACAATAGAATTCTCATTCCTATTTTTAGTGGAGTGACTATTGAAATATCACATATGATGCAAAATACACTTTATGATCTTTTATTTTTTAAAATTTGTATGAGTCTGTGGTGTCTGTAGATATACACCAAGACATAAAAGTGCATTTCCTCCCTTTTTCATTTTTTCCTGTTTTCTGAAACCACCCCCGGAACAGTCCAGTGAGAAACCCTTCTTTTAAAGACACAATTATATAAGTAATTTGCATAGTCCCAATTCCTTCTGCTTGTTCTCCGAAGCAGAAGCAATGTCCAAATTTGTGATCAGGAGGAATAGACAGAATTTCCCAGAGACACTGTGTGAAACATTTAAGACCAGTTTAATTAGAGCATTACATTGGATGGTGGTAAAATAGCATGTTTCTCTAACATTATAATGCAGTGTGACACAGTAAGCTTGCAGCTCAGCTGTGTCTTTGGCCTACACAGGACAATGTTTGTAAAGTCACATTACTGCATTTATTGTTATTATTAGTGACATTGTACTGCAGATCTAAAATGTTAACAGGAAAACTATTAGCAGCTTTGTCTCCTTTCACCCTGTTGTCTCCTAACACCACCAGACTTTTTCACAGTGTCATATTGTGTTTTGCTTTCTATTTCTTGGAATACTGTGCAGGTAAATTCTTCATTACTTCTGATTTATGAATATGGTCCATGGTCTTTGCTTTTATTTACACTTTTGAATTTTTTTTTTATTTTCACTGTCCTTCAAGCAATGCCAACCCATCACAAACACCTAGAGACATTTGTTTTCAAGGCCATGAAGGGAATGCTGAGCCAAACCAGAAAGGACTGAGCTGTCATTCTGTAAGTGTTACATTTTTTAATTTTTGAATTAAGAATACCTTTGTAATGCACATGTGGTGTTTACTATTCCTCTCTCATGTTATGAAATGTGTGCTGAATGTAATAAATATAAATATACTTGAGAAAATGCATAGATTTGATTAGTAAAAAGTCAACATTACACAATTAATAAATAACTAAATCAATTCAATTCAACTTTATTTATGTAGAGCCAATTTACAACAAAGTCATCTCAAGGCACTTTACAGAATAAAGTCAAGACAATAAAGATGTATAGGGAAAACCCAACAAATCCTATTGAGCCCTAGGCAACAGTGGAGAGTAAAAACTCCCTTTAACGGAAGAAACCTCCAGCAGAACCTAGATCACGGTGGGCAGCCATCTGACTTGACCAATTGGTGTGAGTGGAAAGTGGGGGAAAAGAAAAGAAAAGAAAAGAGAAACAAAAAGCAACGACAAAACATTGGGCAGGTTGGTAGGACCAGTGGCCGGGGACACCTGCACAAAGGGACAGAGAGAGGGAGACAGAGAAAGAGACAGACAACTACAAGAGAAAGAACACACAAAGTTAATGTCATATAGTGGTGAGAGGAGAGGGTGAGAGGAGAGGACAGAGGGGCAAGAGGAAAGTAGCTCAGTGCATTGGGGGGGTCGGTCCCCCAGCAGTCTAAGCTAGTCTAAGCAGCATGGCTATGACTAAAAATAAGTTCTATCAAAGAGGAAGTTTTTAAGCCTAGACTTAAAAGTAGAGAGGGTGTCGGCTTCCCGAATCTAAACTGGGAGCTGGTTCCACAGGAGAGGAGCTTGATAGCTAAAGGCTCTGCCTTCCATTCTACCTAGGGAAATTCTGGGAACCACAAGTAGGCCTGCATTCTGAGATCGAAGTGGTCTACTGGGATGATATGGTGCTGTGAGGTCTTTTATATATGATAGAGCTTGACCGATTAGTGCTTTATATGTAAGAAGCAAATTAAATTCTATTCTAGATTTCATCGGAAGCCAATGGAGAGAAGCTAATGAAGGTGAAATAAGATCTCTGTTGCTAATTCCAGACACTCTTGCTGCAGCATTTCGGATTAATTGCAGGCTTTTTAGGGAGCAACTGAGGCATCCTGAAAGTAGGGAATTACAGTTGTCCCACCTAGAAGAAACAGATGCGTGGACTAGCTTTTCGCCATGACTTTGAGAAAGGATGCTCCTAATTTTGACAATGATCCGTATGTGGAAGAAGGCTGTTCTTGTTTTATATGTGAGGTAAAGGACAAATCCTGGTCCAAAATAACTCATAACTCCAAGGTTCCTTGCATTAGTACTGGATGCCATAGTTAAAATACTATGTCTTCAATTTTATCTGAGTTTAGAAGTAGGACATTTTGGAACATCCAGG
This sequence comes from Channa argus, assembly GCF_033026475.1. Classification (NCBI taxonomy): domain Eukaryota; kingdom Metazoa; phylum Chordata; class Actinopteri; order Anabantiformes; family Channidae; genus Channa; species Channa argus. The sequence continues at coordinate 10,707,296 of NC_090210.1, forward strand.
CCTTTATGTGTTGTAGGCATGCTTGAAGCTTGATTAATTCATTTTTTTTCATCTGGTTTCATACATAGATATAGCCTGATATCAGCATAGCAATGGAAATAATAACTAACATAACTAACCTTTGTGTGCGTGGAAGATTCCTCATCAACATGACCAAATTGGAATCGATCTGATAGACAAGATTAAAACCAACCTCGTGCAGTTCTTTTAATCCCAATTTCATGTTCCAGTCTCTGTAATAAAATCAAATCATAGATTAGTAAAGCACAAAAAAAAATCTAAAATGCAAAACAATTATCAGTGTGTCTGTGTCAAATATTTTACAGAGCATGTAAATAATGGACCCAATCGTAGAGGAGGTCTTTGTGGACCTGACAGCAGAGGACCTGTGTGCACAGCATAAGAAGCCAGACAAGCATCGCCAGCTTGGTGTCACGGTTTAGCCACGGGGCAGTCTGAACCTACACTGCTGCCTTGGTCATCAGGAAACTTGCTGGGAATAACAAAGTGTTCTCCCAAGAAGCTGCAGCATCAGCTCACAAGACTCTGACATCTATGATAGACATAACAGATAACATGAATTGTGAACATTATGTAAACAAAAAACCACAGCTGAATAAAAAAACGCGACTCTTGTTTGACACATAGCGTCTGCAATAAAGTCCATAGAAAAATCCCATTGTACGGGTACAAGATTTAAATGTACAGCTGGCTGCAAAAGTGTGCATTCTTTTTATTTTGAAATGGAAAAAAGAAAAAAGAAAAAATATATAATGCACATTTACCTTGTGCCAATGTTCCTTCATTAGAAATGAGTTAAAGGTAATTATTATGAAGTGATGAAGAGGGATGCATACATTTCCGTCCAACTGTATATACAAAAAACAAATACTTTACTACAAATGGGATTAAACATTTTAAGTCCACAACTTTCCAAATCCAAATTAATTAAAGTTTATTTTGATATTGTTATATATTGTTTAATTTTTATTTCCTATAAAGTCAATTATTTTTTGTTTGTATTGTGGGAGGAAACTGAAGCACTCACACAGACATGGGGAGCAGGAAGACTATACAGAAACAAGCTGCTTGAAGACATCACCTTGTGTGAGGCCACAGCATTGAGCCACCCTGTTGCCCTGAAGCACTATGAGCCAATGAAAACATGGTCCTCGCCTGCAGGACATCTAAGGACCATATTTTTATTGGCTCAGTGCTGTTGTCACTTTCCACTGCTGGATGCTTTTTAAAGAGAGCTTTAGATGTCAAATACCATCATCCACAAATGGCTCATCGATATATTGTGGGACTTGTGAAGATGATATGTCATCTGCACAGGACGTCTTGATCTGATAAAGATTCATTGGTTCCTCTACAACCTTGCCAACTTTGCCAGTGTGATGTGCAGGCTGATTTGTCTTATCAAGCTGCTTTTGAGTCTTTGCTAGGTCTTTCTTCAGCTGATGCACCTTCTGAGTCCTTTCATTTAACAATTGGAGATAATGACCTTCGTTACGGTCCAATAAATCAAGTGTGTTCACAAGCCGCTTTTGTGTCTGTTTCAGCTGAGTACTTTCCTTGCGCTGGGTCTTCTCACAGAAACTTAACTTTCTTTGCAGAAAGTTGACCTGCATCTGAAAGGCAATCCTATCGTTTCCATCCATGAGCAAAGTATCTTCACTGTCTAAGTAGCGTCTTTTGAGAGTCATGAATCTGCTTGTGAAAACCCGAGGCTCAAAAAAGACAGACACGCACGCGTGCAGGTCCTCCTTGAAGCGCAGGTGGTAGGTCTCCAGTGCTCTGACCTTAGCCTTCAGCTCCTTGAGATCTGGCTTTGCAGCCTTCACTTTGCCCTTGAGAACTCTGATAGTATCATACAGCTCCATGGTTGTCCTCTGGCTTCTATTTAACTCATCTGTTTTTTTAGTCAGTTCGGACTGTAGCTCAGCTTTTTCATCCTGCAGACACTGGTTTGTGTCTGTCAGCTCATTTATTTTCACAGATGCCATAGCGTTAGTGTCTGTTTCTCTAAACCACCTATCTTGAATATCTTTCTTTTCTTTCTTTAAAAAAACAATCTCTTTATTTCTGCTGTCTAATACTGTGTTTTTTTCTGCAAGAGTGCCTTCTAATTGGGATACAGTTGTAACCAGACTTGCTTGACTCTTTATGATGTCTTTTTGTTTTTTTATCTCATTTTTTAGCATAATTTCTTTCATTTTCTCCTTCTCTCTTAAAACCTTCTGTTGTTCTCTCTCTTCTTCAAAGTTCTTTTCTTTTGATATTAACTCATTCTGCAGCTTCTCTACAACCCACTTGTGGCTCACCTCTATCTGACTGAGCTGGTTCTTCATTTCGTCCAGCTCACATGCATGTTTTTGGGCCTGCTTAAGCAATTCATTAGCTGCTTTCTGTTCCTGCTGTGCCAGCCTATCAAAAAAGTCTGCTTGCATGCGGGCTATCTCATCATCTTTCTTTTGTAACTCTTCTGCCAATAATTGTTTAAAATTTGTATCCATGTGACTTATCTTCTGTTTGTATTGTGTGATAATTTGTCGTTGCTTCTTTTCTTTCTTGTCAGTTAGGTCCTTCAAAAGCAGAGTAAGTTTTTCTATTTCCTTCTGGCATAGTTGCAAGCTTGCTTGTAAATCTGTTTCCCTTTTCTTGGAGGCCTCTGCATCCTCCTGAAGGGCCACAATTTTATCCTCTAGAGACTTGATTTCACTGGTTTTACAAATAAGTTGCTTTTCCCAGAATTTCATGTCTCTGTCATATTTCTCCTTGAGTTTGTTAAATTTCCACGGGAGAACATTTGTGGAAATTTCTGCACTGTGACTTACTTGCTCCATAGTTCTGGTTTATACAACTGAAGTACTGACACTGTTCAAATACACTTCTAAATTTAGCTAATTGGTGATTTGTACAACAGCTCACAAGTACATAACTTCAAAAAGTTCAAAGCAGTTTAATGACGTCACACAGTTCCTTTGATTCCAAAGACTTGCGAATGATGTCACGGCACTCGCCCCATTTTTTAGGTGGTGGGGGGAGGGGGGCATAATTTCAAAGACACAGCTCAAAACAATATAATGACATCACAGTTTCTTTGATTCCAAACACCTGGATGTGATGTCACGGCACATGCACCATTTTCAGGCGGGGACAAGCGGTTAAAATAGCTAAAACCTATATTTACACAGCCAAACCGAAAATACTTGGAAAAGTGGTCTACTTTTAGACATAAAGCTACTCAATTCATTGTAAAATGTGCCTTCAAATGTCTCACATTCCTTCTGCCATGACAAAGTCTATGGGAGTAGAATTGTAGCTTAATTATTTGTATATGTAAAGGAATTTGTGCATGCATACTCAGACTTGTGTGTCTGCTGAGATTTGTATTTCAATTTGTTTGTGTGTCTGTGCACAAACCCGTAATTGTAAATATTTTTGTGTATGTCGAATAATGTGCAAATGTATCTACTCAAAAAACTAAATGTAAATGTCTAATTATTGTGACTTGTCCAGTCACACATATGAATAGTTTGCCTGTGTGGTTTATCGTATTTAACATGAAGGGAGATTAATGCTCTGGCTTGAGGCTCTTTTACTGAATTCACATCCACACTGGTTTATATACACAGCTGCCAGGGAGTTTGTTATGGCCCGAGAGTGGGAAGGCCATCACTTCCACAGTCATCGGACCTCAGTCCAACAGGTGTCTGCAGGCAGATGTAAAGTTATCTATATCTAAAGTATCTTCTGATCTATATGGCTCAGGCAGTCCATGAAGGTCACTTACCTTTTTTGTATGTGGGTTTTGTCTACTAAGCCTCATGTTGATTGGTGGCAAAGAGAATGCCCTGACATATTCAATCAAATATGCAGAACTTTAAACAAACATAATGTGCTAAATTGTGATAGAAAGATAATATTTAATTTCTGATTTTGTCACTTGGTTGTCACCTCCTTAGTTTGTCTTGTGCTTCTGGCATGTTTCTCTTTATTACTAATCCAAAGTCACAATCCACACATTTAAAATTAAAGAGCTACTCAAAAATGCATTTAGATGAATAGATTTGAATAGATTAGATTTTGGTCATTTAAGCTTCAATGAAGCACTGACATAAGTAGGTTCACTTTCATATGTACACTAGGTTTTAGAGTGTATCAGCCCATTCCCATCCCCAGCTGTGCAACGCCGGTTCCAAGCCCAGTAGAAATTGGGGAGGGTTGCACCAGGAAGGGCATCCAGTGTAAAAACTGTGCCAAATCAACATACGGACAATGATCCGCTGTGGCGAGTCTGAACTCACGGGATAAGCCGAAAGGACAAAAAAACAAATAAATCCATTTGTCCCTTGTCAGTCCACCTTTTTCATTTGTGTAGTGAATTGGGATTGAAGCAAGTAGCAGCCTCTCTATATCACTTATTGCAATACATTTAAAGGTCATTGAGTTGTATTGATATCTGTACCTATTATGCATGGTACAAGGAACTTACAAAGCACAGCCACCGATTTTGTGCAAATACTAAAAATGGCTCTAGCAGCCTTTACTTTTTTCAAAGTATGTTTTTTAAAGAGAGGGGTATGATATGCAACAAAAGTCCACCCAGCAGGATTTGAACCAGGTACATTGCAATTATGTGGTACTTGCCTCAAATGCCCCATAGAATTTTTTTAATTAGTTTTTTAATTAGTTATTTAAAGAATTTAAAATTTTTCTTTGATGTATGAATTAACAGTAGAATTATTTATGAGATTTGCACCTATTATTACTAACGAGACAATGATGATGACCACCTGTGGCAGACAGAGGAGGTGGGACTTACCTAAGCAGGAAGCATTTAAGAAATAAGAGCAATAAAATGGGCCCTGTTTATGTATATTCCTTTGAACTCATGAGTTGACCAGGTGCTGTAAAATCCAGAATCTTGCAGGCCACAACACAAGCTATATACAGCAGTGACAAACCAGAAGTCATATTTTGGCCTCTCCAGTGCTTTGCTTTGGTCTTCTGAAACTCTGCAGTATCATTTTATATTTGTTTAAGGTTCTGCACATTTGATCGACTACGTCAGGGCATTCTCTTTGCTACCATCTACATGAGGCCTAATAGAGAAAACACACACAAAGATGAAAGTGACTACATCCAAAGCGTTGATCCCTGATGCCTCTCCAGCACTCTGCTCCGTCCTTCTGAAACTTTGGAATGAGATAATATATTTTAAATAGATGGTGATTGTGAGTTCAGTGTGTAGTAAATTTACCTCAGATGCTCGTACATGTTTCCGGCGTGGGACAGTTGAACAAGGTCAGGAACTCAGTCATAGTGCAGGGAAATAGATGTGTTAAACACAAAGGCAATATTCCCTGAATAATAAGGCCAGGCTAATAGGTAAAACTGGTCCACACCCACAGCTCTGAGGTTGATTGTACCTGTCTAAATTGAAGGTTTGGATTCACATATGAACAGTTTAGGGACTGTACTTGTGATACTTCTATTTCTGTGGAAATACCAATGTGGTACAAACCACACAATAATGAAGTGTCCCTCCTTTTATTATGTAAACTTGTTTTATGTCAAATAAGCACGAACTGTAAGGCACATTGGGAGAAGAACCGTATCTCTGTAAACTACTATTCTACTCCCATAATCCCACGTAAAAACTGTGTAAAATCAACATGCGGGCTAATGATCCGCTGTGGCGACCCTGGACTTATGGGATAAGCCAAGGCAAAAAAAGTCAATCTAAGATGTGTCTCCACCTCCTTAGTCTCAACAGCTCTTTACCAATATGGGAAACCGGTATAAACAGAGGGGGTGAGCGGTAATCTATCAAAATTCAAACACATCGTAACAGTAGAAATCTTTTATATAAATTGAATATGTTACAAAGACGTAGCTGAGTTTTGATGGGTATTACTATTGAAAGTATTATCATTAACAAATATGTTACAAATTGAAAACATATAAATCCTAGAAGGCACTGTGACTTTTATTAATCGTCTGTTTGCCCCCACACTACATTTTATGTAGCCAGAATCTTCAACCTTACTCCTCAGACTGTAGGTCAGTCAATCAGTTGTGATGAGGAATGAATGTTTGCACTGAGCTTCTGGTTCGTTTGTGCATTGACAATTTCTATAAAGTTTGACGATGGTTGTATGCTTAGTGTTGACAAAAAGATAAGTTTTCTTTTTCAGATGCTACACTCCAATGTTAACAAGAGGGGGAATATGAATAACATGGAGCCACAGCTGCCTGGAAGATGCAGACATGATTGTGTCAGTTGTACAGAGAAATTATGTGATGTAACATTATCCGTAGTCCGTAGGCCAGTCACCCACAGCACTACACACCATGTAAAATAAGACAACAACAATATGAAAACAGTTAGCATTACCCACATCAATCTGTGAAACAAAGGTACACAGCATTGTTTACTTACCAGATACAACAAGTGGGGTTAAAACTTAGATCCACTGATTGAACAAATATGCTTATGGCTGCTATTGTGTTTTGCTAAGAGTTCTCAGTAACCATGGAAACAACAAGAATGCTTTGTAAGCCATGGTGCAGGTGATCTGGACATCCAGATTCATGTGTCATAGTTGAAACTTCATAAAGACTGTGAAGGGGACGTGGAGGCCATAGCTCATTTACATTTAAAGATGCACATAAACCCAAAACTCTGCCAGCTTCCTAAAATACAGAGAGTTTCACACATGCCAGGAAGCATGATCTGACTGGTATTTCAGCTTGAAAATGAACACACACACATTACTTAATCAGCAAACTTATGAGAAAGGACAAAAAAAATCAACAACTGTGTTGGCACTGTATTCAATCCACCTCGCCACATGAAACACTTCCTTGTGTGCCACCATGGCAGATTGCTGTGTTCTCACAGAGACTGTGTTTTCTGTCAGACTTTAGGCCAACTTTGGTTTAAAAATGAGGAGCCATTGCCTCATTAATGATCTCTCTTTTCATTGATTCTTTCAATCAGCTGCACGTTCCTGTCTGCAGCCTTTTGTTACGCAAATGCTCAGTTGGAGAAAGTCGATTAGAAACCTAGTTACAAGTACACGTGGCACAGAAATCAGCGTTCTCTGACAGTAACATACCTGGAGAAACCAGGTTTCCCTAATCCTATACCCTGGTTTCGGAAACAAGCTTTCTTATTTGCATGAAACTTAAGACATGAGCTTTCCTGAGAAAGCCGACTATAACCTCTTTACATTAGTGTGTGTCTGTGGTTTATAGGTCAGTATCTCCTCAGCTCTTGGCTGTTTTGTTTCACAGTTGTCTTAATAGTTCAAGAAGATATAAACAGACTGACATGCTGAACACTCATCCTTTCCACAGAACCCAAATTAGCACAATTGACAGGCAGCAGAGTGAAGTCTCTCAGACTCAGGCGCCCCTTCTCCCACCGCCCAGATGCCTATTATGCACAAAATGCCACTGAACCATATCCATGGTATTATGTACATGTGCTTGTGTGTATGCTGTATTTCTGTGAGTTTAAATGTGAGGAAATCAATCTTATCTAGTGAAAATCCATACACAGTGAAGGCATACAAGGACACCCGTGAAATTACATTTAAAAAACAGTACATAACAATGAATGTTTATTCTGAAAGAATGTAAACTACTGTAGCACGCCTCTTGTCTGATAGTCTGTTTCCTCAGTCTGTCTATGTGTGAATGGTTGTTGCCATGTAACCAAATTACTGATGAAAATGACATTAGAGTGGCTATGCCTCTTGTCTGTCGATCCTTCAGTTTTTAGTAATGGGGGTAATTTAGTTTTTCTTTCTGTAGTGTGTTCGACCACAAATCTGTGTTTTGGACAGAACTGAGCAGAGTAACCCAGGGACCTTCTAACTGCCTTATAGGCAGATGGTCTTTGGTTTAAATCTGAACCTCAAAACTGGGTCTGGGTCTGGTTTTCTCTGGGTACTCTGATTTCCTCCCACAGCCCAAAGACATGCATGTTAGTTATGTGAAAGACTGGTGCCCTGTGCAGGGTGTACCCTGGACACTGGGTAAGCACACAACTCATGACAATAAGACAAAACAAAAGCTCATAAAAAAGCACCCCACATCTTTGGCAGATAATTATGTGATATTTGCTATTTGTTATAAATAGAGCAAGAAATAAGGACTTCAGGCCTCTTTAAAAAGTTTTCTGATCCTGTCCTGTAACTATTGATTTTCCATCAATTTAGAAAAAAAGAGTCTCTTGATGTCTGATGTCAAATGCTAAACACCAAGGAAGAATGTGCATTAGAAAAGCTGATCTAAATCTTTTTTTTAATGTTGCCCTCCTTCACTCTGCAGAACAACTGTGAGATGGAGGAACACTGGCAGCCCATCAGGCACACCTGCCATAGAAGGTTGATGGGAAAATATATTCCATACAGACGACATGATAACAGAGTCATTTCACACTTCACTGACTCTCCACACAAGTGTGTGTATGTGTGTGTGTGTGTGTGTGTGTGTGTTGGAGGGGGTTTAGAGAGAGAGAGAGAGAGAGAAAGAGAGAGAGAGGGAGAGAGAGAGAGAGAGAGAGAGAGAGAGAGAGAGAGAGAGAGAGAGAGAGAGAGAGAGAAAACCAGCATACACATATTAGGGTGCTGGTGGGCTGTATATACAGTATGTGCCTCACAAATTTCAATATGATGAGCCCTCAGGCTGTCTTGACAGCAAATGAGAAACAGACGGAGAAAAGGGACTGGAAGACACATCACACTCCTTCAGGACATTGCAATGCATAATGTGAAGCATGAATTTCTGTGATGAAATGCCACTGAACATATTGTCCTCGAAGTAATCTCATTAACAAGGAGCAGCATTAACAAAATAAAGCAGGATCATGTATGTGTGTGTGTGTGTTTGTGTACATGTATTTGGTTTTGTACGTAAATGTGGCACACCGATGTTACTGTGTCCTCAGGCACGCATGCTTATGAAGCATCTGCCCAGCTTTATCAGTGTGGTGTGGTGTATGACAATACATCCTTACGCCTCACAGCCTTTCACAGGCTGAAGGCCAATAATAAATGCAAATTACAATCAGACGAGCAGATCGGTGCTGGAGAGGATAATTGCTCCATTATGGTCATATGTGTGGATGGATGTGTGTGTCTTGTATAACAGAGAGAGAGAGAGAGAGAGAGAGAGAGAGAGAGAGAGAGTAGAACGGGGTTGCCAGATGCCAGGAGCTGACGTCAAAAACAGACTGCATAACAGTAGGACAAGTGAGGTGTTACAAATATTGATTTATTTGTTGGACAAAAGTCTACTTTTCCATTATGAGGGCAGAGTAAGGTTAATTGAAGTGTGTGTGACATAACTGCAAATCGCAAATCAAAATGTCTCCCAAATTTCTCTAAATGCCACTGTCAGTTTGAAATACAAGCTGCGTGTAGTGAATGCACACGCAGAGCAGTAATGCACCATCATTTGCCATTTAATTTATTAAGATTGCAATTGGCTTCATAAAAAAAATCCTTGTCCTTTTCTACAGCAAACATTGTTTTTTTATTCAACCTTTATACAGTGAAGAGGGATAGTGAGACAGCATATGATGAATTACATGCATATAAGAGCTCTGGGAAATCATAACTCTGTACTGTACATTAATTTCCAGTGCACATGGTTTTGGGTGTAAAAATAAAAAGAAACTACCTCTTCCTTCTGCATGTCACAGAAGGGTTTGTTCTTATTCTGTATAAACAATTTTGAACTACTTGACAGAGAAACCACTTCTGAAACCAATTATTAATTTACTTGTGATTCTTCTCACACCTTCTAGTCAGATTCACATTATCAGTTCATTTCCGTCATTACCTGTCCAGGAAATCATCTTCGCCTCTCTACCTTCTTTGCTTCCTTTATTTTAATTGTCATAAGCATTGTGTGACCACACACACACACAAATACACACTAAGGTGACATCAGTTTACTGTATTTGGTCCATTAAATCGCTCCCTTGTTTGTGTCCTCGTAACATGAGCCAAAGGGTTTTTACTGCTAATATTTATATTACTACACATGCTTTGATTTTAACATGAAATCTATCTGATGGCTCCAGCCTCTGGGCACTTCAGTGTGTGTGTGTGTGTGTGTGTGTGTGTGTGTGTGTGTGTGTGTGTGTGTGTGTGTGTGTGTGTGTGTGTGTCATCATCGTAATCATCATTGTCTTTAGCTTTGTAAGCATCCTTTCAGTTACGCTTTCCATTTCCCTGTCACACAGCTCTCTGATGGTGCTTGGCCATCTGTCTCACTTTCAGCCCATTCATCATTTCTTTACTCATCAACTCAGTATTTCTTCATTTTCTTTCCTCACTCCATCTCTGTCTATTCTTAACTCATCACCCATTTCAGAGGGGTTTTCTTTCCACCTCTCCCTTCCGTTCCATCCATCTGCCTCTCACACTTTTGCCTATCCGTTCTTTTCTTTGCTTCATTTTCTGCTTTCTGCAGGCCATCCAGCCATAGATTAAACAATTTCCATGAATAAGCCTGTAATGTAGTCACTGAGCTCTCAGTGTGGGCTCATTTTATCAAAGATTTACCCTGTGAGGGTGCCACCACAACAAAACTAATGTCCTTAAGTTCTGAGATCAGAAAACAAAGCTGTTCAATCTCTAGGACAATTGTTGAAAACACAGAAGAGTTTGATGTTCAGACCAAAATGCTTTGTACTCCCAAGTTAAGTCTAGCAACGTTTACAAAAGTCAATTTAAAAAGTCATACTTTGAACAAATACGTAAACACACATTCAACCTGTCTAAAGTGCAACTGAGCTTTAGAAATAGCCAAATTTGACCGTGAATAGCCGGCGTGGCACAGCATGCTAAATTATTGCCATAAAAGTAATAGAGATGGTTGCACACTAAGTTTCAGTACTGATGTATCCTACGTGTCAAACACAACCGGTCTGTTCTAAAATCAGAAAGACCACAATTCCCAAAAATATTGGTCACATCAATAAATTATTTTAATATGATATTTTTTGTAGCATGTTATCATGAAGAGTATCTAGATTTAGAACCCTTTTCAACTGCACAAAAGCTTTGTCTCCATCCCATATTTTTCCTCTAAGCACCCCTCTCCTCCCCAATCCTCTCGCTGACTCTTTGCTTAACCAAATTAAAAGCTTAAAAGAAACTCGTGGTCATGTGGTTCTGTCAGAATTAGAACGAGACTGGTAATGTCACATTAAATGCTTCTCCAACAGTATGACATATGGTACTGACAGACCTGGAATGAAACCACTGCAAATGGATGGGTGAATGGTTTGTTTTATTGTTCTGTATTATCATATCTTGCTACTTAAACACAGAAACCCAACATAAACATACTGTATTTCCACCATACAGTTAAATCCATCCATCAGGGAAAAAACCAACCAGTCAACCACTATGCTGCCCAGTGAAACGTTATAAGGATGAATGTATTAGCAAACAGCAGCTTTATCTTACATTTGGAGTCTCCACTATCTACAACAGCTATGTGCTACTGTAATCAGTTGGTCAGCTGATGCTGGAAAGATAGAATTATGATGATGTTGATGAGAAAAGTGAAACCAAAACAATAAGTCAAAGATCAATGGCCACTCCCTTCAGGGGTCGCCACAGTGGAATGTGTTCAGCACGTTGAATTAGCATGTGTTTTTACATCAGATGCCCTTCCTGCCGCAACCATTCCATTTTATCCAGACTCGAGACCTGCACCAAGGTGGTTGGGCAGGGCCACTTCCTCTATCCCTCTCTCTGTCTGTGACACAGTTGACTGATGGGGTAGTTGGAGTGATGGCTAGATCGGCCATTTGAAACAGCGTGAAGGAGACAGAGGCCGGAGCAGCGGCTGCATCTCCTTGTGCATCATGTGGTGGTGAAGGGAAGATTATGAAGATTTATTCCCCAGGCACTCCAGCGGCAGTGGCATGATTATGAAACCATAACACAAGGTGCCATAAAGAAAATTGTGTCAGCTAAATGAAGAGCAGTGCGCCGCAACGTGCTTGCCATTATGTGATCAATCACAGCCGTCAAAGCACGTAGTCCTCGATCAAGAATGCTGTTCCTGTCAGCCTTCAGTTGTTTTTTCTTTTCTTTGACTTTCTTTTCTTTTTGTGTAATTTCTGGTCATTTGTATGTGTGCAACTGTGTCTCTGGGGCAGTTTGCTTCTTATACCAGGCGGCCACAAGTCTCCCACCTACAATACCTCATGTGAGCGTTGATAAGAGGTGAGGAATTACCAAACACGTTGGCCACATGCTGGCTGAGATCACACACGGAGCCCCACTCGGATTTTTCACAGTGTGAAAGAAAGGGATGTATACATCATTCTGACAGAGCCAGAATGGAGAGAGACATCTGTTATCTCCTGTGCGCCACCGAGCCAGCAGGCAAAAGGAAACAGGTGATTTTGAACAGAGAAGGGTTTTATTTAGCTCAAAAATATGAAAACAAGTCACAAAACGCCCCTCCCCCCCCAAATGAAATGACTCCTTTTTTAATAATTTGTTCGATTAAATGTTTTCAATGTACTAAAATACTAAATGTAAATGGAAGAAAGCAAATTGTGCAGTGGAACTGGGTAACAGACATTTAACTGGATTGTGTGGCAGCAGAGGCAGCCATCACATCTCCACGCACACGTGCACTGTCAGAGATTTATAGTACAAGGCTTTAATGGTGCCCTCACACACACACCTTTCTCTCTGTCTGTATACCTCTCACACTGACAGACATAAATACACATTCATCAATCAGTTCACGTTTTTGATTTTCCTCCTCTCCTGTTTTTCCTCTGTCATCTGTATAATAACACTGTCATCTCACAACCACAGTTCTCACTTTCTCTTTTCTTTCCCTTTTCTTCCGTCTTTTCCTCTCCCCCAGGACAGCTCACAATTTCTCTTCCTCCACTGAATTAATTGATAGTACAGTGAAAATAAAGATGTCAAAGTCTGGTTGACTTCAGCAGTGGAAACAAGCATGTATCATCCTCCGGGTGAGGAGAAGGAAAATATACTCACACTGTAATACTGATATGTTTTAATAGATAGCTAGATGTTCCCAATAAACAGCATGCTGACAGCCATACGTGGCTCACTAATAGCCAATGGTTAAACCTTAAACAGAGACCACTGACTGATCTCCAGTATATCCCCTATAAAAAAAGGCCCATTTTTGTTTACTTATTTGTGCACTATATCAGGTTTGTAGGGATACCACAAATATCTCTTGTGTTGTTATATTTCCACATAGGACATTTCTGGTCTCCAGGTAAACGAACAGATTTCACATATCATCATCCTGAGATGACTTTGTTGTGAATTGGCACTATATAAATAAAGTTGAAAGTTTAATATGAACAAATTTATTTAAAGCTATTTTAAAGTCCCACCAATTTGATCAGCTAACAGAAGGAATGACACTTGGTAGGGTAGTTTAATTATCCTGCTTGGATGCATTTGGGGCTTTTGGTTTAAAGAGACAGAAAATAAAGTAGTAATTGCCTTCCTGATTGATCTGATTGATTCGAAATATTATCTGATGTACTTTGTGAAAGTATTTTAAATACTAGAAGTCTTCCCATGCTAGATTCCACACTTTTATACTGTTGGTGATGTACATAGAGCTACACTGATAAAATGTAATGAGTTTTGACACATCCACAGAGAATCATCACCCTGCAACTGCTGTTGCCCTCAACTCTAAGGAGCTTTTTAGCATGTTCACGTTCTTTGTTGTGGTTGTATGAAATTAGATTCTGGTTGACTCTTCTCATTAGTGTCATCCCTGCACCATCAGACAGGTGTGTGTATTTAAAAACCACTGTACACTGGCCAAAACCAACGAGCAGTTAGAGGTCTGCTAGGGAAGAATCTCTGCACAGTGGATAATTTAGCAGATAAGGGTTATGATTAAGTTCATAAGGTAAGATAGAACTCCAAATGAGTGCTGCACAGTATCTCCTGGAGGGGTAAAGAGCAAGGGGTTGTTAACATGTTTAATGTAATAACTTTATATGATCTTTGTTGTCTGAGTCATTTACAGTATCATTGTGTTTTCATTAATGTGTTATATATTTACATTTAGTCATTTAGCAGATGCTTTGATCCAAATTGGTTTGCAAGTGAGGTAGAAGGCAGCAAAAATATAATAAAGGAGAAAACATTGAAGTAAAGTGCTATAGAAAGAAGTGTTCCTGTTTATGCAAGTGCAACAAAAGTATATATATATTTTAAGATTTAAGTGCATACTGACCTAATTAGCTGTCAAATGCTCCTAGTTTTTGATTTCCAGCCTCTTATTGCCCCTGTTTCAGCTTTTGTGAGATGTGTTGCTGCCATCAAATTATAAAATGAGCTAATATTTTCCATGAAATTGTAAAATATCTCTTATGGCATGTTGTTTATGTTCTATTGTGAATACAATATAGGTTAATGAGATTTTCAAATCATTGCATTCTGCTTTTATTTATGTTTTGCACATCATCATAACTTTTTTAAAATTGTGGTTGTAGATTATATACCATAAATGTAAGTAACTACAATAACCTAAAAATTGGATAAAACTGTTCTTCTTAACCTGTTTGTGTGCATTGGTAGATGTTTCCTGCTGTATTAGGATGGTGCCCATAGCTCAGAGCTGCACACTGCTCAAATGGCTGGAAGAGAACAAGTGTTTGAGTAGTAGTAAGAATGAGTAGGAGGGTGTTTAAAATCACTGTGAACATGTCCACATGAGGAGTGTATCATCTGAACCCCACCTCTCACTATCTTCCTCTGTACCTGTACAGCAGTTATTGGATAATCATGTGGTCTCTCTCTGTTAGTCTCTGTCCTTATTCATTCCTCCACATCATAAAACATCAGTATAGAAATTGTGCTCGGGGAGGATGGCATCTTAACACATTTGAAGTTTTTAGATCCTAATAACTGATTGTGTTTGTCTTTGTGTAGTGTGTGAGATTCTTTGACCAAGTTCTGTTTTATCTGTTATTGACTGGCTACAAAACAAATTTGAATTACAGTATAATTGATTCATTCGCTTTCCTTTTTCATTTTCACCTGAACATCGGTGTTTGTATGCAGGAGAGGTTTGCACTCTCCTACAATCAAACACACGCATGTTACACTCACATACACACACCCTTGCGCCCTTCAGTACAACCCTATAATTTGCCAGATGCGGCAAATCGCTGGTTACTATGGCAACTACAATGGGGAGAGTTTTTCTCAATTTTGGCAATAGGGCTGCACACAGACACCCACCAGGATACACAGAGACTTGTCATGTGACCATGCGTAAGGCGCTGAATGGAGGAGTGGATCAAAAATCAGCTCTGCATCTGCAGCCAATGGATGTTAACTTTACATGCTGGTGACAGAAGTGATTGGTGATGGGAAATAATCCTTTGACAAAGTGAATGATGTTGATTTTCATGTGCACATGAAATAAAATGATTTTGCTGTATGGAAACGCACAAACAACTGTGGTTTCCAGTCAGAAATGCAAATGAGGGATGCAGATTCTCTGAAGGAGCAGAATAAGGGAGCTGAACTGACACTAACACACATAGACAGGCTCAGTGCATCATTGTATACTAATGAAGCAAACATTCACACACAGACACACTTACACACACACACATTAATGCTCCAATGCAGTCAGTGGATGTGCATGTGGTGCATGTGCAGTGGATGTATAATAACACTGACCAAGATTTAACTGTTTATAATGAATTTGCTGAAATGCCACTCATAGAAGTTTTACGTTGTAATTACTGTTGTGCCGTTTAAAGGACACAACCTTTGAAATGTTAAATGCTTCTTCTAAAATAAACCCCAAGTCATCAGCTCCACCAAAAACGAGTTAGTGCTGAGCCAATAAAAGGCAGGGGATTATCCTCACACTCGCAGATACATACGCTGCTGCATCTGGTTGAGGCTGATAAGAATTTTCCACCCCTTAGGGAATCAAGCTAAAAGAAAACATGATGGGGGTAGATGTGGAGCGAGGGGTCAGCACTTGGGGGAGGTGGTAGGGAAACAGTGGGTGACTGCAACTGTTCAAAGTTGAAGAGTGAATGGCAGACCCCCCTCATTGGCTACAGTAACACAGTAAGCCTGAGTCAAACATGTTCTTTTAAACCCGTGTGTGTGTATGTGTGTGATCTCCGCTGCTTTAGGCCCATCTATGTTTTACAGGCTTGTTTAGGAAACTGGCAACTAATCAATAAACAGCATTTAGACACACATACTGCTGCATCCTACAGCTTATTGAAGACCTGTGTTGGTGCGGCCATCAACAGTGGCCTACGTTGAGAAAAACATTTTTTCAAGAGTAGCGAGTTTTATTCTGAAAGGCTCAGATGAGGATAAAATCTGGAAAAATGAAAACAACTTTATGTTTAAATGTAAACCAAATTAACATTGCCCATAGATTTTAATTTTATTGTAGGTGGGCATTTACCATTTTAGGCAATTCACTACATAAAGAATTTAATAATTAAGATGTTTTTATTATCTATTGAAACTAAACAAAATATTTCGAAATATCCAGGGTTGTCCTCAATTTGCTTTACAGAAACGCATGTTACGGCCTCAAAACTTGCTACCCATACATGTCTGTGATCGAGCTGTGCCCGGGGTGTCCTACGCATGTCTGACGACTAGCACCCTGGTGACGTCAGCTGACAAACAGCAGCTCCTCTCTGCCCCCCCTTTTTGCTTCCTGACAAGCTATGCAAATTCAGAGTTAATCTCTGAGTCTTCTGCAGGGGCGTAAAGCTGCAGCCAATCACAAGCCAAACTCCATGGCAGGAGTTTACATAAATCTGCATGGCTAATTTACCATGTAAATTGAACGAGTGACACTGTGACTTCACCTTTTCTCAGTGATAATATAATATAACAACTGACCTTAAACTAAAAATGTAATGACCTGATAAATGCATTCATTTGGTTTCCAGTCAGACCAAGTGGAAAACAAACTGCATTTGTTTGTGTAATTGCCCATGAGGACAGAGAGATGAGGGGAGCGAGTGATGGGGAGAAAGTGTGTGTGTGTGATAGGGAAACCCGTGTATAAACAGAGGAGATGGATGAGACTATTAAAGCTGTGGCTAATCCAAGCTATTAGGAAACAGAGTGAAGCAGTGTGGGAGATGAGGATACATAGGTTGGGTTAATGGTTTTAAATACAGACCTAAACGGAGTAAAGGACTGTTAAAGATTATTATAAGTGCACCCAGGGGCATCAGAGAAATAATGGGCCTTCTGGATCCAAAATGACACCACCAGTGCGCCATCTCTGTTGGTCCTCTTTGACCTAGTCTTCCACAACTTCTCCATCCGCTTATCCACAAATCAACCTTCATACACTTTTTCTTAATTATTTTTATTTTATTTGGTAGGCAGGGTCATCATGGTTTTGTATACATAGCCAAATATAATTCTTGTTATACTTGTAGGAGACTTTGCAGCTTTTGCTGTTGTATTTATGACATTTGAGGTTTTTTTTAGGCAACTGCCTTTGACATTTCGGTGAAAATGTGTCAGTACTGACTGTGTTTACCTCTATATGCCATCAAAATGTCCACACTTTAATGTAAATATTATAGAAAATATATTAATATAGAATATTTTTTTAAATTAATTTATTTGATACACACACACACATATATATATATAAAATAAAAAGACGTTATAATTTTCAAAGGTAATCTTGCCATTAAAAGTAGTCGTCCACAGACCATAGGGTCAGTGGTTCGATCCCCGGCCCTGGCTATATATCGAAGTGTCTCTGGGCAATTGGGGAGGGTTGCGTCAGGAAGGGCATGAGGCGTAAAAACTGTGCCAAATCAACATGCGGACAATGATCCGCTATGGCGACCCTGAACTCACAGGATAAGCCGAAAGGACAAAAATAAAAAAATAAAAATTCTTGCCATTGAAAGTGAGCAAAAATAATTGCTCTCTTCATTTATCCACAATCATGTTTTCAATCATGTTGTTTTTGGAGTCAATGACTGCATATTCCAACAAAAGTACTTAAAAATCCCCTCCAGACATTTTGAAGACATAAAAAACTGCTTGGATTGTCTCAATTACAGCTTTTTCCACAAAGAGTTAACTAGATAAAGTTCTTGAAATTATATATTCATCTGTTTCCTTTACTGAAAAATCCTGATCTGACACACCAATTGGTTTTCTGGTGTGAATAAGCTCTGTAGTAATTATCTATATGAAAGAAAAAACTATACTCAACATGTTTTTACACATTTCACATTTAAAATTTCCAAGAGCCTTGCTAATGCACACCTCAGATGAGGATGTATGTTGCTTTCTGCTTTTATATCCAGCCCACTCACTGAAACTGCTTCAGGTGCAACGTCACTATCACCAGCTCACCCCTCTTTGAAGCAGTCTTACAGGTTATTAGCTGAAGGATAAGTTCAATTTTAGAAACCTTGGCAAAGTTAGGTGCTCCAGTCTGATGATTTGAGAGAATTTTCTATCAGTGACAAACCTTCCACCTTCAGCGCTTTGGAGGCCTTGATAAAGTAATCCTGCTGACAGCGCAGTAAACCTGAGGGTGTGTGCTGAGTGGACAACCAGAATCTCAGCCAGAATTTATCATACACAGATGTGCATCATTCCATACTTGTGCAGGTGTTCAGGTGCTGTACTTTATGAGGGTAACATATTAATGCCAAAAAAGTACTCTAACAGCAGGAAGATTAGCAGCTATAATATATCTGACTCACAGGGATTTGCAATGTCTCAGGCAAATTCCTTATATGGTGCCCTTCTTTTTAAAAAATGCAACTATAAAAAAACCTTAGGTCTGGAAAAACACTGTTATTTTTGCGTCACTATGATGTGAGTGTTTCGTATAACCAAGGCTCACCTCTCTTTCATAATCTGGCTGCTGATTGGAGGAGCAGGCAGGCCACGGCTCTCGTCGAGCCAATCAGATCGCATCATGTTGCATGAATGTCATAGTGATGAGTCCACCTTTGGAGGGCTGGAGGGTGTGAGGAGAAGAGTGAGAGGGCCAGGCCATGGTAAACAACTAGGACACACACACACACACACACACACACACAAACACATACTCTAACTATAGTGGACAAGCCTTCACTTTCCATTAAGTTCAGCGCTGCCCTGAGGATGAGGTAAAAATACTTCCCCACAAAGTGTGTGTGTGTGTTTGTGTGTGTGTGTGTGTTTGTGTGTGTGTGTGTGCGTGCATGTGTGTGTGTGTTAAACATTTTCATATTGCACTTATCGTCTGAATATTATTATTTTAACTGGGGAATAGAATTAATAAAATCTTTCTGTGCACAATTTAAAAAAGTCCACAGTTTTCAAAAATAAATTACAAATTCATCAGAAAACAGGGAAAAACTGTGACCATATTGATTAGAGGGAATATTGGATTACTCATATAATCTCTTTACACTATATCAACAGTAATTGGGTGCAATTAGGATTTCCAGCTTCTCTGAGTCATTCTTGAAAAAATGAAATGTATTTCCCTCTATGTAGGACATGTGTGGGCATTCAAAGACAGTGTGATAAAGGCAGACCGTGCTTTAACGCCCCCTCCTGACTTCCATATACGTAACACAATAAGCATGTTCCTGCCATAAGGGCATTCTCTTTCCAGTCTTCCATAAAAACTGGAAAGAGGAGAAACAGCTAGCAAGCTCTTCCCAACCTGCATGTCGACATTTATGTGTATTATTTCTCCCTTGTTTTACTCTGAACAAATGATATATATAATGACAGCCTTTCCCAAAAATTATTAAAAAAAAACCTGCTAATTCAAAATACAAGTAATTGTGTGAGTGTGTGTGTGCATTGGATATAATTACACACTCTCTAGTGGAATTTGTGTGATGTCAGCCATTGTAATGTGTTGTCTACACAGACACACATGCTTGTGTAAAACACCAGTCCAGTGATGTTCAGTGACATTCGTATGGTGTTCCTGCTGTCACTTACAGTAGGCACAAAACAAGCACTCCCGGTTTAGCTGACACAAGAGAATCGCAATGTACTTTGTATCAGACAATAAAACAATCAGTGCTGCAAATTAAATTATGTGGGTTTGCTGGTATATGTGTGTAAAATGACGTGAAACATGAAATATTGATTTTGAGTGGTAATATAGGTTTTTCCTATGTATGTTTCACTGTCTCACATCTTTTTCCAGAAACACGTATTTCTCAGGATTATATCTTGGTTTTCTGGGCCTATACAGAACATCACTGAAGTCATGTAGGCCTGTCCATACTCAGGTCCTTCTCCTAAATAAAACACCTCTATTCTCCTTTTCTTATTTGGTACTCACCCAAACACAGCTATATCCCCTCCTCCTCTATACCAGGTCTGTTCTCACTCTCCATTTGACAAATCACCACATTAAATGTGGCCATTTTTTAAGCGCACCCCACTTCCTCTGTTTATTGGTTTCAGATAAAAACAGCAATATTTCCATTCATCTATTTCCGTTCGTTGATGCTGTGTGTAGTATTTGTCATTGCACATGCCACACACACACACAAACATGCACAGTGATATACACACACACCTTCTTTCTCCTTGGTCGTTAATAATGGACTGATGGAAATACTGAGGTTACTGACCCATAGCTAACCCATTAATCAAACCATACAACTAGCATATGATCATAATAAATATGCTCTAGATTAATGTCTTCCAGTCAGGAAAATAGATCCACTGCTTCCCAGAAGCTGAGACCAGAAGGACAAATGTGATAGAAAACAGATAAGGTAAAGCTGAGGTATTTACACAAGCAACATATTCTTCCTGTGGAAATCTAGATTTTGACAACCAGAACCACTTAGATTCAAAGAAATATTCCATTCAAACAAAATCAGATATTCTGTTGTTGTCTTTTATTCTCAATCACACATATCTGTGTTCCCTATTTAGCTACAATGTGGATAGATGAGGTCTTCCTACTCTGTGTCCACTCATTAAGCATGGAAGGATTGACCTATACATAATATGTAAGTGGTTGGGCCACCATCACTACCACATCACTGAGTGAGATGCATGTAACTGAGGTCAATAATCTGTGCAATAGGCTTGGAGAATTACTGGAGGAGTATTACAGTGGTGTTGTCCTGGCCTCTAGTGGCAGTGATATAAAACTACATTACCTATTTTTAATTTGCTTCACCGCTTACATATATCGTTTTGATTTTTGATCGCTCAGAAATGCTCAGCTGTTGAAGTGCCTCCCAACAACTTTGGCAAAATTTTGGCTTTTACACACTAAAGTTCTAATCTTACATCACATACCTATTTAAATAGGATTTAATGTTATTAGTTTTAAACATTTCATTATAAACATACACATGTAGTACATTTCTCTTATATATTTTTGTCTGTTTATACTTTGCATTGGTTGATTTAGGGCTATTAAAAGGACCAGAACCAGAAAAGTTTGAGAATGTATTTTATCTATATCATTCTGTGCTGTTCACCAGAACATCAATTCATCCATACTGAGTGCATAAAATAATAAATTCCATCACATTGACAGCCGGCCCTCATACTATAGACAGAATGGCTGTAAAATACAAATGATGATATTGTGATGAAAAAAATAACAGACTTGATTTTGCCCTTAGGACAAAACAATATATTGACTTAACAATTAAGTAGAGAGTTACCATATTGGAAAGAGAAAAGTGGCCTATGGAGCAAAAAACTGAGTATTTCCATGTTGGACATACTCATAAACTGGCCATTCATATACTGCTTTTATCTAAAGCACTTTACAATGTACCAAATTACATTTACTCATGTTACTGTAACAAAGAAGAATTCCAGTGTATTTGTACTTAAGAAGAATTGCTTTCAAAACAGTAATTGTACTGTTACTTAAGAAAAACCAAAGTAACAGTCATACTACTTCATTAATATAATTTGGTATCCCTCCCACCCCTGAGCAGAACATTACACTGTCACAATAACCTTCAGGTCATTATCTATCTGCACTATGAAGCACTGTCCAAGGAGATTAAAGCATATTAGGCTGAAACTGAGCTAATAAGACCTAAATACTTCAGGAATTCCCAGTTAGCAGCAGTCACATCATCATTAATATTAAGGAGACCAGTTCATTTAGCAGCCATTACAGCTTGTGATAAACCATCTCAATTTGGGGAGTCGTCTCTTGATTGTTGACATTGACAGTTGCCTTCTTTAGTGAGGGTGTTCTGGATCTTGAAAGCTAGTGTATAGGTGTATTTTGCTTGACTTTTATATTTTCTTTCAGGCCTTTTGATGTCCTTGAGTTCACCTTTGCCTTCTTTATTTTCAAAATCTGCCAAATTAAAGCAGACCATCTATACTTTAAGCTTAGCGTGATTGTTTCATTTTAAATTTCTTGTGGTGATGTACAAATCCTAAACGATCAAAAATGAGTCTTTGTCCAAATATGAACTTGACCAAAAGCTTTGGAGAAAATGGCACCTACTGCAAATAGGTGTGAAAAGTGTTTTGTAATGGTGGTGCCTCCTTTAGCTGAGGTATATCAAACCAACAATTACACATTTTTTTGTCAAACAAAAAATGCTGTCAAACTTGGATCATGTTGTTTTTTTGAGTATTTCAGTGTAATTCGCCTAACAATCCTAATACGGTGTTTCTTGTGAAGAAGATCAAAGCAAAACCGCCCGGAGGTGTCGGGTGGGGGGGGGAGGTGGGCGGAGCCTCAGACATGAAAGGCGACAGGAGGAGGGACATGGGGCTGGACTTCTCGATCGCCGCCGGTGATTAAAACAAACTGATCCCTCAAGAGGTACTAGCTGTGTTCTTCACATTGGTTCATTGAGTTTTCCGGTTCCCCTGGAGGTTTCGTCTGCGAGAACTGCACACGAATGAAGGAAATGTCTACCGTCAACTGGAAGCCCTTTGTTTTCGGCGGGTTAGCTTCAGTGACGGCGGAATGTGGTGAGTAGGTGTGGAGCTGCAGAGAGACCGAGCTGCGTGGTACAGCCACATCGATATTCAAGTCCTGGTTGTGGTTCCGGCTGATTAAGATGTCCTAATGGCATGTTCGGTGTTAACAGGGACATTCCCAATCGATCTAGCCAAGACGCGTCTCCAGGTTCAAGGCCAAGTGGGCGACATCAAATACCGGGAGATCCGCTACAGAGGCATGTTCCATGCTTTAGTCCGGATCGTGAGAGAGGAGGGGCTGCGGGCTCTGTATTCGGGGTCAGTGGGGTGGATTTGTACATTTGTCACTCTTTGTCAGTCTGTCTGTATTAACTTACTACACACAAACTAAACAACGTTAGTGAGGGGCTTGTTTCAGTGTTTTGATCCAGAAAGAAAGATGCTTTTGTACGTACTTAGAGCCCAGAGAAAAATGGTGAGACAGTATTATAAAAATAAACGTGACTTTTACAGAATAGCACCTGCCTTGCTGCGTCAGGCCTCCTATGGAACCATAAAAATTGGTACATACCAGAGCTTTAAACGACTGCTGGTTGACAGACCAGAAGGTGAGCCCCAATTTCCTTATGCCTCTTTTCACTTATCTCTCTCTCTCTCTCTCTCTCTCTCTCTCTCTCTCTCACTCACTCACTCACTCACTCACTCACTCACTCACTCACTCACTCACTCACTCACTCACTCACTCACTCACTCACTCACTCACTCACTCACTCACTCACTCACTCTCACACACACACACACACACACACACACATACACACTTACTTCAGTGGGCTGATCCTACCCAACCACCAACATGTGTACAATCTTCTTGAAAGATGAACCTGGGGAGCACAGATTTGTGACAGGTTATTTTGTTCATACTATAGCTCATTATAAGAGTTTGTGCTTTTGTAGTACAGTGTAAAGAAATGGTGACAGCCTGATGCACTGCATAAAATGCTGCCTGTTACAGCTTGCCTCCCACTCTTCTTCTGTTTCAGATGAGACATTGCTGATGAATGTGATTTGTGGAGTTCTCTCTGGAGTCATCTCCTCGTCCATTGCCAACCCTACGGATGTGCTAAAGGTAGCGGTTTGCACATATCAAGGTTGCACTTTTTTGGCCTTGCCCTCGCCCTCATGAAATTTGAGTCTGAAACAGTAGAGCAGGTTTTCCACTGACCAGCAGCCATCCCTTAATTTAGTCATAAATAGAGCTGTAATTACTTATGCAGCCTTGGATGTCCTTCATTCTGTAACAGCTCCAGGCTGTAGGTGTGACCGTTTGGCAGCAGAGTGGCGTTAAGGGTTGCATGTTTCTGTTAAGACCCCACTAGATTATTTATAGCCTGAAACTTAACATAGTGTTCTGGTCACAATATGCATGTGCATGTCAGCTTTTAGACATAGTGACATTCTGTCCACAGCATCCATTTGTTAAGAGTTAACAGGTTGCAGTTTTGGAACATTGTGTTTACATCACATAGTGTTTCAGTTGTTCCTGGCAAGTTACAACAGGACCAGAAGCCAGCAAATTGTGGCAGATCTGTAAACAGCAGCAGCTATTCTACAGTAAATGAAAACAAGTCAGGCATGTGCTGCAGAATTCCTGGAAACAAAGATAGGGAATATGCTTTAGGAGATTATGCTTGCAGAAATATTTACTAATTTTTTTGTTGTTGTCACATTCCAAATGAGGCTGGACTCACCCTAATAATACAGCATTCCAGACTGCCTGTGCTTGCTCTAATGTTTTAGTTCAAAAACTGTTACCTTTGTCTGTTTTTCCAGATTCGCATGCAGGCTCAGGGAAATGTGATCCAGGGCAGTATGATGGGCAACTTCATCAACATCTACCAGGAAGAGGGGACAAGAGGGCTGTGGAAGGTGCAGAAAGCGTTAAAAAATGCATTATTTGTATTGATTAATTAAGCTGTATCCATGTTGGTAGCACATAGACTAAACTTGAATCTTGCACTGTTCTCTCTCTGCATCAGGGTGTCTCTCTAACAGCTCAGAGGGCAGCTATTGTGGTTGGGGTTGAGTTACCAGTGTATGACATCACCAAGAAGCATTTGATCTTGTCTGGTTACATGGGGGACACTGTGTACACACACTTTTTGTAAGTTTGCTGAGCAGGGAAAGGATCCCCTCCTACTCTATCTCAAGTGATATTATCACTGAAAGGAAATTGCTTGTTGGAGAAAGACATGCAGTATTTTGATGTTATGCAGAAAAGGTAGACTCCTGTACGTTGGTTGAGAGGCCAATAACGCATATATGGATTCTTAATTTGTCTTTTGCATTTGGTTATCACTGCTGAAAATCACATGCAATGTCTAGAATTGCACAAAAAAATCCATTACAAATATGTGGAATTAACGTTCCCAAACCAGATGTTTAATTCTTCTTTGCGGCTCACAGTTAGCACTGCTTTTCATAAGTTAAGCAGCAGGCATCTCTAAATAGTCATTTCTAGATTCTGGATATCTGAGCAGGGTACTATGCCCAAGTGTGTATTTATAGCAGCAAATGTGTGGGTATTCCATCTGTACTTTTAGGTATTTCCTAAAAAAAAAAAAAAAAAAAAAGGGCATCCAAACATTGAACTAAAACTATTTTTTTCTTTGAGATTGACGTATCATATTTAGATTGCTTGCTGAGCTGAGACATCCCATAACCTATAACAATCTGTTTGTTGTCTTCAGATCTAGCTTTGTGTGTGGTCTGGCTGGGGCTTTGGCTTCCAACCCTGTGGACGTTGTCCGTACACGAATGATGAACCAAAGAGGAGGAGCTCTGTACCAGGGAACACTGGACTGCTTACTGCAGGTTTGTCAGAACTCTTCACAAACTAAGAAGACAATTAATGTGATGATGTGTGTAGATAACTTTAATATAAGGGGTGCTTGTGGAGTCCATCAGAACAACTAATCAGACAGCTGGCTCTTTGTCAAGACTGATAAAAAATAACCACTGAAGTTAGGATGGTTTATGAAAAATATGGCATTGGTGTTATTGTGGCAAGTGTGTGCATGTTTGGAGCTTTACCAATACCAAAATTAGATTTGCTCAGCATAAGCAGCTTCAGATTCAAACTTGTATGTTATTCTCTTTTTTTTCTGTAAATTAAATTGCAAGTATTTCAACATTTAAAGCAGCTAACAGCATCACAATTACAACCACAATTCCACAAAAAGAAAACTTTAATATTTTGATCAAAACTTGATGTTACTGATTTCCCAGCCCTAGTTAAAACCGCCCAGAGAACACTTTAGGATGATCATTAGAAGATAATAAAATAAAGTTGATTTTTACCATGTTTGTTTTCTCTTCAGACGTGGCGCTCTGAGGGCTTCATGGCCCTCTATAAGGGCTTCTTTCCCAACTGGCTTCGCCTGGGACCATGGAACATCATCGTATCCTTTTAACCATCTCATTAGTGCACCAGTCTGTTTACATTCACCCTAGATGATGTAATATCTTCTGAACAGGTGAAATGTGCTTGCTAAATCATGGTTGCTATCTGATACACAGGTAGCAGATACTACTCTGAGGGTGGCTCTAGCTCAGTTGGTAGAGCAGTTGTCCACGAACCACAGGGTCAGTGGTTTGATTCCCAGTCCTCTTGGCCACAAGGTCAAATACTCCTTTGGCAAGACATTAAACCCAGTTGTCCCTACTCTCTGCTGCTTAGTTGTGAGTCGCTTTGGATAAACGCATCTGCTAAATGACTAATTAAAATTTTCCTCCAGCTCCAGCCAGGAATTGTGAGATTCTTGACTTGTTTCAGCTGCCTGACCAAGGCAACAAGTGGACAATAACAAAGATGGCTTTGAGCTCAAGTATAGAAAGAGCCAAATTTCCTGTGTGCCAACCAAATGTTCTGGTGCCCTTGTTGCATATGTTCCTTTACTCTTTACCCAGTTCTTCCTCACTTACGAACAGTTGAAGAAGATCAATGTGTGACTGGCCGAACGAAACAGTTAAGGACAAGGACTAGTACGAGCCACCGCTTCAAGACGAACTAAATGGACCAAACACAGAAATGTCTGGATGGGGATGCATCCTTGATGGAACTACTGAATGGTGAAAGGGGAGGCTGATGTAGCTCATGTTTGTGGTAGGCATGTGAATTTGTCTGATTCCTGTTTGGACAATGTCTCCTAAAGCCTGTGGCAAGAGTCAGTGGGAGTGTGACACATACATACGTACATATACATGTACACACACACATACAAATGCTTCTTTAGCCTTAACTTTTACACATGTGATTTTGGTCCTAAACATTGTTTTACCTTTGATTAAGAGGTTTGAGAGATTTAGGGATACAGCTTCCAGTATTGAGTTGCCTACATTGACAGTTGTCTCCAAACTGAGTGCCTTAGTTTGTGATACAGGCTGCCGAAGCCTGAGATGCATAAGGACTGAGAATTTCGGACACCAGTTCGAAATCACAATAATCATTCCTGTTAGAAAAGATAAAGGCTGTGAGTGAGCCAAGAAACTTGGACGTTGAGCTGATGTGTTTGTTTGGTTGTTTTTCTAAAAGGAGTGTTGGAGGTATGGAAAGGTGAAATTATTTATTAGTCCAAGATTCCCTTTGGAGTAAAAAGCCGGTGTGGGTGCTTAGACATTACATGCTCATTTGTGATGAGACTGGTGCCCCTTCGTGCCAGAGAAGGCAGACAGCAAATATAGCTGTGGGCAGCTTGCTGCTGACACCATACTCCCTGGGTTTCTGTCTTACCTTTTTATATGTTGCTATAAAAACGTATTTCACATATTATGTAAATCTACATATTATATCCAACGTCCCTCTAGGGTGAGACCACTGGAATGGATTCAAGATGTCTCCATGTCCACTGCACATGATCCACAGCTGACTGCAGATCTATTTTCATGTACTGTATTTTGCACATGAGCTTTCATTTTAAAAATAAATATATTGCTGGCTGTTATATTTGAGCTGCCAAAGTGTAAGCCAGTGTAATTATTTTTACGTTTGTGGAAATGCTGCTGTAGCACTGTACATTTGAAATAAAAGAATAAAATCTAGTATGTGTTTTGCCTTTTTCTTACCACACTGTGGCACTGTGGAGCCTTACACCGTCCCACTAAAACTCGACCCAGTTGAAACCAATAGATGTTTATAAACCTTTTTAAATTCCCAGCCCTCAACTTTGAAAACCTCAAGTCTAGCACAGTCGTGTTGTTTCTGAGGGAATGCCCTGCTTATTTCAAACACACATGTTCATGCAGCATCTCACACAACAATGACTTATGAATTATTCAGAAGAATCTAAGATGTAATTGTTCTTTTCTTTCTGTGGGTAAATTCCCAGTTTTCCTTCATCAGAGCTGTTTTGAGGAGATGATGGGAACTCAGGGGAATGCAGAGGGAAACATTGCAGTGAACATGCAGTCTCTGTACAGTCTGTGCCTTGTTCTTTTATTTAGGAAGCGTCACCATGAGAGTTATTACTTATATGAGAACTGTTATTGTTGTATCTGCTTCATTTAAAGCCACAAGGAGTTCCACTGCCACATTATTATTGGCGTGACAAGCACGGCTGTGTCAAATAACTCTATTCCAAACAATGATACGTGGGGTGGTGGGGAAGTCAAGGGTCTGTATGCTAGTTTGAACACTCAGGTACAGTATAGGTGATGGAGAACATCTGTGTTGAGGCGAGGCAGAAGGTAAGTAAAACAGAATAATGTGAGTTGTGCCAGCATTTGGCATCTATAAGTTGGCATCTTAGCTTGCTTTCTGGCATCACATTCCTGGCACAGTCTTTACAAGCTGGACAATTATGGCCATGGGGGATTCCAGCAGTCACAGACATGCCGCATTACGGGTATTATTTGTTGCCTGGCCCAAGGGGGCAAGGGGGCTGGTTCTATTGTATTCCAAGGATCAGAATGAGTTTTTGTGTCAGAGGGATAAGGCACCGCTCTGCCCTTTCTCTCCTTATTTCTTTTGTTTTTTCAGCTTTTTTGTGGGTCACACAAAAATCGTTGTGGCTGACAGGTGTAAATCGTGAGGAGACAAATCTGTCATAGTGTTAATCCATTTGAAACAAGGGGTGGGCTGTACGAGTTCTGACTAAAAAAACAGCCCTATTGTCATTTTCTTTTTGCTCGTTATTGCAGTTTAGATACAATTGGAAATACGGCAGAACAGTTTTTCTATCTCAGCTTTTGAAAGATGCTCAGAAAATGCCAGTGTGCTTAAATTGAGTGAAATAATGATTTCGCTGCTGAAAATGCATTGTTCCCTGGCCACATATTCTACTTACAATCAAACACCTTTCTTAGCTCTGTCTAAAACATCTTTCTCCTGCAAAAATAAGTGCAATTTCTACAATTAAGAATCGTGCCTGTAGTAAATGTCCAAACTGAAAAAGGGAAGATTTTGACCAAAGAATCCTGCAAAATGTTGAATTGTGTTTCGAGAAATCTTTTGCCCATAAAACAAGACCATTTTATAGACCATTTTTAAAAAAATGTAGCACAAATAACAAAAAAATAATCCCATGTCTGTACACTAAACATCTGGCAGTTTGACACAAAGCCTTGAATCAGTTTAATCCACACAAACAGTGTAAATCATGAATCTCAGTATAAAAGTGAACTGTGTGCCAGGAATATTCAACCCAAGAAACAGTCCAGCACGTAACCAAATGTAGAAGTGCGAAAGGCCCTGTTTCCACTCCTCATGCTACTGTCAGCTATCAAACTGCTGGCTGTATCTTCACATACAATGATATTAATCATCTAATTCTTAGCAAGAAATAACAAAAGGATATTGTGTTGAACTGTATACACTATACGACACTTGTCATAGTATCCTCAAGTGTTCATTCAAATCTAGAGAACATTTCAACCAAATGGCCAGAGAACATATGAATCAGCATGCATTTCCATCATAGTAGGTGTTGGGTTACTTACGCCTGGAGGTTATTGTAAAGGAAGTCAAAAATCATTGCAAAAGAAGAGGGAGTCAAACCTCAGATAAATGAAAAAGATACTAATGCGATTCTGTTAATTTCATGTATCAGATTAATTGTTTAATCCACCACCATTTTTGATGTCTTTGACAACTGACATTAAGTTTCATGCTTCACGTTCACCATGACTAAATAAAGGATCCTGTTTCCATTATACTTTGTTGCGTTTTGTCTTTATTGATACACCAGCTTTTCCAACTCAATCTAGCGTGAAAATGGTTTTATGATATTTCAGCCTTTTTCAAATTTCCAGCAGTTGTGCAAATTCAAAAATGCATTAGTCAGATGGGAACACACCTTAAGAGCCCTACCCATAGTTGAGATATGGGCTGAAATACAACACAACAGTTTTCCTATTTCAGCTTTCAAAAGATGCTCAGAAAATGCCAGTGCTTATATTGAGTAAAATAAATGATTTCCCTGCAGAAAATGCAGTGTTCACTGGCAACAAATTCTACTTGGAATCAAAACACCTTTCTTAGCTGTGTCTAAAACAAAACACACCCTCTGAGCTACACTTTAAACTCGACAGTTTGGTCTTTATCAGTATAATTAGCGGACAATTTGAGCAAGGTACCTCCAGTCCTTGTCTGTTACACCAATTAACATCTTCAAGCACCAGAGTTGACAATCCATCTTGACTAAAACTTCTCAACCATACAAACAACGGGCCCACTAAAACAGTGCAGTCGACCTACATTCACACACCAATGGAAGGGGACTAGGACCCCAGGGAGACAGGATCACAAGGATGAGCCGCTGGTAATGCTGCTCCATTGTTCCATTAAAACAGGCCAACAGACTGAATGTTAGAGGAGATAAAGTGAGGGGAGATTTGTTCCACACGTTGGCTCCTTTGACTTCAAGAGTCAGTAAAAGTTAAGCTGTGCCACTGTGGCCCTTTAATGTTCCGCTGCCATCTGATGAGATCGAAAGTGACCTTTTAAATAAATGGTTTGAATTCATGAAAGATCATTTACTTCTTTAAATAGTATTAGCTTGTTTCCTGCCCAAATTTAGATGAGAAGATTGATATCACTGTCTGCTAAATTGAAGCCAGGAGATGATTAGTTTAAACAAAGAGAAACAGCTTGCAGATCTCTGTCCAGAGGTTAAAAAACAAGCTGTACCCACAGATAGCTCTCCAGTTGACACATTACACATTCTTTAATCTGTACAAAAAACGTATATTTGAAAATGTATAAGAAGTTAATCTAACCTAAAATAATAACTAATCTTAATATTTACAAAAAGCCAATAGAAATATTTCCCTAAAGGTCACTAAAAAGAGATTCATACTGTGCCTCAAGTGTTTAGTTGTGACTGTATTGTTACTTTCCACTGAAGTTTCTGGTCTCTTTCTCAGGAACTAAAAATCTAGGAACCTTCACTGGCCCCAAGAGAACTATGATTTGCTTTGAGAAGATGAAGCAACTTAAATTCAATCTCCGAATTCAATCATTAATTTTGTTTTTTTTGTTATCTACAGCAACATTTGAATAGCACATTAAAACGTAGAGTTTATTGCATGATTATTCTTAGGGCATCCTCACTATTTTCAACAACCAAATACTGGGATGGGAAAGAAAGACAACACCGCAGATGAGTGGGGAATACAGTCATCATAATAATCACCATATCCGTAAGATGTGTTCAGACTTATGTAATTCCAGAGGATAAACACTAGGCAGAGCTCATGTGCTTTCTTCTCGCTAAGACATGAAAAGGGAAGAGTAAACACACCATCTGCCTGTCCCCAACCACCAGAAACTGTCTCTCTCTCCATAACCTGCACAGTCACAGCTCCCTCATTAATATCGCAGCTTCTGATAAGGAATAAATATTCAAATATTCAGCTGTATCAGTTTCCTTGGATGCTTGATTTAAAATTCCCTGCCCTCAGGCAACACAGGCACAGCATGCTGGCAAAACATGTGCAATCTACAGAAACACACACATGCAGGGGCCTCTGATGTGTGTTGGTGGTGTTAGGGGGATTGCTTACTGACTAGAGCCAGTGAAATAACTAGTAACCCCCCCCCCCCCCCACACACACACACACACACACACACACACACACACACACACACACATGCTAGGGTCTTCTCCACTCCTGTCTATGATTTGCGCTGAGCCATTTTTTTTTACAGTGGGAAAAGAATGGAGAATAAATTGGGAGAACATTGGCAAAAGAGGTGAACAACAGATCTGGGCAGTGACAGTAAAAATGAAACAATAAAATGAGATGCTAGATTGAGTCAATGGGGAGGTGCTTGAGAAACTTTATTGGATCTCAGTTAACATGGAAGCTGACAAAGAGTGCCTTGGAAACAGAGAATAGAAAATGACAAGAAGAGAAGGGATTGGTAGGGGAGGAGTGGATGCAAAGCATGTCCTGAATCTCTGCTGTGCTCCAATTAGCATCCATATGAAGCCTCTAAGACAGTGGTTGTCAACCGCTGTGCCAAGGATTCAAGACACAAATGGGCTGTGAGACAAAGGGGTATTGGTCCTGACATTATTTGACTTGATAACCGCCTAACAACTAGCTAGAAGTGTAAAGAATGGTTTTGTGCTGTCTGTTGCCAGAACATATTAGCCAGTGTAATATTTACTTTCAGTCCAAATCTGAAAAACACCAGAAAGCTACATTGAATCTTCACATAAGGGAGTGATCTTTTAAACTGTATCTGCTGGGATTGTTAACCCCCTTGTTAAATGGTTAGACAAAGCAAACACCGAGGCTAATCCTAACAGTGAAGGCAAAGCTGTTCCTGTATGGGTCAGTGACTTTGGTGTATAAGGAGATTTATTACTCTAATCTACTAATAATATGTTATGATGTGAGTAGACAATGTATGTAGAAAGCAAAGAGAGTAAGAGGACAAGTCCAGGTAAGTTTATCAGTCATGAAGAGTACTACTCAGCTTGTGAAAGCAGTTGAAATTGCCTCAGGAGGAGCTTTGACAAGTCTGAGAAAATAAGCCAATGATGTCATAGCGATGTCAAATGGGTTATCTGGGCTTTAGCTTGGAGATAAATCTATCGCAGAAAGCCTGCTTAACAAACTGGGTGTTTAGAGCTTGAACGACAGGGGGATTAACCAGGTGTAACAAAGATAAGTTGTTGGTTGCAGTATGGGAAACATACGATTAAGCATGTTTGACTCATACTAGGAGCTAACTGTCAAGATATACGTCAGCCTCTGCTGCATCAATTTTGACAAATCTTCATTTAGTTTGTTTCTACAAAATGTTTCTTTTGGGAATCAAGTGACAAAATCAATCCAGTCCGCCCAGCCCTCCCTCTCCCTGCTCCACCATGCTCCACCCAGAGGGTAATGATGTTAATCATTGCGAAACTTCAATAAATACAGCAAAACTAAACACACAACTTACCAGGCTAATCACTGTGCTTTTCACTAAACGCCCTCCTTCTGCTAAAGTGATTCCAATAAACGATATTCTGATCTGAACCTTAAAGACTTCTTTCTGTTTTTCTTCTTCCTATACCTGACATAAACCTGCAGGAGAATACTCACACAAAAACATTTTCCCACAGCTTTCAAACGTATCAAAAGGTCTTCATCAATGGAGTGGACTACTGCAGATCTGTTGAGGTGCATCCATCGCCAAAAAGACCATGTGGTGTGACAGAAAGTTACAGAATATTGCTAGTAAGTGGACTTTGAGTCCAGATTCTATTATTGAATGAAAATAACAGCATTTTGCTACTGTTGCATTACACTTTTGGCAAAAATGCTGACGTCACAAAAGCATTACTTACTTTTGTTAGAGTAGGATGCAAAAACAGAAGAAAGAAGTAAACAACTGGGACTGGGGAAACACAATGACTACAGATAATTCTACACAGGGCACAATATGAATCACATGTCTTGGCCTTTACAATCACCAGATCCTGAGACAAATAAAAAATTATTTGATATTTTGGACTAACTAGACATAACTCTCCACCCCCATCATCAAAAAAGTAAATGAATCAATATTGTTGTTGATCAATGGGATCCAAGTCTTCATTTCTGTGCTGATGTGCTTATACAGGCATGATATCTGTAGTCTACACTATCTACACTGTTCTTTTTGTATTTAAGAACCTGTCATTGCACATTTGAGCTCCACATCATCAAAGATTTAAAGCACTGGAAAAAAAAATCACAAATACTAAGTGGCCTCACAGACTCTCACTCTCACTCTGTGTGGGTAAACAGCCACCTACCTACTGTCACTCAAGTTACTGTGCTTTTAAATAATGCAGGAGTGAGAGTATATTCTCAAGAAACATTTTATGCATAAGTCACACTGCTTATATTATGTCTTACTGCCGATATTAGGAATATATTTGTGCCACTTTCACAATTTTCCTTGCAGGCAGGAAGAAATTTGCACAGTGGCTTCATAGCTTTGACCATGAGTTCTGTGGCAAATTAGCCAAGTAGGCCAAACGCTGTAGGGGTTCACAAATCAAAACTCACACACACTCCACAGTGAAGGAGGGAAAAAAGATAGACCTAACTATGTAACTCTTCTCCTATCTCCACCAAATAAGAGTCACATGTTTTCTGGAGACATGAGGCTTCATATCACACAGCAATCTGCTGAGGGAACAATCACAGCACTGTTGCTGCAGACTGCAAGAGGTGTGAGGCTTATTACGTCCTCTTCTTCTCTTATAGCACACACACATACGCACACACACACACACACACACACACACACACACACACACACACACACACACACATACACACACACACACCCTACTCTCCACAGGTGTAGTCTGACACAATCTGAAGCAGGAAACTCATATTTCAAAGAACATGCCAAAATGTGATCTTGGCAAACTCTCTTCTGATCACACACTAGATAACCTACTTATTGCATGCTGACTTTGTGTGTTATGCAGACATCTATGAGTAAACAGCAGCAGCATTGAAACACAAAAGTATATTACCAATCATGTGGGAAAATAGCATGACTAATAGCATACATTAAAAATTGCAAAATGGCAGCATAAACCTGTGTGGCTCTTAAAAAAGACACCTTTCTTCATTCAGAAACACAGACTTTGACAACAATTGGATTTATAGAAATTATTTTCCAATGAGGTCATAACATAAATTAAAGTCAGATAATTCTCTCTATAGAAAGTTGAGCTTTTTGACCTCTGCTCATAAAGAGGGTCCAATGCGTTTTTTAAAGAAGTGGAATGCTTGTTCTTTCTAGGCTGAGACACACATATAAACATCAATCTGTCATACACACAACGTGTGATGTATTGATATTCAAGCTTGTTGCCAAGCCAAATTAAGGCTTGATTTTTCTATATCCTGATTTCCAGTTGCTTTATTTGGTTTATGTTTGATAAGATGTCGCTTTCTGAAGAAAATACAGCTACTGTCTTTAAACCTGCATTAAGTCAGCTTTTTTCTGAGAAACAGCAGTTTAAACGCAGTCTTGCTAGCCACAAGACTGAATCAAAACAGAAAAGTTGCTGTTCACAAATAATGATAATATGACTTTTTAAAAGAAAGGATTCACACTGCTGAGGAGATTCTATGTGGGACCCATTTTAGTTCATAGACCACTTTTTATACACTTATCGCAGCAGTTGTAAATGAATATTATTCTCACATCAGCAGCCTAGGTTTACAATTTGAAATGACAGACAGTAAGTTTTGGATATTAATACACAATACATAACAGTTTTGCCATAAACAACATGGAAATGATCCTCTTTGTTTTGCTCTGTTTGAGTATAAACCGTATAAACATATGTGCATGTTCATATCTTTTAAGGTGCCATCTCAGAATAAATTAAAAGACAAAAAATGAATAGGCTCACAGTCAACTCAATAGGTAATGTTTACAAAAAAGTATTTACCATAAAAAAGATCTTTGCAGTATGTTACCGAACGGTAAAGGTCATTGCTGTTTTTCCTCCTACCACCGATTTGAATGCAGCATCCACAGATAAATATTTCAGTAAACTAATATTGATGAATAGTTGTTACCTGCACAAAGTGCACATGCGTAGGTGCCATATTAATGTTTTCACTGTTGGTCTTTGTGTTAATTTACAGTAAAAAACACACACACACATACAAACACACACACAGTCACTGGATTGTTTTGATCAATAATGGAAAAGATGCATCACCAGTGTCTGTACGAAGATCCCATTCCACTGGTAACCGTTTTACAGTTTATCTGATTTTTCTATCTTTTCTCCACCACTCTTTCCTAATACAATATATGCCTGTTAAGAACAGAATGACTCAGTCTTGTACTTTCCTGTTTCATTATAGTCAAAGACACTGTAAAGGGCATCGCCTTAGCTGAATTTGGGTCTTGAAATTTACTAAAACTGGCTGAGATGAGGTTGTTCATCTTGGTTGTAACTTCATCATGTATCTTATATAGAAAGGTTTGCTTTTTTTTTTTTTTACCAAGGGCCATCACCTGATATAACAATGATTAACTTGAAATCAGTTTGACTCCAAAAAGTTTGAAACCCTAGTCTCTGAGGAATCAGTTTCCCAGACTCTGGAATGAAATTCAGAACAGCACAGATAATTGTGAATAAACTGAAAAAGAAGAGCACAGCCAAGCCTGAGCAGCACTAATTCCCTTAAAATGTCAATGAAGTTAATGGCTGAGATGTGTTCACTGTGGCCTATTAAAACAAGAGTTTATAGCAATGCAAGCAGCTGTGTGTCAGTGCTACAATGTGCTACATTCTGACATATTGTACACACACTTGCAACCCCAATGCTAACGTGCTAATGTTCAGTGTGTATTGAGTGTTAAGCATGCTACATTTATTAATTAACAAATATTTGTGTGTGTATATAAGGACAGTAAATTACCTGGCAGGAAATGTCTTTTAGTTTTGGAAATTGCCACATTGGTCGTAACCCAAAGTATTGAATAAATTCAAATTTTGATCACCTCACAAAAGTTATGGGTCGAGTCAGGTCATTTGGATTCATCATCTGGGATCATGGATTTCATGGATAAAGGGCTAGCTGATCTGTGTTGACCCCCAGAATTGTGAGCCAAACTCTGTCCATGCTGGCAGAACTAAGTCAATGAACCTCTCATCTCAAACATATTGCCCTTTTTCAAGTAGATTTGCCATTTTCCCAAATAATTTCAACAGAAACACTTCCCCTGTCATTTAATTGCACTAAGCATACACAACAATATTAGGAACCCACACAACTGCTTAGATCAACAAAAGATTAAAGCAGTTTTTCTACTAATTGCTCCACTTAAAATTCAACCAAGCCCAGTGGAGAAAAAAACAAAAACAAATGAAACAATGTTGGTCAAAGAAGAGTTTTTTTAATTTGAAACAACTGGAATGCATCTGCTTTTGCACAAGCAAATCAATATGAGCAACATGTTCCTGATACTTTATGCATTCAGCATATTTAACTCTCCCAAAAGAATGCAGAAAGCATACCAACATTTGGTTTGTATTTCTTTAGTCGCACAAGATTACCATCTGTGGGTTTTCTCAGTCACACTATCTCTGTTTATTACCCAGACTTAGAGTAGAAACCAGAGTGATTCCAGGAAGGGACCAACAGATATGCAGTGAAACCCAGAATAACCTGTATTATGTAGAATATCAAACACTTCACTTATCATTTTAAGCCGTGCTAGCTGCATTACTCTAGGGATATGAGTGTCTGTCAGTCAATAGGAGCAGTATTCAAACATCTCATCATTTGTAGTGACAATATTGGTTCCAGAAGATATTGCTTGTCTCCTGACTTTAATACCACCATGAGGTTCTACATTGGGTTTTGATTAAAATATGTGGACAAATAATGTATGGCTTGGTTGCCATGACATTTAGTACAGGTATTAAGCCACTTATGAGTATTTTAGGTTTATGATCAAATATTGGCAAAGGTAATGGCGGGGGATTAGTTGGTAGAGTGGATGCCTATTGACCAAAGGGACGGTGGTTCATGCCCCAAATGAGCACATGTCAAAGTGATCATGGGCAAGACACTGAAAACCAAAACTGCCCACATTTCCTGATAAACATTAGAATCATTGATCTTGGAGCATGTTAACTCACAATTGTGTCTTCGGTAACTAGCATAACTTTACGCTGCACAACTGTTTATTAGCTAAAGTGGGATAAATTATTTAAGGTTTAAGACACTGTCCGTTTTCTAATATATACAAACTAACTATAATCTTTACTATCTAATTTTAGACTAAAAATTGACTATCATTTCAAAAAGATGTTCAACCTCCTAAAAAGAAAGGTGTGAGTGACAGAAATACTCTAAGCTGCAGTGAATACTGGGCAAATCATTGCAGTTTTCACTGCAAAAGCGGTGAATCTTATAAACATTTATTTTAAATCAGTTTTACTGAGAGGGTTTTATATAAACCAGGCACAGAAACTTTATCAGGAAAAGTCACATCTTCAGTTCTTGATTCTCTAAAACTCTTGTTGTCACAGTCTCAAGTCCAGAAGAGATTTTGACACTGAAGCAGAGTCAATGTTCCACTGTTCTCTTGTACCATGTAAAACAGCAATATTGCCTTTTACAAAGATAAGCACAGTGCTGATCCAGACACCCAGTCCAAGGTGAAAGTGCGTCTTAAAATTAAATGCTGATGGTGGTGTTATGTGTGAAGCCGCTGGTCAAATAAACACAGTGGCTTTCTTTTCTTTCTGAAGAAGGGGAGTGAAGAAATAATACACAAAGAAGTGAGGCAGGCAATGTGTTATCTTTACAGTAAAATGGTTGAAAAGATGGACTAAGAAACACGTGGAGTGCATGAGATCTAGAGGCAATAAGAGGAGATTCTTTGTTGAAAAAGACCTGCAGACAGGTTCTGTTAAGATGGTCACATGGACATTAAACATCTGTTAAATGTTACTCAAAGTACATACAGTACTATACAGGCAGGCACAATATACATCATGTGAATACTGAGAACATGTTATTGTTGTTTTCTGTCACAACCCACAAATTGTATTTATCGTCAGTCTGAACATGTGTTTTCCTGCTTCTGTGCTGCCTTTGCAGGTGTGTGAACTCCCAGCAGGGGTGGATGCCAACTGAAGGCATCTTTTTATGTGCAATGTAGAATATTCCAGCTCTTTGCCTTAATATCTGCCAGAAAAATTTATCCAAGCAACAGAACAATGTTTTAGATAAAAGCCACACTCTTCAGAGAAAATTACGTCTTTTCTTCTCTGTGTTTGGCACTTGTACAAAATCTGAAAGTTTTCCACATTTTACTTGTGAGTTGCTCTTTTGTAAAATTGTGAACGGTCTTTAGACATTAGGCACACACAGTGTATTGTGTGGTTGTCAAGAAGGCCCATTATCACAAGAGGGCAACCACACAGAGAAAGAAAGATGATGGCCAGAAAAAAGACAGACGAGAGAGGAATGGGGAGGAAAAGGGTGCGTCAGATAAAAGGGAGATGAGAGAAGTAGAACAGAGGAGGGAGGAAAGAAGAGCTAGTATGTATTTAAGAAAAAGCTGTTACCTGTTAAACAAGGCCATCCTATAATGACAACTTTGGAGAAATAATTTGTAACTTGTTGTGTTTAGAGGCAATCCAACAACTTGCCACCTAATTTACAGCTGACAGACAACTTTATTGTTGGCAACCAGGAGAGCCTGTACTTTTCCCAGTGGTCTGCTACACTAATTGGGCCAGAGGATAAATGTGGAAAAACTTAAAGAAAAGGGAGGAAAAAAGCAGAGAGTGAGAGAGATGTACATGTGTGATCTCCGTCATATCTGTGGCCCTCTCCTCCCCCCACCCCCCGGTGACCATTTATCTCTTTGTATCTTTACACTGGTACAAACACTGAGGCAACAGTTGCTGAGAAAAGAGGTTAAAATCCGGAAATATCCAAATGCTCCAAATAGCTGTGCATCTAGTAGCAGATAACTGAGATGAGGTGCAGAGCTGGATAGTGGCTACATACATATTTGGTGAATGCTGTCAATGCTGGCAACATGACAGGTCGCTACTTAGTATGAAATGTCATGAGAGCACATACAGTACAGTGTTTTTTTTTTGTTTTTTTTTGTATTTAGGAGGTGCCTATTAGGAAATGATAGAAGACACATTCTGCACAAATTTTAAAATTTGTTAATGAAAAGGGTGTTAAAGGGGTCTTAAAAATAACCAACCCTGGAGAGAAAATCACCCAGAACATTGGGATCGGTCAGCAATGTGTAGTCAGAACCACTATACACAGCTGTTTCACATCAGTTTGACACATGCTGTGCTGAGAAAAAGCCTTACAAAATTGTTCTTTTTATTGTTTGTGGTCAAAATGATAATATATTATCCAAATTGGTTATTTTAAGATTACTTTCATGTACATTACCTTTTGTGTTTGCCATAATTACTAAACAGGATTTCAGATTAAACAAATGAGGTCAAGCTATCAACTGATGCTATAAAATAGTGAAACAAGCTTTATTGTACAGCCGTACATTTCTGTGATCAGAGGAAATCAAGTTCTTTCATCTAAAACAATACAAAGTGTACGAAGGATGCAGTGGAAATGAAAGAACAAAGGCGCTTGATTACTAAACGGAGAAACAATGAAGAAAGACTCATGCAGAAGATGCTTTTTTTATAGATCTATTATAGTGCCACCAAATTGCTCTCTATTACTTAGCTTGCAAGGCTGCAGGGCAAAGGCCAGTCAGCCTGTTCTGACCCCAGAGGACAAGGACACCCACCCACACACACACACACACACACACACACACACACACACACACACACACACACACACACACACACACAAACACACACACACACACACACACACACACACATGCATAAAACCACAGCACTAGACATTATTCAGCTTGAAAGTCAGTATCTCCAGAGCTTCTAACAGAGCATTCTCAGAGAGTGTGCTGGATGCTAAGGTGCCCTCTTGTTGACACTAAAGGCAATATATCCCTAAAACAAGTCAGCCCTTTGTCCTTGTCTGAGCTGGTGAGGATGATTTTCTGCTGTTTAAGGCACCAGAGATGGAGAGAAGGCTTGCCACATATTAACCAGTGCAGGTGAAATGCTCCCGGGGAAAAAAATGGACAATGCTGAGCGGAATGAGGGAGCCTTTCTTTGCTGCAAATTGTAAATCTACACTGTCAGACCAGAGCTGTAAAACATTGTTACTAAAATTGGAGATAATAAACTATGAGTGGCTCCTGTGTTTCTTATGCACTGATGTCAGGGGTTTTTTTTCAAAGTAAAGGTCATGACCTGGTAGGTTCACATAAATTACATTAGGAGTATTTCTGGTAGATTTTGGAGCAGTGTTGAAATCACACACTCTAATCACACAATACAATTACCTTACTAACTACTTAACAGCAAAGGCTGTTAAAAAAAGCGATGTTGTATGCAGCTCTCTTAATACATCCATAGAACCCCTGCAAACTAGGTCAGGTGATGAAATATTCCATGCAGACCTGCACTGAACCTTGCAAAAATAGAGAAACCGACAGCTTGAAGCAGCCTTAGTAGTTCTCCCATACCTCCAGCTCCTGAACCAAGACAACATATAACTATCAAATCAGTCTAGTATTACAATACAAAACCACCCTCCATTAAACTAACAGTAAGATAACAAACAACTTAGCCTCCAAAATGTCAAAGTAAAACAGCATTGCCACCTGTCACTGAAAAAGTAAAAAATTATATTATTATTATTATTATTCTGTAATGAGCTACAGAAGTGTGCATTACTGACAAATATTAAGCCAAAAAACATTCAACTAAAGACTTGTCATTAGACACTACTGTATATGATATGTTTTGGTTTTTTATTTAAATTTTACTGTTAAGCTTGTCCAAACTTTATTGATTCCCTTTCACTCCAAATCTAGTAAATAATGCTCTTCCTATTTCGAATTTTATGCTTCATAAAAAATTTCACAGACTGCTATTAATGTTAATGTAGTGAACCCTAAACAAGAACACTTCACTCTCTGTTATGCACCAGAGTTACTTAGTCATCAGTGTTTGATGCTTCATGCCTAGGGGGCTAGAACCTGAGCCAGCAGACCGTGTCCCTACTCACAAGGCTCGCCTTCTGCTCCTCACATCTCAGGCGTAATATGGTGATAGCTTTGCTATCACATGGCACATAGAACACTTTACAGTCCCGAACACGAATAGCTGCAAGCAGCAGCTAATATGAATACAAAACACACATGTTGAAATGTTGATATTGTTGTTGGAGAATGAAAAAGTTTTATTTTTTTGTTCCACAAATGATCTAAGCTTAGTCGAGTACTTAGTGAGTACTACAAGTTTAGAAAAAATATTACATATCCTACAAAGCTTTACTTTTTAACATATGATAGTAACAGTAATAATAATAATACATATGATTGTGCATATGCTTGTTAACACATATACACAGAAACTAAATTAAAGTAATTTAAAGAAATTAAAGTACCCAAAAAAAGTGGGACAACATATTCATTGAATGCTCTTCTATGAAGGTATGTTTTAAGGCCAGACATAAAAGAAGATGGGGCTCAAACAGCACAATTCCCTTTGGTGGCCAGGTAGGAAATTCGAAGAGTTAGTAATCTCAGCCTATAGGAATGTAGGGAGTGCTTCGGTTCATATGGTAACAGCAGGTACTTGTATATAATTTGGTGCCAGATAATATAGGGCTTGAAAAACATCAACAAGTCAAAATTAATTCTAAACCCTTTTAGAGTAGCAGCAATGGGGATAATATGGTTTCCTCTAGTTAAGTTTATCAGTAGTATACCAGTTTTGGATGAGTTAGACAATAGTATCCTCTGAGTTAAAGCAATTACACTAATCTAAATGAGATAAAAATGAGGGCACGCGTAGCTTTGTCATGGTCTGACTGGGAAAGTTTTAAAGTTTTTGTTCAAAGCAGATCTTGGGGTTTGAAAATAACACCTAAATCCATCTATCAATTATCTTTAATCTTTTATCCTGTTCAGGGTCGTCGAGGGCTGGAGGCTATCAGCTATCATTTGGCGAAAGGAAGGGTACATCCTGGAACGGTCAATAACATCCAGTTTCTTCACTGAAAGCCCAGGGTTATTGTTTAAGCTTCCAAGATTTCATAAATAAAACCACTTATGATTTGGCTTCATTAAAGTTTAAACCTTTCTAAGTAGACATATTCTCTATGCTGCTGTTAGTGCCTCCTGTGACAGATTCACAAAACAGCAGGATTTTTAAAGTGAGGGTCAGATTTTTGAACATTCAGAGAAGGTCAAACCCTGTGTGTTACATACTGATGCAAAAGGGTACCTTACATTTATTTGTAAGACATCATGGGCCATGACATATTGTCAGTTTTTCATGCTTAAACTATCTTAATTCCAAAAGGTTTCATATTGTAGCTTTAAGTGAACATGAATTTAAAGACATGCAGCATTTTATGTCTAAAAAACAGGATATTATGTCCTAATGCATCAACATATAGTACAGCACTGTCCCTTTGAGAGTTTTACTCATGCAATAATGTGGAGCTAATTGTTTTTAACATTTTACTGTTAATGCACTTCACCACATAGGGCCTATCAGCTAAATCAGGAATAAGGATAAAAAACAAATGTGAATCATTAAGATAAACTTGTACACTGGGTATGTTTCTGTGACTACTCACACATAATCCCGTCCTCTGGTAATGAAGCAGACTAGGTGGCTTTAGCAAGTAGACCGCGACCTTAACAAAGATGAGTATCTCTTTGTTTTTAACTCTCTTGCTCAAGTGCACATGAAGTAAACCAACAGTAAAAACACACAGTCTACCTAATAGCCGTTACCAAGGTTCCAGTGAGATGGTAATCTGTCAACAGAGAAGAACATCTGATGCTGATGAGTTGTCTCGTCTGTGCGTAACTCTCATCAGAACATCTGAGCCTTAATCCTGGGTCAGTACAAGTGCGGTCTACAGACTACAAACTACTCAGGTCAGGTACTCAGCAATAAAATCACTACTACAATAATTTATGATAAATATCATGAAACCAACAAGATTAAACACAAGACATTTGCATGCACATCTTTAAATACATAAACTGTTTTTCAGAGTGTGTAATCCAGTGACAGAAAATTACTTTACAACGAGAGAGTGGAAAACAGTACTGTTTATCATAAAGGCAAAGAGAGAAAACATGGAGTTACACTGAGGTGAGGAAGGAGAGAAACACATCGTGTGGCACAATGTAAAAGGTTTAATGGTGAATGTGTTTTTTATTTTAAAATAACATCACTAAGCTAGACAAACAGGTATTATTGACTATGATCTTATTTGTGCAACAAAATGAACATCTTTGTGAATATGTTTTTAAAAGCTTAAAAAACATGGATTCATGCATTAAAAGTTTGGCTCTTTATGTTTTGAAAAATTGAAATTCTGTTGGGTAGGTTATCAAATGTCAAACAAACCAAGATCCACAAACGAAGCACTGGCACAGTGTTGTGTAGTAGTTAAAAAAGTAAAATTGATGCTGATGTGATTATTAGATTTGATTTGCAGATAAAGTGAATGCAGCAAACACTAATGTATCTAATGCATTTTGTTATTACAATAAATATCAATATAAATATCATTACAATAATAGGTTTATGGTGCTGTTTTATTTAATGTTACAGCCTGAATGTGTCCACATGAGAGGATTGTCATGGGGTTACAGTATAGTAAACCAAATAGTTTAACGTCTAACTCTGGCTATATTGTTTTGTTATGAAACAGAACAACTGTGAAACATCTACTTACTGTCTGATTTATGGCTTTACACTGAATATTTTCCCTGCCTCCTACCAACTTCTTCCACCCCTCCACTCCATAAAGAGG
Organism: Channa argus; assembly: GCF_033026475.1. Lineage (NCBI taxonomy): Eukaryota > Metazoa > Chordata > Actinopteri > Anabantiformes > Channidae > Channa > Channa argus. The sequence goes on from NC_090210.1 coordinate 10,752,229, forward strand.
AGGGGGTGGGGCAGCAGACTCTTGGGACACTGAGTTCACTGAAACTCAGCAGCCAGTACTGGGGAGGACTGAAGTAGCAGAGGAACTGACTGGAGCTTTTGCACAGGAACATCATCCCTCTGCTTTGGGAACATCTCTCTGTCCTGAGAACTTGAGAGTTACTGGCGAAGATTGATTTAAGCGGCGCAAGAGTTCTACCTCAGTTAAGAGTAAGGTGAGTAAAAGCTTAGGCAACAGTGAGTGGAGAACATTAATTGATTTTGGGATTTTGAAGTTTGGGACTGTCCCAAACAAGGGGGGCTAAAACTATTTTTTCACTTTGTAAAAAGAAGCCATTCAAGGGTTATGATTATTTTCTCAGTAAAACTGGTAAACCAATACCACCTTAAAATCATTGTATACATAAATAAACGGCAATACAGAGACAGCTCTGTAAAAAAAGACAAGTAAAATTGTCTTTCTGAAGTATACCTACAGTACATATGCAACTTTTAACTGTATTTCTAAAGGAGGCTGATATAAAACTCAAACTACCAGGCAGTGACTTTGTTGCAATTTTTGTTTCAGGTGCATTCAAGAGGATAAGTTGGAGCCCTGTCGCATAAAAGACATATTCATAACCAAACTCCAGGATGAAGACTGGACTCCTCTGCTTTGAGTTACTCATCTTGACAGGCCACCTCCTGGTAGCCAGTGGACAGCTGGAGCCAAAAAAGCAAGAACCCCCGAACCCACTTACAATTACCCAGAGACTTGGGCTCATAGAGAGGGACGTGCAGGGTCAGGTAAGGCCCAACATCACTATGCCCCGCCGTAGGCTACCTCCCATGTGCACAGGACCCACAGAAATCCGAGACACCTTCAAGCACATCAACACAGTGGTGTCCTGTCTGGTGTTTGTTGTCGGGATTATTGGCAACTCAACTCTTCTGAGGATCATCTACAAAAATAAGTGCATGCGTAATGGGCCAAACATCCTAATCGCTAGTCTAGCACTGGGAGACCTGCTGCATATCATCATTGGTATTCCCATTAACGTTTACAAGGTGAGTGCAGAATGTGTTGGTTAAAATGTCCATAACATATAAGCCTAGTATTAGGTTCATAATGATGGTTTTCTGCTGAAATAATAGCAAACATTCCTGGGCTTAAAGTGTATTACAGGAGCTTTATAATGGTCATGTGCAAATATTTTGCTGCATATTGAGCCCTTTCATAATGCTCATAAAAGCACATTTCATACATGCACATAAAAGCACACACATCAACACCCTTGAAAGCCAGGTGGTCTTTACATTTTATTACTTATCTGGACTCTGAGCCCCTCTCTATCCCTGTGTGTCTTGAGTATACTATCTTTAGGGCTGTGTGTGTGAGTGCGTGTGCATGTGTATGTGTGTAGAAATCATTGTATGTTTGTGTGGACAAGTCTTTGTTGGATACCATCACTGTGAGGACATTTTGTGCATTCTTCACAACTTCCAAGGGCTTTTTGGGGATTAATACTTAGTTTAGGTTTCAGGTTAGAATTAAGTTTATGTAAGGGTTTAGCCATTTATTTGTGAGGGTTAAGGCTCAGCTAAGGGGCTAGGGGATGCATTTTGTGTGTGTACATGTTTGTGTATCCCTGTTTGTGTGTGCGTGAGAGAGAGAGAGAGAAAGAGAGAGACAGAGAAAGAGAGAGAGAGAGAGATAGGATGTATCTGTATATTTGGGTAAGGGGGCAAGCATGTTAAAACAACTGGATGCGGTTGCATACCACAGCAGAGACAGGAGACACAGAGTGGTAGGAGAAGATACAGGGTCACATATGATTCCAATATGTTTACACACATTCCAGTCAACTATACAAAGCAAGTATAACTAGTCTAATATTGGACAGGTTTAGTGGAGCTTTGTTGTACTCCCAAGAGGTACTGTACTTTTCTGGGTTATGGTGCTTTAGGGTCAAACTAAAGCCTCACTGTGTCTAAGACCAAAACCCAAAACCAGACAAAAAGGTTTAAAAAAACAGCTCTGAGTTTTCCCAGTAACCAATAAGGTCACGTTTTTGTCAATACTGGATTTTTCATGGTGGTAAAAACAGGATGTACAGAGGTAAGTGTAGGATATTTAATTACTGTCAAAAAGTGAGTGTCTGAAATAAGCCTGTGTGGATGCATTAAAACTTTTGCATTTTTACTTATTTATTAGTATCATTTTATTTATTATAAGCAGTTTTCACTATTTTTGCACCTGCATCATTTAAATATAAGCAGGTTTCACTATATGGTTAAGAGGTGACTATAAGGTAACAATTCATACTATAAAGTGAAAAAGCACATCACAATAAAAACACTACATACCAACACCTGTCCTTCAATACCTGCAGTTTCATGAAAAATATTTTGTTGCATAAATAACTTGTTGTGTACAACAGGGGGCAAACATAAAATATAGTGCCATGAGTTGTGGGGGGGTGCTTCACCACTGTCACGGACCCAAACAATCTGTGACATCGCTCATCTCAGTCATCAATTGTTTCCGTCTCCCTCCAGCTCCTGGCAGAAGACTGGCCATTCGGGGTGACTCTGTGCAAGCTGGTGCCCTTTGTGCAGAAGGCTTCAGTAGGCATCACAGTGCTGAGTCTGTGTGCTTTGAGTATTGACAGGTAAAGCCTGTCACAACCAGTGGACAGCCCAAACCCTCACACTGGCTTGTATTCTTACTCTCTAACAACTGTTTGGGATTACAGAAACATTATCAGAGTTATGACTTTTGACCTGGCCTTTGACCTCCTTCTTGTAGCTGATTTTAACCTCTGTAAACCATCTTTAAATTGATTTTTTTTACCTGTCAACCTCATTATTTAAGTCAGTTAGGATAAGAAGTAGTATCTCAGAATTAAACCCAAACAGATACCAGGACTTCTAAAATGGGTTTAAAAAGTAAAGACTAATTAACTATCCATCTGGTGGATCTACCTAGAAACAGACATCAGAATGGCAATGGCCAATTCCCAGGTAAAACTGAATAAGCATATTTACTTAAATTGATTTGTAAACTGACTTTACGTGTGATGAATCTTTAGGTATCGTGCTGTGGCCTCATGGAGTCGAATCAAAGGGATGGGAGTCCCAAAGTGGATGGCTATTGAGATCGCACTCATCTGGGTAGTATCCATTGTCCTGGCTGTGCCAGAGGCAATAGCTTTTGACATGATCACCATGGACTACAAAGGAGAACATTTGCGGATCTGTTTACTGCATCCCATGCAGAAGACTGACTTTATGAGGGTAAGCTAAGACACAGAGCTTCAGAGGGCTAGAATTCAGTCGGGGCATGTTGACAGAGCTGTGCACTTTGTTAACCTGTGCATGTACAAACACTCTCTGGCCACTTCATTATGATGACCTGTATAATTTTATGCAATCGTCCACAGCAGCTTTGCCTTGAATTCTACTTTTAAATGATTGTATTTTCTCAGTTTTAAGCTGAAAACTACTATGTGTTTATTATTGAGATCACAGTGGGTGGTGGAGTCATACTGTAAGGTATTATGGTGAGTGGTGGTTTTAAAGTTTTGGCCTTATCATTCATTTTAAATATGGGGGCAGATGTACCTAATCAAGTAGCCAGTAAGTCTTTAATACATACCGACATGTACAAATCACACAGAGATACAGATGTGTATCATTCCTCCTGGTGAATTTCTGAACACACTTGAGTAAGGCAAATGTGAAGTTCTGTCATACTGTGAACGCTTCCTGAATAGACGAGTTGATACAAAGAGAAGCACTGTCAAATAGAAAACTTAGTGGAACACAGGAGTTATTGTTCTTTTGGCTCTCAGATAATACTGCAGTGTCTGCCTGCGTACTGTATTTATGTTAGGACGTCTTCCACCAACCGTAAAATAATAACGATAACCATTTTAATTCCATTGAAGAACTGGTCCAGGTCAAACTACAGATATGCTCTAATTTACCTTCACATGTCTTACCTTTAACTTAAAACAGATGTTTGTGTATGATTCAGTGTTGTGTACTGTCTTGTGTCTCCATAGTTTTATAAATCAGCGAAGGACTGGTGGCTGTTCAGTGCATATTTCTGCCTGCCGTTGGCCTGTACTGCTATTTTCTACACACTAATGACCTGCGAGATGCTGAGGAAGAAGAATGGGGTCCAGATTGCTCTTAGTGATCACCTCAAACAGGTGCAACAACAGCCTTTATTTTATTTTACTTATTTGTTATTCTTTACAGGCTCTCTTTATAGTGATTACATATACTATATGCTATAGTATATAGTTTACCATTAGTGACATTACACAAATTTAGTTTATGACATGTGTCTTTGATCCTTAACTTTAATTGAAAAGATTTCCAATGATCCATTCTTTGTGGCCAACATTTTGCCACACCTAATTCAGTAACAAACCAGCAGTGCAATATGTACCTATACAGTTACTAATGTTTTTTATGTGTTTTTTCAGAGGAGGGAGGTGGCAAAGACAGTGTTCTGTCTGGTTATTGTTTTCGCACTGTGCTGGCTACCACTCCACCTCAGCCGTATCCTGAAGCTCACCATCTACGATGAGAAAGATCCAAACCGCTGCGAACTGCTCAGGTAAGAAGGAAATATACTTCCTACACTGTATAAGAAAAAACAGCAGAGTAGATGAGATAATTTAGCAGAAAAATTAATCCACCTCTAGGAAGGGAAATGTGGAAGATTAATTTGTCTCCATGACCCCACAGTTTCTTTTTAGTGTTGGACTACATTGGCATCAACATGGCATCTGTAAACTCCTGCATCAACCCCATCGCCCTCTACATGGTCAGCAAGCGCTTCAAGAACTGCTTCAGGGTAAGTCAGAACTCATATGCAACATATGCCAGTTGCAAGATAAAAACACTACAATATTTTTGAAACTGTTTACTTAAATTGCTAATAGTTATATAGGATTGCCCCACTATCACGTTCATATGATTAATATACTGCAGCACCAGCAGAGGGTTAGCTGAGCAGACTGAAAAAGACACTACTAAATCATGAAATTAACATAGTGAAATGTCATATGTTGTTTGTATAATACTTTAAAAAAGTGTAAAACAAAAAAACAGTGGGTTAGCAAAACAATTTGCTGACCAAGCTCAGTAACTTCTTTTTCTAAAATAAACTAATGAAATGTTGGTTGCACCTTTTAATTTAAACTTCTGAGGCATTCCTTAAGAGGCATGAAGAAAAAAAAAAGAACAATTCATCTTTTATTTACCAAGCTGTGAATACGTGCACATTAAGAAGTTTTTGTCAGTCTTCACTTAGAAATCTCTCACCACTTTTTGCCTCCTCTAGTCCTGCCTGTGCTGCTGGTGCCTACCGGCAGAGATGTTGATGGATGAGAAGCAGTCGTGCATGAAGCTGAAAGTCACTGAACGTCCTTCTGACCAGAGCAACTCCCATATGACGAACAAATCAACTACAGCCTGAAGAGATCGAGAAGTGAGAAAAGACTAGATGTAATGACAAAAAATAAATACATTTTGAGGTATGTTTGACTGAATGTGGGTAAATGCCCGGTTGCCTCATCTCCAACATGACGACTCCAACTATTTACAGATGTTTCTTGGGAAATCAGCCTTCACTGAAACTCATTTTACCCAAAACACTAAACACTTTCCAGCACGGAGCAGTGAGCTCTGCCTGAAGAAGAAATACCACAGACACTGCAGCAGACACTGCAGCAGCTTGGAATGAGTTAACTAATAATCTGATGCTATTGTTTGTATTTTTTTACGTTATATCTTATAAATATATGTATGCATTAAGAGTTTTGCATACTTCATAATTTGCTACACTAATGCCTTTAATGTATTGTCATTGTCGTTCTGTGACTACTGATGTATGTGTTCAGCTGTGTGATCATTTAGCTTATTGTTCAGTACTGTTTCTTTACCTGACCCATTACCTCAGCTAGTGTGACAAGGGGTAAGGGTTTCTTTTTGCAGTCAATTAAATGATAAATACAAGAAATGACAAACAACTTGTATAGTTTTTTACATCACACATCTGCTCAGACACACTTGATCATTTATGACTGGGACTGCCTGTTATTGAGTCCTGACTGAATATGTGTTGTGTGTGTTTACAACGTGCCTTTGAGTAAAGTCTGACAGCAGGCAGCATCATGTGATGGTAAATGCTAACACAGACCACTGTGTCTTTATTTTTCTTCCCTCTTCTTTGCTTCAAGCCAACACACCCACACACACACACACACACACACACCCACACCCACACCCACACACAGCTCTGACCTTTTCCTTCAGGCTAAACCAGTGTCACACATGTCGCATTAGCTGTCAAAGATGCTTTCTGTCTTGTGATCTCTCACCACCCCTCCTTGTCTCATCTCTTCATCACTCTCCTTGCCTTTATTCATTTCTTTTTGCGCTTTTTTCTCACCTTTTTGTCTCTTTCCCATCCTCTACACTTGCCCCTCTGTCTCCACTCCTCCCCTCACTCAACCCTATAGGCCCCCTGCCTCTGTTATTCCAACATGGTTTCAACAATTCACTGTGGTTTGACATTAAATCAAACCCCTCTGTAATGTGAATAGCTGAAAGAAAATCACATTCAGTACATTCCTCCCTAAAATATTTCCTGTTCTGCTCTTAACAAGGTTAAAGTGATGTATCTGTGAATACCGGCAATGGCCCTCTGCTGATATGATGGATTATACTGTGCAATCACTAGAAGACACAGCCACTAAAAAGTTTAAAAGTAATTGGCTGAGAGTCACTTTAGAATCTCATATTTAGAATTAAACTTTTGTTTGAAATTAAAATTGTTTGTTTGTTTGAGGAACACAGACTTATGTAATGTGGACAGCAGTAAGAACAGCTTTGTGTTGTGTTAAAAGAATAGTTGAAGCATATTAGTATGTGTAAGTGTTAATGTTACTTACTCTCTTATAAATCAACCCTATCTTCACATTCGTATGGTATGTAAGGATATTAGCCAAGTATCTTACCTTAGCATAAAGACTGGATTAAGGGGGAGCGTGGCAGATTCTGAAGATAACAAAATCTACATCATGTATGTTCTATCTGTACAAAAAAATAGACAACAGGTTCAGGGGTGGATCTAGAAACTTTTGTGTGTGTTAGCCTGACTGGGGCACATGCTCAAAATAATGGGGTGGCATATTTGGAAAAGGATTTTTAAAAATTTCAACTTAATTTTAAAATTTTTTAAAGAAATAATAAATTGTACAATAATAGGGTAATTGTGTTTTTAAGTGTTTGTTTGTTGGAAAAAAGTCAAATATGTAACTTCTCTACCAAATAGTAATAAACAAATAATAACAAATAGTTGAAGAGAGATAATAATCAATCTTTTAGAGGAATAGTCTGCCTGGTTGCCTACAAAATTATTTAAGATTTATGAATCCAATGTTAAAGTACGTAAAATTAATAAAAACTTCATCTATTTATAATGATGGTGATTTATTTGAGCTTCAGATTTGCTTGGTTCTCCTGCTGAAAGTACTACAGTACCTTTCATTCTGGCAGGGTGTGGCACCTAAGGGTGGCAATTAGGCCACCCCTCTGACCCCGCCCTTCAACAAGTGGTGTGATCAACTGTTAATCAGATGCTACAATCTCCCGTACTAAGCTAAGCTAAACTAAGGTAAACAAACCCAAGCTAAGCTAACCTATGCGGCTGCTACTGGTAGCTTCCTGTTAATTATATGGGAATTAAAGTGATATGGAATTCATGGCAAGAATGTGATTAAGCATAAAATATGGAAAAAAATAAGGCAACAAAAAGTAAAGAAGGAACTAATCTTCAACTCCCCACAGCTTTAGCGGCCAGTAGAGCTGTCTGGAAACCAGCTGAATTGGTCAATTAATAGTGTAACGGCCCAGCAAGTGGGTTAGTGTGGGGGTGGATGCAATCTGCCCCGAGGGAATTATGGGTAAATGTGTTCTGAATAGTTCTGTTCTTTAATTGCTTAAATGTTAAATGTTGTTAAATGATTACGTTACAGTTAGTGTTATTAGGTGTGTTCACATGTTTAGGTTTGTCATGTAAAGTGTATGTGTTAGCCGGCACTGTGAGTGAAGGTGATGGGTGTATGAATGGCCGTCACGGTGATCGGCTACTTGTGGGTGTGTTCAAAATAAAGCTCAGCTATCTCTGTTGTGAGAGGTAGCTGTAAAAAGGCAAGAGTTGTGTTGTGTTGTGATTGCTTATGTCAAACAGCTCGAGGCACTTGGGGTCGTGCGGTGTATGGGGTGCAAGTGTTCTCCCTTCCGCCTGCCATTTTGAACTGTTCGTTGATGTTAGCTTGCTAGCACCCAAGCTAGCCGATTAGGTTAGCTAAGTCAGTTAGGGTTAGCCTTAGCTTTAGCTTCACCGCCTCCCACAGTTAGCTCCCATAAACCGTGGGTTGCTACATTGGTGTCAGCAAGTGGGATTTATCGTCTAGTAGACGCCATAATGGAACGAAGCATAGGCGAGTTAGAGCGTGCAGTCTTAGAGAGCAGCGTGCTGCTGGAGCACCTCAAGCTGGGGGCACGGCGAAAGGCTAGCGAGTCACGCCGACCCGACGGCACCAGTGTGGGCCGGTCTACACACTGCAACCCTGACCACGGGAGACGCGGACCATTACCCATAACGCCAGTAAAGCTACCACGTTACAGTGGGCTGACTCCACTGGAACCTTACCTCGCCCAGGTCGAGTTGGCTGCCCTCCATGGGGGATGGAGCGGTGAGGAAACGACTACTCACCTGGCCCTGGCCCTGGAAGGTCCTGCCTTGCAGGTGCTTGCTGACCTACTCCCAGAGGATTGTCGGGAGCTCCAAGCCATCACCGCCGCTCTTCAACGGCGCTTTGGGCAGAGAACCTCCGTCGAGCAGAGCAGAGAGCAGCTAGCTGGCCGCTACAGACATGACGTAGAGAGCTTGGGGGCTTTTGCCGCTGATGTACAGCTCTACACCCAACGCGGCTACCCCACCTTTCCGGTTGCAGCCCGAGAGGAACTGAGCCTCCACTCCTTTCTGCGGGGGCTAGCACCAGAGCGACTTCGCCAACATGTCCGCCTGTCCACACCCCGCTCACTGGAAGAGGCCCTGAGAGAAGCCGAGCGTGCAGAGGAGGTGTTGGGGGCTGGTTCAGCACCGGGCCGATCCCCGTCCTGGCACAGGCAGCAGCCAGCCGGGAGGCCGCCGGGGAGTGCCTAGAGGGAGAGGTAACCAGCCGGGCCCAGCCAGCTGTCACACGACGACGACCGAGGGACGATCGCTGCCACCGCTGTGGGGAACCAGGGCATTTCGCCAGGGACTGCCTAGCTGCGAGCCCTCGCCCCAGAGCTGAGTCACTGACGGGAAACGGATACGGGATGAGGCAGTGAGGGACCCCTCATCCCGCTTCCAACCACTCCTCCAAATAGACTGCCCCACAGTGGGACGCTGTGGAGCCGCTATGGGGTTGTACATAGACTGTGCCATCGCAGGGCAGCTTTGTAGGGCGCTAGTGGATACAGGATCCACCATCTGCCTGTTGCGACGGGGGGTACTGCCAGGGACCGCTGGTCCTCTCCCCGCAGACTGGACTCCCACCACCACTGAACTGCTTACGGTGACGGGAGAAAAGACAGTTATGCCAGGCAAGAAACTGTTACCCGTGGTGGTGGGGGCGCAACAGATAAGCCATGAGTTTTGGCTTGCAGACATTAGAGACGACTGCATTGTGGGTCTGGATCTGCTGGCCCGCTGGGGAGCTTGTGTCGACGTGCCGGGGTCTTCTATCTGTCTCGGTGCAGAGACCATACGCCTCCGGTCAGGCCGGAGTGCTGCTGGAGAATCCCAGAGACGTCGTGGGAGCTGCACAGCCAGGGCCAGCGCACCCGAGCAGCCTCATCGAGACCATCGCTCTCCAGCCCAGGCCAGGCAAGAGAGGCAACGGAGACGCCGCGGGAGCTGCACCACCAGGGCCAGCGCACCCCAGCAGCCTCATCGAGACCATCACTCTCCAGCCCAGGCCAGGCAGGAGGGGCAACGGAGACACCGCGGGAGCTGCACCACCAAAGCCAACGCACCCCAGCAGCCTCATCGAGACCATCACTCTCCAGCCCAGGCCGGGCAGGAGGGGCAACGGAGACACCGTGGGAGGGGCACAGCCAGGGCCAGCGTACCCCAACAGCCACCCCCCCGTGCCTATGCTCCTCCCTCTGATGAGACTGCTGCCGCTGTTGCGGAGCTAGCGCAGCGGAGCGGTGGACACCTTGACGCAGCGCAGCGGCAGCAGCTGAACAGGCTGCTGCAGGACTTCGTAGACATTTTTGCTGCCAGGGACGAGGACTGCACTAGGACGGGCCTGGTGCAGCACCACATTGACACTGGCGATGCACCTCCCATTCGCTTGCGGCCCCATAGACTGCCGTTGGTGAAACGCCAAGCCGCACAAGAACTGATCGAGAGCATGGTGGCCAATGACATCATCGAGCCCTCGGACAGTCCGTGGGCTGCACCAATTGTGATGGTGCGAAAAAAAACGGGAAAATGGCGCCCCTGAGTGGATTATAGGCGTTTAAACGCAGTTACTAAGAAAGACTCTTACCCGCTGCCCCGCATTGACGATGCCCTGGACTACGTTGCTGGATCCTGTTGGTTCAGCTCTTTGGACTTGCGTAGCGGGTACTGGCAAGTAGAGCTGGCACCAGAGGCCCGCTCAAAGACTGCTTTCACCATCGGGCAAGGACTGTGGCAGTTTAAAGTAATGCCTTTTGGACTTTGCAATGCCCCGGCCACCTTTGAACGGTTGATGGAGCGTGTTCTTAAGGACATTCCACGGAGCCGCTGTGTTGTCTACATGGACGACCTGCTGGTGCACGCCAAGGGCTTCGAGGACGCCATCAATAACCTTGCAGGCGTGTTCATGGCCATTCGTCAGGCTGGACTGCGGCTTAACCCAGCGAAATGCCACTTGCTGGCGAGAGAGACTCAGTTTCTGGGTCACGTGGTCAACGAGCACGGGGTGACCACGGACCGGGCCAAGGTGGCTGCAATTAAAGAGTGGCCCCAGCCAACCACCACCAGTGAGCTGAGGAGTTTCCTTGGCCTAGCCTCCTATTACCGGAGGTTTTTAAAAGACTTTGCCACCATTGCCGGTCCCCTCCACCGGGTGACTGAGAAGGGCCGGCGGTTCGAGTGGTCTGAGGCCTGCTCAAGGGCTTTCCAACGTTTGAAGGTGGACCTCTCGGAGGCTCCTGTCTTGGCGTACCCCGACCCCCAGCAGCCGTTCATTGTGGACACAGATGCCAGTGGAGTGGGAATTGGAGTGGTACTCTCTCAAGGGGGGGAGACAGGAGAACGAGTGGTGGCCTACTACAGCTGCAGTCTGAGTCGCCCTGAACGCAACTATTGTGTGACTAGGCGAGAACTGTTGGCGGTGGTCCTGGCTGTAAGACACTTTAGACCATATCTCCTTGGCACCAGGTTCACTTTGAGGACCAACCACGCCTCTCTCACCTGGCTGCTCAACTTCAAGCAGCCCGAGGGCCAGGTGGCAAGGTGGCTGGAGATCCTCCAGGAGTATGACTTTGATATCCAGCACCGGCCAGGGCGACAGCATGGCAATGCTGATGCCCTCTCACGACGCCCCTGTCTTCTGGACGAGTGCCGCTACTGTCGCCGCCATGAGGAACGAGAGCTGGGGCCATCAGCAGCTGCAGTCACCACCGGGGAGGGAGAGCCGTTCAGCAGAGAACAGCTGCAGCAGCATCAGGAGATGGATCCGGTGCTGGCTGGAGACTCAACAACGACCGGAATGGCCGGCCATTTCAGCCAGAGGGCCAGAGATCAAGCTGCTTCACTCACAGTGGGGCAGCCTGGAGCTCTGTGACGGTATCCTCTACCGGCGGTGGCGGGCACCAGTTGGGGGGGCTGACCGCCTGCAACTCTTGGTCCCCAGTGCTCTTCGGGCGGAGGTACTCCGGTGGGTCCATGGATCTGCCGGGGCTGGCCACTTTGGAAACTCCAAGACGGTGCGCCGTTTGCGACAGCGTTTCTACTGGCCAGGCTGCCGTCAGGACGCGGAGCTTCACGTCCACTGCTGTGATGACTGTACAGCTCAAAAAGGACCCACCCAACGCTCCCGAGGGCCTCTGCAGCAGTACCTGGTCGGTGCGCCTATGGAGAGGGTCGGCGTGGATATCCTGGGCCCTTTTCCCACTACCGAGGCTGGCAATCGCTACATCCTGGTCGCAATGGACTACTTCACCAAGTGGCCTGAGGCATATGCAGTTCCGGACCAGACTGCCACTACAGCTGCCCAGCGACTGGTGGAGGACATGTTCTCCCGGTTTGGGGTACCGGAGGAACTGCACAGCGACCAGGGGTGGAACTTTTTGCTGTTTGCTGAGGTGTGCCGGCGGCTCGGGGTGAGAAAGACTCGGACCACAGCACTCCACCCTCAGAGCGATGGACTGGTGGAGTGGTTTAATCGCACCCTCGCAACTCAGCTGGCCATTCTAACCAGCCGGCATTAGAAGGACTGGGACCAGCACCTACCCCTGGTCCTGTGGGCTTACCGGACTGCTGTGCAGGAGTCCAGCCAATGTACCCCAGCCACACTGATGTTTGGAAGGGAGCTCCGGACACCAGTGGACTTGGTTTTTGGGCCACCCCCGGAGCCTGAAATTACGGGGGGCCCAGAGTTGGATTACCTCAGGCGGCTCAAGGAGCGCTTTAGTGTGGTCCATCAGCTGGCTCGGGAATCCCAAGGGGATGCTGGGGCCCGACAAAAGCGGGCATATGATGGACGGTGCCATGGACACCCTTTTTCAGTTGGGGACAATGTCTGGGTGTACTGCCCTGTGAGGAAACGGGGGCTCTCGCCAAAACTCACCAGCCACTGGCAGGGGCCCGGAGAGATCCTGGATCGGATCTCTGAGGTGGTGTATCGGGTTCGCATGCCGGGAAGGGGGCGGAGGGTGGTGCTGCACAGGGATCGGCTGGCGCCATATCATCCTCTGGCTCCGAATCCGGTGACAGAACCGGAGGACAGTCTTTTGTCGGCCACTCCCAGTGCCAGCATGAACAATGGTGGACTTGGGGCTGAGCCTGGTACGGTGAGTGGGCCGCTGCAAAGACCGGCGCGTGCTCGACGTCTGCCGGGACAGTTAAGAGACTTTGTTGTGGGACTGAGTGACTGAGGGTTGTGGGGACACTGAACCCTCTTGGGGGGGGGCAGTGTAACGGCCCAGCAAGTGGGTTAGTGTGGGGGTGGATGCAATCTGCCCCGAGGGAATTATGGGTAAATGTGTTCTGAATAGTTCTGTGCTTTAATTGCTTAAATGTTAAATGTTGTTAAATGATTACGTTACAGTTAGTGTTATTAGGTGTGTTCACATGTTTAGGTTTGTCATGTAAAGTGTATGTGTTAGCCGGCACTGTGAGTGAAGGTGATGGGTGTATGAATGGCCGTCACGGTGATCGGCTACTTGTGGGTGTGTTCAAAATAAAGCTCAGCTATCTCTGTTGTGAGAGGTAGCTGTAAAAAGGCAAGAGTTGTGTTGTGATTGCTTATGTCAAACAGCTCGAGGCACTTGGGGTCGTGCGGTGTATGGGGCGCAAGTGTTCTCCCTTCCGCCTGCCATTTTGAACTGTTCGTTGACGTTAGCTTGCTAGCACCCAAGCTAGCCGATTAGGTTAGCTAAGTCAGTTAGGGTTAGCCTTAGCTTTAGCTTCACCGCCTCCCTCAGTTAGCTCCCATAAACCGTGGGTTGCTACAATAGTTTTGGGTTTGGGTCTCAGGGGTTGGATGTGAACAGACCTGGTTTGGCCAATCTCCAATTTTCTTCAAACAATCTTTCATGTTTATCTACCATTTCCATTCATGGTTTCACACATTTAAACAGAATTGTCATCAAAAATTGCCAGCAAAATGTATTCAAACCAATTAGAAGCAATTGTATGAGCAGAACGTTTGACTTTAGTTTCAAATATTTGAGAGGCAGACATTGCCCCATTTCTTAACCCTTTGGTGCACACTGATTTGTCCTGCTATAGTGAACAGCACAATGTCAGCATATCCCATGTCTGGCAGAAATGCAGTAATTTAAAAGCATATGCTTTTTGATATGGAAGACTTGGTGTTGTAGAGCATTTATTTTGGATTGATGGTATAAGGACAAGATCTTTCAGTCTGGCATCGCTTCACTAGCATTTGGGAAGAACAGAGAAAATATGCTTTGTGTGAAAATGTGTGTGTTGCCTGTGTGCTGTTCAGCTATGGAAGCACTTCAAGGGAAGTCAGTTGAACCACACTCAAACTAAGACCCTCGTGCTGTCGATTGAGGCTCCGTAGTAAGTGCATGTGTGACTGTGCACATGTTTAAAACAAGCTCCAAATGCACAGCCAGTGTGAGCACATGTATGAAATACTTTCAGCGTTTTTATCTAACTGATGGGCTGTGTTTGGTCACATACCACTTGTATGAGCCAACCAAGGTTTCCTTTGTTTTGTTTATGTTGAGTATTGTAAGGCTAGTAAGATTAACAAGTGTATGTAATAGTGTCCTGATGATGTCGTCAATGACATCACATAACTTCCTTTGAAGTTTGCCTTTTGACTATACCTTTGAAGTTTACCTTTTAAGTTTGATTAACTGTTGTTGTAGAAACCATGTATATAGAAAGTTTGAAGCAGTTCAGCTAAACATTTGGACAAAATAGACAGCTATAGGAGCTGCAACGTACAGCTATTAGACTGACAGAAAGAACAGACCAAAAGGTAGTGGAGAGTCAGACAAGGTAGAAGTGAAAGGTTCAGTGTCTAGGGTTTCTTAACTTGTTCGGTGGAATTAATTTTTAAACGTGTTTGTGAAATTACTACACGTAAACGTGTACTGCAGAATTACTCCGTTATCGGCTAAGTTAAGAAACGGGGGATTCAATAAATGTTCAGTCTTCGTCATACAACGATCTCTGGAGTGGATAATTGGAGTGGACAACCGGATACGAGTAAGATCACCTCTACACCACTGATGTCTCACTTTAAGGGATGGTTGATAAATAACAGTAAAACACAACTCATCACTGACTTTCACAGATGCAACAGAAGGTAAGCAGACGGAGGCAGCAGAAGGAATTCATTAGACTGACATACCATAGACACTGGAGCATTTCTTTCATCTATTTTCACCCCCTAGCTCCACATCAGATGACATTTAAACTTTCCACTCTTCACATACTGTTTTTAAAATTCAAAGATATTCACTATTAGACAATTATAACTATAAACAGCTAAGAAAACAACTACATACCGATCCGCCACCTGGTGGTTTTAAGATGTTGGCTGGTATTAATGTTGTGGCTGATTAGTGTATATAGATTTTACAAGCTGGAACCATTGAAGGTTTAACATTTTGGCTGTCAAAAAATTACATTGGTTAAGCAATTATCAACAAAGTTAATAGTTTCTTAACAAATAAACTGACAAATTTATGTGAAATAAATAAGGGATCATAATATTATCCATACCTGCTGTTGAAAAAACTGCAACACCATCACTTGTCAAGAAACTACTATATTTGTATCATATCTACTTTGATCCTGTTTTCTTCTGCATATGAAAGGCCATCTTAATGAATTGAGCATGATACAAGTAAAAGTTGTTTCATTGACTTAATCTTTGTATTTTAGTGCATTGTGTCACCTATTTTTGGGTATCGTTACTCTTATATTGCAAGGTAAGGTTAATAATATAGACATTTAAACAATAAAAAGACCAGTGCTTTTGAGAAAGTCAGACTACCAAATGTGCAGCTTAAAGAAAAATTACAATACCTTCAGCTTTTTTTCAGGGGTATTGCAATTTTTTGGCCCCTCTGATAATTTATGTACAGTTCCTAATCAGTTCAGCTAATAACAGTTCTGTTAATTATATCTGTACCTGGTTTTGCACTGATTAGAAGCAAACTAATCACAATGATGACTTGTGCGCGATTTGTACACAACTAAAAATAACAATTTTACCTTAAAAGTTTAGAAATAATAGAAATAATAATAGCCCCAATCTCTCCCACTGCACAAACAAACCTATTGTGGCAATCAAACACTTTGCTATTTTTAAAAAAATGAATTATCTTATTTTAGAGCCAAATCAGCACATTCTTACTGCCTGCTGTTGCAGGAGAAGGGAAAATGACAAAAAGAAATATGAAGGGGAAGGAATGAAGGGGAAGCTGGATTTATTTTGCCTGATCTGTCCAAGTCTTCCCACTTACATAGGACGTATACACATCAAATTAAAGGTAGAATAATATCAAATCATACTGCTGTTTGTTGAACACATTTCAAATATGCAACTGTTAAAATCCTCAAAACCTAATCTGTTAAAGATGAGTGAATCTGTAATCTTTATACAAACAACAAGTTACCAATTGTGTCTGTCTTGCAAAAATTCATTTCAGCTAAATGTGGCTAAATAAAGCTTCTTTAGGATTAAAAAATGTATATTTTGTTGAGGAATTGATCATGCCACATTTGATTTGCAATGTATTTCTGAAGATATAACAAGATTTCTATTATATAAAGTTTGCCATGGAGGTAGTTATGCAACCATTAGAGCAGTGACAAAGTACAGATAAAGCAGGGCTTACTGAAGAAGACCCTGTTCTCATGCAGGAGCTGATGATTTCCAGGAAACAGTTGTGACAGCAATCACACAGCTTGTACCAAGCTTCTCAGTATGACTGAACAACACTCCAAGGACGTTTAATTTTACATTTATGTTTTTCTCTATTGCATTGGTCGTGTGTTAAAAAGAGAAAATAAGAGAAGTCCGTGAGGGGATGGATTAGACTTTTTGGTGTTGGTACAGAGTGTTGCCACTAGGGAGCATTAGGGACTGGATAAAGGAAAGACCTGTGTTTTACTTATGACTGTATATCTGTCTACAGTATGTGTCTGTCTGCTTTTTTAGTCTTTTAGCCAGCAATTGTATATGTCTATTGCTCAGCCTATATCTACACTTGCCTTATTAACATTAACTGTACAAGTTTTAAATTGAGGAGTTTAGTTTATATTTAGTGAGATTATCAAACACATCCACTGGCTGGCCACCCTCATTTAACCACTGGGCTGTTTGCAGATCTGTTGCTTGTCTCGCTGCTGTTTTACATTGCAAATAGACCCGTGTTTACATTTGCTCCACACTGACAATGGTCACTAAGGGTTACCTTGACTCACAACACAGGTAACCAATCACATCTCATGGTGGGGGCAGTTCTCTGGAAAAAAGAGGAAGCAATAACTGACAGAAACTGAAGTGAACAAGGAAAAAACAAGATGATCTACACTGATCTTACATCTGTGTGGCACATTCTCTGGTGACTTGAAACCGACAAAAGGAAACTGATCCCAGGTCTGTGAGCAGATGAAGGTCGTGTGTTTGCCAATAAGGGATAAGAACAATTTCCGTTTCTCTCTTGGATCCTCCAGGCAGCTGCTGCTCTGCCACAACGAGGCACAAGTGGCAAACCCACGGTAAACCTAAAGCTTCTTATTCCATATAGCAGGCCTACTACCCTATATAGTAAACATACTTAAAAACAACAGAAGAAAATGCTGTTAGTTTTTCGCGTGACTTTATGTTACTATACATGTGCTGAAGAGAAAGTGAAAGTAATTTTTTAAAAAGTGTCTGTGAGTTTCCGAGCATGGTTGTTTGACACTGCTTAAACAACCTGCAAGAAACCACCAAGAAAAAAAATACCAGTATATCATTTGCTTTAAATGACAGTTACCATACAGCAGGAATGTTGTAAAAACAGGTATGTGTTGTGGCTGCCTCCACCATTCCCTCCTTCTCCACCTCTCCACACACCATATTTCACTCTGTTCATTTAACAAGGCCCAGTTACCCTGAGCAAGACGGTCTTATCTGCCAAATCCCTCACTCGCCATAATATTATCAGCCTGGCCTAGATCACATACACACACTCTGCCCTTTCTGTCAAACAAACCTGTGCTCTTCTATCTCGATCACTGACTCTCACACACACAGGCAGCTGGGGAATGAATGTTATGGGGGCTTATCTGTGTCCTTAAAGGCCTTGAAGCCACTTCACAGAGTCAGATCCCAGTGCCAAGGCCACAGAGACAAACCTATGTGACCAGAGTACTGATGAATAGAGCTTCTATGTTGTTAGACCGTCAATAGAAGCAGCAGGCTACAGGGCACATGAACATATGCACATGCAGATCTGGCAGTCAAAGAAAGTTTTAAAAAAAGAGATTTTCTAATAGATTGTGACATCAGATCTGTGTTTTTGGTTACTACTAGAAAATTCAAGCTGCATTCTTTGGGTTTTGTGCTACACTGATTACCGCTAAAATAAACATGGCAGCTAGCCATACTGTACACCCAGAGCCTGAATATCAGGTTAGGAAGTGGAAGGCACCTACTTAGTCAACAAGCAGTGCAACTTTACAAGAAAACACAGTATGAGTAGATATGTAAAAAAAGACATTCATGTTGGTTCATTTCAAATTATCTGTGTTTTATTGTAGATGACAAAACACGTGTATTTGTTCAACAACTACTAAATATTTTCTCAGAAAACTGAAGAAAATAAAAAAGAGGTGTTATCTTCAAATTGCTTGTTTTGTCCAAAAATCTGAGATTAAAAAATATATTTGTTCTAATTAGCCAATTACTGAAAGCCAAATAAAAAAAACAGCAAATATTCACATTGAATATACACTGCTCAAAACAAATACAGCAACACTTATAGTCATGTTTAAAAGTTAGTACAACCTCTTATTTCTATGTCAAAGAATAATAAATTATAGAAATCATCTTATCATAGTGGGTCTTTGTATTAGGCAAATACAACCTCAGATGAACAACTAATGCTTCCATAGGATTTAAGAGGATAAGTTATATCCAGGTACTGCTGATCATCCGCCCTTGATTAATTGATCATCAGGAGGTCTGCAGACGTTTATAAAAGCAGAAGCTTTGACATTGTGCTGGTCTGGGGCATTCAGGGAAAGGCATAAAACATGGTCTTTGAGAAGCAGTTGTTGCTGCACAACAGTCTGGAAAGGGATATTTCCAAACAATTTGGAGTTCAACATTCTACAGTGAAAAAGATTATTCACAAGGGCAAAGCATATAAGACAACTGTCAATCTTCCCACGGGGGAACATCTCAGCACATTCGACCCAAGGTTAGACTGCAATGCTTAGAGAAATACAAAAAACCCAAGAACTACATCTCAGGCTCTACAGGGCTCACTGACCATGTAAAATGTTAAAGTCCATGACAACACAATAAGAAGAAGAAAAGTCTGGTTTGTTTGGAAGCGTTGCCAGAAGAAAACCTCTTGTCTCTAAAACATAATGCCAAACACCGTGTTTGGTGAAACATGTAATACCCAATATCAAGCATGGTAGCAAAGAGGAGATGATGTGAGCTTGTTTTGAAGCCACAGGTCCTGGGCACCTTGCACTCATTGGATCGACCCAACTGCCCTCTAGAATCAAATGAGAGGACCTCTGTTTGACAGCTAAAGCATGGTCCAAACTGTCATGCAACAGGGCAATAATATGAAGCACAATAGTAAATCTACACCAGAATAGATAAAAATAAAAGAATGAATCTTTAGAAATCACCTACTCAAAGTCCAGACACCCTCATATATACAGGCAATATACCATTTGCTGTGATATCCTCAGACTCTGTCACGCCTGTCAGATGTGCTCAGTCTGAATGGTGGACCTGCCAATCCTGGTGTTCCCTGGAATATGCCAATCAAGCTGCACGGTGCTGGGCTGTGAGCCTAGCTCATAATGGAGTTTGTCAGACCACAATTCCATCCTCATGAAGTCTGTTTCTTACACTTTGGTCAGAAACTTGCACACCAGTAGCCTGCTAGAGGTCATTTTGTAGGGATCACGCAGTGCTCCTATTGTTCCGCCTTGCTAAAAAAAAGGAGCAGATACCTGTCCTGCTGCTGGGCTGTTGCCCTTTTACAAACCGATCTAGCTCTCCTTATGTAACGGCCAGTATTGTGGTATCTGCTCCTTAAGACTGTACTTCAGCCAGGAAAGAGAAAGAGAGCATTCACTTTGATTTACACCAAAGCAGATGAAATCACTTGTAGATTTTTAATACTGTGAGGATTTGAGTATTCCTTGAATTTTTTGAGCAGTGTATATATCACATATAAGAGGCCAAAACTTAAGAATGTGTCACAAATTGATGTAAATCTAATAAAACTGGCTAAGGTTTTCGGATAATCTCTACTATAATAACTGCACATAGATCATTATTGTTTAAAACTACTTTTGTAAAAACTACCACTTTTGTTTAAAAGGACTGTTTTTCCTTACACTAGTCTGAACAGTGAATTAGTCTCAATTTAACTCATGTCCAATGTAAATCATTGAGTGCCAAATGACTGCAAATATCAGAGGAAGTCAAAAATGAGAAGGCCATTGCTGGCAAAAATGTTGGCAGCCGTTTGGTACAGGAACTCAGGAAGTGGTGCCTCCTAACTGAGCTGTGCTTCCTGTGTGATAACTGACCCAAACATGCCGCCTCTATCACACACAAAAAGACGCAGAAGAATGCTTACATTCTCTCTGTATTTGGCAGCTGCTGTATTAAACATTACCGTTATACTAAACAGAGGCTTTTTTAAACATCGCAAGGATTAATGGGATTAAAATGTCGGAGTTCAGTGATTAGGATTAATTCCTCGGAGGCGATTTCTTCACAGTGTGAGATCTATTGTGTACAAAACCTAAATACTGGCGTGATCTTCGAAAAAGTTGAGCTGAAGGTAAGTGCAAGTGTGTAAACAGGGTTACCAACCTAAATGTGACACTAATGAGGGAGAGGATGCAACAGCAGCAGAAGGGCTAAGTTCACTTTAAACTCACAGTGTAGGCGTAGAGGACAGAGGTGCATGGTCCTGGGGAATATATATATATATATATATATATATATATATATATATATATATATATATATATATATATATATATATATATATATATATATATATATATATATATATATATATATATATATATATATATATATATATATATATATATATATATATATATATATATATATATAAGAGAGAGAGAGAGAGAGAGAGAGAGAGAGAGAGAGAGAGAGAGAGAGAGAGAGAGAGAGAGAGAGAGAGAGTGATTAAGAGGAACTAGGACAAGAAACGAGGCATGGAAAAAAGTGAGGGGGAGTAGAAGAGTTGGTTTTCTTCGTTTTGTTCTGAATGTCCCCTTCAGAGTCATGTTGTAAAGAATGCTCATGCCACAGCTCTAAAACCTTGAACATTGTGTAAAGACATGGTGTTTCAAGTTCAACACCAGCTGCCTCCCTCTACTCATAACCATGCACCAACACGCGCGCGCACACACACTGCAGTGCAAATGCTTCCTTCCTGTTTCTGGTGTAGCCTATTTTAAAAGCAAGATAAGGGCAAAAGAATTACATATATGAAAGCGGGAAGTGAAGTGTACTTTCATCTCTGTATCTAAGATCAAAGTAAAAACTCATCTTTACTTGGACAATTTCTTAAAAAGTCCAGCAACTGCATGCCTCCTGACTTTCACTACAAGTGTGGTATTCTCTGTGTTTTTTCTCTTAACGGCATCTCATCCCCTCACACACATTTACCCTCTTTTTTTTCTTCTCTGGCAGGTTCAGTCAGACCACAGGACAGTTTAGCAGACCCCGCTTCCTCATCGAGAGGCGCAGCAGATTGAGCAAACACGAGTTTCCTGTGATGTCTCTGTCTCTGGTCAATTAGTTTACTCACATCACTCTTCCACTGTTGAATTGCCCTGCATGGAACGACGTCAACATTCTTCATAACCTTGGGGGAGCTCTCCGGTAGATCTGCATTGACAGTCATTTCCAGTGATCTTACGATTTGCTTCAAACACTGGACAAGAAAAAGACATCAGACCTGTTGTGTAACAGTCTTCCGAGAAAATTTGTGATGCTGTTTTCACATACTTAGGATTGTGTGTGTGTTTTTGAAATTCAACCATGTTGCAGCAGTCAGAGCTTATCTTTGACTTTGCCAGTGACCATGTGTCACAGGTGAGTAAAAGTGAAAACTTATTTAATATAAATTTGTTGCTTGTATTGAACCAATAGTCAAAACTGACATCCAATTGTGTTTTGCAGTTGGGGGGTCACTCTGATTACCCTGCGGTGATTGTGGAGCAGGTTCCCCATCCACACCTGCTCGCATATTCAGGTCTAGCGTGTGAACAGCTAGAAACAGAGGAGGATCACCAGCAGCTGCTCAAAGGTCAGTGCATATTACACACAGGCTCCAGCCTCTCTATACCTGACACTGCCGTGACTGGAGCCCCCCTACCGTCTGTTACTCCGCAGTAATGGTTAATCAACCGTTTGTTCTGTGGAGATTTTATTAATGTTTTACCAAAGCAAAAGTTACACCAAGCTATTTTATAAAGGGAGGGACTGCGCATGCGCAGTCGCAACTCTCGCACATGGACCACCCTCCGCAGAAATTCAGGAAGTTAAACAAAACATTCCTGGTCTGTGCCTGGGAAATATCGTTAATGAATCAAATTAGGATGTAGACGTGGTTTCGTCGGGCTGCAGCACACATGCTATAGCTTGTTTCTCACCAGTGCTGGGAATTAAAAGTAAGTTACATGGTTGTATCGGCTTGTTTTTCCCGACACAGTCACACCAGGCAGCAGCTTAAGTTGGGGATGGCATGGCGAGATTCGGTTAATTTAGCTAACAGCAGTAAGTGCTAGCACAGAAGTAACACTCGCCGTAACTTGTGGAGCACTTACTTCAATGCTACAGCCGTTTAAGGGCAGCAGCCTACACATTTGTGTTGCCACGCTTTTTATAAGACTGTTTGAGCTCACGACAAACCGCTGCTAGCTAGCAGATGTTTTCTAGCTCACTGCTCACTGCCTGGTAACGTCGACAGATGCGCACAAAACAATAGACTCCCCCTCCCCCCAATTTGATCATATTTGTCTCAGAGACATAATTTGCCGAGATGTATGTCCATATGATAAATAAAGGCCATAGCTGGCCACAATGTGTGGAGGTACTAGCGTTATAATGTCTCAAAAATGTTATTTTTACTTTAGTGTTCGCTTGTACTTGTTTGAAAAAATTCAAACAAGTACTTATCTGCTGTAGTTAAGGGAAACCTTGTGGAGAGTCCTTTAAGATACAATACAAAGTACGATATATGAAATGGAAATTATGATTTACTCATAAAAAATTATTCTAATGATGTTGCAGCGCGTCACAGTACAAAAACTCTTGTTTATAAGCCTGTTGCACGGGACCCTTACATCTCCCCAGCACCTACTTTCAGTAGTCAGTTGCAACGCCATAAAAGGTTGACTTCAGTTTGCTTTCTATGGTTCTAATTTGGGATGTTGAGTTGATTTCGTCTGGTTGCTTGTAATAGTGGTGAAGTCTTCGTCAACCTTATCCTCTTGATTACATCATAGGAACTATAAATGTTTTTTCAGATGATGTCATATGGAGGACACCATCACCTTTCAGTAAAGACAGATGGATATCTACTATACTGATATTTTAGTACACAAATTCTTGACTGTCATAGATGCCTAGAAGTTGCCACGCAAAGTAAATGGACAAATGTACTAGTGAACCCATTTAAAAAAGCATGTCAGCCTAAACATTGACAATTATTATGCCAGATTAGAGTGAGATTCATGCAAATCACAGCACGACATGTTTATTAATTTATTTAAAATAAAACAATGAATAGTAATTACCTTTTTTCAAAATATGGCAGAGTTGTGATCAGTTGTCCCTGTACATATACAAAAAATGTCAGGTGAGAAGATTGGTGAATCACTGCTTTACTTATCTATCCAAGTAGACATTTAAAATTTTGCACAGCTCTGTGTCTTGCAGCAACTTGGTACAGATATGAAATCTCATTTGTGGGGCTTACAACTTACAACAAGAGATACATGATATGGGTAAAATCCTTTATAATGATGAAAGTTATACACTAAAATATAATTAAGCAGTGTGTTGTAAAACTTGCAGCAAATAAATATACTGAGTAAAAAAAACATTTGCAGAGGTGTCTCTTAATAAAATATGTGATTGCACAGTTTTATACATGTATCCAACAACAACAAAGACAGTTAGACAGTGAGGCAGTTTACACATGCAGCACCCATGAAACAACTTATAAAATTCTGCCACCTTTAAGTTTATTCTTTGCACCTGACTTTTATGTATTTTGACTTAAAATGTCTTTCATGAAAGTTTAAGTTGAACAGCTGAACACAATTGCTACTATTACATACAGATTGCAGTTACTTTAAAAGTGGTAGATGATGTGTCGTAGATTTTTTGATTTTGAAATGTGTTTAATGTTTCGCTACCTTAAGACCCAGAGGTGAAATTTTTTGTTGTTGTAATTGTATTGAAAAGGAAACAGAAATCACAGGCACGTGTGCTAAAACCAAACCATTAGAATAGCTACAAAGCCCTAAAGGTGATAGAATGCTCGTTTTTTCTAATGTGTGGGTGAACCCATCTTTTAAACTCAAGCTTTATCATCAGTTGTTCTAACATTTAATTGTCTTTGTATTAAACTCCAGCCTTTTCCACCCGAAAAGTATCATTCTACATTACTTTCTTCTCTTTCCTCTGTAGTGGAGCCACATGAAAGTGGAGAGGAAGAGACCATGGAGACTCTTATTGCTGCTGACTCCCTTCTCAACATGGACTGCCCTGACAGTCTGTCTCTGGAGCAACACTACTGTAAGCAAACACACCTGACTAAACTATACTTACATGCTTACAAACAGAGTGAAGATGCCCTAGCGAAACCTCACCCCCTCGTGTTTTGATGTAGGACAAGTTTGACTGCGGGATGTTATTTTAAGACATGGTGGTCATGGCGCTGTTGTCTTCAATTAAATCTGTTTGTGCCCCCTGCAGCCCAGACCTTCCTATCATCACTGGGTGATGTCATCACTACTCCTGTTGCCCAGGTAACTGTGTCAGCAGAGGGGGTTGTGGGAGCTGTTGACCAGTCACAGTGGCAAGCGTTGCACACAAAGAAGCCCTCAGCACAGCTGCAGTCCAGAAAGAGGGGTCAGTCACACATGTATATCACCTTATCTCAAACTAAGTCAAGGGATGTCTGATAATAAATGTCTTTTATTATTTTGTTATTTTTATTCTTTTTCTACAGGTAAAAAAGCACGACATCGGAGGGCAGAGTCTCCCACACCAGACATTATTGTGAAAAAGGACAAATACAACAAAGGTATTGTCCCATACAAACACATTTGTTTCTTTCTCTTAAAACATTATCACTTATTGGCCGAATGTCTTAATAAATGTCATTTTTATTTACAAATTGTAATAGCAATCCTCTGATGCTGAATGCAGTCATATAGTTAAACTCAAATAAGGTAGCTAGTACAGCAGCTGTTTAATAGTATGTATAAACCCTTAATACCTGTAAATGAGACAATTTTAAGGTATTTTACCTGTCTTTTTATATCATATCAATTTAAAAATATTCTCCTCATGCTCAAGCTATCTCCTCAAGCTATGCAGAATGCATGAACTTTCATCAAAAAACATTTTGTTATTATCCTATTATTTCTTAATTAAACACACAGTAACTAGCCCTTATGTGTGTGAGGAGAAAAAGCCATTGTTTGAAATTAAATGTCCCATACGGCCTGTCAGAAACAGGGTTTAGATGGATAGTTCACACAGGATGGGGTCAGTTTTGCAACACAGTTTGTACAAAAGTAATTTTCATTTGTCTTTTCTCCTTTTGTTTAACGTGTTTGTGCTTCAGGAGGAAACACGCTGTACCTATGGCAGTTCTTGATGGAGTTGCTGCAGGATCGTCAGGTCTGCCCCCGCTACATCAAATGGACTAACCCTCAAGCAGGGATCTTCAAGTTGGTCAACTCAAAAGCAGTGGCCAGGCTCTGGGGTAAACACAAGAACAAGCCGGATATGAATTATGAGACAATGGGGAGAGCACTCAGGTACACAACACTCTAAAATGACATCATAATATCATGTACTTAAGGCACTGGATCTGATAATAACAGATAATAGATTTTATTTCCCAGTAATGATCCATCAAAAGAGTCATTGCAAGTCAATGTTTTTCCGAATACTGGTTTTCAGTGTTGCTAAAGATAACGTGGGCAATGTTTATTTAGCTTGGTATATTAAAATTGTTAGACACTGCTGTTTAAAATATATAAACCAGAAAGAGGAAGACACATGCTTGATGTTTTTATATTTAAACAAAAAATAAAATAAAATGTAAAAATCAAGAGCTAACCCTTTTTTTCATCAAGAATAGGTTGGTAAATGAATATTAGTCATTTCACAATATGGGTGCTTTTGTGTGTATTTATTTATTTATTTATTTGGTTAATTTAATCATTTTGAATGTTTCCTTCATTTTATGCTTAAATCAAAAGTCATTGTCATTTACATTCTGTAAACATAATATCATTGACCATGAATATTCTTAATGCTGAATCTCTGTTCATGCAGGTACTACTACCAGAGAGGCATCCTCAACAAAGTTGAAGGCCAGCGTCTAGTCTACCAGTTCACCTCTCTGCCCAAAGATATGATTTATATCACTGATGGAGATGGATCCAAAGAGGAAGATGATGATCACGATGACAATAGCGTCAATGATGAAGATATGAGTGAGGAGTCTGATGACAGCACAGTAGCTTCTAGTGATCAGTCCTTGGAGGAAGAAGATTTACACCCACCACAGAAGAAGATTTCATCTGGCCCTGTCCGTGCCCCAGCTGCCCAGCGAACCAGGCCAGCTTCAAAGCCTTCTAGCCAGCGTGACACCGTCCTGCGGCCTCCCAGCTCCTTGATCCAGGAGCAGCATTTGCCTATTGTGTCTGCTGAGATGCTGCGAACCCTCCAGAACCTGCAGAAGGTCCAGTCGCTGCAGCCTGCAGGTCACGCCTCTGTGTTTAAAACAGCTCAGCTGCTAGGGAGTCTGTGTGAGCGACAGGCTGCTGCGGATGTGGCTGTGGACAGTAAGGGTGTACCAGAGATGCCAGATAAAAAGTCACACAGAGGACAAAAAACTTCACAAGTGGAGACTCCACGGCTGATGCCTCTGACTAGCTCTGACCATTAGAACAGACCAATTCACGCTCACTGCAAACATTCACCTACACTCCACTGACTCAGGATCACTTAGATAGTTACGCAGCTACACATTCAGGCATTTATGCCTTAAGTGTCCATGAGTGGGATTATTGATCTAGCATTACTTTTGTAATGTGAATTGGTAAAAAAAGTAATTATAGATCACTGCTTCCTCCCTGTCATCTAAAATGGCTCAATATCTCCCATCAGTTCATAAAAACTCCCTTCGTCTTAGCGTCATTCTCTGTATCCATCAAGTACACAAGACACCAAAGACATACATGCACTGGAATCTACAGCCTCTGCACCTTCTGCAGACACACCCTCTGCTTGCACTTCAGCTTCAGTGTCTTGGAGCTAATTATATTATTGTCCACCTTTACTTTTCCTTGTTCTTTCTCACAACTTTTTTTTTTTTTATCACACCCTAAATCATTCCTCTGCCTCTAAAGTGGCTTTGCACTAATGTTTACCCCTGCTGTATGTTCTTTCTTTAAGTGCCTGAAAATCTCAGACCACCCTGTCTCTGCCTCAGTGTTCGTGGTAATCATAAGGGTTATTGAGGGAAAACATTCCAAATAATTATTATTATTATTATTATTTTGTTTTACAATTACTGAATTATATTTGTATTGTTAAATCTTGAAAACAAGGGATCACTGTTGTTTTTTGAATAGAACTTGATAGTTGATGTATCTATACAGTGGACCTTTTTGTTTTGTTGACAATCACCAGTAAAATGTTCTTAGAGCCTTTTTGTTTAGCTACAGTGCCTCCTGTAGAATAGCCTTTCCGCAATGCACATATTCTGTTGAGTTATTACACTTATATAAATGCATATATGAACCTCTAAAGCCTCGAAACCTTTATGTATTGTGTTATATTCTGTATGTCTGTGAACATATTTGACTTTGTGCCTTGTTGCCATTTACTCCCTCAGGTTCATAAACTTTTTTTTTGCTGCACAGACTATATAATCTATGCAAGTAGTAAAATAGCTAGCCCTTTCTAATGAAGTCATTTTAGGTTCAGTGTTGTCTCTTCAGTTGCGCTAGTTCTAGCCCTACAAAGCTAGTCCAGACAGTTCACCTCTCTTAAAATGAAAATGCAGTTTGTCAAAGTCAGACTTTCATATGGGAGGTGAAACATGGCTAAGAGATGTGTTGTACTGTGCTTTTGCAACCAGGGAACCCTTTTATTGCAAAACGAATTATTTTGAAATCCCATCGCTTTGCTTTGTCTGAAAGTGTCTTGAATACTATAACTTTTACTGATCTAGATTTGTAAGCTTGTAGCAGAGGGAGAGGTGAAGTTTATTTTGCTTTTTTGTGTGTCTCTATGCTTTCATGCATTTCCAAGGTGTTGAAAAGATAATGGTCTATTATATGAAATAAACTTAATTTTCCATTATCTGTGTGAACTTCATCCCTACATATTTACTTACCTACAGTTTGAAATCTTCATTAATGGAAACCGCATTTATGTAAGAGCTGGATTTAGGTACCGGTAATTCAGTTTAATGCAACTTTCTAATTCCTCAAAACTATATGTTAGAATGTTTTACATCAATATGATTATTTGACATGTTATAAGAACTCCCTACTGTACAGGTGAAATGTTTACTTGAAAAAGTATTCAGTTTATAAAATACATTATTATGTGACCTTTTCATTGACACAAAATATGTAACGTAAGCCCCACTTGGCCTAGTTACAGCATTTAAATGTTAATTCATTGATGAAATTTCCCTAAAAGATTTATAATTGTGTAACTTAGAATATCTATATAAGTAAAAATAGTATTATATATTTATATATTTTAGATAACATAATGGTCTAGCCTCAACAGGAAAACATTAGCTGCAAGAAACATACTAATGCATTTATACCAAAGTAGATTAGGTATATTTAATATGAAAGAAGTTTAATACCTAAATTCTTAAATGCAACATTGTAATTCCAGTGTAACGACAAAGCAACTCAATAGTTCTTATTGTTTATATAGTGTTGGTCCCCCTTGAGCTACAAAAACAGCTCTGACCCATCGGGGCATACACTCCACAAGACTTCTAAATGTGTCCTCTAGGATCTGGCACAAGACGTCAGCAACATGTCCTTTAAGTCTTGTGACTTGTTTTTCCCGCACATCCCACAGGCTGGATTGAAATCGGGGGAATTTGAAGGCCAAGGCAACACCTTAAACTCTCATATTGTGTTTCTCAAAACGTTCCTACACAAGTTTTGCATACTGGCAGGGCAGATAGACTACTGAAAGAGACCATTGCCATCAGGCAATGCTATTGCCAGGAAGCACGTACTTGATCTGCAACACTGTTTAGGTAGGTGATACATGTCATTATACCAACTATGTGAATGCCAGAAGTCAAGGTTTTCCAACAGAACATGCTCAGAGCATCTCACTGCAGTAGCTGGCTTGCCTTTTTCCCCACTGCATTCTGGTGCCATCTCTGAGCCACCCAGTTGACTGCACAACGTAAAAAAAAAAAAAATTCCCGCTCTTTCCCGCTTTTCTACTGTTCCACTGCTCCACAGTTCTGATGCTCCTGTATCCATTGTGAATGCTTTCGGTGGTAGGGGCCAGCATGGGCACTTTGACTCTCTGCAGACGCACAGCTCCATGCACACCAAGATGTGATGCACTGTGATCGGCTCCCTTCCCCAACACCCTGTTATTTTGTCAACTTTGAGTAATTACTGACCACTGCATACCAGCGACACTCCACAAGACCTGTGCTTATGGAGATCCAGTGACCCAGTCTAGTCATCACTGTTGAGCACTTGTCAATTTGTCAGTTTGTTTAGGTACTGCTGTTGTTTGCATTGCCCTCAGCTTGCTTTGGAAATACATTCTAGGAGCTAATTTTTCAGCATGCCTCAGAGTGTAGTAAATCAAATTCCAGGAATTTGTCGATGGGGTATTTGGCAGGTAGGAGTTATCTGCTCTCAAGCTTCAGTATGGCAGACATGGTGTGAACAGCAACTTCACAAGAGAATACAGTTATCTTAAGCTCCAACTTCCAGGCTACCGTTTAGTCAAAAAAAAGGGACTTATTTACAGCAATGTATGGCTGCCACCCTAAGAAGGTTTTTACTCTATATCTTATTATAAAGAGAAAACTTTCTCCTTTTAATGAGAAACAAAACCTACATCTCCATGTATGCTGCTAAGTGAAAGCAGAGTTTTATTATGTGTTAGGCCTGATACAAAGTAAGACTTAATCAGTGCATTTAAATGTTCACATGCATCCATGTAACCAACAATACCAGCAGCTTTGAGGATAGGTCCACTAAATACACAGTATTTCGAAGAATCGATTAGATTTTTCTCGTTAAACGAGAATGTTTTCCCATTATAACAAGATAATTTTTCTCATTAAAAAAAGAGTTTAGACAAGAAAGTTTTAAAGGCTGAAGCATTCACAGTATATAATATTCTAATCTTTATTATTATTATTATTATTATTTCCATGTTCCATATGTTTTTCTTGGCACTTAACTACTTCAGCCCACTTTTAGCTAGAAACACTGTTCAAACTTTAAAGCTTATGAAGGACATGTGCTCCTCCATTCAGCATTTGAAAATATTTTATACTTAAATATTCAGCTTTTTTCAGCATTTATTTCTAATTCAAATAAATTGAGAGATTCTTCAGTTTTGTTGAAACAGGACAAGCTGAAGAATCTCTCCATTTATTTGACTTTAACTAGTTGGGCATACTTCAGCCTAGAGCCCATTCAAACTTTCAGCAAATCACAAGAGTCTGCTATCAGCCATCTATTTCGCTTTTTAATATATTTTACGGTTTTTGAATAATCGCAGTTATAGTTTGAATTCATTTTTGGTAAATTTCCAACTTCTCCATTAGTGTGTATTGCAGAATGTTGGCCCAGCTAGAGTGGGTGACATCACATGCTCTCTCACTTCTCACCTTCAACTGTTATAAACTTTTTTCTTCTTTTCTTCAGTCAACTTTCATCTTTCCTCAACAAATTACACATTAAAATTTAGGTATTTTTGTTTTCTTTCTTTTGTGTCCTGTCTCATAGTGACAAGACTTACTTCAGTATTTTGGCCAGAAGCGGAGAGAGTGCCGTCTGAAACTCCCATTGGAGCCCATTATAATGGAGGTCCAGAAATTCTCCTCAAGTGTTGCTGTGGGTGTTTTCTAAAACATGCACATGCACACACACACACACACACACACACACACACACACACACACACACACACACACACACACACACACACACACACACACACACACAGTAAACCCACTTTCAAAATAAAAGTCTTGGATGTTTTTTTTCAAGTTCAGCTTTTTGCTTGGAAATGCCTTTTCTATAAGGTGTTATTAGGTTGGGTTGGGGCTGATTGTTTAATATAAAATATAATATAAGTTATAATATTTTGCTATCGGTAATGTATTTTTTGAAGTGTATTTTCATGCCATTGTTAAGTTTGCACTGACTCCTCCAGGCCGGTGGGTGGCGGAGCGGCCTTTGGAGCAGTGTTGCCGCAGGATGTTGACAGCCTGCTGCTGTGCTGTGCTGTGCTGTGCTGTAGCTGTGGCTGCGGCCGCTATCACGTTTCTACTTGCCTCCACATCTAGAACTTTCCTGTCACTCCAGAAAGACTTTGCACAGTCGCTGCAGACCCATGGCTACGGAAAGGCAAGTAAAACTAAGCATATGAAGCATTTTCTTTTATCAAGTTATATTATCTTACGTTCGTGTTTATTAAGAATGTTAATGGTTGGTCTGTTCTTTCGTTTTAGCAGCTTCCCCGATAGCTTCATTGATCAAGATCCACAGAAAGCTCTGGAGGTAAACAGCGTCAGCTTACTACAAACCAGATGTCGATAGCTTATATCATTGTACACATTTGCCAAAGTATTGCTGAATAATGTCATGTTAAAGTGATGTTAAGTCAATATTTGTTATGTTAGCACTGATTTTGCTAATTACTGTAAAGATAACCAGCTAATAACCAAGCTAGCAAACATGTGCTAGTACCAGTTTGCAAAAGCAGCAGAACATCATTAGTAGCTATATGTTAAGATTATAAGGTAAGACCACCGTTACTTAGTTGTATTTTTCTGCCATTAACATGCAGTATTTCTGAGTTTTTTTAACTAGGGTGGAAAGCAATAATAATAATAATAATAAACAATAATACAATATATTTTTTTGTGTGTGTCAGCTGATGTTTTTGTTCCATCACCATCACAACTCTTTCTGAATCAAATCAGTGCTGTAAGCTGTGTTGTTGTAATCGCTATCTCTTTTCCCTTAGGCACTTAATGAGGCCTTGCTCAGAGACTCTGACAATGCTGAGTGGTTTTGCCAGCGTTCCTATGCCCAAATACTTCTCAAAAACTACAGCTGTAAGCACACATAGTATATGTTAACAGTCATGTTTTCATGTTCAAAAATATTTTAAATTTTAAATAGGTCCAGCACATCAAATGTTGAAACTGAGAAATTGTGACTGGTTTTTGAAAAATACCCAAGGTTATTTAAACTGGACTGAGGAAATGTAAAATCTGTCCTGTGGTCTGTTGAGTCAAAAATATAAAGTCTACTTTGACATCATAGACACTGCATCCTTAACTACCCTCGCCTGGCTCAAGTAAACTCCATGTTCA
Organism: Channa argus; assembly: GCF_033026475.1. NCBI lineage: Eukaryota > Metazoa > Chordata > Actinopteri > Anabantiformes > Channidae > Channa > Channa argus. The sequence goes on from NC_090210.1 coordinate 10,785,147, forward strand.
GGCAAGTGGAATACATAAAGTTGCACCACTGTCTGTAGTGTTTCCCAAACATTGATTTATGTTTGTTGCCCCGCCACAAATTAGATAAAATCGTATTTCGTCTTATTATGTTCAATTGATGCTGTCCTATCCCTGTTTAATAACTTCATCATAACATTATGAAGCATTATTACCTTTAAATACAGACATAGGTTTCACATTGTTTTATTGTAACTCAACTTTCTGAATAATCATCATGTCCTTTGACAACCTTTATAGATATGAGCTGCAGCTGCAAAAAAAATATATGCTGTGTGTGAAAAGATTTGGACTATTATAAAGTGAAAAATAGACTTTAGAACTTTTGAGCAGCTGAAATATCAAACAGAGAAGGGAAAAAGTCTTGAAATTAAAGCTTTGTCTCCTTAGTTCCCAAATGGCTAGTGTGCTTTTGGTTGTTGTAAACGTGGCCCCATCCCAACGTTTTTTTTAATGTGTTTTCAGTATTAAATTCCGAATGAGCAAATATTTTGAACTTTCAAATTTCTCAGTTTTACCATTTGGTAGGTGGGCTTTGTACTATTTTAGATTTATATTTTTTTGTTATCTCTTTTTTTTTTTTCCATTTCCATTTACACAGCATCCCAACTTTAGTAGAAATGTGGTTTGTAAGAGATATACAAGTTCTTAACATTGTCTTTGTTTTATAATAATGCTCACATTATGTGAGTATATTCTAGTAAATGGGCCCTCAAGTTTGAATCGTTTGAATCGCCTTTGAGATACATCTAAGAATATTGGGAGTTGCAGAATACATTGTTTCTATGTGATATAGCCTGGGTCAATGTATATGCACTGCATAATAAACATGTTTTTTGCTCTCTTCAAAGGTGCCGCTGAGGATGCTAAGATAGCAAAACAGCTCAAACCTAATTTTCCTCTTGCATTCATGCGAACAGGGTGTGTATAGTGAAATCACAAAGAATATTAGGAAAATATTCAAACAAGTTTTAATTTATAACCTGAACTGAAATGACTGTTGGTAAATTAATTTGATATGTGAATTTAGTGTTTGCATAGGTTAAATTATATTGCAAATACACTCTACTGTTATGAAAGTGAAACTTTTTTTATTTTTCTATAGCATTAATTTAAAGTTTTGTCTGCCAAGTAGTAATATTTTTTTTACCCCCTCCCCCTTTCCAAATGCAGAATAGCAGAGTACCACCTGAACCACTATGAGTCAGCACATGTAGCGTTCACTCAGGGACACCAACTGGATGGTGAGTATGGGCTTTTCTGGCTTTGGGTTAACCAAGGTCAAGCAAATCAAAATGAATTAATTTTGTTCAATTGAGGTCATAATATTTGGCAAAGTGTATGTTATTGACTGATACTATAGTTAACGTTAACTAATTCTAACTTTGCCATGACACAATTTGAAGATAACAGGTTTGTTTTTTAAGGTGTATGATTCATAAGTTAAGGTTTGTACCAACCTGTGCAAGTGTAAATCATTTTATTGTAGTGCACAGTATAATTGTCTTGCATGTCTATTTATTAATTTTTTTAAATAATGCTCTAGTAACAGTGTTTCACCTGCTTTTAACACAGCAAGACTGCCATTTTGGAGTCATTATAACTATAAGCCAGTGACAGAATCTGTATGTCTATAACAGCTTTTTTGCCATATCCTGCTATATCCTAGTCCCCTTCACTCCCTTTTTGCATTGCTTTTGTTGTCAAATGTGTTTTTATTGGGGGTTTGTATGAATATAATGTACACACAAATGGTAAACATTCACATAATAAGCTGAAAAGCAACAAAACATTATAATGTAAAATCTTGCAAATTCTTCTAGAATAGGTTTAGCACAGGTGTAATAACATTATTATAAAATGTTATTTTCTGTGCTGGGCCCTACAGATATTTCAGCAGGGCTGAGTAGTTTGATGTCTTTGTTTCTATTTTTTGTAATATCAATGCTCTCATCAAGGAATGGCTAGATTTTAATAGACAGTAGCCATGCTTTTGATCCTTTCTGGAGTGGTGGCCTTATAGGACTTTGTTGTCTTAATATACTGTGTATTACACAGTACTGTGTATAACAATCTGCATGTATGTGAATCTGACTGTAGAAGAAGATAAAAAATATCTAAAAAATTTAGTAAGCCATTTTTTTACTTTCTGCATTGTCAACAAACCTAATAAATAAATGACGTTAGCCTTGCCTTGTCAGAACACTTTTGACTCTACTGAGGCTTCACTAAGGCCATTTTCACAAATTTCTCTAATGTAGTTGCTAGGTTGTCATTATTATTATTATTATTAATATTATTATTATTATTATTATTATTATATTTCTAAATAGATTAGATAAATAAATAGATAAATAGATTCTATTTATTTATTTGATTCCTACAGTTTCTGACAAAACATTTGAGGTCTGGATCAGACGTTGTGAGGAGATGATGGGAGGTAAGTAGCCCATATCAGCATATTATTAAGATTAGATATACATTTAGAAGTAGTCTTTAGGTTTATGAAAATATCTATAACTGTTTTCTGTCCATTGTATTAAAATATCTATAACTGTTTTCTGTCCATTTTATTTCAATAAAATCAATTAATTTTGTTAATAATGTTAAATTTATAAGCTATTGCCCTCTGATTTGCACACAACATTTTCTAGTACTATCAAGCACTAAGATAAATGGCACAGTCAGGGAGCCTATCAGCATATTTGATCAAACTAATGAAAATGAACACGCATATCACACACATATACAGTTTGTGCTCACAGTGGCACAGTTAGGCAGAGCTGTTTAGTCTAATAAAAGATGCATTCCGTGTTGTGGTGGTGTGTGTCTGTTTGCTGGTGATGCCTGGGCCCTCTGGATCATCTCAAGTAAACAAGAGCACAAGATTTGACAAACATGCAATACACCCGCATGCACACGCTCTCCCAGGAGCAGTATGATTCATCAGTGTTAACGTTAGTGATGTTTGAAAAGCCCCTGATGAGACCCAGCCCCTTCATAAGCCTGCTCACAGACAGCACACATGCACATCAGGGTGTAAATCACACACTCCTTCCTCTCTGCCCCAAAACTTTAAAGTTCCTTACTTGTGTTTGCTTGTGCTCACACCAGGAGCAAATGTTGTTTCTTCAGGTGACAGTGTGTTTACTACCAACCATAACACACAGCACATCCTTACTCCATCTCAAGTAGCATCTGGCTTATATCAAAACTTACAGACATTCAAGCACACATGCAGCTTTTTTCCATAACAGCTTCCCTTTCTCACCATTTCAAACGTGACCTCATTAAGACAACATTAAAACTTCCCCTATCATCTCAACTCTCCCTCTCTCTGCATTCCCTCTCTCTCCCTCTGTGTAATGAAGTCAGTGAATAATGTATGATAGCATGCTGGTAAACGGTGATCAGACTTGCTTCAGCTCACAGGGCTTCTAATGGGCGTGGATAGACCAGTAAACAAACTGGTGGCAAGGCTGGGAGCTGTGTGTATCTGACTACATACTAGAGTGCTAGATTAGCAGTTGTGTTTTTATAGCTTTGCAATAATCATCATTTAGAGAGTAAAAATTTGTTTTAGGCAGTGTCAGTGTGCAATAAATGATTCCACCTATCACAAACCCATTTTACTTTTTTCTACAGATCAGACACAGTACAGCGTCAACACGGTGAGTTTCTTGTATGGCCACTAGGGGGCAGTGTTGCAATCAGTATCAGTTTTCTTTATGCTGCTGCTTCAAAGAGAAAAGCCATACTAAGCTCCTTTTGTTGTTACTTATTTTTCTCATTTGTGTGCTTTTTTTAATGTCTCTGCATTTTCACCACACTTTACTCTCTAATTGTCATCCCATCTCGGGGGCTGAATGACCCAGCAGACACCAACAGTTCCACCTGTGAAGTAAGTGCAAATATGTTTTATGTATGGATTTGTTTTATGTTTTTACTGCTTATTTTATTAATTACTGCACTTTTACTGCATATTTACAAGGCAGATTCAATCTATATAAGTATGTAATGATCAGCTGCTTTTTTTTGGACTCATAAGGTTTGCATAATCTACTTCTCATAATAATGGTCAAAACTGAAAAAAGATATATATTTATAATAACAATTTATGTTATTCTGGCTTCTTGATGTTTGTGTTTGTTTCTTGCAGACATGACTGGTACCAAACAGAATCTCAAGTCATTGTCACAGTCATGGTGAAAAATGTACCCAAGGATGGTGTGTGTGTCAGCTTCATGGAAAAAGAGGTATAAACACACACTTGAATGTCATGTTGAAGTAGGAGTCTGTGTTTTCTCTTTATGCGTATGTGAAATACAGATGGGTTAGCTCTTGTTTTTTTCCTCAGGGGGGCCCATTAGATGGGTCTCATACACGCATACATACTCTCCCTATGGGACCAACTATGCCTCCAGTGGTGCCTTGTTAACATTGCCCCCAAAGTACAGATATAAGAACGATTTACCCTCCCTAGGTTCTTCAACCTCCTAATTGTAGGTAGATAGAAGCCATAACTGATCTAGAATCATCCATAGAGTCCTCCAGGGATAAATTCTTTCTTTTTTTTTTTCTTTTCTTTCTGTCTTTCCCTCTCTCAGATGAGTGACTGCAGGGCACCCCAGGGAAAAGCTTTGTCTTTCCTAATAGAATAACAAACTGAGTTTACCCCATTTCAAAAGAAATAGTTAATTCACTCTGAATCACACAGTAACTTGTTAAACTCCATCTGTGGAGCAAAGTACAGATAAGTTCATATATTTTTTACTAGGTCAGTATATACAAAAGAAATTTAAGATGAAAGGCTATAGTTCCATTTTTTTTCTCCTCGTGACTGAGTATGCAGAGCTGTATACCTACAGACAGTGAAGGAATTCAACTGGAAATGAATATTAAGGTTGTGATAGTTTTGTGGAAATTGCTCAAAGGCTACTGTAGCTAACTTTCTAAGCTTTTATCCCAGATGAACTACTTCTTGCATTTATTTGGTTCCAAATCGGAGAGTCAATTTTAGCAAAGTCGTTACAAGAATTGTAAGTTGAAGTGATGTAATGTGTGTCCTAAAAACATACAATAACAAGCAGAGCTCTCTATGTGGGTGCAACATTTTCCAAGCAATGTGCCGGTGAACATTTGGGCCACAGCCAAGGCCATGTCCCTCAAAACCAGCAAGCCACCCACCCAGTCAGCCACCCAGTCCCAGTGAGTGACAGGGTGTTAGGAGCTGTCTGACCCCCTCTCATCACTGGTCACTTTGTGGCTGAAGGGGACACAGTGAGGATACCCCTGGCTGTCACATTAAATGATTAATCTTATAGACATGCTGACACCTGAACCCCCCCCCCCCCCCACACACACACACACACACACACAGACTCCTTATCTTTTTTAATGTTTTGTGTGTTTTCCTAACGTTGTTTACCACATTATGGGTTTTGAATGCCGAGAATTATCAAATATTAATGCAACTGTTTAAAAACAGGTCTTAAGTAAGACTTCTTAAAATAAGTTTTTTCCTTAATTGCTTACAGCTGAGCCTAAAGGCAGGCAATGAGATATCTCCTTAATGTCTCTTGTTTTGGGTGTCTTCAGCTCAGTGCCACTATTCAGCTGGTGTCAGGGGACAACTACAATCTCCACCTCCACCTCCTGCATCCCATCAACCCTCAACAGAGCAGCTTCAAGATTCTCAGCACCAAGGTACCACAGCCATCCATTCAGCCATTTATTAGAACTTGTATAAATTCAACAGTCCACTTTTAGGAAGAGATTTTGTTTTGGCAGCTGTGTAGATGTTACACTCTCACATACATTTCTGATGACTGGACATGTTTTTGACAGGTTCAACATTCATTTAAAATTCATTTTAGTCAGTCAAATGACATGTTCATAAATCAGGAAATTAGAAAACATGATAATTCATGGTATAACAACTAACCAATTAGTAATTTTTACAGGATATAGTTTAGTTGACACCAGCTTCTGCATTTCAGCATTCATAACATAAAGTTTATCATCACCCCAGTTCACTGCTCAGATAGCTTCTTGCAGTACAAACTTTTCTGTGTCAGCACGTACTATCCACATCCCTGGTGCATTAGCTGCACATGTGCCAGAGAAGTAAACCAGCTGTTCCGATATATCATTAATTGAATTTCTGTTAAAAAAAACAAAAAAAACCAAAAACCAACATCCTTGACACTGCTAATGTGAAACATTTACACATATTTTTTTCAAATGTTTAGTCAGACATATTACACAGTACTGTTCAGATTTGCCTTCATGTATTGAAGTGAGCATGTATGGAGCCTGTCTTCATCCCTAATTGCTACATGAATAGTAGTGCCAGCATCTACTGTCCATGTCCATCTCTGGACAAGGGTATGAGAAAATATGATCCTTGGATAACCTGTTACCGTGTTACAAGGCTATTGGACAGTGGTGGTTTTCTCCTCAGTAAGCTTCAACTGATCTTTTTAAAGTCAACAAAAAGTGGCCTTGCTATGCTAGTAGTTTCTATTATATTGCTATAAATAAAATATGATCCAGTAATGTCACACACTGGACAAAAGCAGCCCCTTCAGCTCTGAAATGCATTTTTTTTTCAATGCACCCACGATTTCTGTATATCCAAGCTTTTATGTTCTTAACATTTGATCATTAATTACTTTTTGTGTGAGTACATTGTTAAAAAAAACAAACAAATCCAATATCAAACTGGAAAAAAAGCAAATCAAAACAACTATACAAATGTGAATTATAGCAACATATTGAAACTGTGCCTGATTGAGTTAGCACTTTAAGATTAACATCTTAATGTTTTCAACAATTTAATGCTGTATAACGCGGGCTGTCACTGTGTATCATTCCTTAATGCCAAGAAAGCTTTCTGTAGCTTAGTAGTAAAAAGAAAATCCACTTGCTGTATACTGCATGGCTCCTGTGGAGATCTTGGTGCAGTTTATTTTAGTAGCTAACAGGAGATTCACACATATGCATAGATCCTCACTCCTACACATAGACACACACACACACGCACTTTTATTAGGGCTGCAGTTGCTGAGAGTTCCTCAGTGATTATGGACCTAATGAGTAGGAAGAGTGCTTCTACTGTAGGCTAATTATCAAGTATGTGGGCTAATGAGTGCACAGGCCGGATTCATGCTGATTCAGGTTTTAGGCCTCTGTCAGATATTAGCCTGTGGATCAATAGGAAGATAGATAGATAGATAGATAGATAGATACACAGATACACAGACACACAGACACATAGATACATAGTAGATTCAATAAAACGATCCTTTTAAATTCTTAATACCTTATAAGTCATTGACTGTCAAGTATTGTCAAATGTCAGGGCAGATTTCTTTGGACAACTTAGACTAAATTTACAAATAAAATACAAATGTGCCCTGCATATTTTATCTAATTTGTTCTTGCATTTGTACATGTTAAACTTGTTGCCTTCCAAGGAAGCAGCTCAGTACACAGTTGCGTCCTGATCTAGAAGTGCCCCACAGATGTATATATAGGTCATAAGATTTGTTTAAATAGTTCATAAAAGTTGGTCCTAACTTAAGCAAAAGGTAAACTTCACATATGGTAAAGGTTTATATCTTATAAAACACATTAGTCTTTAGGACTATTTCTATAAGCTCCAATATATAGTATACGACCTTTATGGCAAATGAAAAAGAAATGTAAAGTCACCCACACAAGTGAAGCAAAGTGGAAGGAAGGTATCAATACAGCTGATATTTCACTAGGATGCTGAGGTAAATGCAGTAAAATGTGCTATATAAATGACATGTACAAACAGAATAGCACTGATGAAATCTGTTGTAGTTTTCTATTCAAATACTATCGTGTTCATATTTAACTTCTCACCTCCTGCTTGTTTGATCTCAAATCTAATCTATGGTCATCTATATTATTTTTTTAAATGTTAGGGTTTTAATGTGTGTATCTTTTTACTTATTTATTTTTAGAAAATTGAGTAATCTGTCTAACCTGTCTTGATATATTTATGTGATGCAGCTATTGTCTGTCGAATGTCGATAAGCTGTCACATTTTTTTTTTTCCCACACCTGCTGTCATTGTGGCTCTTGTAAATTCCATTTGCAGCTGAGAATTTTCTACACAGAGCTGACAGCTGCAAATTATATGACCTTCCAAAATTAGCCAGCATACATAATAAATCTGTGGTAACATGTTTCCACCTATTATTTATGTAGCATTTTGTAAAAATGCATATCCAATACACTCAAACACTTTGCAAAAACTTGCTAAAATTCCAGGAAATTGTCAGTGAACAAGCATAAAAGTGTTTGGTTTTGGCCATTTCATTAAAACAAATGTAGCATCTTTACAACTGGGATACTTTAGGTAACATTAGTATTGTGTAGAGATCAGACTTGGCACAAATGCAAATTTTTGTCTCAGTCCCTCATTGTTAGGCAGTTGTTTTGAGATAAACTGTGGTTTGGGAATGAAAACAACTTTGTGCTTTTAAGCAGTTTTTTGAAATCTATTTGTTGGCATGCATTGCATACTGATCTTATTTATTTAAACCATTTTTTAAGTACTTTAAAAATCGTCCTATACTCAGCTTTTTAAAAATTGTTATTTGTTACAATTGCAAAGTGCCTAAGAACAAGCAGAGACACAAAAAGTGTTTGTGGTCCTAACTGTGAAATTCCCCAAACTATATAAGCCACTGAGCTTCTGAAAGCATTGTTGATATTTGTATTTTACAGCAAGGCCAAAGAGGGAATGAAATGGCAGTTCATGATCACAGGTGCTGCAATTAAAGACTGTACGGTGCCTGTGTTGTGTAAAGATGATGGGAAATTTAATAGAAGCGTTAGGTAACCTGAGGTTTGTATTGTTTGAATTATTTCCACTGGCTACACTCAGCCGTGTAGAGGCTGACCTGCACAGAAAGTGCCCCCTCTTAAAAACGCTTGCTTTCTCACTTTTCCATGGCAACGGCAGACACCAAATACCAGAGGTGCTCGTGGGTTGCAGCTTAAACAAGGGCTCAGTCTTAGAGAGACCACAGATGAAGACGGACTTAGACTCCCCCTCATCTCTCTACAGTGTGTTTTTTCTTCTTCCTCCTCATTTACCTTTTGTCTTTTATTTGTCAGTCTCTCTATGCCCCCTCACAGACACACACACACTTTCTTTCCTCTTTTTCGCTCACATACACACATACCTACCTCTAGGATAACGAAAGAGGGTGTTCAAACTCTCCTTCTCTTCCACAAAGCCCTGACTGTTCCCTGGTCCACTGGGCTCCGCGGGTACACATGGATACTAACACACAGACAGCTCATAAGTTCTTATTGGTAATTGCAGTAAAGACAGCATTCAAGACAGAATAAACCCCCCGAACTCTTAAGAAACTCCACAGGTAAAGTACACGCACACACGCACAATATTGTGAGACACCCCAACAAAGACAGACGCTTTCTGGATGCATGTCTCATTTAAATTTTTTGGAGCCATTTCATTTTTCTTAAGCTAAGGAGCCACTGGGGGGAGAAAACATTCAAATGAACAACAGTATCAGCAAATCAAGTTACCCCAGATTGGCATGCATCCCTAATGAGCATTTAAAAAAAAAAAAGTGAAAAGCACTGCCCTCGGTGCTGTTGATTCCTAGCCAGTGTTAGTCTGTCTGTCTCTGTAATAGGCTGCTCTGCACTCTTCGTTCCAATGTTTACGCTTCATCTCCTCACTGTCTTTAAAGACAACTTAGCAGGAGAAGGCTAAGCCAGGCGTGAGCTTGCATGCACGTGCACACACATGTACACACATGCAAGCAAATGCAAATTCAGAGATTGAACACTAATCTTTCACACACATGCTATCTAAACAAAGTATTTGCTCTGTGTCTGCATACACAAGTGTCATCTATAGCACATTATCGTCAGTGCGACCTCCTCCTGTCCTCCACTAAGACAGACATTCCAACCGCAGGGGTCACCACGACAACGGGGAGCCAATTACACACTAGTGTGTTTGATCAGAACAGACGGCTGAGGCGCATGCGTGCACACACAAACACTTAGAGCCGTGCATGTAGATACATCAAAAGCAATTTAGAATCCACGCTCACTCCTTCATTCAGTTTCAAACTCTTCTCTTTTTACCAAATGGCTAAAGTAGCATCTCCCCTCTTTAATTTGCATGCCTGTCAACATCTAAGAATGTTTATATTTATTTCATTTATGTATCTCTTTAGTTTATTTTGAAATCTGCAGGCATCTGGGACAAGAGGGGAGATGAGGGGAGAAGAGGAGTCGTTTGTGTCCGTGTCTGTATCTTTTGGGGTTGGGGAACATCTGACAAAAACATTTCACAAGTAACAGCACCCCGGTGCCCCTCTCTAAATACTCTGTGTTTGTTGTGTAGTATTGTATAGTCCAGCCCCTGAGGTCCTCGGTGGTGGCCCCTGCATTTGGCTGTGCTGTCACCTCGCTTTTAAAACCATCTCTTCTTCTGTCACACACACAGAAACGCATACAGAGAGACACACACACACACACACACACACACACACACACACACACACACACACACAGAGGGCGCCTGGCCTGCCATGTCTCCTAAAAGCCAGGAAACACAGATGTGGCAGCAGATTAATGTTGTATGGCCCAGGAGCACGCACAGAAACACACACACACACACACACACACACACACACACACACACACACACACACACACCCTTGGCTTGAGTTCTGCTGCACTTTGCAGTACAAAAACACTCAAGACAATAAATGGCACCTGCAACTGGCTGGTAATTTTACAATGATATTTAAATTGCTTGGCCTGCTATCGTTTTCTGTTTTAATTTAAATACTATCTATGTTTATTAACAAATCCTATTAAAATGGGCAGACAGGCTCATAATTTGCTGCCTTGTTGCAAGTGGGCAAGAAGGCTGGATTAAGATTATTTTACTATCTGTTTCCTATCTGCTACTGTTACTATCAGAATATGAAACTGAATCCACCTAGGTAACGAAAAAATCTACAAACAACAGACTTGATCTGAAGAACTGTAATGTGACTGAACACCAATTAGCAGTATCCATTGCCCATTAGAACTGGCCTTGCAAATCAGCACTTTGATACCTACTGAAATCTTCAAAGCACCATGAGACTATGAACAGTTTAGCAACTGTGCCCTGATTGCAGGTGTATCTGTCAAAAAACTAAACAAAAAACTAACTAACGCTTGAAATGACTTCATCAAGTGCGAACTACTTTGACAAAGAGGGATAACCCTGAAAATGTATCAGTGGGGTTTAACAAATCACCATTGATGTTGCTGTGACTTTGTGTGCACACAGCTGAATTTGAGAATTGTCTATTTCATACCAAAATGCACCGTTTTCTTCTTAGACACAAGAATGTTCATCTGACCTTTTATTTAAGAATCTAATAATATGTACACATCACCTCATTATATGAATAATGAGCTTTTTCTAAGCAGTAAATAAACTGGACTTTTAACTCCAGAACAAAAAAAACTTCTCCCACCTCAAACAATGTTTGCAGTGCTGATTAAGTTAAGTTCATTTCTGAAATATTTGTTTGAAAGAACTACCAACAAGTAGTCTGATCTTGTTGGAATTCAAATCTACAGATATTTGAAGGGCCTCATTTTGAGAAAGGTCCAAAGTCACCCAGGCATGAAAAATAACAATAGGAAAAGATCCATTGGCATTTAAATTAACACACAATTTAATTGTATGCAGAAACTGGTATTGAAAAAGTTGTACAACAAACTGAAAGGTGAACATGAATTATTTGGCCAGTAACTTGTATTCTCAGTGGAGATCTTCGTTTTTTAGTTCCTCAGTCAGGTGAGCCAAAAAGTTAATTTCGGACACTGCACAGATGCCTCGCTGTGCATAAGGCCCTTTGTGGGACCGAAAGCGCTGACACATACCAAAGTGATCTATCAGTGTACCCGCTACTCACAGTAGCTCACCTCAGAGTGGAAGGTAGCAGCGATCATGCAGTCTTATTTCCCTCAATCTGCTCCCTTCACTCAAGCTTCACTCAGTACCAATCAGCCTCTTTGCCTCCTTGTCTCTAACCATGGCCAGTTCATGGTTCCTCCCTTCTTATCTGACATACCCTCATAAATGAATCATCACATCGCCCAGCAGAGCAGAACTTTTCCCTAATTGCTCCGACATAACCAGTTCTGTCTTTCAAACACGCACTATTAGCTTGCGTGTCTCACTGGTATGTGCCCTGTCAATGCAGCTTAATGTTAAAAGTGTGTGTCCATGTCCTTTCTTCACTCATTGTTTCCTCCTCTCCCATGTCCTCTTGGTGTAATGATCAGTCGCTGCTGTGTGGAATTAGGAACCCCCTTACTCCTCCCTCCACCTCCTACTCCTGCTCCATCTCTCACGCTGGCCCTCTGGCTGACAGGCATCTCGTTAGTGCAGTACGTCTGTCAGTGAGGTTTGAGATTGAGCTGTGCCCCCGCATATCCCTGATGTCTTTCTCTCTCTCTCTCTCACACACACGCACACACACTCGCAGGCTGAGCTGACGACAGCTCTGAATCGTCTCTCTGGCCTCAATAATGATCTGATGTCCTGTATTTTTAAGATGTCTCACTAATGGAAGTGTTATTTTTGTCCCGCAACACAAAGAAGTCCGTTCTGTAACACTGTTCTCTCCCTTCTTCCCTCTTCTTTCCTCCCCTTTCCTCCTCTGTCAGGTAGAGATCAAGATGAAGAAGACAGATGCCATCAGATGGGAGAAGCTGGAGGGAGAAGGCCAGGAGTCTAACATCAAACACTTCAATTCTAGTCAGTCTATAGCTTCAGCATTGACGCTCTTTCCCCCAACTACCCCCCTGTCTCCACTCACATCACTCTGCCTCCCTTCCCTTCTCAACCTCTTCATATTTTTCTCTCTCTCTCGCGCTCTCTGCAAAGATCAATATAAGCTTCTGTGTTTGTCTGTTCCGCACTAAAATGAGAGTGGGCAGTCAAGCCCTGCTAGAGTCTTTCATTAGTCTGACGGTGAAAGTAGGCAGGGAGAGAGAAAGGTACGACAGCAAGAAATGACTCAGTATTTCAGCCCACACATTCCTATTACTGACAGGATTAATTACTTATGTAACTGTGTATGTGTGTGTTGAAGTGGGAGTAGAAGTTAAGTGGGCAGCTGAACTATCCTTTTCAGGCAACCAGCTCCGCCTCTAGGATGCCTTTTTTATAAGTGGCTGCTCATAACTGTGACTAGTGTTACATTTGATCATGATATGACATCTGATGTTATAGGATCACATTGCCTGATGTCCACACTTGGCCTAAATATGTCTTCTGTGTGTCTGGCACTTTATTTATGCAAATCTGTGTCTGGATTACATTTCTCCGCCCGCCCTTTCTATCTCTTGTTGGGATTATAGTGGGTATATTGCACCCTGAAAATATACAAATGAAATCACAATGTGATCCCTCAGTATCTGAGTTGGATGATGCAGTAGCAAAGTCAGCAAAAAAAATTCAGATGTGCCAGTTTCTAAATCTTAGTGTGATGTGATGATAAAGGGCAAATTACTTATGAACATATCCATTGTTTCTTAAAACGAGTAAGCTATTTGTATCAAGGTTTTCAGATCTACATAATGTTATTTCAAATACCTCTCAGCTAGTTTCAAATCTCCCTAAATCTATGTTAAGTGTATTGCAGCATTTTTAACACTTTCTCTTTTCTTCTTCAGATCAGTACCCATCATCATCCCACTACACATGCAAATGGGACAAGATGGTGGTCGACATCAGTGAGGAGGAGAAAAACGAGAACCTAGAAGGAGATGCAGCACTCAACAAGCTCTTCCAGCAGATCTACTCAGATGGCTCAGATGAGGTCAAGCGAGCCATGAACAAGTCCTTTGTAAGTTTTAATCTGAAGTTACCTGTTTTTTTTTTTTTTTTTTGGTTTTTTCTTTGTTTAGTTTTTGCCAGTGTGCTTATATCCATGCTAACCAGTGGTTGGTTAAAATGGGAGGGTTGTGGGAGGAAGGGCATCCAGTGTATAAGCAAACTCATGCCAAATCATGCCCGAACACATCATGCACGTCTCTGAAGGGACAAGCCGAAAGCAGTTAATCTTTTTTATTTATGGGTCTTGCCAACTTGGCACTTAGCAACATGATAGTTAGACCTCAGAAAGGAACAAATTAGGTTTTGCAGACTACATTGGAATCTACTGGGGCAACCAGCTTGGTGTTACTTGCCCCAGACTAGCCACCCCTGTCAAAATGGTCTTGAACTGCTAATGCGTTTAACCACAGTTTCTGTGTGTTAGGTGCTGAGCGTTTTCAAAAAGTCTGCGACCTAAACTTTGCTACGGACCTGAAGGCTCCGGTGTAGACACACAGCACCAAAGCTGATGCTGTTGCTCTTCTAACATGTAATTTTAATTCCATTGTGGTGGCACACAGAGTTAAGTGATGACAGTTTTTAAAAACTAATCAAAATTGTGTTTTTGTTTTTTTTGTTGTTGTTGTTGTTTTTTTCCTTTTTAGGTCTTGAGTGCAAAATTAGCATAAGCTATAGTACAGTCACAAGTCTAAGACAAACTGCAGTTTTCCTCAAATGAAGGCAGAAACACAGCTATTTATCTGTACCTGTGTTATCCACACATCATGTTCATGTAAAGTAATGCCATAAATGCAGGAGTGTAGCAGCGTTAACTCACTGTGCAGCTAAACGAGTGAATTAAAATTCTGTTTTGTTAATGATGTCATCCAAACCATTCAGCTGAAATAGGATTTGCTGGAATTACCAACATAGCAGCCTAAAAGTGATTGAGTTTTAACATTCATGTCAAGTAGTCATGTCTGCATTGGTTTGAACAACCGAGAGTACAGGACTAAAGGGACTAAAGAGACTAAAGGTCAGCTTATATGAAAATCAGCATTTTAAATGATTTGATTTTCAGCGTATTATGAGAAAAAGAAGTAAATTAAAATTAATAATTAGTTTAGAAGAATCTACCTTGTTCATCAAGACTGTTGGAAAACTGCTGCAGTGGACCTCCACCTTTATTTTTATTTATTTCACTGTTACATTCCACTGTTCTGTCTCTTTCCTCTCTGTGCAGATGGAGTCAGGTGGTACAGTCCTTAGCACCAACTGGGGAGATGTGGGCAAGAGAACAGTGGAAATGACTCCACCGGAAGACGTAGAGTTCAAGAAGTACTGATCATTTCCCTTCATTACTTCTTTTCTCCTCTGTTCTGACACCATCTTTCTTCATATTTTTGCACTGAGCTCCAGTGGGTTCTTATTGCTCTGCAGACTGCTTGCCCCCACCCATTCCCTACCCCTTTAGTTGTGTTGTTGCTCTGAACCACACAAAGCCTATTCTCTGCAATAATTAATTAAAATAATCTGTTGAACTGACTAATTTACAGTATCTGATTTTCATTTTTTTTTTAAGGCTAGTGAACTCAAAAGGAGACTGCGGTCTGAATTTCAATGCAGTTGACATTTCCAGGCCTAAAATGCTCCAATTCAAACTTCATCTTCTTCCCTTTTTTTCCTCTGCCTATCTTCTCAAAACACCCATAGCCTTTCAATTTGGGAGCATTTTATGACTCTCTATTATCAGCACTTGTATAAAGTTTTAAAAATGCCCTAAAATGATTGCTATGAATGCATTTCTTTGCTCTAGCAGTCTTTTTTTCCCTTTATATTCAGTAGAAAGTAAATAGCAGTACTCTGCAAACTAACTTGTCTTGAATCTCTGTGACTTGTTAGCCAGTGGCTTAGCCGAATGTTTGATACCGGCTTTGTTGTAAATAAAAGATTTGTTGTTTGGCTCATAAATTTTGTGTCATGTTTTATGGTTCATTGTCTCTGGAAACATTTTTGGACAGGTTGGAAAGTCTCCGAAGGGATTCATCAAATGCAAAAAATGAAACAAACAGCAATGTATTATGAGAGGAAACCGTGTTGTGTGATTATGTGCTGT
The DNA here is from genome assembly GCF_033026475.1 of Channa argus. NCBI lineage: Eukaryota > Metazoa > Chordata > Actinopteri > Anabantiformes > Channidae > Channa > Channa argus. The sequence goes on from NC_090210.1 coordinate 10,801,193, forward strand.
TAGGGATGAAATGAGGCATTAGTGATATGAGTGCAGCCAGTTGTGATATGGCTGACAGCTCAAGAGTGAGGTTTGCGTATCTCAGTTTCCGATCACGGTATCAACTCAGACAGCTTGGAGTTTTTGGTTAGCAGGTGGGGGTGCAACCCTGAGGTAGTGTGTGGAGTTTTACAATCAGAAATGTGGTAGAGCAGCCGCCTCCCGTTTTCCAACTACATGTATGCAGCTGCTGTAACTGTGAGGGGGCGTCCTGCCCAAGCAAGAGAGCATTAATATGGATCAGCCTCCTAACCGCATCATCAAGCCTCTCACACTGAGTTAAGTGTTAAATTCATCACACATCGTTTCATCTCTCGTGACGATCAAACACCCGTTTGTTGCACTGGAACTCTTAGATTTATAACACACACTCTCTCAAATACACACAAACACACTCTCCTCCACTATCCCTTACACACACAACACATCGCCCCCATGCTTACCCCCTACCCCTGCCTAAGGCAGCTCTGTGACATCAAAAGAAGCTAAGCGCTTTGCATCGTGGGTAAGATCTGGGAGCGTGACGGCTACAGAGTCTTTAGTCTCATTAAAGAGTTCTAGAGCTGCAACTCTCACATTAAAGAATTCAGGAAACTTCTCTCTGCTCGTCTCTTTGGAGCAGCTACCAGATGTGACACTTCCAAAAACACTGAAAAGTGTCTGAGCCTGAAAGAGAGAGGGTGTCTGCAAATAAAGCTAGAGAAAAGTAATAAGCCATATGCATTTACAAATAGGATATACTGTAAGTTACTCTGCCAATAACATGAAAGAGAGGTTTGACACTTGAAAGTTTATTTTAAAAAAAGTCAGTCAGGGATATTGCACTTTGAGATAGCTTCTTCAATGCAGATAAAAATAAATTTAGATGCAAGTCTTTGAGAGGAAGTGTACAGTTAATGAGAGCTACTCATGAAGACAAAGTAGGAAAGGTGCTAAAAGCACAGGAGTCAGAAATATTTCTCACTACAGTGAAAAACAAAAGATGCTATTTAAGCTGTGGAAACCCTGCACCATATACAGCTGTATACATCAAAAGCAAGGAATGAAATAAAAGGACAGCTTTTCCATATGTTAATTTAGTTCTGTTCATCCAACAGATGTCACTACATTTGATTGAAAGCAGGTCTGTTGAATGTGTGCTATCATAACCTGTGTGTCTGCAGTGTTGTGCTGTAGAAGCAACTACATCAATAGCAGGAATGTTTTTCTTAATAGGATAAGCTAATGTGATATTGTGTGGGTCTTAAATTTTGTAATGTGCATTTATTTTTATGTGGACATGGTTACTGATGCTGTTTCGTGAGTCTGCTCGGACCAGCACTCAACTGGGAGTCACCAACTCCCCTTTGCTAAACTTTTTTCTTGCAACTTCATCCCTGCCTCCACCTTTCCCTCCTTCCTTCCTGGTTCCTAACATCTTATAGGTGGGTGGGCTGTGTGTCTACACTACACCTATAATGCGTGCATACCACCATTTGCAGGGCATGATAACCCTACAGGCCACCCTGCAGCCTCTGTAGTTGTATGGCCATGGTTCGTAGCCTCCCAGTGGTTCACAGATCTTTTGGCAGTGTGTGTAGCCATGACTGCACTCTGCACAGCAAATGCCCTGGTGGTCCAGCATAGGGTCAATGTTCATGGTTCCCTCCTCACCCTCGAGACCTCTCTGAGAACAGAGTGAGAGAACGGGTCAGAATAAAGCGATGACAGTGTTTTTGTGGCGTTCTGACATGTAACAGTGTATGTGTTCAGTGGCAGAGAAAGCTTGTTTCAAACCAATTAAAAATGGATTTCCGACAGGCGGGATCGGGGGGAGGTGATGTTGTCATGTGGGTTTTTGTTGTCAAATATTTTCTTTTTCAACTTAGTGTGTGCTGTTTACCCCCCTCTGTGGTTGTCAGGAATGTGTAGCAGTGGTTGGGGGATGCTTACAGTGAGAAGGATTAGGAAAATCGGGGCCAAACAGAAGGGGTGAGGATGGGTGTGTGGATATGTTTGGGGGGAGAGTCTGTGTATGCTCAGCAGGGCAAAGAGGCCACAGGAGAGGTGGGGGGATGTTGTGGAATTATTCATACAGCCTCAGTGCTGAATGGAAAGCTTTGGACAGCCTCACACAGAAAACGCATGCATAGAAAACACACCCCCGCATACACTCAGATTTGCAGTGACAATCCAGGCCCCTCCGCCATGACCTCAGCATCTGCTACTGCTCGCACAGCTGTGAGAAACTCTCCTCTGCAAAAGCCTTCTCAAGGTACCCCTCAGATCTGAACAGACAGCTGCGAACTCTCTGGCGGGACGTAACACAACAGATAAAGGAGACACGTGTGAGTTTGTTTGTGTGACTCACCTGATAAGGGTTCTCTGGGTTGAACTCCGCCTCCACGTCCTCCTTCCTCCTGGCTGCAGTTGCCTGGCTGAGCTGGCGGGGGGCAGCCCTCCGCTTCCTCTGTCCGCCTGCACATATCACAGTCTCAATATCTGACAGCACACCAAATTTAGGAGCAGAGTGGCACTCATGTTGTTCTGCTGCTTTTTGCACCACAGTTTCTCTGGCAGCATTTTCAAGTCAACAGATGAAGTAAAATAAAATTGTGTTTGGGGAACGCTTGACCTCCCAGCATGCTAAAAACTGTAAACTCTGTAGCTCAGAAACTTCAAAAGGACTTCTTTAGCCTGGTTTTTATTCTCAAGCTTTTGCAACTGTGGTGTTAGAGTGTTTGACATTCAGATGCACCTCAAACTCTACCATGATTATCTGATTGCTTACTGCTTGAGTAAGTGGGATGGAGCCAGAAGATCGGCAGGTCCCCACACAGGTCCTTGATTTTGTTGCTAAGGAAAGTGGAGTCAGAGAGGGGGGTGTCAGCAGCCACCCAGATCAGATCATCATCAAACTTAGCCGGCATCATCTCGTCGTCCTTCAGGGGGTGAAGAAGGTGAAAAGAAGTGAGAACAAATATCTCAACAAAACATCTGGCAGCTTGAGGCGGGATATCACAGTTGTGTATGTATCTTGTTACTAGCCTTTCCCTTTTAATAGTCTTCACTCTGTGCATCCTGTCCACGTCTAGTCTGCAGTATTGCTTTGCTGTTAATAACCCTTAAAACATAAAATCAAGTAGTAAAATAAAGAAGCCCTTGAGGCTTTAGTATACATACTTTCCTTGTGCTAACATTTAGCTGAAAACACAAAGTCAGGACTCATCACCATCTGAAGGGAAGGACAGATTGGATGGCCTAAACTAAAAGCTTTCTGCAGATAAACTAATGAGGTTTGCAGAGGAATTGACTGTGTAAACATAGGTGCTCTGGTATCCTCAGCCTGCAGGTGCAACAGGAATTCCGTGGGGCTGATTTTGCCCCGAGGCATTATTTCCTGCAGGGCTGCACTGCACAATCCACAGCCATGTTTAGGGAATGTTATCCTCCAACCTTTCATAAATGCTGCTGCTGTTTTTTTTTTAACCTGCAACTCAAATGATTTGCTGGATGGATAAATAATAGGGGGGTTCTTCTCCGCTGTTTGACTGATAAGGGTTTATCTGACCCACTCTCTCTAGATGGGGATGTGTGCGTGTGTCCATGTGCTTATCTAATGCATATTTGCCATCATTCTAAATTATAGCAAATGACCAGCCTGCAGCAACCATTATGACATCTCCCTGTCTACACACAAACACAAAATGGGAAGCGAAACGATTGTTTATGAGGCAGGCAAAGTTAATAAGAGCAGCTCTGTGTGATAATTAATTGTGTGAATGTGTGCGAGTGTTTATATCCATACGTGTTGATAAAAGCAATTCTGGTGGTGTGGATTTATGCGGATGTGAGGCTTATAAAGAACTAAATGATTTTAATTATCACACAGCCTCAACTGAACAATCACAGGCAGTGAGCTGAGATAAGGGTCCACACACACATATGGTACTGTATATTCAGTGTAGATGTTTTTTATCTTATCTAATCCACCAAGCTGTTAAGTGAGGAGAACTCACACATGAAAATTGCCTTTGTTCCTTGCAGGTTGGCTTGAATGCGTTGTGACAATATCACAACATAGACTTTATATCACAAGTGAGTATTTGTGGATCTCTAAATCTCAACAGAAAATATGCAATGCAATCATAAAACTTTTACTGCTTTTAAATATTAAATGCTTCATAGACTGTAAATTTTTACTGTTAACATGCTAATGGTTTTGCAGATTTAATGCCTACTGTATTTGGTGGCTCAGTGTTAGATCATTGGGTTGGGATGCATAATGTCAGGGGCTCGAATACCACCCCACCATGTGCCAAAGGCCACCTTGGTGCCGGTCCTGAGTTCGTCTAAAATGGGAGGGCCGTGGCAGGAAGGGCATATGACGTAAAAACTCATGCCAAATTTACTTGCAGAAAATGGTTCACTGTGGCGACACCTGAAGGGACAAGGCGAAAGCCGTTGAACTTTGTATTAACCATGCTAGGGTGCTAATATGACTACTTGGCTTATTGCCAACATAGAGTGCTAATGGACATGTGGTCAGTTTTCCAGGTATTTTGTCATAAAATAAAATAAAAGTTCCACATGATAATATCAACAAAAACTGTGGTTTCAAATATTCTGGCATGGTTGTAAAAACAAGTAACGGTCAGTGGGTCTCCAAAGTAATTTGGGTTCATCCTCCGAGGATTATATTTGTCTTTTTAAAATTTGGCAATCTATCCATCAGAGACTCTGATCTTGCCCAAATGCTTTACAATTTTTGTTACTTGCTAAAAAAATTCAAATGTAAAACTGTAACTGCTTGTAAGTATTGTTATTTAGAAAGTGGTCAAATCAAAAGCTTTGTTTTCTACATTTGCGTAGCCTTCCTAGCACCGAATGCCGCAGGCGAAGATTTATCAGGCACACACAGACTGACTATAAGAAAGACTGCTCTGGTTGAGCAATACAAAGAAAACCATCAATGCACTGAATGTGGAAATACCCCACTGTAAAATTCAGGAAGTAGCTTTACAATGTTATTACCAGTTCAGGTTTGGTAAAGCTATAGATAAAGTCCCTAAGATCCCACAGCACGGAGACAAGATGCTGTTTCACAACATATAAGACAGACAGCACCAACCCACCAGCTCAATTGTCATTGAGTCCTTGTTGAGGGCCTCCACATCAGGCAGACGAGCCTTCACCTGGGTCTTGATGTAGCACTTCTCTCCTCCTGAAAACCGAATACCTGTGATCCCCTGGAAAGATCAGGAAGGAAATAGGACAGGTTATTCTTTTAACTTGTTTCAAACCAATTAAAAACTTTTAGTTAAAATTAAGAGATTTCTGGTTACACATCAGCACATTTAATGCACCACCACTGCTAACATCTGTAGGTTTTGATTAAACCTGCATTTTAACAATATATCCAGGATACAAAAATACACTCATGTTATGATGAAAGGTCCAATTTTTAACGGTTAAAATGCCAAAATTGCTGATCCGCTAGTCTGATTGGCCTGAGTGGGCTGCTTTAATTAAAGGTCAAAAACCACCAGTCCGAACTTAATGAAAATTGGTGGGACGAAGCATCTTGACACTGATTGGCCCAAAGCTGAATAACATGTCTACTTGTTCTTAATTTCTCTGCTGCTGCAATGAGCCAATTTCCCCACAAGGGTCTTTGAAGTCTCAACAAATCTAATTACTTGCACAGTGCTGATCAGTGTGTTGATGTATTCATAATATTTTTGGATTATTTCCAGAGCAACTCACAATCTCAAAGTCATGGACCTCTACAGCCTCATCCATCCCGCTGCCGGTGCTGAATCTCTCCACGTTATTGGCCGTATCGATCTCCATTGAACCTTCCTCCTCTTTGCCATTGATGCTCATGCTGTAGTGGACATTGTAAATCTGCACACACAAACACAAGAGTTCAGACTGGCATGTAAGGTATGAGAGTCCTGAGAGTCACCCCACCCCCAGACGTCTCCCTTTCACTCTCTCTAGTCCTCTGTCTCCAATCCTTCCCTGTGAATTCTCCTACCACACATACAACCATTCTTTATTCGACTTTCTTTGCTCAGACACACACGTTCATTCAAATCTGGTCAGAGGAATACAATCCTTATAGCTCTAGGCGATGATGATCCTTCTCCACAGCCTTTTCATTGTGTCCTAATAGCATTTTCTAACTTCATATTGAACACTCTAAAAATTACATTTTTCTCTCTCATCTCTTACACCTCTTGCCCCTGGAGCATCAGCTGGACCGGAGAGAGAGCCCCCTCCCCTCACTAACCCTTCAACAGGCTGCCACGATGATCCAGCTCACACCGCGTACACACAACGACTCCATTCACCACGCTTTACCTCAGTCTCTACCAAGAAAATGAAGTGCTTCATTTACATTTTACCGTTTGCCTTCACTGCAAAGAAATTCCGTCTTGAAAAAAACAACTTCACTCCTCTATCGATTCTCCTGCTTTTAATTCAATGTACTTAAAAAATGAACCACTGATTTCCAAATTAAATTTGTTTCCTAATTCAGACAAGCTTGCTTCATCAGTTTCTTTAATTAAGAGGCAGTTTTTTCTATAATATGATTATGACATCTGTGTTTTTACTAAGTAGTGCCATTTTAGAAAATGTCTAACAGGCAGCACCATTGATACACACTGATAAAACTAATACAAATCCATGTGGTAACTCCCCCTTTATGAACCGTGCTCCATCATGCAAGTAAAAGCACAGATTATTTATCTTTTCCTCTACTGCAAAGGAAGAAGAAAAAAGCATGTAAGTATAAAAAAAGTGAAACAAACTACCCCACTTTTCACAAACAACGGTCACAACAAAACCTTAACTTTTCCCCCTTTTCTGAATTCCTCCTTCCAATAATTTTCCTACATTCTCTTATAAAACGTTGTTTTCCATTGAAAGCTGCACTTCACACTAACACACACCACACACACAGTAAAGTTAGAGAACTAATAAACTACCACTCCTACGTGTTTCTCATTGTTGTTCCAGAAATAGAAAGCTCCCACTGCCCCTAGCAGCAACAGTAGGGCTCCAGCGATGAGGACAACAATCCCGGCCTTCAGGAGGCGGCCGGTGGCTGCAGGCTTCACGGCCACGGCAGAGTAGGCCTGCAGTAAAACAAACAGACCCTAAAATGACAACATGTCCATATATTGTGGGCCTCATTGTGTCACATTGAACATGAAATCCTCTGTATCTAAGCAACATGTTACAGAGGTTTTCTAATCAATTACTGACGGTCAACAGAGTCTGTTACCCTGACCGCCCGCTCACAGATCCACTGCAGCCTACACATCAAACTTCTGTATCCCAGGGGAAGTGAGTCGAGAGGAGCCTACATCAACACTCACCGGAGGCATAAACTGCTGCAGGTCCTCTGGTCCTGCCGAGGCAATCGGTACTTTCTCTGAGCTCCCGGCCATGACTGAAGCCAAACACCTGAGGGAACCTCAGTCCACTGACTTCTCTGTCTCTCTGTCTCTCTGTCTCTCTCTCTCTCTCTCTCTCTTTCTCTCTCTCTCTGTGTGGAGGAGGGTGAATGGTCTCGTTCACATCCATGCAGGTTGTGTTGTAGGTGTGACCAAAACCTCCTTTTGACGATCACAAAATTATGAGCCATCACTATTTTAAGCCATAAATTCAGTTTTCTTCTAGAAAATGAACAGCATTCATCTTTTTTTCTCTTTGAAGACCCTATAGGCTGCTCATCCAACTTACATGAGTTTGATTCCTGCTATGATCTTCAGAACTTTGTTTCATTAAGTTTTGCTACCTCACACACACAAGTGCACGCGCTTACACACGCCTACACACACACGGTCTCTCTCTCTCTCTCTCTCTCTCTCTGCAGCAGGTCAAAGGTGACTGGCGGAATGTGGCACGTTTTCTCCAGCCCCAGGGCAGAAAACCTGCCTTAGTGTGTGCACACAAGATAAAACTCAGTCTTACTTTCCTCTATATATCTGAGTCCAGAGCTACCTTGCTGTTATTAAAAATGCCCTGAATCCATGAATGATAATGGGGGATTACGTAAGGAGCGCACCGTGGCCATTTGGCAGATCCTGACAGGATCGCAGCAGAATTCTTTCACACCGACTTCATGTTCTTTAACAAAAAATGTTTGGATGACCATTAAACATGCTTAATTACACTTCCTCTTATGCCTGTCATCTTTTGTGGAGACGAACAGTATAAATGCGCCTTTACACCTGGCAAAAACCAGGTGGTGAGTTACGTAACGAAAACCTGAGCATATATTTTAATTATTGTATTAGCATCCAGGTCTTAGGCAGTAAATTTCAGTTATTAACACCGTGAAAATGAAAACTGTGACAGTTTTTCGCCCTTGATATGCATGAGGTGACAGAGTTATTTGATTGGCGCCTGCTCTGGCATCTCACCAGTGACATCGCATTCACAAAAAGAAAAAAGAAAAGTGAGCTGACCTTCTTCAGTGGACTGCAAGGACAAAGGCTCACTACTGCAATCACAGCGACGCCTGTCGGCTCTTACTATAGTGACTGGCCTGACTGAATATCCCGCAAGGCATTCATTCATTCATTCACAACTCAGTGTGTTCAGAACAGTATTTCAAAGTTTATTTACTCCCAGAATATTGTGATAATAAAAAATCTGTACACTTATTTATTATTGCATTCAATTAATTTCATACAGCTTTATCAACATGATACATTGTGGTTTACTGGCCTTTAAATTGCACAGTTTCTGGGGCCATTTTAAATAGTCAGCATGCGTAAAGATCGATAATTACAATTCATATTTACATATCTTTGCTTAATTATTACTTTTATAAAAAATAAAATCTCTGTATGTACAAAACTTGCATATAATACATTTCATGTCCAGAAAAATGTCTCAGTGATTGAATGGACGTTTACAGTAGAACAGAAAAGCACAAATATTAGGGTATAAACTTAAATGTGCACACCCTCCTAAGCAACAAATAACTTCAAATCGTTACATTATTCTCATTGTCGATGAATCATAAATTAAATTCTTAATATTTTGTACATTTCTTTGAGAGTGAGCTTATTTGTGTGCAGTTGTCCGTTTTAGACATCATTGTTAGGGCAGTGTGTAGGGGTGGGGGTATAAACCGGGATGGTTATATCACTGATCTCCTGGACTCTCACAGGCCTGGGCGGGGTGACCAGAACGTAGTCGTACTCTCTGTGCAGCACTTTCTCATACACACTCTGCAGCCCTACTGTTTTGGGGATGTGGGCCTGGTAGTAGTTGTCCCTGCGGAGGGTGTCCCGGGGCAGGGAGGATGTCTTGGACAGGCTACTGAAAGAGGAGAGGGTCGGGGCTGGAGAGGGAGCGGCGTTGGCTCTTACTGCCGAGGGGCTCCAGCAGCGATCTGAATGACCGAGGACCTTACATTCGCTGGTACAAGCCCAGAGAGCTAAAAGAGAAGGAGACAAGAAAGATTAGTTAGATACAGCACTAAAAAGCATTCTGATTATTTACACATCCAAGCTTTCTTTTCTTTTTTTATTCTTACCATTCTGAGCGCCCATGGGAGGAGCCAATGCACCATCTTTCTTCAGCCCAGTGTCTCCACTGACATCACTGTCACTATCATTGAAGTCGCTGTCCCCCTTGCCACTGTCTTTGCCACTGAAGGCCGGGTCCCTGGCAGAGATGGTGGTGTAAGAGTTGCCCTTCCAGATGGTGATGGGCCTGACAGCTTCCTTACCGTTCCCATAGCCAGGCAGAGTGGAGTAGCCCTACAGGAGAAGAAAAGGAAAACAGAGGTTAATATCTGCTGAGTGAACACATTGCTCAGTGTTAATTGTTGTGCGCCCCCTTCACACTCAGACACACTCAGCACAATGTCCCAAAACATCTCACCTCGTGTTTATTCGCTCGGAGCTTGCTGTTGCTGTCTGAATCATACACACAGGGCACCTCGCTGCCGTCCTCTGAGGCCGAACACATGTCGCTGCCCCCAGGGTGAGCCGAGGTGAACTCAGCGGGCTGACTGCTGTACGAGTGTCCGTCGAAGCCCGCTATCGCCTCGGCTCCATGGAGAGGTAGAAGCGGGTTGTCCACCACGTGGCTCCTACCCCGCTCCAACGTGCCCTTCTCCCCGTACGAGTCGCTGTCCTCTCCGCTTTTGTCCCGCTTGCGTCGGTTGCAGGTGGTGGCGATGAGGATGATGGCAAGCAGCAGGAGCGTGCAGCTCCCCGCCAGGACGACGATAATCACCACCGACAGGTCCCACTGCGCGTGCACCTCGTCCTCGCTTCCTGACTGGTACACTGTCCTGTCGCTCGGCGGGGCGCCCTCGATGATGAGGAAGTGAAGAGTTGCGGTGGAGGTGAGTGCTGGCCTCCCGTTGTCACTCACTGTCACGGTCACGCTCAGAGTTTCGTCCACGTCGTGGCTCAGCACCTGGTTGAGGTAGATCTCCCCAGTGGCTTTGTTAACAGAGAACACGGAGGGTTCACCGGTGGCCAGTCCGTAGGACAACTCCGAGTTCACGCCCTCATCTGCGTCCCGCGCCTCCACCCGGGTGATGACATATCCCGCTGGTGCGTCGCGGGGCAAGAGGACTTCAGCGGATCCGTTATTGAGGGCTGGCTGAGTGATGACCGGTGCGTTGTCGTTCTGGTCCACTATCCTCACATAGACGTTAGCGCTGCCGGACAGGGGCGGGGAGCCGACGTCGCTGGCCGTGATACGCAACTCCAGCTGCTTCATCACCTCATAGTTGAAGCTGCGGAGCGCGTAAAGCGACCCACTGGCCGGATCCAGCGACACGAAGGTGGAAATAGGAGATCCCATAAAGTAGGTGTCAGCCAGTTTGTAGCTGACCTTCCCGTTTGACCCCATGTCCAAGTCCCTTGCTACGACTGTGGTGATGTATGCCCCAGGTGCGTTGTTCTCCACCACGGCCACCTCATACACCGGTTTACTGAACACTGGAGCGTTGTCGTTCTCATCCGTCAGTCTGATGGTGTACTGAGTGATGGTCCTGAAGGGAGGGGAGCCCAAATCCTCAGCAACTACTGTCAGGTTATATTCGGGGATTTTCTCACGGTCCAACGGGCTTGTACTCACTATCATGAAGCTGTCCTCGTACGCCTGCTGCAGTCTGAAGTGATCGTGTCCGTACAGAGTGCAGTGCACCTGTCCGTTAGCGCCAGAGTCTCTGTCCGAGGTGCTGACCAGCGCCACGAAACTCTCTCTGGCCGCGGCCTCTGTGATGTACGCTATCCCCGCTGTGATGGACGTCATGGGGGTGATGGAGATTTCTGGTGCGTTATCATTAACGTCCTGCACCTGCACTACAATTTTGCAGATGGCTGGGCTCGGGTTCGGACCCAGGTCGGTGGCCTGGACATCAAACTCGTAGGTGTTCTTACTTTCAAAGTCTATCGGGCTCTCCAGGGTGAGCCGTCCAGTCTTTCTGTCCACTCTGAAGAGTTGTCGTATTTCTGAGGGAACCTGGTTACCGAACCCGTACACCACTTCACCGTTCAGCCCCTCGTCCGGGTCCTCGGCGTTCAGGTCCAGCAGGAGGGAGCCCACTGGTGCGTCCTCGGGCAGGTCCACAGAGAAGCTGTTTCTGTCGAACACCGGGCTATTGTCATTGTAGTCTTTCACCTTGACGTTGATGCGCGTTGTTCCTGTGCGGGACGGGTTGCCTCCGTCCATGGCAACCAGCTCCAGCGCGTAAGAAGCCTGCGTCTCGCGGTCTAGCTCTTTCATGAGTACCAGCTCCGCATATTTAACCCCGTCGGCCCTGCTAAGTACGTCGATTGAAAAGTGGCTGTTGACAGAGATCTGGTAGCTTTGTATGTAGTTTAGCCCAACGTCCTCATCCACAGCAAAGTCCAGCGGGATCCGCGTCCCCACCGCTGTGTTCTCGGAGATCTCCAGACTCGACTCTTTCCGGGGGAACTCGGGGGAGTTGTCGTTGATGTCCTTGACCTCCACCTCGACGTGGATGAGTTTGAACTGCTCCTTTGAGAAGCTGACCACGTCGAAAGCGATGAGACAGTGCAGGGTGTGTTTGCAGATCCGCTCCCTGTCTATCCTCTCTCCTATGGTGAGCTGCCCGTCGCTCTCTCTCAGACGGATGAAAGAGGAGTTGAACTGTTTCATCATCCTGAAATTTGTCCTGGAGCCTCCCGAGGAAGAAGGAGTGGATGAGATGTCCTTAGCCAAGTTTCCAATCACCGTGCCTGGTGCGTCTTCTTCGAATGTCTGATATTTCAACGTTTTTCCTTGTGTCACAGAAGCCAGGTTTGCCACAAAGACGCACACAAGCACTAACAGCCCGTTCCACCCTATTTCTCTCATCTTAACACCTTCAGTCCGAAATAATCTGATAATTCAGCAAACTGTGCGCAATTAGTCCAGTTGAGAGTTTAAACAAAACGCACCTGCAGGAGGCTCTTCCTTCCCTGCTCTTGTCGACTCTCTGGGGCGGTTCTTTACTATAAAGCATGTAATGAATATTCCATATGTATTTTAATGCGCGCTCTGGATGCGCTCAACTCTCTCCACTGAAGGTGTGCTGCTCTCTCAGTGCAAGAGGGCTGCAGTGTCTGCAGGAGGGTTTATATCGAGAGACATGCAAATGAGGCGCACTGTGACCAATCCGAGCTTTGAGAGGGGGGGGCCTTCTGAAAGACCTCTAAACCCTATTTAGAGATTCCTAGACTGTGCGGAGTAACTTGGCACCCAATATGTGGGCTAAGCGCGGAGCTTGATTTAATACAGCTATAGTTTCCGTTGCTTGTTTATGTTCCTCGGGCTGGGAAATGAGTCTGCGCACCGACACATGGGGGAGCACAAAGATGCGCAGTGTCCCTGAGCTAGAGGACAAAGCATTAGAATAGGAGTGTCTGTTCGCGATGCTTTACACTATAGGCATACTTTCAGTGTAAAGTGATTAACGTTTGAACACTGGCAGAATGGGTCCGCACACACGTGTCCTGTGTAACCCAATAACAACTGTTCAAGTGACCTCTCCATCGCTTCCTAATCTCCAAACTCAAAGTGCCCCTATCCACTAAGGACAGACAGAAGATTATTATATGCAATATTTAGATATAACTATTGTGCTGAGGCAGCTAAACATGCTGAATAATGTATCGGCTGGAGATTCAAAAGAATGTGGTGTAAATGGTGGTAAAAGCATCAATTTAATGCTCGTTTTATTCTCATTAATGAGTTCCCTGAATTCGCTCTACCTTTTATTATTCACCTCCCTTAATGTTGTAATACAGTGATTGTTTGCCTATCAGATCATATTTGACACAGAAAAAGGACTATATCCACTTAAACATTGATTTTATTCTAATTCGCTCTCAGCTCAGATCGGCTCACGAGATGTCGTGTGAGCGGGAGCAGGGATTTTTTTAATTAAAGCCAGTGTAACGGCCCGGGTTAGCATGCGACTCTCTTTGGCCTCGGCTGGCAGAACAGAGAGGCGCAGGTGAAAACGACACACGCAAATGCACACACACACACACACGCGCGCGCGCTCAGGCAGCCACTCACACAGCCTTCTTCTACCAACCCGTTACAAATGGGATTTGGCTGTAAACGCAGGGGGGATTTATCAGGATTTCAATGGTGAGATTATATCAAAGACGTATGAAGCCCTCGTTAGTACTAGCCGGATAATGGCGTGGCGGGGTCTCCGTTTGCAGCCGTCCATGCTGGCATTGTGGCCCCTGAGCTGGTCTGCGGGGACCCTAAACTCAGTGCTTCCATGCAGCCCTTCGTCTAACTACAGCATAATGAGGCAAAGCCAAAGCAGCCTTTGTATCATCCTTCCATCACCACCCCTCCTTAGACCTGCCCTGTTCCCGGCCATGACTCCTTTCATTACACAGAGATGGGAGATGAATTGCCCTGGACATCAGGGCCCCTCCTATTAAAACACATTCAGAGAGCGACCGGGGGCCCGTCACGGCTCTTTAAAGGAATTCTCCCTCTTCCCGTTGGACTCTGTCTCTCTTTCTGTCTTCCCTTTCTGCTCTTCACCCCCTCCTCACAGACACATAGGCAGCTTTCTTCAGGGCCAACACTTGCCTTAACTAGAAGCTAATATCAGTTGACATGTTCTATAAAGAACCCATCTGCCACAGAAAGTCAAATAGGAGACACCTGAATGGACACACTGACACGGTGAAGACTGTCCCAAACCATAAGGAGACATCATTCTGCGATTAATTCCGGACAGCAAAACTATAGTATCAGTGTTATGGCAAGGATTATGCCACTTTTAGTAAACGGCTCAGATATTACATGGTCAGTTATTACCATTGGTTGTTTAGAGGCCCCTTTAGAGACTGTATGGAAATTGTTAGGCGGTGTGTGTGTGTTTGTGTGTGTGTGTGTTAATTACTTTTTCAGCTATTCAATGCATACATCAACAACTTTAACTTGCTGCAAAGAGGAGAAGTCTGTCTCTGTACCAACCTTTTATTAATGCGCTTGCTGATGTCACACATCATAACATCATTAGGGTGTCAAATTTTGCGCACCAAATCGTACCAATTTTACATCACTGTATTCTCACATGTTAAAGAGTACAGCCACTGGAAAGGACATGCTTTTGTTGCTTTTCAGTCCCTCTCAGCAGAAATAGCAATTCGACACAGTCCCTTAAAAAGGGTTGAAGAAGAATTGTTTTCTCTCAGTCAACAGGCAGAAAAAAATAAGCACCCACCCTAATAATTTGAATACAGGCCCTAATAAAGACAGCAATCTATTGCTAAGACAACAATGTGGGTGACAGTACTAAGATGAGACAAGGTAACTGATAAATGTGTTGCAGTAGAAACAGATCCTAACAGAACTGTGAAGAACCCAAACTGAAGGCGAAACGCAGTAATTTCCTTACTGTTTCTTCTCATTTCTTCATGTGGAGACAGGACTCCTAATTTAATACCGCTCAACATTCCCTCACACGCACACACACACACACTTGAAAAACAGAACGATCAGACCCAAATTACACTGTCTTGAGTCTCGCCTCGCGGATTAAACCCATTGCACGTGCGCGTGCGCTAGAAAGACGGGAAAGACACTGGATGCAATTGTTGGACAGGGTTTTGCATCATCAGCCCTCCTAAAGAAAGCTGCCATTTGAAGGACATACACACACACACCTAAAAAAAAAAAAAAAATCATTCTCTCACGTGACCACCGTGTCAATCTCGCCAGTCTGCACGCGAGTTCAACAATAGCAGAATTAGAGAGAGTCTCCGAAATCCCCTCTATTCTTCACGGGACGCATTAGCATTTTCTTTAACATATATAAATATGTCTTTAGAGGACACCCCCTCCTGTCCCTCCCCGTCCTCCTTTCTATCTTTTCTTCAGCATTGTGGTCCCATTTGCTCTAGTGATCGCCGGGTATTTGGGGTCTGAAGCTGGTCGCCCGATCCCTGCCTCTTGTTGGGGCTTAACTCATTGAGATGGAAATAGGCTGTTTGGTCTCCTTTGTCCAGCAGATAAGCGGTGGGGAGAGAGGCGAGCTGTGTGTGCTGCTGTGTGTGTGTGTGTGTGTGTGTGTGGGGGGGGGCGTCCAAGATAATCGATCAGGGCTGTGAACCCCGTCACCCCCCCTCCTCTTCCCCTCTCAGCTAACCTTTTCTTAACTCGCGTGCCATCACAAGCACAGAGCCTTAATTGGTTCCCAGCACTAATTATCCAATTATCGCCTCTCCACCGGAGAAGCGCACTCCAGGGCTCATCTGGATAATGGCCTCATCTTCTGTACTATTGATGAAAATGATGAGGAGTGAATGCGCCCATCACAGTGAAACACTTGAGAAACTGGTGTCACGGCCCCTGTGTAGCAATCCTAAAGAGAAAACCCCACTTCACGTACAGAGGCTAGATGCGCTCATTCAAGCTGCATTATTCCTAAACTCTTATCGAGATTGAATACATGATAAAGTGATGTGCAGGTTAATTATGTCCTTTTGTGTAAGACATGTGGTAGTTGTGGTAAGGTCACTTTAATTGCTTTGTATAGAACATGTTAAATATGATGAAAACATTATTTGAAATATATTTCAACACATTAAGGGAATGTATGAAAAGTAACAAAATTGGTGGTTGTGGTCTTATGTTTCAATTTTTTGGCACATTGTGTCTCTTTTTTTTTCTTTTGCCTTTTTGTACAATATTGGGAATCTAGGAAGTAAAACATTTTTTGGCTACTTTCTGGTTTCCTTTTTGACAACATTTTAAATTTAAAAAGAAGTCTAATGGTTAATCATTATTAGTAGCAGCTGCCTATTGCTTTACATAGGGTCCAAATTTTATTTAGAAATCGCAACACCATACCCACAGATCAAAATAAAAACTTCTGTTAAAGTGTAGCCCAGATTTAAACATCAAGGAACTTCAAGGATAACAACATAATTGATCGATTTAGATTAAAAGGACATGATGCAGCTTTGTGATTAAGGCCAGTTGTCTAAACAGACAGTCACCAGCAGTGTGGGGCAGATTTGAAATGAGCAGCACTGAAAACAGACGAATGAAAGCAGACTGACAATATCCAGTTACATTAAACGTTTGTCTCGTTTCTCCATCTCCTTTTTTTTCACTTGGTTAACTTGTGCTCCGATCCATCACCTTCAGCCCATCTGTCGCTGATAGCTGCAACACTTTGAATAAATTCCTCCCGACAAAAAAAAAAGAAAAAAGAAAAACAGTTAACATCTCATGAATACATCTTTTTACACACCACACACAGATTGTGTGGAAACTTTAGGGCCATGGAGAAACTAGTGCAAAGAAATCTGTCGGGGGATACTCCCTCTTCACTTCCACTTCATTACCAGCATTGTGCTCGGGAGCGCGCAATCTGTGCGGCCGGCTCCGCCCGGCCCCGCCAGCTTTCTAATGAGTTTCCAATGATGATTTAAAGGCTCGCACGGCCCCCTTGCCTCCAAACTTCTCCTGCCTCCCCTTTTATTCTTCGTTTTACTGCTTTTGAATCCCATCCGCTTTTGTCTGTAGCTCTTTCCATCACTCGCGTTCTGGGGATTCAGGAGGAGGTCAGGAGGAGCACACAAAACCATTCACACACCAGGCCTGAGTAAAAGAAACCACAGGGGAGTTACATGGGACCAGGTTTGGCCCCGTTTCTGCCTGATATTGTAGTAGTGGTGGAATGTGGAGAAAGTATTAAAGGCATGTATCTGGTTTTGTGAATGCAAGTTTTATTCTAGACAAACAGGAACTTCAATTTGGTGGGAGAGCTAAGGAAATGTGTGTGTGTGTGTGTGTGTATTCCTGATGGTTGCATTGTGCCAGATTGTGCCGTGCTTCGGATGAACAGATGGGGGTGGTTGGGTTAAGAGAAGCACAGAGAGAGGGGATTGCAGAAGTCTGGAAATCACTTGTGTAGTTATGTCTCACCTTGCTTAGACTCTCATTTGCATTCAAAAATTGTCATGGATTTAGTCCAGAGCAGGTTGGTATGGCCAATAGTGTCTGTAATAATCCATCAATCTTTGGGGTGTTGTTTTAGGCTTTAAGGAATCTATAGGCAAAACCCTTTTTGGCCGAACGGTTCATTTAACATCTTTGTGATGAGACATTAATATTGGACACAGCAGTACCAGATGCAGAGCACAGCATCACTTTACAAAAAAGATAGATACATGGTTAAATTGTGAGTATCAGTGCGGCATGTATGTGGTAGAAATAAACCATTGCTTTGTAACGTCTTAACAGCTGCTCCAGTGAAAGATCTGGTCTATCACACACAGTTATTTAGAGGTGACAAGTGTGAGACAATCACTGAAGAATTAACACCGAATACAGTAAGTTGTGTCCATGCAGCCTTTTAAAGCTCTGTGGTTCTGCATGTGGATGGTTGTGTCAGTCTGTCAGCAAAACACTTTACTCCAGACTGAAACACAATATCTAATGAAACAGCTGAACAGATTGCCATAAAATATAGTCTACATCCAAACCGAACAGAGGAGAATCGCCAATTGGTTTGATTAGTCACAGATGCTTCCTCTGGCTCTACCGACAGGTCAAAGCTATATTACTGATCCAGTGAAACAATGTATTACATCAACTGGCACAAATTGTTGAGATCTAAACCTTTACATCTAGTGCTACCCTGCTGTTGACATTTCTGGTTGAGACCAAAATGTTTGCCTGCAAAACTAGTGACATGTTACACGTTCACTGTCCTAGAGAATGTGAAAAATGTTCTACCCAGAGCACTGCCTATAGGAACATCCTCAAAAGCCGTGGTTGTTTACTACTTATGGGTGACTACAGCAGTTTCCTAAATAAGCAGTAGCATTTGAAAGCACAACTTTGGTCATTTTTGAAATTAATCAAATTGTCCACTACACCAGGTACCAACATTGAATCTCTACTCACATTTGGTCTCTAGATTAGCTTGTTCATCTGTCCCATAGACCTACACTGCTGTCCAAAAAAATATAGTTTAGTCTGTATGGTGATTATGTAAAATAGATTTAATTTAGACATTGATGTAATTTAATGTACTTTTTTCTATTTCTGTCTTTGTGTCTGTGTTTGTGTCCTTTTGTGTCATATCTTCTGCCTCAAAAGTCAGTGACATGTGTAACAAAATGAATTAGTGCTCTCCTCAAACATTTTCTTTGCACTGATCAGAGAAATAAAATGCTCAGATTATCATTCATTTCTGCTGTGATTAAAGGTTTTTATGTGCAGACTTACAAACAAACACGTCCTCTTTTAAACAGTGGGCTGATATCATTATATTTTAATTCTACAGTTCATTATCCCAGACAAACTTTGCAACTGACTTTGCAACTGATTCCCATCACCGATTAAAAAAAACATAGATGTTTATTAGCTTTTTAACTTTAAGCAATAACCCACTAACCTACTTTATAGATGCTATGAGTCACACAAGACAATCACCAAGCGCATTAGCAGCCAAGGTGGAAATGCTTCTTAAACTATTTGATAGGCAACAGAACTCCCACTCTTACTTACTTTGTAATTCCTCTCTCTTATCTCCTCTCCCACTCCTCTTCCATCTTACCTTTTTCTATTTCACAGTCTACTTCTGCTTTCTCTTGCTGTTTCAAGTACCCGTGGTGCTATTTAGAGCAAGGCAGAGAGCTATATTAATGTGACTAAAGAGGATTGTACGGGTAACACAAGTCCAGCTGGCTACAAACTCAGCACTGTGGTTTTTTCTCTCACAGAGCATTAAAGCTGCCTTTATCTATGGAGTCACCCATAAACAGTAATATATAATTCTCTTTGAAAATTACAGAACATGCCTCAAAACAATGCAAAATTTGAGGGGACACCACACAGACCCACAAATACAGTACAGCACTCAGACTTCCCCTACACACACACATAGAAGGCAGGCAGCGACCACAGCCTAGTGTGATCAGTGTGTCCTCGCTACATGTGCCAGCGAGGCTTTGAAGGGAAGGCACTGTTTTCCCTTGGGAGTGAACAACAACATATTCAACAAATAGTATATGCAACAAAACACGGGAAAAAAAAGAAAATTTTCTCTGCTCACTATAGGGCAAATCAATATTTCAGCAGCCCAGCCTTGATTGTTCATGCAGGCCATCAGAGGGTAATGAGGCAAAGCTGCAAAGACAATGTGCTCACCAAAGTAGGCTATCTCCTAAATGACAAAATTATCTTTCTGATCTCCTGGATCAGTCATACTCTCCACAGGATGAGATGCTACTGAGGTAAATCATTTGAGACCTTTTGCTGTGTGACAGCTCATGAGTAGGCATATCTGCCGGAGAGAGCACAGATGCGGTTCCCTCTGATCTGGGGTGTCAGAGTCCTCACGCCTCATATGCAGTTTGTTATCAGCGCTCTTTGAATTGTACTTATGTGGAAAACGTGCTATGCAAATAAATGATGCTTGACAGACTGATTCTGAATGGAGTGCTGGGAGTTATGTGGATTTTTAGTAGTCTTTCAATTGAAAAAATATAAATACACATTTTTTGTTTGTCCACACCTGTGTACGAAATAACCCCATACCTATTCACTACTCCCTATATATAATCTATACTAAGTAGTTTACTCAATAGTGAGTAGTCAGTTGACATTTTGGATTACTAACCATTGTCACATTGAGTCATCACATTTTCTCATCTTTAAATGGGGAGCATTTTATTGTGAGATTATTAGCAGAAAGTAGTGTACATACTATGTACACTACTTTCTGTGTTGCATTGGTGGATACATTGAGTGCACTTTATAGTGGGGAGATTTACACAACACTCTGACACTGCTATAAAATTGCAAACACACTTTTTTCTTGGTCTAAATGTATATTTCAATAAAGTTTTCTCGTGAAATTTAATGAAACCTGGCAGCTACTTTTTAAAAGCAATACAAGCCACTGTTGGAAAATAAATACGTTTTTCTCTGTGGCTACAATACAGTTCTAACAAGGTTACGTTTAGAAAAAGATGTGGGTAAGGTGTGGACATTTTGTAGCAATCGCAGACTTGAACTGTACCAGTACACTAAGCACTTATAGTTACAGAGCAACAACATGCAAAGTTTGGAGAATAAGACAACAACATCCTTAAGAAAACTTGAAGTCTGAAATGTTACCACATCAACACTATTAATTTGACATTTGAAAGTGCTACAGTTATTTTTGTTTAGTCCTTAAATATGAAGTTCTAGAACTGCACTCCTGCCTCAAGAAAGCCTTTTGACTCCATAGTTATACTATGAAATGCTAAAATAAAAGGTGTTATAGTATGAAAAACTGATAGCATGCTGCACATTAGGTCTCCATTGTCATCTAAGTGAAAAAACAAGCTATGTAAACACAGAGATCCTTGCAGGCACACAAACACACAGCAGACAAAACCCAATTATCTTTGCTCACGATAAATGAGAAATTGTCAAATTAATATTGGGTTTAGTAAATATCTTCATAAATTAGAATATAAAAAGCAAAGGAAAACATCCACACTCATTATTCCTCACAGACCCTCGACACAACGCCAAATGTAGGCTATTTCATAAAACTACAACCCCATGTTATCAAAGCTCTCCCTGCGGAGGCGTTATTCTTGATTGCTCCTCCCGTCTAAGCGCCCTATTTCTCCACATAGTCATCTTTGTTTGCGACACTAGTCTCGCGTCACTGAGAGGAAAAAGCCCGCGCTTGATTCATCTTAACTGTTTGTGTGTCACTGAAAAAAAAAATGGGTGAAACTTTAAAAAATTCAGGCTTTGTTGCCAAAGAACAGAAGGCTGACAAAGTTTTATAGAGGCAGCCATGAAGTTCTGCCTCATTAGATAGAATAGCTGTTCTATATTCAGGGTCTCTGTGGGGCTAACAAACGCAATGAGTGGGCCAAACTCGGTTTGTTCCGCCAGAGCAAGGGCCTTTTTTTCTGTGTTTGGTGGGTGGGGTTGGCTGGGATACAGGGGCAAGGCGGGCACTTCAAAACCTGGATTTCAACACAGCTGAGCAGATTATATTAGGAAGACAGTGAGCGGAATAAACTACACAAGAACCCCTGTAGGATTTCAAGTTCCAGAGTTTGTACTTTACAATTCCCAATTCTTACTTTAGGGGCTTCAACCTCATTGCTTTTTTTTCTGGCCCACTCTTTTGGTTCACTCGTAGTAGGCAGCTTTAATTTTGTTGCTAAAATGCTCTTGATGAACTGTACATGCCCAACACCAAATGCCACATGTGGCAAATAGCTGAGGAACATATTGGAGTATTAAACAGTTAAAGAACCAAACCTTTCTTTACAAAAGTAGTTGAGACCAAAACAGAGCTAAGAGGGAGTTATTATGTGACTTACAATCATCAGGTGGGACACAAAGGGAATCGGCTCTGAAGGCCAAAGTGGGTCAGTTTTGTATTAGCAAGGTATACCTAATAAAGTGGTTGCTGGGTGCATGTGTATGGTACTCCGTGTATTCATCAATATAAGCCATTCACAAAGCTTTGTATTATGTAATTTTAATTTTTCACATATATTTATATTTTTAGAGATGGCTCTAAAGACGGCAGTGGTACTGATTGTTAAAAAACACTGACTGGACACATCTCAGAATTGTCCTCCAAAAAAAAGATTAGAGGATTAAGAAACCATCTCAAAGTTGCTGTTTCATGTCTGTGTCCTAGATTCAGCTTGATACCCTTTGATTGCACAAAGAAACCCACTCAGGCTATGCTGCTCTAGGCCAAGATAATGGGGAGAAATTTGCACTATGTCATTATTTTCATCTTACTCTGTAGCTATCATTTATTATAGGCGGTATTTCATTGATAACTTAATAGGCTTAGTCTCTATTCACACTGGCTCAGTCATTAGAAGCTATAATGCAAATGTAATACAGGCTATTAGAGGTGTTTAGCAGTCTTGTGTGTGAAGATGTGGGTATTTGTTGGGCAGATGGACGCAGCTCCGGGGCTGCCCTCACCCCTGACCCCCTACAGCTGTCCTAAAATCATCCAGAGCTCCGTCACGATGGGGTGGAAAATCAGTAATACACCGGAACCAACTTGTCAATAAGCAGAACAATTAGGCGCGTTTGAGCGCCAGCTCCGGCTGCGCATTGGCGCTCGCTGCTGCGTGAAACACGCAGTGATTACAGCGGAGATGAAAGAGGAAAAGAGGCCATGCGGTGGCTTTCTATGAAGGCCTGTTTGACCGATGGCTCTTGCCTGAAAGGGGCTCTGGTCATCATACATAAATTAAGAGGTTAAGTGAGCCATCCAGAACAAATGTTTGCATTTATTAACTAAGGGCAATAACTCCCAGCAGAGAACCCACAGATTGGGGCTTCGCTTTGCACTAAATTCTTAAGCGTGTTTCAAGTTCAGTTTTGTGTATTAGTTTGGGCAATAATTGGCCACTCTCCATCTCCTGTACATGAATCAACTGTAATTACCCTCCACAGACCGACTGATATTGTCTTACAAGAAGGATGCTGCAGATCAATAGTATTGAAGAATAAGGAAAATGCACCAAAGCTTGTTGTTAAAAACTGATGTCGGAAGACACAACGGGAATATTAGAGCCTGTTTGTTTATTAAGGCACACATAGTGTTTTAAATGGACAACCAGGAACCACATATCTATATGCAAAAACGTTAAAAACCATTAAACTGAGGCTTCATTAAGACATCAGAGACTGAAGCGTTCAGGATGCTCGTTATACAGAACAAACAATCCCGCTCACATGTGAGGAGGGATCCCGCAGGAATGCATGAGGCAGGTGTAAATTTAAACTGTTAATGAGCCGCATCAAAAGCATCAAAGACGCGTCGTGCTGAGCCATTCCGCCATTAGTCCATACGAGACAAAAGCCATCAGAGAGTTTTCCTCGCTAAACGGTGCAGAATAGGTCCGAGCAGCGGGAGTTATATTGTAGCCGCAAACCCCCGCAGACTGCACCAGGCTAACCAGCCAAGTCTTATGAGTTTAGGCTCTAACGAGACATGTGAAACCTCCACTACTGGCCGGAGAGCAGTTTATGGTCTGCTTCTTGTAGAACAAACATCCCTATAGGTATGGAGATCCATTCAGAGTATAGACTATAGAAATAATCATTTCATGAGTGTCTTAAGACTTACGGTTGGACACAGTAAGTTATAGAACATCTCATTAGTTATAACGCACAAACATGGCAAAAACCCACTAAATCCTAGTAAGAGGGATAATAAGTAATATCGAGATTTCATCAATAAAAAGAGTGGCCTTATACTCATGGGAAATTGTATGCTTATAAAAGATGACCAGTTGGTATAAACTTCAATTCATCTAAATGGAAGTCCTCTGAGGAACACCTTGTGGATACAGTGGAAAGAAAACATAGGAGTTACCTGCATTTTTGTCTTAAAACCTGGTCAGATCCTCATCCTCTATAGTTACAATTCTAAACAAATACAGTTGGTGTTCACTAAAAATGGATCAGTGTCTTGTTCTTGTTCATAATCACAATTAAAATATTCATATTGGAAAAAACATGTGAAGCTCTTGACTAACTACATCAAGAAAAGTTGGACGAGTCAGCAAACTTAGAGTCCAGATGATTGGAATAATGAATTGGAATAAGATGACAGGTGTGGGTTAAAGCTACTATGATTTATAAAAACACATTTTAACTTTTCTTTGACCAAAATCTGCTGATGTGACCATGCTTCACTTCTGAGAAAACCTACACAGACTTTTGCTTTGCAGAAAGCTGAAAAGGGTAATAAAGTAACCTCAGAGAGGTATTCATCAGTCCACAGACAAACTGGCTAAAAACGATAGCTTAGTGCTGTTGCTACTCTTAATTCAAGTCCAGTGACTCTTAAGGCACAACACCAAATGTTAAAAAAACAAGTAAAAAAGCTTTAAAAAAAAGGCACTGCACATTTCTCTGCACTTAAATATTCCACCCCAACAATGAAGTACAGTGCTGGGATCATCGTGCTTTGCTGCTTCTGAATAGCAGAAGTTGGGTTGTGCAGCAACACAATGACTCTACACAGTGAGCAAACCTACTTCAGAATGGCTGAAAGAAAATCCACCCAGTCAGACCCCAGAACTCAACGCAAAGCAATGCTGTGGAATGCTCTCAACAAACCTGTTCAGGCATCATTAAAGAGGTTGGCTGAAGTTTCATATAATTGATTTAATAATAATTTACTACTGAATGTTGTGCAGATCAGATCCACACACGTGGATGGATTACTGAACACCAGGCCTATCAGGACCAGGGGCCAAATAAATCAGGAGCCCTTGGGCCACTGGACGTATTGTTGTTATTCTTTGATTGAAATTGCTATATTAAGTCACAAAGAGATGCAAATCAACACAAAAAATGAACAGCAATGTGAAACTCTTAAATTTTTTAAAAGGTACACAATGGCCAAAGTAGACATTAAATGACCAAAACACAATTCCTAAAAAAAAACATAAACTGAACTCAAACAGCCTTAATTAATAAGAAATGGTGAGGAATCCCTCCCTATTTTCTCATGATCTGTCTGTGTCTGCAGGAAGTATTTGAAGTTGTTGCTGCCACTAGAGGTTCAACAAATTATTAAGAGGGTTCACTTACTTTTTCCACCAGCACTGTGAATATTTAATGAGTTTGTTCAGCAAAGACACAAAAGATTATACTGTAAAAATACTCTTGCTCTCACTAACTGTTATCAGCCAATGCACTCACAGTAAAAAAAAGGACTTGAACTTTAGTAAAAGTAAAAATAGCAACATAACAATATACTATAAAATCCCTTGGCCACAACCATTGTCAAGGCAACAAGCCAACACTCTTGGAAGTTACTGGTTCCAGCCAAGAAATAAACTGGGATGTGACAACTTATAAAACCAGTGCGAAAAGATAAACTGATGATTTATACGTCAGTTTGTGTAGAGATTGTAAAATCTAACATGTTACCTAAAGTAAATGTTGTGTAAAATCTTTTTTTGTAAACCAACTCTGAGTCAAATCCCTACAGTGGAGTGAAACTTACATTGATTCCCTTTGATTGGCATAATATAATGTTGGAAAATGTCAAGTAAACTACCACCAAAGTGTGCTTAAGTATCATATAGTAAAAATACACATATCCAGCTGAAAGATGGGAAAGGGTCACTCTGACGACCAGTGCACCCTGGCCTTCAATATTAAGAATGAACAGCCAAACTCAGGAACGATCAAAACTGTTCTTCTGTTATATAGTAATGGAGCAGTTTACCTCCTGCAGCCACCACTTTGATATATTGAAAGAGGTATGTGGTGGAATAATGAAATATCTTATCATCTGAATGAAATTTACATCATCTATCACTTGTGGACCAGAAAATACATCTGCAGAAATATCCCCTTTCATATTCAAAGTGACCTTTTCCACTTTATTTCCCTATATCCCTGTGAATTCACAAATGCATGGGAGCAGAAAACTTTCCTCCCTTGTTTCTGGCAATAGAAACCAGTCATGAATGTTCACTAATACAGTGCAAATTGTCCTAAGGCGCAGGAATAACATATTTGAATGATGAAATCCAGCACGATTCTCTTTGGCAGGCACAGTCATATAAATCCTTGCATCTCAGCAGGCATGCAGGAGTGGGTTCAGGGAAATTAGGTGTATGTGTGTATCTCCCCGAGGGCTGATGGGAGGCTTGCGTGCACATATGTACACTTACTGTAGGTGGTTACATGTGAAATAAAAGGCAGCTTATGCAAATGAGCTTGTGTGGCCAACTCGAGGGACGATGACGGCGCCTCATGCTGCTCTACCAGTGTTTTACTCGACTAACAAGGCACAGTGTGCCATCAGAGCTGAGCAGCAGTGTGCATAGCTATTAGACAAGTCAATGGGCCTTATGAGAGGTGACATATAGGGCCCTGCTTGGCCTGAGGATGAGGTGCAGCAGAAAGAATTAACAACGTTCAAGTCTGTCGCTGACTCCTGCCCATTGGAGACTTGATAGATGGCATCGAGAGTGTTTGATACATTAGCATAACAGTCTGATGTTTGTGTGGATTGTCAACAAATAAAGTTGGGGTGTCTCCTTCTCCCTCTCTGTCCTCTCCCCTCTCAGCTTGTCAATCATTTCTCATCTGTAGGACAGAGAAGGTGGCATGCCTCCAAAGCATGGCCTACTTTTCTGCTCTCACGCAGAATGAAAATGAGCTCAACTTATTTCTTTCAGAGCGTCTGTCTGATTTTAATTAACATCGGAGTCGTTGTGATAAAACAGCACTCTGTCTATATCTTACAGCAACAAGATCCCACATCCGCCTTCTCTGTTTGTGTGTGTGTGTGTGTGTGAGGGAGTGACTGAAACAGTGAGCTCAAATCCATAATTTAACCAAATGCCCACAAGATGCACAAAGCAACACTGACTTAACAGGTCTCACATGTACAAGTGTTGCTGTGGGTGTTTTCTAACACACATATATATATACACACACACACACACACACACAGACACAGACACAGACACACACACACACATACACACACACACACACAGTAAACCTACTCCTGTATTTTTAATTGTTGTTCATCTACTCTCCTCCCCCAAAACATATAGCATCCTAGAATTCAGTGTTTTGCAGCGTAGCACTCCCTTTCTTTGACTCTGTTTGTCATACAGCACAGTATGTGTATTTATAGCATATTCTGTCAGACAATGTGGCGCATTTGTGTGTATTCATTTGGAAATAATAACATTGACAACTGCTTGAGAGATGGAGGGGTTGGGAGAAGGAGAGGGACTCATTTTGAGCATGTATCCACTAACGAGCTGTATTGTGCTGCAGGCAATGTGTATGATAGCTGTGTGTGTGTGTGTGTGTGTGTGTGTGTGTGTGTGTGTGTGTCTACTTATTGGCAGCTAAGGGATGTTAACAGTTTTATTTTTTTCTAATTTTTACGTGTCTTTCCTTCTGTCATTTTCCTTACTGTGTTTTCTTCCTATCCCATCTCCTCTCTTCCTTCTATCCTTACCTCCTATACCTCTTCTTCCTCCCTCTTCCACCATTTTCACACACAGAAGTATGTTTTGTTATATTACAGTCCAAAACTCTTTTCCCTGTGCGATTGTTTAGAGTATAATGCATTATCTATCTCTATTCCACTTTGTTCACTCCACTTTACCTCAAGTAGCCACAACTTGTGAGCAACTCTCGCTGAAACACATGCACACACAAACACACACATGCAAGTAGGTGCACGAAGTGCCAGTATCCCATTAGCTTTAATATTTCAGCAGCGTCATAACATTTGCCAGTGGCCTTGTCACCGCCATGTTCCCTGGGGACACAGATCCTAGATCAGCCCAGCTTGTCCTTAGCCTCCAACATCACCACCAGGGCGGGGAAAGCACTCAGCTGACCTCGGAGTTGAGGTTTGCGCCGTGCCCAGCATTCCCAGGAGCTCCCCCCCCCCGTCTCCACCCTCCCTTCATCCCCGCCATCGCTGCCACCACTGCTGCCATCTCTAGGGAGCAGCAGGGAGAGGGAAGGGTAGAAAAAGGGGGCTAGAAGGAGGGGAAAGTGGAAGAATGCAGAGGCAAGTTCGTAGGAGGGGGAGAGGGAATGAAAATAAGATGAGCAGAACAGGGAAAGATACAGAGCGAGGTTGTGTGGGTGGGCAACGGGGTGCTGATTAGGCCCTCGGTTTGAAGTACTCAGTGGCTTGTGGATGTGCGCACACACACACATACACATTGCTTCACACTGTCTTTATAACTCATTCAGTGTTACAAAGGCTTCAGAAGTATACGGTGAGGACAGTGCACTACGTTTAGGCATTCTGTTAGAAATTCTCTCTTCTTTGAGGTGGAATATTTCCCTTTTGTTCTGAATTTCATGCCTGTGATCAATTGTCTACTGCATAATAGAGCTCCCTGTGTATCTGTGTGTTCATGTGTGTGTGTGTGTATCTGTGTTTTATCTGCCTGCCTGTGTCCGTCCATCTGTGGGTGTTTGAAGAATAGAGGTGAATGTGAAGAATTGGACAGACTGGTCTGATATGCCAGGCTGAAATTTGTCTTTGTGCTCACTGGAGGCGTAGAAAACCTCATCACAGCACGCAGTGCTCTTTTGTACTTGGATTACACAATGCTCTAACTCTGCTCTGTACCTTCCACCAGAGTCTGACCATTTGTTCACTATATGGAGGCTGTGCAAGCATGAGGACACACACATCCAGACACACATGCACACACCCAAACAGCATAAGTTATGTCCTGGGAGTTATAACTCATGCATGATCACTAAATGGAAACATTTGTCATCTCCGTAACAATACCACCAGAGGAGCTGAATCTTTTATGGCTTCCTTGGTCACCCCCAAAGACCCCCACCCCCACTTCCTCACCCCACCCAAACGCACAAATGTGCATGCACAAACACATACACACACACAGAAATGCCTGCCACACGTTGGAGCTCACAGGTCATCCTCCTGTGAACAAACCCAAAGACGCATTGAGGCATAAACACCCCGTAACACCTCCTTCCACAGACCTTCATCAAACATTAAAACTGCGGTGGGTGTGCACACACCTGCATTTATACACAGACACCACACACATTGAGAAACACTGGGGGCCCTCATGCCTTTATAAATGCATGATTGTAAAACATTAACACAAATATATCCCTGTTGTCTTGCTATAAAACATTAAGGTATTTGTTTGGACTGATACATGCTCTCAGTGCTCATCTTCTATTCACAGAGACTAAACGTTCATTTTCATGGTACAACTGAGCAATATAATCTATATTAAATCATAAGCTGTGGCCTTCCTATTAACCATATGTCAACCCAGTCAAACACTGTGGACCAACATGTAAGACAGTGATGTCCAACACCATCATCAAAACACTAAATGAGGGAATATCCCTCATTTGTTTGACTGACTGAAGGCAAAATATCATCAACATGCCCACTTGCTCACTGTAAATTGAACTCTGATAACGCCGATAAAGGTACCCTAAAAACGTAATGGATGCATGTCTGAATACAGCTTTATGTTGATGTCTGAGATATTTTTTCTTTACCTTGTCCATAGTCTGGATGACTGACTCCATTTTAAAGTAGTTCACAGTATCTGGACTCCAGTGAAATGAGAATGATCATGATTGATTGCACTGTGTCAGAATGAAAGGAATATAAAGATGAGCTGGTTTCCCCTGTATCAGGGCACTTTTTGAGCTGCAAGAATGCAGGTCTGCAAGTGTTCTTTAGTAACGCTGTTATATCAGTGAATAAACTAATGGCAACAATGCAGCTTGTCACTCTGAAATGCAGTTTGACCTTATTGTTTTCATTGTCACTGTCAGACAAATTGCTTGTTCTATGTTGAAACCATAAAGCAAACCTTTACCTTAAAGTCTGCTTTCTATAAATGGAACCACAAAAAAAGTACTGCTTCTTCACTTCTTTTCCGTAGTTAGCTCACTAATCTACTTGGGCCCAGTGGAAGGAGAATGACTTGTTTTCCCATTTCAGCATAAATGGAGGTATTTGTAGGATGTTTTGGAACAGAAATGTGCATTTTACCAGCTTCATGTTGACATAGATGTAGTGATGCTTTGCACTTAAGGCTAACATGGTGATGTTTAACTGGTATACTCACCAACTTAGGTTAGCGCATTAGCATGCTTAAATTAATTAATTGGCTGAAATCTTAAACTAGTGATGGAAAAGCTGAATAATCACCTAGATTATTACATTAATGTGTTGTATTAATGTCTTTACCAAATTACTTGACAATCCATCCAATATTAGTCAAGTCAAACCAACAAATCTCAATGTCTGCTCAATAGTGTGGATGATCTGGGAACTATGTCTGTCTGTAGAAAAAATGTCCTAAATAATGTTATAATGATGTGATAATGATGTTTACAAAAGAAAAGTGACAACTTTGACCTGCAGATGGCAGGTCAGTGGGTCTCCAAAATCAGCAACATTCATCCATCAGCACAATTGTCTTTAAAAAATGTAAAGCCAAATTATCTAGTAGATGTTGTCACATTTTAATCTGGTGGCTATTAGAATGGCAAAAAACATTTAGTGTCTTTTTTAATTAAACCCCTTTCACTTTGTCTTAACTGCAGTGTCCAGATTGCTCATTGTTTGTACCAGGTATGATATTCCAACGTCATGATTTCAGTCCTCTTTTTCAGCCAAAGCTTACATTGTGAATGTTGGTGCAACCTTGAACGAACCATCAAAGCACGTTTTCAACATGATGTAAAAAGTAAGGGGGACAAGATGTACTCTCAGGAAACTACCTATTCTAACCTGGTAAGTCTCAGCAAGCCAAAATTCATCTGACACGAACAAAGAAGAACAGATGTGGGGAAGGTATGAAATTAGTTTCAAATCTTACTTCAAACAATCACCGGCAAATAATCCCCAGAAACAAAAAGTGCTGTATAAACAATTTGTGATTAGTAGGTTTGAGGATTTAGGCAGTAATGTCAGCAGCGTTACTGCAAAAAGGAAATGGAGAAACATTTAGGTATATGTCTCGATAGATAGATAGATAGATAGATAGATAGATAGATAGATAGATAGATAGATAGATAGATAGATAGATAGATAGATAGATAGATAGATAGATAGATAGATAGATAGATAGATAGATAGATAGATAGATAGATAGATAGATAGATAGATAGATAGATAGATAGATAGATAGATAGATAGATAGATAGATAGATAGATAGATAGATAGATAGATACATAGATAGATAGATAGATAAATACATAGATAGATAGAAAGGGTTTTGTCAACTGTTTCTAAGTCACATGATCCTAGTTCCTGTCTAACAGTGTGTGGTGAGATGCACACTCAGAAACCACAAAGCAGCACCGTGAAGAATAGCTGGACAGACAATGGAAAGACAGTAAGGTTGAGTGAGCACCCAGGCACACACTCACAAAAACACACACAAACAGACATGCACACACCACCTAAATCATCATTGGAAAATCATTAGAAATCTGGCGAAGTAGGGGGGCACAGATTGAGGGACAAACCCCCATTCAACACACATAAAGACAGGCACACACACACACTCACACACACTCACACCAACACACTCACAGAGAGGCAGCCGGGTGGAATGGAAGTGGGGCGGTTCCAGTGATACACCGCTGTGCACAACACATACGCACACATACACAAACAGAGCTCTGACCTCACAAACAACCATCCTTACTTCTCACCCTGCTTGCCCGCCCACCTCAGTCGACATTTATTGCTCCTTCTGTGTGAATGTTTTCAAGTTTCATTCACATGTCAGCCATTGTGTGTGGGTGTGTGTGTGCACCAGTGCCACATAAGTCTGTATGTGTCTGTTGGTTTGTCACTGTGAGTGAGTGCTCCATTAGTGATTCATTTGTGTGTAGTTAACCATTGTAGAGAGGAGGCAACATTTTATTTGTCTGAACCCAACCATACCATATGGCAACACCCTCTCCTGCTCAGTCCTCTTCCTCCTCTCTACTTCCCTCTTCTCCCTCTCAGGTTCTCCCTTTGGACTTCCCATTCCTTC
Source organism: Channa argus (assembly GCF_033026475.1). Lineage (NCBI taxonomy): Eukaryota > Metazoa > Chordata > Actinopteri > Anabantiformes > Channidae > Channa > Channa argus. Next base: position 10,833,320 of record NC_090210.1, read on the forward strand.
TTCTTCCTCTTGTTACCTCCCTCCTTTATCATTCAACCACAGTTTATATGTTCACCCCCTTTCATTTGCGATTTTAGCTACAAGTTGACTTGCTGCCTTCTTCCTTTAGTTGACTTTTGGAAAGCTATAATGTGACATGATTGTGTGTGTGTTTGTGTGTTCTAGGTCATCAGGGACAGGCCTTTTTGGCTGTCAGCTACAATCAGCCCTCACGTGTGCCAGTAATGTTGTGTATTGTCCGAACACATCACCAGAGGAGCATCTGAGACGTCCATTAAAGTTCAAAGCAATTTATCACCATCTCCCTCCTCCTCTTCTTCCTCCTTACGTCTCCCTTCATCCTTCACTCCCTCCTCCTCCTCCTGATGCTGTCACTATTACCTCTTTTCTTCTCCTCCTTCCACTCCTCTGTCTCCATCCATCAAATTCATCCGCTCTCCCTCTTCTGCCTAAATTAAAATACAACTAAGATTAATCACCATGGTTGTAATGTCTTAGCTAAAGCAGCAAGTGTAAGGTGCGAAATGTAAGTATAATTCAAAATTCTGATAAAAATAATTTGGCAACACTCTCTGTCTCTAATTCTGTTTTTTATGTGTCTGTCTCTCTGGTTCTGTTTGTCACACTTGCTAATGCACGATGCCCTTGACATCTTGAGTGTGATTTGTGACAAACTGAAGTTCCTGAAGGCTTTGGGTGTGTGTGTGTGTGTGTGTGTGTGTGTGTGTGTGTGTGTGTGTATGTGCGTGTGTGTTAGGCATGTTCGTGTGCTTTCCTATGTGACAGGAACCACCCTGGGGTATGATAACTTTTGACGGTAAGTTTAAATATTGAACTGGCCTTAACAACTGACAGTTCACTAACACCCGTTCAACAGCCGTTCAACATGTACGCTCAAGCTTCATTTCGCAAAACACTCGCCCACACGTGTTCCTACCTTGACAGTAAGTAGCTTTCCTTAGCATACATGGCTGTGTGTGACTGCAAATTGTATATGTGGCTCTGTGCTTCTAGTGTGTAGCTTTGTGTGTGTGTGTGTGTGTGTGTGTGTGTGTGTGTGCGTTGGATTTGGACTTGTTTTTAATCAGTGGGATTTTGCAAATGGCCTCGGGCTTCTCCCAGGGACTAATTAGTAATGTGACTTCGGCATAATAAATAAACACACACACACTCTCCAATGCAGCATCAAAACACAAAAAAAGAACACAGAAAAGAGAGCTAGAGTAGAGTTGGAATTTACAGATCAGATAAAGAAAAAAAAGAAGAGTGTATTTAACAAGTAAACAAATGCGGTGATGCCTCCCCATCCACGCTGTTGCTGTTCTGTCTCTATCCTAATTTCATCCTTTTCTCTCTTATTCACCTTTGCAGCATGTTATTGTTAAGTTTTCACTTTCTATTTATTTTCCTCTGTCACAGACACAGACTCACACACACACACACACACATACACACCCACACATAGATTCCACTATCTAATGTGTTGACAGACTGCACCGAAGTGAGAGCAGAAGGTTGACGGCCTAAGAGAATTCCTCAGGCTTTTCCACACTGCACCTTAATGTACACACACATACACACACACACACACACACATTCTGGCTGTGTAAACCAGGGAGATTAGCAGCTCATTACCATACCACAGGGGGGCTACACACAGGGGATTGTGCGTTTCACTATGTATATGTGTGAGTGTGTTGTGTGTGCCAGAGCACCTCAGAGCATTGTCTTCTGGTCATAACAACAACTGTTCCATTATTTGTGTGTGTATGTGCCAGAATGAAAATGTCTTTAATCAGGAGGACAGGAAAACAGAGACCACAGACAATTACTGAATATGTTTTTATCGTGGAGACAATTATCAGATTAAACAAATTTACCCTGTTAAGCAGCTAATCCATCTATCCAATCAGCAGGCAGGACAGAGGCAGCAGCACCTGCTCCCCAGCAATGACCTCACACAGATGTGGAGATGATCCACTTTCAGAGGTGTTGCTCTGATAAAAGGGGGGATTGGTTCATCGTTTTGAAGTCTGGCATTTGGCATTAAAAGGGGAATTTAACCCAGTTTACATAATTCTAATTTTTACATTTATTTAGAACATTAATTGATCCTGAAGAAGAACTTTAACTGAAATCTGTGTCTTTTATTAACGGAACAGATCATGCAACAGCCATGGACACTTACATAGTAACATAACATTAAGCCCTGAAATATAGTTAACAATTGATTCCTAGTCTGTAACTGTAAGTAATTACACCACAATTCGCAGACTGTGCATTATGTTTGTTGTGGACTCTACGAGGTGCAATCAACCATCTAAAGCATGTAAAGTCTAATAAAGTCAAATGAAGCTCATCAGCATGAATGAAATTAATGTTAGGGAAAGAGTCAATGGGAGATGATAACAGCAGTTATAAGTCAAGCATCATTTTTTACTTACTTAAATTTGATGTATCATGTTTGGCCCCACATTACCATTAAACATTAACAGTTAATAATGCATTTGTGATTCTGAAATTTTCTATTGTTAAAACTTTAGTTAATTAGTGGAGTAATAATTCTGAAAGGGTTTGATTAAGAGTCACAAACTGGTAACGCTCAAAGCCAATTGCTTTACATAGTTAAATTCAATGTCAGTTTGAAGTGTGGTGGTTGGATGTCTACTCCATAATAAATTGTTAGCTCCAAAAACAACTTAAATGGAAAAACTAAACTTTATATCTGGGCTTGTACAACACAAATGTGTTAGCTGTGAGCCACTGTTGTCATTGGCTGAGTTATTAGCACTTATATAGGAATGGAGGGCCACACTGGTGACTGTAAGCACTGTTGTCTGCTAAGCTGTGATTCATAGTCTTTTACTTTATCATTAAAAGGCCATTAAAAGACTGAAGGCAATGAATGAAAAATTCCCTTTATGTTGCGCTGTTGGTCTTGAAGTGCATTTAAACAGTTATTCAGCCACTTCGCTATTCAGCTCTTAGTCATATTGTAGTTTACATGCATTGTCTGTCCAGACTTATTTAATCAGTTTATGCAGGAGTGAGGTTTAACCCGCATCATCCTTGAGTCCAAGTGCTGAAGTATATTAAAACATAAATGAATATAAAATTATTTGAATCAGCAAAATTGTTTCTACCTCTAATCTGATATCATCTACTTTGACCACACAGTTTAAATCGAGCAATGCACCTCTTGGGAATCAAACTGGTAGCATGAGACTCAATCTACCTGGCACAGCCCTTCAAGTATATATTTCATGAAATCAAAATAAATAAGAGCGCTACAAAACCTAGTAGTCAAGCAGAAGCAACTGTTCCACCTTAAAATAAGTTTGGAGGACATTTCTATGTGAAAAAAAAAATAGGAAAAGAAAGACGTGACATAATGTAGCTCAGTGGTGCATGGAGTACTCACACTCTTTACTCTAGTAAAAGTACCATACCATACCAACATTTCTACTTAGGTAAAAGTAAGTAAATACATGACATGTGCTATTTTAAAGATTACAGATCATTCTTAAATCCACTTACCATCATATATCATGAATATTAAGCTACTGTCTTCCCTACCATTTTTTAGAGAGTTCACAGTTTGATTATTTGCAGCATTTTTTATTGTTAGCTTTAAACTGAAATCCCATAAAGGAAACCAATTACCGCTTTGTTGATTTATATTAAATGGTTAAAAATGTCATCAAATCCTTGTATTCTAGGTGGCAGACAACAAAACATTCTGGCTGAAAAAGTGCTATTAAACAGGTCTCCCAACGCCTCACATAAGGGCTCCGTAGTGCCAGCATTCTACGTGTTTGTAAAAATTAGAACATGTGAATATAATTTTTTTTTAGACACACAGGTGCTGGAGAGTTTAGAGATAAACTAGGAGCATTTTATCCGGTCTTTAGAGACCGGAGAGGGAGATTGGCAATTAGGAAAATGTGGTTTTCGAGTTTATAATGTAGCCTCTCTGTGCTAATTTCTCCATCATCCATCCTGAGAGTTACCACAGATTATAGCCTACAAGTCTCCTGCTTTCACCTTTCACCAAGGAAGATTAACACAACAAACAAGCCTTAAAATACTTATTAGTGAGCAATAGAAAAAAAACATCCTAGGTCAGACACTTTTTGGGTTATTTACTGTTTTCCTGTACATTAGTGAGACATCACAAACAGGATAAACAGACTCTTGGCTCATGTTTCTGGCAGGAGGAGACAGCAGGTAGTTCTCACAAGAACGACAAACATCCCGGGGAAAATCTATTTTAAATTTGACAGTCGGTGACTTTCTGCTTTAAGAAAGAGGAAGTGCAACCTGAAGCCTTGATCAGGACAAAGGCTGAGATTTATTTAGAATTATGAAATAATCACGGTCGTGGCAGTGAAAGGCAGTGGCAGTGCTTCAGTCACTCGCTCACTCACACACACACATACACACAGACAGACACACACACCTCTTCACAATCAGAAATCAGCGCCTGGCTGTAGAGAGAAAAGAGAATTCATTAAACCCAGCCACCTAAATTGGGCCAGAGAATAGACGTAGGATAGTGAGGGAAAGAAGGTGGGGAGGAGGAGGAGGACGATGAGAGGGAGAGAAAGAGAGAGAGAGTAAAGACAAGATAGGAAAAGAGGGAATGAGATGGAGGAAGACAAGGGAAAAGGAAGAGAGTGATGATGGCGTCCTCTTAGTGGGGGCCCATCAAATGAATTGGATACAAGGTCAGCTGAAGAGAAAAGCTCTTTAGAAGGAAAGGAAAGGAGAGAGGAGGCTAAAGAACACTGGAAGAGAGGGGAGCATGACTATGTGTGAGAGAGGTGTTAGATAGGCTCTGCTGCTGAGGAGTTAGAGAAGCAATGAAAACTTCCCAAGAGTTAGTCTTCTATCACCGTGTATTATGGGACTGTCTTGCATCCCATCCCATCCCTGGCACTCTGTTGTCCCCGCTCAGTAGCCAATGGGTCGTCCTGACACCTCCGATCACACCAGACTGACAGTTAGTCTGATAATGCCGCCATAGTTGTCGTGGATGTGACCTGAGGCTGACATGTCAGACTTTCCCTCTCTAACCTCCACTGCTCTGTCCCCATCCTAAACCTAATCCACACTGTGCTAATCTGGTTAAGTAGAGCTCTTTCTGAGATGAACAAAAGCCTAATCTAATTCCCACTTAGCACTAATTAAGAGATTATTGACCTCACATCCTATTATCATAATAATCAAGCTTTGGAAAAGCACAAAAAAAAAAGAGATAGTTAAACAATGCAGCCGTCAAGAATCAGATGCTGTTGCACTGTTGAAGATCCTGTGTGACAGGACAGCACACACTCACATAATGCACAGAAATATACTGATGGAAGAATTGTCAGGTCCCTCCATCTGCCTTTGAGACACACACACATACAGAGAGAGAGAGACAAACACTCCACCTTAAGCCTTTTACTGTCCAGAATGTCAGCAGCCATCTCGAGCACCATGGTCTGACAGAGTGAGCGAGAGAAAGAGCGAGCGTGTGTAAAGTCAGTGTGTGTAAGTGGAGTGTGTTTGTGTGTGTGTGTGTGAGAGAGAGAGCAAGAGAAAGAGAGGGAAGCTGAGGGATGGAGACACACAGGAGGGGAGGGGTGTCCTTGAACGAGGACAGAGGTGTTCAGTTGGATCTAATGTGATGGAGGAAACAACTGGTGCGCACACACACACACACACACACACACATAAACACACACACACACACACAAAGACACAGACAAACGCTCCTTTCTAGAAAACAAAAACATTTGTTGGGATAAATTAACATGAATCCACAGTCCGTCCGACTAAATCCGTTTGTCCCATTCAGCCCTCCACAGACCAGTCTTTTATTTTGCCACTATAGGAACGGGAGTGAGAGTGGGGCCAAGCCCCAGCCTGGCTCACTGCAATGGGCCTCAGCATCATTATCATCAGCAGAGGGCTCTCTCAGATGCGCCAGCACAAGATCAAAGGAAAGCCTCTCAATCTTCTCCCCTCACTGAGGCAGCACAGAGCTGCTCTATAACTGGCATCTTGGTCCTGCGATAATCCTCCCATTGATCTACTTCACAGAGTTCAGTCTGCACTGAGGCTTCTGGGTTGAGGGTTAAAGATGCTGAGGAATGTCTGTTAGAGTTTGCAGCACTGGTGCCAGATCTTATTTAGCCATACTCTGGCCGAGCTCTACTGTAAAGTGTTCTTTTTTATTGAAGTAACTTGTTTTCAAGGTGCCTTGCTGGTAAGATAATGTTAATGTTTTATGAGAGCTTCTAGCATTTGCATATATTCTACTCAGATCATCAGTTAGGCCTTGTAAAGGATACAAAAATAGGTTATGTATTTAGCACAAGCAATTAAAAAGCATACCCACTGCAACATGTAGGCAGGATTGGGGCAAATTAATTCACCTTGCTTCCTAGTTTCTTCCTTTCCTTTGAAGTCTATGAGGGGGTGTTTAGACTGGAAGGTAGAAGGAGAGGGTGGAGTGTGAGGATGAATACTTGGAACAATAGACCAGAGAGCCATTACCTCAGCTCTGCCACTGGGCTTTCCTCTACTCGACGTCTCCATCTACTGCAGGCCTGATGAACTGCTGGCTTGTCTGGCACTTTCCTGCTGACTGGCAGTGCTGAGTTGACAACATGGAATTGTGTTGCTGTAATGTCCAATCCAAACAGAAGGTGGGGGAAGCCTCCCACACACCTACAGTTATAACTTTTTCAAAAATCTAGTCAAAGTAAGTACAATTCTGGAGAAAAGTGGAACAGTTACTGTTAAGTGGCTATCCTTGGGCTTTTTTTAAGCTATATCTTATAATGTGAGCTATTTAAAAATAAAAAATGACACTCATAAACATAAACATAAAACTACAGCTATTGAATAAATACACTACATTTGTTATTTGTTTAAGCTGTACAAAAACCAAAATGTAGAATCGATTGCTTGTGCCCAGCCAGAGGTCGGTTAACTTAGCAGAAACCTGTCTTGCACAAAGCTGTAAAACCTAAAAGTAAAATCTGGAACTAATGATGCCAGTGATTTAAACGTGTTTTTCTCTGTCTCAATCTTTTCTACATCTGAGGTGGACCTCTCTACTGTTTTAAAAGTGTCAAGGTTATGAGGGGGAAAGTACCAAATGAAGATGTTCAAGCTTTAATTCATCTCCATTTCTCCATTTCGGTCAAAGTGATGTATGCGCAAGCTCCACGTAAACCAGCATGTGTTGGAGATTTTCAACAACTAAGTAATAATGTGGTTCAGATTGTAGAGGCATATGGTTTGGTCAGCATGTATTAAAGTGAATTTTTGTAATTCACAGCCAACCGTGAACATGCATGGTTTGGATAAGACTTATCGCATGTGTTTTTTTGCTTCACAAAAACTACAGTCATAGGCCAACTCACACCTCCACCTCCACACACCTCAGTCTTAACCACAGGTTTTTTTCCCCAAGCTTGGTGAAATGCATTGATAAGCAAGTGTGCGCACACACAAACGCACACACACGCACGCACGCACACACACACACACTGCATTGTGAAATTAGGTCAGCGGTGGAGAGTGGGCTTTAATGCTGAGCACATACGCTCTCTAAAACCTATCTGCATATTCATGTGGGTGGCTATCAAAATGACACACACAAGTAGACATTCACAGACACATGCACACACACAAATGAGTATATGCATGTACACATCTATCCCATTGTGTGTGTTCCCACATGCCCACATGTGGGCATGTGTGTAATGCACACACACTGACAACAAAGTACAAAGGAAAACCTGAAAATCGTGGATATTGTAACTGTCAGGGAGCTACAGGGGTCATTTATGTTCTACTCATTGTCATTCTGTGGCTAAAAATGAGCTTCTTCCTCTCCCAGCTGCACCATGTCAATCATTTTTACCCCTTTCCTTTTACTTCTCTTCTTCTTTTCCCTCTTCTCCCGCTGGCAAAAAGCAGTGACCATCTTTCATAGTACAGCAAAGTCCTGATGAAGTCCGGCTGCCGCTATCTGCCTAGCAGAACAGCTCTCATTACTCCTCAACTTGTGAGTGAGTTGTAACATTGTCAAAAGTCTTAGAAGTCCTCACACTTCTCAAAAAAGATATTCATGCACCAAAAACTTAAAAAAAAAAAATCACCATAGCCTGAAATCATTTTTCTGCTAGAGAGTTAGAAAGGCTAAAGGAATGAGAGGTGTGAAAAAGGGAGGGGAGTAAGGGAAGAAAAGGAGAAAGATGGAGAGAGGGGGGAGAGAAGGAGAGGTCTCTCCCTAAGGATATACTTGTCAAAAACCCCTACTTTGCGTTTCTGACTTTTTCGGGAATGAACAACAGTTTTCTCTGACAAAGCATTTTCGTGCTTATTTGCAGACTGGGTGGAGTGGGTGAGTGGGGGGATGGGGCTCAAGTTGGAACGTGAGAAACTGAAAAGATGTAACAAAGGATTCAGAGCCAGTAAGCATATCGCTGTAAAGGCCGCTAGGGGCTGGGGAAAGGAAGGGAAAGGGTGGAGGGAAGGAGTGGTGGTGTCTTTTGAAGAGAGAGATGGTATGGGAAAGGGAAAGAGAAAGGAGGAGACAGAGAGCGTGTGTCTCCTGTGTATGTGTTTGGGGACCCACACAGTGAGGCCCGAGCATGTGATTTATTTCAGAATACTAATGTCTCTTTGATCTCCCCTGCTTAAAAAAACACCCTGCTGGGAATATGGGCATACACACACGCACACACACACACAATTGCACATATGTATTTATGTATGCAGTTGCACACACTCACACATACCTGCGAGCACATAAACCCACGTCATGTCAGTGTGTCCCCTCGACTGACTGTTGAACAGGGCTCATTTATGCACACACTCTCACACTTCAGGGTCTCTAATCTACTTTAACTATCATCAAATCCATAGAGATCCAATTACAAAGATAGAGGGATATTTGTTTTTCACTGTGCATCCTAAAAGACTAATTAAATTTTCATGTAAAGATGAAATTATTTGATATAACACAAATGTCTCTTCATTTTCATAATTGTAATGTAATATGTTTTAATTGGGGAATGTGACTGTTTCTGCCTGTTTCAGCTGCAGTTCTAGGCCTGTTATTCTGTACAATCAGGTGTATAAAAACACTGAATGGTAACACACTGTGCTCACCTTTCTGTCTGTTTTCATTCCATCATTATTCCAAGTCAGGGTAAAGGAAGCTAGAGTATATCTCAGCATGCAATGGGCAGAAAGCAGTCAATCAAAGGGCTACAAGGGAACATAAGCCAAAAATACCCTCACTCAAAATAGACAGCTTATTAAAATTGCAACTGCAATGCACTGACCACTGATATTTTGTAGCATATATTTAAAACAATATTTACACCATTAGCCACAATATTAAAACCACCCGCCTAATATTGTGGGTATTGCTCCGCATCCAAAACAGCTCTGACTTGTTGAAGCATGGACGTCACGAGACCTCTGAAGGAGCCCTTTGGAATCTGGCACCAAGACATTAGCACGATCCTTTAAGATGTGAGGCCTCCATGGTCTGGACTCCCACAGTGGATCCTGGTGCACAGGATCTTCCACATAATTTAAAAGCTAACTTCATCCGACCAGGCCAACTTCCTCTATGTGCTACATTAGTTCTTGTGTGGGATTTAACCAAATCTTCAATCCACACAAGCATCATTGAGCCCTGAATTCCCATGACCCTGTGCTCAGTTCTCTAGTTGCCTTCCTTAGATTTCATTTTGTAAATAGTGATCACTGCATTCAGGAAACACCCCACAAATTATGTTGTTCTGGAGATGCCCTGACATTGGTCATTTAGCTTTCATGTTTTGACTTCTTTTAAAGTCAGATGCCTATTGTTGCCCATATTTCCATTTTTCCAATACATTAACCTAAAAAACTGACTGTTCACTTGCTGCCTAAAATATTCCACACCTTTACAGGTGTCATTGTAATGAGATAATCCATGTCATTCAAATCACCTGTCAGTGTTTTAGTTGCTTGTTATATTCTTATCTAATTCTCTCTATGATTAATTGTTGAAACAGAAAGCCCTGGATAGAAGCCTTTTTCATCTGATTCTAAAACCAAAACCTGACATTTACTGTTGATGTTGCAGAAGTTGTAAATTGCTGAGAAAATATCGTGCACTGAAACTGCGGCTATGCTGAAAATATCTTGATGTTGTGCAAGTTTGGACAGTTATCTGCAACGGCAATGAGAAAAATACGCCAAACAGCACAATAGATCCAGAAATGGATGATGCTGTGTCAATTTCAGTTGTCTAAGTTGAAATGTTTATGGTGTATTTTCTTCCTACATGTCTGTCCATACAGGCTTGAAATAGCAGGGGGTTGGTAGCTTCTCTCCTCCTGCCAGCCCCAACAGTCTCAGTTGATACATAGTATCTGTCAGAAACTCCAGCTCCTCCTTGATGAACACCTCCAGCAGCAGCCTCCAGGACATCATTGCGTGCAGCTGCTAGCCAGGCTCTTCTGGGTTTTCTAACCCTCCTCTTCACAGCAGACATGTAGCAGCTTGGTGATGCCAGCTTTCATACAAGGTTGCTGCAGAGTGGCACAATGCACCAACTCCAATGTGTTTATGGAATCAGGTGTGATCATGCATGTATAGATCACCCGAAATGTCTCTGGTATAAGCCTTTTGTGTTTTAGTCTATTTACTTAAACATGCATTACTCATATAGTCTATTTTATATATGTATTTCATTTAACATCAGAATGTTTTTTTTATACTTCATAACCTGCAGGACATAGAGAGTGAGAGTGAACAAACTCTTCTCAGATCTGACAACACCAGTAAATTGTTTACAACAGGGCTGCGTGCTCCATAATAGATTTTATAATGTTGTTTCAGCAAGTTTGAAATGTGTCAAGTCTGGAAATTTGCAGATGACACAGTGGCAGTCTGTCGGCTGAACATTGAGAAAAGGTCTCATAGTCCTAGTCCTGTGGTGGACAGGTTTTCAAAATGATGCGGTGAAACTTGAGTTGAATGTCACGAACTAATAGTGTGTATATGTATTTTTTGTGTAATGTTGCAGGTTCTGTCAGCACTGTAATAGCATACTATAAAGACAGTAGAGTCCTATAAATACTGTGGCATCGTAATTGACAACATACTGTAATTTGTGCATAAGTCAGTTTCTGGTTTGCAACAGCTGCTCAGGTTGACAGAGCTTGAATGACACTATTCTAGAGAACTTTCATTTATAGTGTCTTCACATTTTTTTATCTTTTAGTTTGACTGTCTTAGCGTTAAACTAAAAACTTTATTAAACAAAATTGTTAAAGTCAGCAGTAAATATTGGATTGTTAAAGTTACTGGTAAAATCATTGGAACTCACGTAAGCAGCCTGACTGACCCCCATAAAAACCAACTACTTAACAAAGAACAGTCTGTCGGGGTGTAGCACGCCTCTCACCCAATGGCAGCTAAGATAGACTCAAGGCTGCCATGATCCGGATAAGAGGTAAAGATAATGCATGAATGCATGGACAACAGACAAATATACATACATCAAAAAAATGCCAAATCATTTGACAGTGTTTCATTACTAACAATGTCTGCACTATGCCTCAATCAATCAAACTATAGACATTATTTAATTTGACTGCAAGCTATTTTTTGCAAATGTACCTTCAAGCAATGCTTCTAATCATGTTGTTTCCAATGCTTTAGCAGTTAAGCTCTCTGTATACCAGTGTCTGCTTAGAATAACATGTGTGTATTAACATTGCAACCTTGTTGTCTAGGGTTGATACCAAGCCTGAACAAGCAGCTAGAGCAGTTGTCTTCAGTCAGAGATGTCCTAAAGCTCATAGAGACAAACACATCTCCTTCACAAACTAGCAACAGCTTCATCTTGGCATTTGGCTCCATCTTGCGTCCATAATATGTTTTGCACTGGCTGGGTGGAGCTAAAATGGGACTTTGTCAGGGCATGATTCTTATGTTTTAGTTTCATTTGCAAACAAATCCGTGATGGTTCGTAAGGAGCTGGTGTTACGTCTCAACGACAGGGATTATAAAAACTGGCTGAAAGCAGGACGATGTCTGCTCATACTAAAAGAAGGTCTCCATCCTTTCATCAACCAACAAATGAAAGCTTTCCACCGGGACCTGCTCAATCAAAACGATCTGCTACGGAAACCGTGTCACACCTCTTCATGTAAACCCAGCGGGAATAAGGTGAGATTAGTCTCGAAACTATGTGTTCAGTCTTGGCTGAATGTTTGTTCGTTTAAACGTTGTTGTTGTCACACATAATAGTCCCCGTGAATATCCGTTTCCCCTTGTGTTTACCATTGGTTCCTGTGGAAGTCAATAAACACGTGAGGATTTTTTTTAAATCCTAGGAGGTGGTTTAAAACTCTTGACATAATTCTGATTTTTCATAATTCATATACGCCTTCTCTAACCATCTGGGGTATTCCGCTCCCTGAGAAGAACCATTATTACCTGCTCGTTTTACTTGGGTCTGGGTCGACAGGACACCATCTTTGTATTGGGGAGGGCTTAGGGAGCCATTGTGACTTAGGACGTGTAGTCAGTGTGACCATATTTACTCTTTCTTTACCATTAACATTTCCCATGTTTTCTCACAGTAACATACTCAAATCAACCCAGTGGTTTTTATTTTACATGAGTGGCCTCCTATGGTTCGAATTTGGGAGTACCTGTATATATGTATTATTGTGTTAAACTTTCCTACTAATTTTCATTAGTCTATATATTAAAATATCTTGAGTCTGGTTGTGTTATTACATCATCTATAGGAGGTTTTCTTTTTGCTTACAATTTGGTTAAGGTCTTCTGTCTTCGACCAAGACTAAAAAGTTATGTCTCCTGGACGATTTTTTTTTTTGTTCTGGTACGTGCAAGTGTAATACTGATAATGGGCACAAACTCCCCAAACTACAACCATAGGAAGCAAGTGGAAAATCAGTCAAGTTACCTTTTATGTGTGTGAGTGTTTGTATTTTATATGTCTCCAGCTTTCCTCGACATGCAGGCTGTGCACCGAGTGGCAAAAAGTGATCCTGAGGCACCACAGGCAGCCCGATGCTACTGTGAACTGGGACAACTGCTCCCCCCCCTCCTGGAGAACAGACCACTGGGAACTGGCCAAGGTTCTCTACAAACTACATACTACTTCACACACATTTAAATTTAAAAGATCTGACTAGATTTTATATTAGAGGGCAACTTTTGCATCACATTAAATAGCCTAGAACAGTTGTAAATAATAAATGAGGCGGCTGTAGCTCAGCTTGGTAAGGCAGTCGTCCAAAGACCACAGGGTCAGTGGTTCGATCCCCGGCGGCTATATGTAGACGTGTCTCTTGCAACTGAACCCCATTCCCATCCCTAGCTGTGCAGTGCTGGTCCAAGCCCAGTAGAAATTGGGGATGGTTGTGTCAGGAAGGGTATCTGGCGTAAAAAAACCAGATGCGTAAAAAAAACATCATGCGGACAATGAACTGCTGTGGCAACCCTGGACTCATGGGATAAGTTAAAAAGACAAATAAATAAATAAATGAATAAAAGGTTGTCAATATTAAATACAAAACTGCTAAAAGACATTTTATAGGACATCTACTCTGCTTTATCCTATCACCAGTCTTTAATTTAAATCCTTAAAACTAATTGAATATTTATTAAACATATTATATATCTTTGGACAATTTACAGTCAGTGCTGTAACATGCATTGATCAGCCACAAAATTAACAGCTTGTGAAGGTGAGACTAATTTTACATTCTGCCTGGCAGCTTGATCAAATTTATTTGCTGATTATGTATTAGTCAAGCATTGATGTAGTGTTACAATCAAAATAAATTAATTGATTAACAGGGAGAATATTATGCACATTAATCAAAAATAAAAATAGTTCTTTATGGCAGCAAGAAGAAACTTTAACATTGAAAAGTTCTCAAACAATCTGAAGATTCACCAGAACGTATAGTTCTCTCTCTGTCTCTGCAGGCCTACATGCCGCGAGGTCAGGGGAAAGTGAAGGGGGCAAATCAGTGCGACGCCTCGGCTCTGCTCAACCTGATCAACTACTGTGATTGTTTCCTGTCTGTGGATGGAAAATTAGTTAGAGAGGTTTGTATTGTTTTAACTGCATACTGCACTACCTTTGGCCTCTCACTGTCAGGCCAGAAAAAGGTTACATGATCAAATTTTACCAGGGTCAGAATTGTGCAGATTCAATACTAAAACTCAGAAATATGGCTGAAATACATATATTCTATTTCTCTTAAGTGAATAAAGACATGGTGTTATTTCTTTGTCTTCTTTTCCTCTTCCCTTTCAGGGGTCGCCACAGCGAATCAAAAGACAAATGCCTGCATATAAATACTTAAAGGAATAGTTTGACATTTTCAGAACATTCTTAGCATATCGATACCACACTCATACCTGTCTGTTAAATACAAAGCTGTAGTGAAGAAACTGGTGAAAGTGGTTTGCCTCTTTCCAAAAGGAGCAAAATCTGTGTCAGCACATGCTGTACCTCCTTTGATTCATCTGTAGAAAAGCTGAAGAGTAAAAGCAACCATTGTGGTTTTCACAGAGGTTTATGTGCCAGACTTTCTGTGCGATGCGTGGTAACATTCTGAACTGAACCAAAACCTGAAGATGTAGGGAGGGAATGAGTACCTAATGTAGGTGTCTAGACTGCACTCAGTAAAAATGACAATGTAAAAGAATTGTATTTTTATGCTTTTTTTAATATTTAAACTTGCACTAATTAGACACAACATTTACTAAAACCTGGTGTTCTAAAAAAAGAATATGACTTGTTTTTTATGAAAACTTCTGAACTAATAAATCATTAAGTATCATTATGGTTTAATTACTTAACATGGTTTAAATAAGCTCCACATTTATCAACAATGACCTTTAACCCCTATTTTTTTATTAATTACTGTTCATGTATTGTCATAATTACCATAATCAGTATTGTTAAAAATACATTGTTTTCTAAGTGGAGTGGTGTTACTTTTGTACTTTAAGTAAAATGTAGATAATCTCTTTAGTACTTTTACTTGAGCAAAAGATCTGAAATGGTAATTGTACTTTTACTTGAATATTGAGTTTGTGTACTTCTATGACCTCTGGACAGTGTATTACGTTGTTGTGTATGGGAATTTGTAGCTGCAGAGTGCTCAGAGTGGCCATGCTGACCCGTGTCATCCACGCCTTTATTAAGACCACCGGTAGTAATGTTTTGGCAGATCAGTGTATACACTATTGTAAAAAGATTTTAATTACAATACATTCTCAACTTATAGTGTGTGTGTGTGTGTGTGTGTGTGTGTGTGTGTGTTTCCAGGTGATCCGATACAGGAATGAGTTGATGCATTCTTGTGAGATGCGAGTGAAGGATGAGTGGATGAGACATTACCAGACCACTCTGAAAAAATTTGTAAGGCAGTTCAGCCACATACCACAGATGGCAACAGCTGGACAACAGATAGATGAGGTGAGTGTGTTCACCTGTGTATTTGGGGTTGTGTACACTGCTGCTTAAATAAGTTCGGTGGTGAGTTTTTACAGTGCATTTTTTTGCCCAGATGCTGAGGGCTGATTTCTCAATATGGGTCTCTGGTGTGGACCAAATGGATTCTGTGGACTTGAAGGGATTAGAGTCGGATTCTGTCAGAACAGGGATGAGCAGTGCTGAATTAATCAGCCAGTGGGAAGCTGAGTTGCTACAAGAAAGGCTGCAGGAGTTACTCCATGATGATGATTATGATGCAAAGACACAGGTGTGAAGAATTAAATAGCTGTCCATGTGCAAGTGTGGAGATAGACATAACACATAAAAAGAGACATATCACATGAATTTTACTAACTCTTCTTTCTTCTGTAGCACCCTGAGCAGTTAACGAGCCTGGGGGTGTTTCTACAGGCCAACAGAGATCTAAGTGTGAAGTTTTCTGCAGAGCTTCAAGCCATCAATGCCCTGGAAACCAAAGACTAAAAGAAGAGGTAAAAGGGAGAATGAAAAGCATACTGTTCACTTTTTAAAACACTATTCAGAATTTAATTTGAAGATCAGTCATTTGGTATGCATTTTTATGAAAATGTAAATTGAAAAAAGAATCAGAATCAAAGTCCTCTGACTTGTTCCTGATTGCTAGTTTTATTTTGTTTTTTAATTAAAAAATATTATAATTTTTATTTTTATTATTATATTATTAAAACTAAACATAAATGTAACCAACCCCTGACAGGTGAGTTTGTGTGTGTGTGTGAGAGTTAAAAGGTACAGACAGGATAAGTGTGCCGCACTGTTTCATAAATTGGCAACAATTTTAATCATACTTATAGTACTCTCACTAAATACTACAGTCAAATTCTGCATTTATGTTAATGTCGGAGTAACAATTCATTCAAATGATATAGAATTGTGTTATTCAGAGGATCTTTCTTCTGCATTGAGTATTTTATGTATATGTATAAGTATACAATATTTATAAATTATTTTACTTAACATATTCAATGCAGAACACTTAGTAATAACAGAGTACTTTACAGTGTGGTATTAGTACTTCTACTTCAAATCTTTCTCCAACATTAAATGAATAAAACTGTTATGTGATTGTGATGGACTCCTTCAAGCCAAAGACAAATCTAATTTCAGAATGACAAATATTAAAATATTAATAACATTTGAATTACTATAATCTGCATTATTGTACATTAATGGTTTTAGAGTTTCCTCTGACTTACCTAATTTCCAATTGTTTTGGCTGGACATTTCTGAACAGTAACTGGGTCTGTAACTGGTTTAAGCCTAACTGCTACCTTACATTGTTTCCTTACATAACTTTGTGCATTTTCCCAAAGTAGAAAATGAAAAAGAGCAGATCAAATTTGGTTAGCTGGTGTGATTCTTCAGGGCTAAATTAGTAATGCTAATAGGAACCCGACCAATACATCATCCAGGTTACTCTCTAAGGAGTGCATGTGTTAGGCTTTGTTTCTGCACCACCTGCTGGACATTTAGCAAAATAAAACGGGAATTAAAGACAGCATTACCGTGTACCCACCTGCGTTTTCTCCACTGTTAGAAATAAGATGAAATGTAGTGTGTCTCTTAACATTAGGGAGTTTCTGGGGCTTCACGCATGTAGACTCTTAAAGTGTCTTTTGAAACATGTTTAGATGTTTGTTTTGCATGATTATAGTGCTCCTGTGATTATATGTGTAGTAGCTATACTTTTTATGAGTGTATTAATAACCAACCTGCCATGAAACCAACATTTTTTATTGCTATACAACATCACATCTTTATGTCTAAAAAAGATCTTTTAAGATATCTTTTGTATGATTTTCATGGAACTATATAAAACTGAGAGGTGTTGGATTACGCATGAATTTTTGTTATTTTGATCTTGTTAGAGACGGCGTGGTTCTAAAAAACACATCGACCTTGAATAAAAGATCTTATGTTTGATGTGTTTGTACATGTAGTGCATGCATTGTGTGTGTGGAGGGGGGTGGGTGGGTTGGCTGGTGGTTAATGTGTGGGAAATTGCTGTATGCACCTATCTGTCTGCTTAATACCACTGTTTCTGTCGTATGAATTTGTCATAAATGAGTTTCATTTGGCTTTATATTCCCAACAGTATTTGTCTGCGCTACTTCCTGAAGGTGTATTAAAACTGCTTTTATCATAGCACAACCCATGAGGCCTAAACGTATATAACTGTTAATAATAGAATGAAAAAACACATAATCTACTGTTACTAAGAAATGTTCATTTCATTGAACAGTGTGACCACGAAAAAAGAGAAGAGGATAGAGAAGGGGTGAGAATTTAGGTGCATTTATGGGGGTATTTCTCTGAAGAACTGAAGTAAAATGTTACAAAAGAACTAAAAATATGCTTTCACTTTTGGACAGATAAAAGCCATTACTCACATTAGACAAAGTGCATGATGTGAGGTGCAGCTGCAAGAGAGAAAAGTGTGAAAACCAGAAAAGCTTTTCCTGCTTCATCGCTTTTCTCACACTAGTGCTGTTCAACTTGCTTCACCTCCACCTCCTTGACATATAGGTGCTTGCCACAGAGGCAACATGGAGAGGGAGGGGGTGCTGGTCCAATCTATTTACTATGGGAGAATTGGAAGCAAGGCTACGGAGAGGCTGCTGGAAAAATTTGGACAGGAGGGCAGCTTTCTGCTGAGAGACAGCGAGACAGTTCAAGGGGCCTACTGTCTGTGTGTGAGGTCAGTGTACTACAAAAATTGAAAATGGACGTTTTTTTCAATAATGTTGGACCACCAAAAAACGAATGTGGAACCAAGTGTACCCAACTCCACTGTGTTATTCCAAGAAATGAGACTGACAGCTCTATTTTTGTCTGTTAAATGGAAGTGATCCTCCATGTTTTAATAATGGTCCATGAACAATGTCTGTTACTGCACACTACTTGAGAAAAGAATGGTAATCTGTCTTGGAATTTTTTTTTTTGTGACAAGAAAGAAATTTCAGAGCCATACTAAAGCCACAATCCACAGAAGGAGTTTGAGGCCACTTTTGAGTATTAGAAAAACAAACTAATGTTGTCAATGTATAATTGCAGCTACAATGTTAGGCCTAGACAATGATGGGCATTTCACTATTACTGTTACACAGGAATGTAAAGGAATAAACTAGAATTTTCTTGTTAAGCTACAGTGAGTATCTTTCTTTCTTTAGGAATACTTCACAACTTCTTAACATGAATTGTTCTGAGCCTCGATCTTTTTTCTTGAAATGATGAGTTGAATGAATAAACTAGTCGAAATTCACTCAAGTCATTAAATTAAGTGGTAAAGTAACTAAAGTAGTAGACTTCACAGAATGCAGGATATATAACCATAACACTAACGATGGCAATGTTTTGTGCATCTTTAATTTAAGAGATTGTTCTGTTTACGTTGTGTTGACTTAAGTCCCAAACTGAAGACACTGGGACTTTAAACAAAAGTTACTGAGAGCAACCTAATATATCTTTGTACTGACTGTGAAAACTGCAGCAAGAAGTTATTCATGCAAAAATTAAGATCTGAGTGAGAAATGTAAAAGCAAAGAAAATATATATTTAAAAACTAAACAGCTTATATTCAAACTTGTTTTCCTAAGTTCTGGTGATTTGAACTAAATGATTGACATGGAAAATATTTTCGTGGTCGTCTTGTTTTATTCAAAGAGGCTTTGATGGCATTGTAGAGACTTTTTATGAAAGGAAACTTGTGTTTGCATTTGAGGCAAACATAATGCAGTGAAACCAGCCATGAAACTCAACGTACATAGCTACATGAGTGAAAAACAAGAACTAATAAAAATAAATAACAAGAATTCAAGTCCTTTTCACCAAGGCAGAAAGCGGAAACTGAATGCAGAATAATGTTCCAGGAACTCCTTAGAACAGGGATTTCCCATTCCTAACACTATGGCAAATGTTTGAAAATTGTTAATAAATTGAATATTTGAGAGCAGCGCTTGGTAAAGCAGGCAGAGCTGCTCTTGAAGCTCTTCATGGTACAACACAATAGTTTATGTGATGAACAATGTTTTGACTGGCAGGTAATTAGAAAGATGGTCATGGGCCTGGGTTTCAGTATATCACACACTGTTACCATAAACTATACACATAATAATTATAATGTAGTTTTATTTCTATGAATCATTTACTTTTTTGCAGTTATTGTTCTCTTCATCCAATTTGTCAAGATGTGTACCCTGGTGGGCGCCTCTTTGGAAACCGAGGTGTTATGCCACCTCTGCAATCTGTTGTGCAAAGCAAAGCTTAAACTGGTATCTTCTGCCTTGTGAGTGCAGTGTGTCCTGTTTTCATATTTCAAATGTCTTTGAGTTGTTTATAGCTCTACTGAAGAGACATTTCCTCTTTCTCACATTTGACTCTCTTGGAAGCCAGTAACACCAATATTTCACAAAAGAACAATGTTTATGTGTATCTGTTATTTCCTCTTTCCCAGTAAATATTTCACAACCCCTCTGATTTATCTTGTTTTGGAAAGGTGCCACCCATAGGTTGAGAAACATTGGTGTCAACTACCTGAAGTAGTTAAAACTAGTTCCAACTCAACCCACTACTTCAAAAAAAGTTAAACAATAAATATATGAGTATTAGTGAATGCTGTAGCTGCAGAACAGAATAATTCAATATATCAAACAAACAAAATTACATTGACCACTTTCTACAATGATTTATCATTTACAAGTGTGGTTTCACCTCATGTGTGAAACCCAAAGCTAAAATGAGTAAGTCTGTACTCCAGATCAACATACAATTTCCCTTTCAAAATTGATCACCAGATAAGAACATGTGCATACACTTGTGCAGTTTCAAAGTTTACACATATTACAGAAAATCTTAATTCCTCAACTTTGTGTTGTTCAGGAAAGCACCGTTTGTGCACACCTACAGGCTTGTACATTCTACTGATGGCTGGTCTCTTGAGGTGGGTAAAGATCAGTAACACATATCACATTCTGTGCTGTGTTTGTTTGTTTGTGTGTGTGTGCGTGTGGTTGGGGGGGGCATGCACCATGTGTGGGAATGAGATGCTGGTCCCCATCATAAAAATAATTTTAGTGAAATTACCCTACTCTTTTACTTGAATTCAAATGAATGTAAGGCAGTGTTCATAATGAAAAACATGCGTGTGTGTGTGTGCGCTCTGGTCACCAGTGTTCAGGAGTGAGGCAGCACAGTTTTAGGCAGCTGGAAACACTGATAGAGAGCTACAGAACGGGTATTGTCTCTGGAGTCAGTATAATTGCCCTCACAGACCCACTGGACAAGACACATCTCCAGGACACCAACCTCGAACATGGTATGACCCACACACACTGTTTGGGTGAACACTTCTGTGTTTGTGTTGCATTTAAGAACTATAAAATGTCTGTTACATCTCCTGACCTGTACACACTCAAATCTTAACACAGTTTCACTGGTCTCCTCTACAGAGTTTGCCTATATGGAAATGTTAAGCAGCAGCTCTGTTTGAGGCCTTTACTTGACCCACAGCATTGAACATCTGTATAAACTGAAGATATCAGAAACATGCAGAGCATGGCACATCGAAAATTGCGACTTTCTGTCACATCTTTGCAAGGTTTTCACTGTTTATTTATTTTTAAGATTTTTGTCATCACGTGGTTTACTTAATAATATAGAAAAAAGAGGCCATTGGCTTATATTCATAATATAATTTTAAGTATTTGCCAAGGTCACAATAAGAAGACACTTAAGTGTTTTTTATCTGGTATTTTTGTATATGGTATCTGAGTGAACTGATGCTCTGCATGGTGTATTTATCACACACCAACTCTGTCATTGTGGCTTCTTTTGAGTAGACCTGTGGTCTGTTATTGTTTGTATTTGCGTGTGACAATTTGGTTCCACACAAATGGCCTCAAGTCTTCATTATCTGGTTCTTTGCCATAAAAGCCACATATTTCTGCATAATTTAGATCATTTTCTTCACAGTGATCTACACAGACTCGCAGGTGAAAGGTATGTAATGTGGGAAAGTCATTATTGTGTGCAATGTTTTGTCTGTCTGGCTTGTCTGCACATCTTTGATTCTTATCTGAAGCTCGAAGCTGCTGTAGCAACGTGGCCTTACTGGGTGTAAAAACACAGGAAATGTAGCAATGCAAGCCAGACAGACCATAGTATCTATGGGGCTACAATTGTCATTTGACCATTTATTTATTTGTGATATAAAGTTCCTCTATGTAGTTAACAACATTTAACAAATTAAATATTTAGGTGGTACAGTGACCTTTTAGTGCTTGCTTATCTTAGTGTGGTATCAAAGGCAAAAAAAAAAGCTGTGATCACACACTGCACTTAATGCATAATTTAAACTTGAGCTTGTGTGGTTTTCCTATATACCTGTTCACCTGAGTCAGAGTCTGAGCTCACTTTAAAATGGCTTTAAATATAGTTTCTTTCCTTTGTGCTGTAATATTTTATTTTTAGTTAAAATATGCACATTATCTGATTTTCTGTGGGCACAGACATTTGGGTTTTGTCTTAACGCATCGATTTATTTGATCTGTGCTTAATAAAAAACCTACCTCATGTGACACCCTACAAGGTCTATGCTTAGACTATACTGTTAATTATTTTTTTGTATTGGATTTTACAAAAAAGTCAAACTGAAATTGGAAAAATGGAATTTCTCAAGACATTTTATTATCTCTCCCTCTTTTTATTCTATAGGGTGCCACTAATGAATTGTTGACAGTATGTGCAAGTCAAACTTCTTCTCTTCAGTCTTTGTTTTTTTTTTAAGCATTTTGAAAATCACATTGGAAATGGCTATAAAACTCCTTGTAGCTACACAAGCTTAATTTAGCCCTATAAGTCAACATAGGTTACCCACACTATGTTGTATCAGAACTCTAAGAAATGTATCTTGGGGGAAAACGTTTTTGTTTGCTCAGATAATACAAACAGCAGCAAGAATTGAAATTGAATCAACAAAAATTTCTTTCTTTTTCACCAATTATTCTTCCTCTATCCCCAATGGTTAGATCAGCATCTAGACACCAAGTATTTTTTTTTTATTTTATATAGCTGCAATCTATTTTACAGGTTGATTTTTGTTAAACATATACCTTAATTTGTGAGCTTTAGAGATGCCTATGAGTGTAATGTTGTACATAGATGTTTCATCGTATCTTGAGTTTGTGTACTAAGCTTACTGCTGTATCATCACATTAACAGACTGAATTGGGAGTGGTATCAGTAAATTTTTTAAAATGAAAAACATTTGCTTTAATGTTATGATGTTCATGTTTTTTTTTTCAGTTTCTGTAACTTGTGAGGTTTGGAAAGCTATTTTGCTTTTATACACTTTGATTCTGTATGCCAATTCAAAATAGCCAAATAAGACTGAATAAATGAATGTTTTTCTGTCTAAAGCAGAAAATGATAAATATTTTATATACTTTTATTAGCATGCTTTGCTGTGTGTATTGTTGCAATTTTGCAACATTTTAGCAACATTTATTCAACTGTATTACTGTACAACATCAAAATATGAACACATTTCAATGGTTTCCATATGCAAATAGATGTAAATTTATTATAAAATAAACAAAAAAAGACATTACACATCAAAATGCCAAAACACGCAGTTACATGCTTTGCAAGCCTTTAATACATGAAAGGAAATACTGCTTAAAAATGCAATTGGAAGTTCATGGAGTTTGACGTCATTTAAGGAATGCTTCGAATTTGAATGAATCCTCCCTGTGTGGCTATTAAAATGTCTTTTCTGCATTTTCCTTTGTGTCCTCCACCTCTGTTATCTCCTCCTCAACCTTAGCTGGTTGGGCAAGATGAACGAACTAAAAAAAGGCAAAGCACACAAAGCAAGACTTTTACCCTTTTTATTCACAAGTCTTTGTAGTTGGGTGTGGTTGAGTAAGATGTGTGATATGACTGCATATATGCACAGTATGTATGTGTACTTACACTGGATGGGTCATTTCTTTCCAAGAAGTATATGTACTTGGGTGGTGGGCATGGAATTGGAGGAAACAGAAGTTCAGACACCCTGAAACACACACATCACAAAATCAGCCACAAGTAAAAATATCTAAACACATTTTAAACATATCCTGCTGCCAGCTACATTGGAATAAATGATACATTTTACTTGCACTGCATCTTTTTCAGTTGACATAATCAGTTGACAAAAGTCAGACTGCCAAAACCAAAATAGGAATATAAATCCATCCTTCCTTCAGCTGTATTTGCATTTTTTTATTTTGAAAAGTCCAGGGGGTTTCTGACAACAACTTAAGGAACTTTACAGTAGATGCTGTGTGGTGACTTTTCAGAAAACACTTCCACCTCCCATGCACTTCTCTTACTTCTCCTTTCCACACTCCTTTCTGCATCCTCTTTTGTCTCTCTTCTTCATCACTTAGGCTGATGTCTAGGTTAACTCTGTCTGACACTGGTCAGATACAGGTTTAAAGGAGAGGATAGAGTTTTTACACATCAGATTAAAAACAACTCACTGAAGTATGTAACTCAAAAAAAAGGTGTGAAAAGACATAGGAAGTCTGTGAGGAGATGTGTGCATGTGTAAATAGTTGCATGAGAATGTGTGCTTCACGCATCAGTCAACCAGTTAGTCATTCAACAAGCGACGCAAATAGTACCTCTGATGGCGCACTAAGAGCAGCACAGCCAGGAGGATCATGGGTACACCAAGTGAAATTGAGATGATCACCAGTGTGTTGAGTTTGAAACGCGACTGGTCCAACCCTACAGACACATGGGAGGATCATTCTAAAGGTTACTGCATTCAATCATAATAACATGAAATATGACATAGTGTATTCAGGCTGCCAGGCACCAGGCAGTCAACTAATGGGTGGACAGACAACAAGGCACCTGTGTCTGGTTACAACTAGTTTTAATAACTTGAGAAACATAAGCACTTACAGACAGTGTGACTCCAGTCACTCCACACATGTGATAGAAAGCATTCTTTATTCTTCCGAGCCCTTATCCTTACACTATAGGTGCGAGTGGGATCATTCAGATCTTTATAAAACAGCTTTGCGGTCACATTTTTGGGTTCTTCCTGTTTGAAAAGATTCATCAGTTGTCAACTCAGGTTTGCATATTGGATTTTATTTAAACTACTGCTGTGTAAAATAAAACAAACCACAGTACGTACTGTTACAGTAACAGGCATCATTTATCAAAATCCATGTATAAACTGTACCTGGTCACCCAGGTCAAGCTGGTATTCAAAGCATTGTGGGTTTGTGGTTGTTCGACTACCAGGCAAACTCCACGTCACCATCAGGTATTTATCTTTGACTGATGCAGAGATGTTTGATGGTGGAGACAGGACCTCTGTGACACACACATTCACAAAAAAGTCACATAATTGATTATTCATTCACTCTGCTGTCCACTCTTTATACCTACAGCTTAAACTTAGCCTTAGCCTTCAGCCTACTGAAACAATTTATATGCCAGCTAACTAACAAAAGGCCAGTCAGTCCAAAATATGCTAGAATCCCAGCCCCCTTGATATCAAACTATATGAGATGACATCTATGGTTGGCTTTGTCACTGTGTTTGTCTGTTCATCACTGTGGCCCAGACTGAAATATGTCAACCACTATTTTGAGCTAACATTTATGATACCCGGGATCCTTGATATCCACTGACCTTATCATGGTGTGGGAGGCAGAAATTCTCTTTCCACGCGAAACCCACACAATTTTATTTCTACCACATGCTTACAAGTAGCAATAAAACAATAACTTTTTGCACAACTGACACAACCTAAAAATATAATATATGTGGTATATTTGTGGAGTTACCATAGACAAACAGAATTTAATGACCCACTATTGAGAGCCAAGTGAAAAGACTAACTGAAGTGCTACCTGGTGCATTGTTTAAACACTGGATGTCATTAAAGACCATGTGTAGTATTATCATTTGCAACAAGAGTGTATTACCTAATAACTCCATCTCATACATGTAGGTGTAGGAAGTCCATTTGTCGTGCAGAGACATGTTAAACTCGAGGATGACAGACTTGAATTCCGCATGCAGATTCCAATATTTAAATCCGACTCCATCCTTAGATGCAATATTCCAATAGTCAGCTCTGGTGTTACCATTACAAACACTGGATGAACAGAAACAGAAAGACATACAAACTCAAAATATAATTCACCATATCTGTATCTGTAAATATTTACTTTACTTTTACTGTTTTGTAATTTGAAAATGATGAATACTTGATATGGACAGAAAGCTGCGCATCCTTCTCTAAAGTTTGGAATGACCAGGAGCAGTTCAGTAAACCTCTTGGGTAAAGAAGGCAGGAAAAGGTTTCATTTACATCATTTTTGTCTACATACTCCATTTGCCCTGAAGAACTCAGGATGTTGAGCTAAAATTGTTTCACAAATATAGAGAACAGAAAACAGAATTCAAACATTAAATCTGTATTCAATGAACCAGCTTTTATTGTGTTGTATTAGTTAGAGATTACATAAATGACATAGATTACATATATTACATATGACTGTAGTACATATAGGCTATATGCACATATATGCACGTCTTACTTTTGTAAACTGTATATTTTACTTTTGTAAATTATTTAAGTGTGTTGTGACTTGTATGCATGTGTTGGAGTGGAGCACTACAGAGACAGGAAGAATATAAAAGGGTCATTATAACCCGTGGCATTACATTTGCCAGAACATTCCCAGAATCAGACAATAAGCCCTGAAGGAAAACAGGATGTTGGGTGAAGTTATGGTGAGATGTGAGCAGAGGAGATAAAGGTCCCTGAAATCTGTTGATATGAGGGAGAAAGTCCGTAGACGAACTATCTCCTGTTCTCTGGGTGTAGTTCTGGCTCCTCAAACACATACATTTCTCAGTAGAGAAAAGGTAAATCTGTACCCTGCCTAATATCAATTACAAGAATAAATGCTGAGTTAAACTGTATTGATTTTTCTTTGGTTTAATCTTTTCCACCACATTGTCTATATTTGAGAGCTAAAAGAACATTCTGATTCTCACTTCATCTGGATTCATATCCTCCTGACAAACATCTGAACTGTTGTCCTCTGTCCCTGTTGAAAGAGAAAGTATAGATCTAGAGTTATAGATATATATAGCATTAGAGTTGCACAGTTATGAATAAATTGATTTTACATATATTGGAAGATGATTTTATCCACAGATACAAACATATGCACAGATAAACTTGTGGTTCAGTGTTTTGCTCAAGGACACTTTAACATGTGGACTGGTTTGAACTACTGACGCCAACACTGCGTCTACAGACAACCTGCTCTACCTCCCACCTCCAATTCTAAACAAACACAGTAACATCTATTTCTGTGTGAGCTTCAACTAAAAGCCAAAATTAAAATGAAATTAAAACACATCACTGTTTTGCAGCACACCAAGCTTAATCCATCATCTGTTTTGATATTCTGCTATCATCTTGGTGGTGGGAGTGCTGGTTTTCATAAATACTTCATACAAGGAACACAAAAACTGTCACACCACCCTGATGAAAGTAAGATAACCCAAATACAGTTGACTAAGAAGACACTGTGAACTGTAGAAGAATAATTTTATAGCCATCATCATCTATAAAATCATATTGTGTGTGAGTAGTCTATAATGTAAAAAGTCACTCACCACACTGAGAGGCCCAAAGACTCAGAAAAATCGGCCAAACGGGATGGACAGTAAATAGTTTCATAGCCAGCCTAATGTTTCACACACAAACACACACACATACACACAAAGACAGAAATAGAAAAAAGTACATTACATTACATCAACAAACACTGAACATACCGTGTTGAATGACATACTTTAGCAGGAGACTTTTAGTGCATACTTTGTAATTTCCTGACTTTTCATACTTCCCCTTTTTTATTGTTGCCTACATATACAGGTTGGGTTCTAGTAAGAGTGGATATATAATCAAAAAACAAACAGACTTCCTCATGTGAACATCACATTTAGTTGTAGATTAAGTTTTAACACCGTACACATGTCCCGTTCCTACAAAAACAATTCCAATCTCTTAACAAAGACCAAAGTAAGAAAGAAATTATCAGTGTTTTTTTACACACTCACTTAAAGCTACTACTTTCTCTTAACTATATTAAATGGACATAGCCATGAATTATTATCTACAATAGTTTTGTAGCTTTATAATGTACTACTAAATATGCCATATATTATAATACTACGCACGTTACTGTAAATGACATTAACACGATGGCATTACCTCCTGCTGTCCCTCCAGCTTCACGCTGACTGCGGTTTTCACTCACAGAGGGCACACTTCTGGGGAAAAAAGAAGCAGTACGTCACATACTGTACAGAGCTTCAGGAAACTGTGACTTTCTTTCTGTTTCTTTTTTTCTCACTCTCTCATAACTACAGCACTGACTCACAACATTTTGAAGACCCTGTACTTTTTAGTTACCAAATCAAGAATGTTGACTTGATAACTTTTTCAAAAACGTTGTCAAACCCTTTAACAGTTTAAAATAAAGTAGGTACACGTTAACAATTTTTAACTAAATGAGTTATTTTTTTTGTTCAAACTGAAACAACACTAGACCATCAGAGAGGGACAGCCAAGTTCTCGCCATGTATTAATCAATTGTCTTATGTCTTCTGATATATGTGTTGAACCATTCCTATTAAATCGATGAAGTATCCATTTGTATTTATCTGGATGTTAAGTCATTGAGCTTCTTTCTTTTTTGTTGGTAGCGTTTCACTAAAACATTTCAAGTAACGTTCGCTCCTCCAGTCACCCAAGAAATCCAGTAAATTCCAGTACTTTCCTATTAAAGTTTGTCCTAGTTTGTCCACTCTGGTAAGGTCTTGCTTAGACCCTAGAGCTCAGGAGTTTTCTTCAGGAAGAAGTCATCACACAATTTAAAGGTACATCACTATTCTTCCGCTAGGCGGCCTCAGGCACTTATGTGTTGACGTTGCCTCGTCTTCCTGAAAACTACTTGTGTAGTAGTTTTTCTCGAGCAATTGTGCCACAACGGGAAATCTGCCTACCTGAACGATGACAGCAGAGCATATGCGGAAGCAGAAAATTAAAAACAAATAGCTAACGCACACTCTGCAATTACCGTCCCCACATTTTCTCAGCTACGAACTAGCGCCTTTTTTTTTTGTCCACCTGTTTTTTTAGAACGAAAGTAGCCACACGGACGGACTGACTGGCGCTCCAGAGTTCGAAGTAAGAAGCAAACTTTTGTGTTATTACCGCTGTATTGCACCGTTTGCTGCTAAGTGTCGTGGAAGCGCAGTAGTTCACGTCAGACACATAAAGGTTTTGGCTTGGATAAAAGCGGACTGGGTAGTTTGCAGGACATGATGGGTAAATGTAACATTCAGTAATGGGATGATGAAACCTTATAAAACTTTATTTTTGCCAAAGACAGATTTGGGGGTAAAATAATCCTTCGTAGTCATGTGATTTTATTCATTCGATACACGCTCTGGTACGATATGTACCAGATAGTGGGCTTCAATTGGGCAAATTATCTGCGTATTATCTGCTTGTGCCCAAGATCTCAAGAAACTTTAAGTACAGCTAGTGAACCCTCTTCATCTGGAGTGAGCACTGGATTGAAGTTACAGTCTTGAAACCAAGCCCTTAGTCGCCTACCTTTTGTCTTGAAAAAGAGAAAACTATATTAGAATACACCTCTAATAACGCACAAATCCATCCTTTGTGTAGCTTGTTCAATCATGTTTCTGAATACAGATTCTTCTTCATAGTGGTTTATCGCTGTGAACCACTACTTTTACCAGAGAAGAGTCTTTAAGGCAGGGGTTTCCCACACTTTTTTGGCTTTCGACCTACTTATAAAATGATCAAGTCAAAATGATCTACCTACTATAAAAATACAAAACATGTATTTATTTATTAATATATTGAGAATTCTTTATATGCACAATATATGTTGGTGTAGCTTGCATAACTACATGAACCCATATTGCACAATACAACTCTGTACATTTTTTGTCATTACCTTACTCTGATGACTTGCACTGAATAGAATCAACCAGGGATGCATAGTCGGGAGGCTATCTCGCTAGCTTGCTAGAGCTTTGCAGCCCTTGGCGCCGTTGTATTCATGCGCATGCGCGGTGAGCCATGTTTCAGGAAAAAAAAAATCTCGTGTCAGACTGGCTTCCCTGTAAGTCAATCAAGTGACAAATTACATAGTGAGGACGGTTGATCGGCCAAGTATTTAAAGTGAAATACTTGGTCACGGTGACAGCTGGATTCAGGTTGAAGTTTGCATTAGCCATAGTGTAATTTAAATGCCTCAAATTGGGCACCCACTTTTCCAAATACACTCACTATTGTATCTGCTATTAGAAACTCTTTTCCTTAACCTCACAAGTTGCCTATAAAATCAGTAACTATATTATAATATGTGCCAAACATTGGGTCTACAATGCAAACCTGCAAATTAAAGAAAAATCTGATTTTACTGTTTGAATTTGGATTACTGTGCTGTGAGTTACACAAACCTGCAATGATCTGCTTCTTCACATCTCTGTCAGGTTCACCATGTCAGCAAAAGACACAGTGAGAAACAATAAAACAAAAATTTTGGAAATTTTGTGTGGAGACCGCAGCCTAATCCTCAACAAAGTACATGAGAAAAACCTGATAACCGGACGTGAGTACCAAAACCTTAAGATCATCTATGGGAAAGATGAGGAAGGACACGTCACTGAGCTTGTCGATAAGATCATGACTAAAGGAGAGAACACCTGCCAATACTTCCTGACCCTCCTGCAAACTGATGAGGACATTAAATCAACCTTCCCAGAACTTAAGAACATACAACTGAATCACAACCAGCTCTTACCTAAGCCTGTCCAAGCTTCTTCATGGGACATCAGGGGTACTTTCATTTACACGCAGCCATTTTTAATAAAGAAATGTTGTGCAAAATTGTATATTATGCCATATAATTCAGTTTAACCCCTGATTTCCTTAGATGATAATTCACCAGAGTGCAAGAGACAAAAGAAGGTGAGGACTTTCATTCAGGTAGCAGAATATATGTCACAATGTATGAGTCAGTATTTTTAAATGGCTTTGTTAAAGAGCTACAAGAAGGGTTTTAAATGCTTTGTTATATACTTTGGAGACACATATCTTTTAAAATGCAAATGTTACAGATAATTACGTTACTTTTTTAGTAAAAGTCTTTGTGTGTTTCTATTCTGTTGTTTCCATTGTTTTGAGGATGAGCAGTATAGGTTGAACAGCCAGCCTGTTGGCCTCTGTGTCATCATAAACAATGAGAACTTTAAAGATGGCAATGTGAGAAATGGAACCAACAAAGATACTCGTATGTTAGAGAATTCACATATTCACTATTGTCCTACTGTATTTGCTGGCAGGTGAAGCTTCATTTTTGTATTTTTTAATAACATTTCTTGCAGAAAGTTTGTCAGAGGTGTTCAGTGGGCTGGGGTTCAGAGTGCTGATGTGTAAAGACCAAACCAAGGACCAGATGGATCGAGCACTGAAATATTTTGCTTCCCTGAGCGGTGACCTCTCTCAGCTGCAGGAGTTTAATGTAAAAGAGTGGTCTCATACTGAATTCACTGAACTTCAGCAGCCTCTTCAGCACGGTGATGCCTTCATTTGCTGTATTCTCAGTCATGGAAAAAAGGGTGTAGTCTTTGGGATTGACTGGCAGCCTCTCTGCATTAAACAAATAACTAGGAATTTCAAGGCGACTGACCAATCCCCCCTGACTGGCAAGCCGAAAGTGTTCCTAATTCAGGCTTGCCAAGGAGACAAGACACAGCATGGGGTGATACTTACAGATGTTGAGGCTGATGATTCTTCTTTACCGTCGATCCCTGAGGAAGGGGATTTTCTGGTTGCTTATGCCACTGTTGAAGATCATGCAGCATTTAGACACAAAACAGATGGGAGCTGGTTTGTTCAGTCTTTGTGTCAGCAGCTACAGAGGCACTGTCCAAGGTAAATTTGAAACACAGAATTGTATGTTTAGTTAGTTTTGTTCCTTAAAATATATTATACATATATTATGTATACTTTAATGGATCATAATCTGTGCCAGGGAAAGACAGTAATGTATTTTGAACAATGGATATTGTTTTAGGGGTGAAGACATCACCACCATCCTCCACCGTGTGAACAATGAAGTTGGCCAGAAAGAGGGGTCCAGTCAAGTGGGTGCAGCAAAGCAGATGCCTGAAGTTAGGTTCACCCTGAGGAAGAAACTTGTTTTATCACCACAAAGCAACTACAGTTAAATCACCAGAAATCATGCAAACTTTCCAAACTTTATGTCTTGATTAATAATGTTTACATTTATCAGGAGAACATTTTTCTTACTACGTTGAACCATTACTTTTTATACTGTCACAGGTATGCATAAAACAATAAACTTATTTTTTTATAAGAACAATAATTGAAAACTGATGGTTCCAAGACGTGGGGGTTACAAAGGTCAGGTTTTTAGAACCTAGCAAAGTTTATAGCTAGAATTATTTTTTAAATAGAACCACTAAATGCTGAATTTGGATGATATGTATGTACAAATGATATTACGTACTAACATGCCATTTTTTACATGCCTTTAAACAACCTCCATGAAATGCTTACACATGGTTCCAAATTCTGCAGCAAAGCACCAAACATGACACGATTTAGCTTTAGTATGGTTTTAAGATGTTGCTGTTTTTTGCTTTTAATTTTTGCTGTATTTTTGTGTCTTTCATTTCACTGCTGTTATTTTAATTAGTTCATAACGTCCTGCTCTTGAAATGTGCTACACCAATAAAATGTACTACATGTTTACATTATTATAATTTTTAATTTTATTAATAATTTTGGTTTTAAATGATCAAGTCTGCTTATGCCATTATTTTAATTTAGTCAACACTATGCTATTTTTTACCTAAAACATTTTACTTTGTATCTCATAAGTTTTGGCTCCTTTCAATCATAATGTAGAACGTTGACGTTACGGTAGCTTGCGTCCACATTCGGCTGCGCAGATACAACCGTCCTTGCGGTACAGTGGCGTCGTTGCCATGACAAACGGATTCGTCCGTGTTCTTTTCCGTATCAAAAGAGAGGCTGTACACAGAAGTCCAGAAAAATGCTGCTTACCATATAAATGAAAAAAAAAACAACCAACTATCGATAAAAAAACAAATGTATTGTAACGCAATTTCCACCTCGGAAGGGCCTTACATACTTATTTACTACCAGAAAGATCTTCAATAGAAGAGCAACCAACCATGGAAATCCAGTTACATGACGAGTCTCCTGCGTGGACTGAAGGACTCGAGCCCCGTGAGGAATTGAAAGCCTCTGACGTAGCTCTCACATTCATGTCCAACATCGGTGGGTGAATCTCTTTGACAGTCTTCTGAGATGTCAGAGATATCCGCTTTTCACACATGAGAATTAGCACCTGATTTTGGCACGTGGTGAGCTGTTGACTACCACGCAGGCGAAATTGACAAAGAAGTTGTTAATTTCGTGTTAATTTTTTCAGAGCCTGCAGAGCTACAAAAGTGTGTGTTTCCCGACTCTCTGGTGACTCTGTCAGAGTGCGGCACAGACCTGGGTACGTTCAGAGTGACGGTGGAGTTTGCCAGGAGAGACCAGCAGCCCTGTCTTCTGCTGCAAGCTCAGAGCCACGGAGCCATTGATGAGTCCCCCTGTGGAACAACAGTGACAGGTCAGGAGAAGCAATGGTTTCCCACACAGGTTGATATGCACTGTTTTGTCTTCTACCATTTGTTAATATGTGTTTTCATATCTTTACCAATTTATTAACAATTTAAGCTTACTTAAATTCTGAGCTGGAGGTGCTAGAGGAAGACTATCATGAGTATATCAAAGTAAGTCATTGCAGTATTCACGTTAGCAGTGTCACCTTCCCCAGTGCAATTTGGTCTTATGTCACATCTTTCTGTTTATATAGCTTGAAGGCCATGCTTGGAACAAGAGGTGTCACATGGTGCAGCTGGATGGGCAGATGGTGATAGATAAAGTTACCACTGTAGGAGAGGTGAGAGAAAAAAAATGATTTGTAGAGTGAGAGACAACCGTCTGTAAACAAGACAAAACAGCCCCACAGTTCTAGCAGCCACAGCCCCAGCGAAAGAAGTAAAAAAATGGCTTTTGTCATGATTAACCACAACTAAGGGTTACATATGCAATTTTGTAAATTTGTTTACTACATATATGTTAATCCATTCAATGATTTGATTCAGAGTCATTTATCTGGTTACATGACATCATTAAAATTATTTTTTGCAGATGTCAGCAAATCTGGTGTTGTTGTAATACTTTTTGGGTGTGTGCAGGAGGTGACGAAAAAGAGTGTGTCTTATCCCATGTCCGTCCTAAGAGGACTGGTAACAGAGGGTTCCAACTTGCTGCTGATGCGTCTGATCGCTCTGGGGAAGGCGATGCCAGAAAACATGACCTTCATCACCTTTGACGAGGGACTGCACATTGTCCACACCACTTTTGTAAGTAATTATTTCTGTGTAAGACATATTGGTAAATCAATGACTTATATGATGAGGGATTGCCTGTACCTCATATTTTCAAATGTATAAATGTTTTTATAAGTCAAAGGACATCATTGGGTTGTTATTACCTGTAACATCGGTTAAACAAGCCACTCATATTTAATCCAGTGATGGGTCAAACATGAACAAACCTATTGGTGAATTTGACCCAGCAGGATAGGTTAAATAACTAACCAAACAATGGTTAGCTTTGTCCCTATCTGACCCATCACTGGGTTACACAAATAGCCCAAGTTGGGTTATTTTCAACCCAACCTTTTTTAGAGTGTCTGACTCTCTATCTGTGGTCAGAGTGAACTGGGTCTGAATCTGCTGGAAGTTGGATGTAAAACCATGGAGGTATTTGGGGTGGAAAGAATTGTTCACTCCGTTGAGGGCAAACCCACTACCTGGCAGTGCTACTTCCTGAATGATGGGTAAGTCTAATGACTATGCTGTATTTCTCTAGATTCTTGCATATTTTTAGACAGTTCACTGTCACCACTATGGACAGGACTGTATTTAGGGCTGTATAATACATTATTAAAATGTTCTTCTACCTTCATTTCCAAAAGCAATAATAACAATATATTACAATGGGTGCAGAATTTCTGACAGGCTGAAAATGTATTGAAAGCCACAGAGTATTAATATTTAATATCAAGAGATGGCTGCAAAATTAAACAGCAAAGAAAACACATAATTTTAACTACACAATAATGCACCATATTAAAAAGGTTTTCCCATGTATTGTAACTGTTTTTAAGCTTGAAGCTGTTGCCTGTAAAGCCATTGCATAAGATACTTGATATACTGCATGAAAATCTTGTAAACGGATAAGAGAGAGCATGGTAAAGATAGAGAGCCAAAAGTTGTTTCTGTGAGTTATTTTTCATGTGCAACAAGTGCATGTATTTATGAGTAAATATATGCATGTTTTGCAAATTACTTATTAAATTAATTTGTTGCCTGGTTTATCTGATCAGGCACTTGGCTAGCAGAGTGCAGGTGGGATCACCTATCACCATGAGGTGTTTGCAGTTGCCATCACAGCAAGAAATAGGTAATCATTCTCATACCTAAAAATTCATCCACTACAAACACTAGATATTGTGTCAGTGATGTTTTTATGTCTGTTTGCATGTCAGGTTTTGAGAAGATCCCTCATTTATGGGAAGAAGACATGGAGATGCGCTCAAAATTCCTCGACAGAAAGGTAAAAATTGGTTATTATTTGACTCAGTTTTTCAGAATTACTTTACATAAGGAAAAATGTTTACTTCCCACCTGTCTATTTTTTTTATCAGAATATGAATGTGTTTTTGACTTTTTGCCAGGAGGAGCTGAAGGCAGATCATGCTTCTTACCTAAGACAGCATCCAGAAATCCGTGCTCTCATATCTGACTTCCTGCAATTCTTGCTACTGAGGAAACCACAGGATGTGTTCCAGTTTACCAGAGAGTACTTTCTCCCTTTTGCCTCCCGCCAAACTTATGAGCTAAGCTTGAAAGACCGGTAACTGTAAAAGCACAGTCAGGGGGAGATCTCATCATCTAACTTCCTGTTAACCGACGTATAGAAACTGCATTTCTCACTGTTAAAGACAGCATCGTGGAGAATAACTCACCTAAACTGTGTGATCCTATCAAAAAGTTACCTGAATAAAATGTTTTCAAACATCCGCTTGTTCCGACTTCAAATTAAAAGTGTAACTGTTATAAAACAAGACAATTTTGTTACGTTGTAGATCAAGCTGAGGCTGGAGTAGATTGGTTTTTGGTATTGTCGCGTAGGCCAAACCTAAATAAAAATTATTCAAGACAATTAAATTGGTATGAATCCTAAACCTGGATTGTCTGTGGCGTATTTAAAGGCGGAAGTTTATCGCTATTTCCGCCGAAAGTGAAACGTATAGTTTAGAAATGCCTGTTTACAGACGATGGTTCGAGTGAGCGGAGAAG
This sequence comes from Channa argus, assembly GCF_033026475.1. Classification (NCBI taxonomy): domain Eukaryota; kingdom Metazoa; phylum Chordata; class Actinopteri; order Anabantiformes; family Channidae; genus Channa; species Channa argus. The sequence goes on from NC_090210.1 coordinate 10,869,516, forward strand.
TTACATCAAGTTACAAGAGAATTCATTTTTGCTGTTAAAACACTAACATAAAGAAGACTAACATTTCCTCTCTTTTTCGGACGCAAGTTGTCACTGACAATCTATGAGTCAGCATCGGTAAGTCGGTTACACAGGAGTGAAGCCGCCTGGGGTTATATGTTAGCTCAATTCAGTGTAACTCAGTACGACTATTTTACATTATGTGTTATATAAAGTTAGCTAAGTGATGACACAATGATGCTGTAGGACCACTTGAGATTGTGTAAAACATTTTAAATGCGCAATTTCCATTTCGTGAAGTGAAGCAAAAGTTGGCAGGTTCGCAGACAAAATTAGCTGCGTCATCGCGTTACGTTCCTGTGGATTTTACCAAGGAAAGTCCGAAATATCATCTTACACCATTACTGTAAATGTCATCTAGCAACAATGTATTTAATTAAAAGTTCACTTTCACAATCATCACGAGTTTGTCTAACAATTAACATTGTAAGCTAGTTCTAAATATTAAACTTAACATTGGGACACCCTACACTTTCCTTACTGGACTTTAGGTGGAAGAAGGAAAGTAACTCAGATACAAACTGGGGCCTGTACACAAGATGCTGTAAGTGTAATGTAAAAACTAATAATATAAGACTGATTGATTTTATGTTAATTTCTGATATGTTTAGTACTTATAGTGTTAGTTGATATTTCTGTAATATTTTTGTAACTGTATTGTGCAGTTTTTAGTAGTGGAATGAAGGGATTTTTCATAAAGGCAGTTTTCCACGGATCACGGGGTCAGTGGTTCTATTCCCAGTCCCGGCTATATGTCTAAGTATCTCTAGGCAAGAAACTGAACCCCCAACAGCTCTTTCCCATCCCCAGCTATGCAGTGCAGGTCCAAGCCTGGTAGAAATTGGGGATGGTTGTGTCAGGAAGGGCATAAAGGGTGTAAAAACTGCTAAATCAACAGACAATGATCGGCTGTGGCGACCCTGAACTCCCGGGATAAGCCCAAAGGACAAAAAATTTTGCATGTATAGTGTCTGGTGTTTTGTGTACTCATTCTGTGATATTTTTATTATTATGATGCCTCCCTTATTTTTGCTTCTGATAGTCCTGACCTGTAGAAAGTGTTGAGCTCGGCACCAGACCCGTGGAACTGAGATGGATAGGGTGAAGCTGTCCCACATAGATGAGGAGTTGGAGTCCACTGAGGTGGCAGCACTTTGCTTTTTGTGTCGTGATGTTGTCCAAAAGAAACGCCTGGAGGGGGTGAGTACTACAAAACATATTTTAACTTTTTTAGTTACTTACTTTACTTACTTAATTTCTTACTTTTTAAATTTTTAACACTATAAAAAGGTATTTTGTTATTTAACCTTTTAATTACATCCACACCTCTTAAGATTCCTAATGAAAGAATCAGTGATTAATTGTATAAAGGTTTTTCAAAGCACATAAATACTTTGTTGTATGTATTTACTAGACATAATTTCTCTCCAGTTACAGACATTCTTTGTTTCCCCTCATTTCTTTCTCAAACATTTGAAAACCATTGTTTGTGGCTTTTTTTAATACAGGTTCAGGATGCAAAAGATCTCTTCTTGAGACTAGAAGAAAGAGGTTTACTTGATAATTCCAACTTCCTTTCTCAGTTGCTTAACACTATCCGTCGAGCAGATCTCCTCACCCTTCTAGAGACGGACAGCAGGACACCAGTGGAAAATGATGCCAGTCCAACCCTGTCAGCATACAGGTAAAAACTTTGAAAATATTTGCTAACTGAAAAAGACAATAATTCAACGCAGATAAAGTACAGTAAATTTTAATTCAGTATATTTTTAATTTCTGTTGTTTATCCCTTTCCTTTTTGTTGATGTTCTGTTTCTCCTCTTAGGGTGATGCTGTACAAAGTATATGAAGACATGACTATGGAGAATTTTGAAAAAATGAAGTTTCTTTTGAGCAACAAGTTGGGCAAAAAATGCGTAGAGACAAGCAATGTAAGAACACAACCTCCAACCTTTCCTGCATTTTGGAAATCAACTTGCCACACCCACAAATACATCTCATTCACTAAGTCTTTATACATAACTTTAAGAACTAAGCCCATAGTTAATTTCTTTATTGTTGCTAACATATCTTGCGGTAGCATAATGAACCAATCCCTGTGCGTGCTGCGCCAAATGAAGCAGCATAGTGCACGCCCACTGTTGAGCCGGCCAAAAGTTGCAACTCTATCGCTCTCACAGGCAGACAGTGGGACAGCAGAAAGGAAAAAAAGGGGGTGGGGGTGGGGGGGTGGGGGTACTCAATGACTCCCCTAAGGGTATAGGATAGCGAGACAAGAAAAACTAACCTTCCCTAGAGTGGGCCATCTGGGGGCCAGATAGCACTGAACTACAGAGTAAGGGGTATGAAATGTCTCAAAGATAGAACTGGACAAAAGAGCAAGTGGAAGATCATGATGCCACCACTGGCATAATCAGCTCGGGAGCGTAATGGAGCCTGCAAATTATGCAGGAAACCTACTCTGTAAGAGCGAGGCGCACATTCTGCTCTCAAGCCCAGGCAGCGGTGGTGAAGGTTACCTGGCTCAGTGCTTGAGTTTAAATAGAAAGGTGTAATTTCTGCCATTCCACATCAAATAACTAATTTGTAAAATGTTAAAATGTATAAATAGAAACATTTGGAAAAGCATTTATCACATCACATTTTGAGATATTAAGCTCTTTTTTAAGTTTGGTTACAGTTAAATTGTATTCTTTTAATTTCACTATGGGTTGTAGTTTGATTATATCAGCTACACATAAAAACCTATGTTGTAGTTTCCCTCTAGTGGCTATATTTTGACATCCTCATCTTTCATCAACAGTGGTTGCCATCATTTATCTTCTCAATACAACCTTCCCATTTAACATAAAATTGTGATTTATTTATATAAACTATTTATTTATTGTTAACATACCTTTGCTAGGTTGGCATAGTGTACAGTTAGCTATTTACATATTTTATTATTTGACCTGCAGCCACTTTGCCACAAAAAGTCACAAATGATAAGTAACATTGCATTTTGCATTGTTGAAAAGTGAACATGAGATAAATAATTATTAACATTGCATTGTGCATGCTTAATGTTTAGTAAATCTAAAAATCTTTTTTTAATGCCAGATTTGATATGTAAAACTTCTTCATAAAGACACAAGAACATCTTTTGTCTTCTTTACAGACATCACTTGATTTGTTTGCTGAAATGGAAAAGACCGGTCTACTGTCAAAAACAAATCTTTATGAGCTGCAAAATGTGCTGCAAGAGTTTGATCAACAGTTGGCATCAGTTGTACAAAACTACATAGATGGTAAGATTGACACCAGCTACAAGCACACATATTGTACCTACACCAGTCCAATGAAGTAATGGCCAAGCATCACGCAAATATGAAGGCTTATTTTGTCTTTCTGTCTCTTTCTTTTACTTGAGCAGACACTCAAAAACAAAAAACAAAAGAAAATTACAACATTTGAAATGTACTTCTTTTGGTAATGTTAAAGTTTATCAAGCTAGCATCCATTGGTAAACCATGCTAACGTAGCCGAAATGTGATGTCACATTACCCATGCAGTTAAGTTAACCTAACCGCAATATTCGCAAACATAAGCAAGATCAGTTACTGTGTGTGACTATTTTGGGGCCATTATGTCTTTCCTTTGCATCACTATTATTTCTTCCCATAATGCCACAACCATACCCCTCAGGTCATGTGCATCAAAATAAAACTTTGCAAAACAACTTTTACATACATACTTTTTTTAACCAAACATCAATCAATTTCTATTTACCGCGATGAACTTAATAATTCATACAGTATATCTTCTTCTTTTTTTATTTTCGGCTGTTCCCTTTTAGGGGTCATCACGGCGAATAATTTGGCTCCATCTAACCCTTTTCTCTGCATCCTTTCTCTCGCACCAACTAACTTCATGTCCTCTCTCACTACATCCATAAATCTCCTCTTTGGTCTTCTTCTAGATCTCCTGCCTGGCAGCTCCAACTCAGCATCCTTCTACCGATATATTCACTTTCTCTCCTCTGAACATGTCCAAACCACCTCAATCTGGCCTCTCTGATTTTATCTCCAAAACATCTAACATGAACTGTCCCTCTGATGGACTCAATCCGGATCCTGTCCATCCTCATCACTCTTAAACAGAACATCAACATCTTAAACTCTGCTACCTCCAGCTCTGCCTCCTCTCTTTTCTTCAGTGCCACTGTCTCTAAGCCGAACAACATTGCTTGTCTCACCACTGTCTTGAACACATTTCCTTTCATTCTCGCTGATACTCTTTTATGGCAAAACACACCTGACACTTTCCTGCCTGTCAGGCTGTCCATCACCAGACCAAACAAGAAGGGGCTCAGACCCGATCTTTAAAGGAGACCCGCCTGCACCTTGAACTCCTCTGTCACACCTACAGCACACCTCACCACGGTCTTACAGCTTTCATACATGACCTGCACCAATATAACATACTTCTCTGCCTCTCCCGACTTCCTCATACAATACCACAGCTCCTCTCGCTTCACCCTGTCATACGCTTTCTCTAAACCTACAAAGACAAAATGCAACTCCCTATGACCTTCTCTGTACTTCTCCATTAACATCCTCAAAGCAAATACTGCATCTGTTGTTCTCTTTCTAGGCATGAAACCATCTTGCTGCTCACAAATGCTCACCTCTCCTCCTGGCCTAGCTTCCATTACTCTCTCCAATAACTTAATTGTATAGCTCATCAGCTTTATTCCTCTGTGTAATCATTCATATATAACAGACATAAATAAAATTTCAATGAAACATGGCTCTCAGTTACACACGTACTTTAAATGTTGTTCCTTTTAAACTCAATGGGTGATTGGTTTCTTTGCAGTGGGAACCCGTCAGGAGCATGTCACTATGGATTTCCAGGTAGGTGTTTAAATGTTTTTTGTTTGTTTTTTCCAGTGAGTTGGTTACCAATGCCATTAACCCTGTTGCCTTCCCACAGAGACTCAACCCCAGACATCAACCAGCACCACCTTACCTATCGATATCTGAGACTCAGCCCGGCAGTGAGTGTCTTCCACTGAATTGTATTTAATTAATTTGTAATTACTCCTATTCATATTTTAATAATAATCAGTATAGCTTTAGAACCTGTTAATTACTGCTATTAATATTAACCTAATGCCACTTTTATAATATAGACATATAAGGGATTTACATTTCTGTTGTTTGTGTTCTCCAGATGGAAGGAGGGTTTACTCTGATGCAGAATCCCTCAGACAGTCCCCCTCTCTTCCCGAAGAGGTAACTTCACACAAACACATTTTATTCATTGATGAATTAATTCATTCATTGAAACACTCATATTTCAGAACATTAGTGTTTATAATTTGTTTGCGATTGTTTTCTTGTGCCCTGTAGGCAGACTACTACCCTCTGAATCATAATCCTCGTGGTTGGTGTGTGGTTATCAACAATGAAAAGTTCACTGGGTTATTTCTTAAAGATCGAAGAGGAACTGACCATGATGAGAGTATGTACACTGATTTAAGTTTTTCCTCTTAGCTACTAGACCTGGCACCAATCAGGATTGAGGATGTTTAAAGTTAATAATTGTCATATATAACGTGAAGCACAATAAAGACAAATTGAACAGTGTTCTTTAATTAATTAACTTATTTTGTGTTTATTTATTTTTTATGTGACACAGGGGCTCTGTCCTCACTGTTCTCTCGTCTTGGCTTTGAAATGAAAGTATACAACAACCTGACTGCAGATGAAATGCGATCTACACTAGGAGAGCTGAGCACAAATAATTTTATGAACCACGATGCCTTGGTGAGGGATGTTACACCCTTGAAAGGATAGTCTGATATTTTAAAATTACACTGGTTTTGCTTTATTGCCAGGAGTTAGAGGAGTGGTTCATGTCTGTACAGTAATGTACAGTAATTTGTCATGTTTAGAGGGTACAACATGGATATATGGATGGAATCAGACCTACCTGTTCACAGACTGTTCTAAGCTATAGTCAGCTGGTGGTTTTGGCTTCATGTGCACAATAACAGAAATGAATCTTGACAGTTCACAATGGTTCTGTCAAATAGATTTTTTTAAATGCAGAGTTGTTTGATTAATCATTAGTTTTTGCTAAATTCAGCTTAATTTCATTGTGGCTGTTTGGAACTAAAAGTTAAACAATGTAGCTTAAACCTAAACAGTGTGTCTGCCTCTAACCTTAGGTGGTATGTGTGTTATCCCATGGAGAGAAGGGGTGTGTCTATGGGACTGATGAGCAGCGGCTGCCCCTGGCAGAACTGACAAAGCCCTTCACAAGTGGGAGAGCCCCCACCTTGGCAGGGAAGCCCAAACTTTTCTTCATTCAGGCGTGCCAGGGAAATGACTATGAGAGAGGATTCATACCGACTCCCCTGATGCCAAGGCAGGAGGAGAATGGGGACAAGCAAAGCTATTTTGAGGAAGATGCAGGCCAGATCCCTATTGAGAGAGTCCCTTCGAATGCAGACTTCCTGCTGGGCATGGCCACTGTGCCAGAATACATGTCATTTCGACATACTTCCAAAGGCTCCATCTACATCCAGGAGCTGTGCAAGCAGCTGGAAAAATCCGCTCAAAGGTGAGAATGGCCTTTTTTGATTTGTTTGTGCTAGTTAATGAATGGATGCTTTTGATGTTTTCAAACGTGTCTGCTGTGTTGTTCATGTGATACAGTAATTAAACATACCTACAGCTCTGGAAGATTATCATTTGAAATGTGCTTCTTATTTTTTTTCTGTGCAGCTCAGAGAATGACGATATACTCACTATACTGACGCGTGTCAACAGAGAGGTCAGCAGACGAGAAGATCTAAATAGCTACAAACAAATGCCAGAGCCAAAATACACTCTTACCAAGAAGCTTGTCTTGAAATATGTGATATGACTGTGACATGCACATTGGCCCAATTTCCATATCCACAAGTGTATGTAGGTGTTTGAATGACTCTGATTATGTGATTTTACTTTATCTGGTCCAGTGGGGTGATGAATTTGAATGTCATTGTCTTTGTAGTTGTTCTGAGACGCTATTGCCTGTTTATCATAATAAGAAAAAAAGATCATGGCAAAAAATATATTTTTCTTAGAAAATGATAATTTTGATATATAATGTGTGAAAAAAGTCATCATTTGGAATTTTCAGTATCGCAATGCAGGTATTACAGACCACAACAAAGCAGCTTGATTTAAATCTGTAATGAATGTCTTCACTTATTTTATAAAACTTTTAGTAGAACAGTGGTCATACTTAGCCATGGGCTTCCAGAGTCCAGTCTTGAATATTACATAGGCAGTATGGGATGAGCTGGACAGTGAAAGAGCACCTGTCAAGCCTGTGTCAAGAACGTTGTATAATACATCTGCCTGTAAAGCTGCCTTGATCTGTGGTTTTATATAATGGGATTTGTGTATATTTTTTGGATATATCATAATAAAGATTATATATCTTAATAAAAAAAATAAGGTTATGCAAAGGTTATGATGGCCTAATACTTTTTGCACAGTGCTGTATATCTATATACCTGCTCTCACTGGGAAGTTTCCAGTGCTGTAAAAACACAACATGGCACTTGAGCGTTTGCGTATTGTTGTAATGCACCTTTAACATGAGCCCTGCCTGTTGAAAATGAGTCAGCTAAGTCTGGCGGGCCTTGTCTCTCTCAAACACACGTCCTGTGGGTGTGCGATAGATTCCTCTGGACTCCACCCTGCACCTCAATGTTCCAGGAAATATTCTGCTGCCGCCGTTTCACATCTGGCTCCGCCAGCTGCTCAACATTAATCAGACCTGAGAACAAGTTCCCAGCAAGCAGTTCATCAGGTGTCTTTACTTTTCCATCAGAGAGGACTTGGCGGCGGGAAGTCTCCAATTTTGTCATTGTAGAGCTGAGAATTAGTACGGACACATTGTTTCTTACGGTGGGAGCTTTTACTCGGTAAGTGGAGGCAGTTAAAGGATGTTTTGTTTCCGTAGTTGTTAAATGACCCAGACACTCAGCAGAGAGTGAATTTAATGTGTTGCTACTGATGCGATGAGGCGGTAACCTGTCAAATAGCTTCACATTGACCCATTGCTGGGCGCTTTCCATAGCTGTGCAGGCTAAAGTAAAGCACTGAAAGGACTTTTTGTGACGCTGGGTTGTCGGTGAACAGGGTGGAGTGTGGGTGTAGTCGGTGTTTGTAAGCGTAGCCATTTCAGTTCCCAGTAAACTTCAAATATAACTACTGCCTTTTAATTGTAATGGGTGATTTTTGTAGCCTGCTGCTCTGTACGTAGGTGTTCTTTTATGTTACTCACAGTTTTTGTTTAATTGACTGACTGCATTGCTTTTATCTACACATGATTTCCACCCAGAATAGAGCTTTGCGTACAACAAAAACTGTGACTTATCCCAGCAGCTGAAGCGCATGGGTTACTAATAACAGTAATGATGACTTCAAAGGATTGAAGGGTCCCAGTGAGCCAGCACACGTCATATCACTGCCACGGACACATCAAAAGCCAGTATTAGTGTTAAATTTGTCTGCTTCTCCTCATCTACACTTGTTGTCCTGTGATGTGACTTTTTTTCGTTTAGCTGTAAATGGAGGATCCCTCCTATCCAAACACTAGTGAAATGGCTGACCTGTGGAGACAGACAGTGTGAACATACAGATAAGGAGCGGGGGGAGCGTTAGGTTGCGCTTTGTTTATTATCATTATCTTTAATGTAAACAAATGTCTTGTTAAATTTTCCAACCAACAATCTCAAATGGAAAAATATTCACTTTATCATCACCGCTCAACTTGGTTAATTTTTTTTCTTATTTCTAAACAATCTGAATCTCCATTACTTTATGTGGCAGTTTGAGGAAAGTCAATCAACATATGCAAGACATAACTAGGTGGCATTATGACAATTCAGAGCATCTTGGGAAATTCAAACATGACTAGGCAAAATATCACCCAGTGGACAACACAGTTTAAATTTGGAATGACTAATCCCTGCTCTCAGAAAAACTACCCTACCTTTTGACTAACGAGAAATACCTGTGTCTTTTATCTGACTTTCCTCACCTCCCAATAATTCACACTCTAAAGACCTGTTTGCATTGCAGGATTTTTTTTATAGGGACCAGGAAACTTTTGAGGAGTTCCTCAAGGAAGTTGCAACATAGGAAGTTCCTCTTCCTTTGTTTCCACCAGAGGCCCCTACTCCCAGTGGGAGTAGGAATTTAAAAGGTACAGGTGCCATTGGGACAAGGTGTGCAGCACGTTTAAAAAAATAAATAAATAAAAAAAAATAAAAATTTGGACATGTAATAGGTGACCAACCATCACACTTGTGAGAATTTGCTAAATCTCCCCAGGGATTTGGACCTGCTGTGACATGCAAATCACAATTACATCAAATTCACTTTTACCCCAGGGAAGGTTGCAGACATCAGTTACTGTAAAAGAAAGGTACCAGGAAAGGTATCTGTACTGTAGATGGACAGGTCAGGAAAAAAGAAACATATAAATAAACAAATTTAATAAAATACTAGAGCACTGCTTATTTTCACATTTTTTAAATTTCACAGCCATTTCACAGACAGTTGTACACACTGCAGAATGACAAGACAAAGAAGTTTGACCAGTCATCACAAAGGACAAATAAAGGAAAAGTAGTCATCATCATTAAAGACACTTTACATGTTATTTGCTCAACAACAGTCTCAGATATTACAAAGTGAAATCAAAACTTTGGAGAGGCTAAACAAAAGCAAAAATGATAGGCTTTGCCAAACTGGTTCTTCCTGTTGGTGTCTTGTAAGGTATTTTGTTATTTTGTCCACCCACATGATAGGCGTCACATGAAAGAACAAGTGCATTTCTTGGACACAGGTCAGTCAAAATCCCAGTCTGCCATGTAGGAAATACACCTCTTGGCTAACTGTAGTTTGTGTTATGCTACATGAGCATAAACAAAATTATTACAGTAACATTGCAAACCTGTAAACGTAATTATCTAAACAATGTCGGAGTAGAAACGCTTTCAAAGATTCAAAAATATGATAATGCCAAGCACGATGTTTTGCTGTCTGCATAAAGATCCCAGTCATTCTCAGAAGATTCTTTTTTTTTTTAAAGAAATTGTTTATATATGCAAAGGCAGACAGACATTAGAACTAAGCTGGAACTACTGCAAAGACAAAAGAACAACACTGCATCAAAACTGTAAGTTAATTAACGTATCAAACAATAACTGGGATCTCATTCACAGAAACTGACAAATTAACTTGGGCAAATCATTAAATATTTAGTTAGGAAATGTATGTAGCAGGCCTTACATAGAGTTTCAGAATCGGTAAGGTGCAAACTTATTTAAAAAATGGAGGACAAATAAATGAACAAGGCCAGAAGTGCTCTTGTTAAAATTATGGAAGCACGAGGATAATTAAGGAGATTTTTATGGCTGGAATCTGAAAGAATGAGGGTGTTTTTTTTCCATTGTAACAGCCACTGATAAACTTTTATAGAATGAATAGGGGCCATGATTTGATGTCTATATTGTTAACCAGTCAAAACGTTATATCAGAAGTTGGCTAGAGCTTTAACTCTCTACTACTTTAGAACTGTTTTTTTTTACCACTTGTTTCTTCCTTTTTGTTGTTGAATTCATGTATATGTATCTCTATACATGGTGGTAGGGGAAGCTGACTCAGAGCCACATGATGATTTGGTTTTAGTGGTAATGCTGTTGTGATGACGTTGAAATATAATGACATGAGCTCGTCAGCCAGCCAACGTTAACTTACACAGTTACACCCCTCCTATTCAAACCCAGTTTGCTAACTGTGCTTCAGTTACCAAGTACTGATTAGTTTTGTGACTGTTTGATTGCAGATACTCTGAAGCATTTTTTCCATTTAGTGTTTTCTGTCCCGTTGCTTGGTGCTCGTGTTGTGATGTAATGGCAGCACGACATGGAGCCAGCTTTTGAATTCCTTCACTGTGCATGTTGTTCTAAAAGTCCCAGTGAAAACAATGCTTCAAGAACATTTGTCTTTTTCATATAATGACTTATTGTTATATACTAAGGACTAAACTGCTAAGATCATCAGCAAATATTCAGAGCTTTAATCCATTTTGGTGGAGTGTGTTGGAAATCTAAATATATCCCATTGTAAAAGTGATTTTAATATGTTAGTGAACCCTTTAAAGTATTTTGTAAGTGCCACAACTTTGTTTTAATCCTTCTATATGGAACTACAGTGTGTGTGTGTGTGTGGTGTATTAACATTATTTAAAATTTCCCTTACAAATTCATGTGGTGGGTTCTGAGTCTGTAGCGGTTTTTGTAAACCACATGGCTAAGCAGAACCATATGTTCTCTTTAACCTGGGAAGGACCCCAAATGTATCCTCAGGCCCAAGTGTGATTGTTAAGATTCTAACTTAACCATAAATCTGTGTCGTTGTTTTTTTGAAAATGTGCTTTAAACATGAACAACACCTGTAATGACGTTTTACCACAAACATAGCTGTAAACAGCTAAAGATCCAGCTAAATAACTATGTCGGTGTTAAACTAGGTGCCTCCAGCTTTGTTGGGGAAAAAACACTTTGTTAGAAAACTTGGACACAATCTCACTATTCAGAAACATCCTGCTGAAGTGTAACTTGCCACCAGCTGATTGACCCCTTTAGTTACAGTGCTTTCACTCACTTCACTTTGTAGATTACTATTTTCTATCACTGTATATCTTATGTCTCCAGTGGCAGTTGTTAGTATTGTAAAGATGCTGTGTGTGTGTGTGTGTGTGTGTGTGTGTGTGTGTGTGTGTGTGTGTGTGTTAAATAAATAAATTATTATACAGCATTATTACTGGTCATGAATAATGCAGATTTTATGTAAAGTGCTTCAGAAACAGCTTCTGGAAAATGGGGAAATCTGTGTTGTTGGTAAGGTTTTATTTATAGAAATCTAAAACACTGGGTGAATCAGATGTTGCTAAAATAAGAGCCACATTAAGTAGCTAAATGTTCCCTTAGTTACTTGCCCACTACACCTCTGCTGTTTGATGCTGGGCATAAAGAACATGTCTTATTATTTACAACACTGAAACCAGTGCCTCCTGTAGCTGAAAGTGACACTGATGAGAGCTGTGCTAAATAAAGTAGAGCTGCAGGTCATACAAACAAAACATTGTGCTAAAAATGCAAAGATTCACCAAAGAGCGCAAGTAGTCATGTGATCAATCTCTGTGGGATTGTCATGATTCCTGGCACCTACCATGCAGATCCATTGGTCATTGTGGTTCCCTGCTAACTTTCTCTGTTTTACTTAAAAGTTTTAAACAGAAATGAACTGGACTTTATTCCCCTCCTCTTTTCACAGGTGAAATGTCCAGGTCAGACTACCCTCCAGGGTATGACGACTCCCGTGGTCCGCTGTATGCACCTCCGGGCGGGAATTACCCACCTCCCCCTGCATATGGCTTCCCCAACTTTGGTGGTCCCCAGCCAGGGCAACCCTCTGCTCCTTATCCGCAAGGTTCAAATGCCCCTTTGTTCCCAGGCCAGCCTGGATTTGGGCCAGCTTATCCTCCTGGCCCATATCCAGGGCAGCCTCACCCTCCTGGCCCTCCAGGCGCAGGCTACCCAAGTCAGCCTCCCATGCCACCTATCATCCCACCTACCATACCATCAGATGTCCTGAACTCTGGTAAGACCCAAGCTGCTTTTTGAGAATTAAATATTTATTATAACCAATATTTTTTTGTTAAAAATGAACATTTTAAAAGAAGTGATATCTTGGGCACCAGGGTTTTTTTGTTTTGTTTTGTACCATCTGCTTCCAACTGCTTCATGAAGGGTTTGAATACATGCCATAATGTAAATGAAACTTGTAAACATGGTGACTCAGCTTCTGAAGTTAACTATCTATTCATTATGTTGGAAAATGAGCTAACATAAGGTTTGTGATTATTTACTCTCCGGGCTACTGTAGCATTTCCAATGTGATGCATCTTGTTGCTGACTCGTCAGGGATGATGTGTTTCTTGTTTTCTTGTAACCACTTTGTGGTTATCGTTCATGTTTATGGTTTACTGATAACACAGATGAGGAGTTTGCTGCGAGCGGGAGCGGTTGGGACAGTCTGAGCATTCGACATGCCTTCATCAGAAAAGTACATACATACACATACACACACACACACACACACACACTTGTTACACACAAACACCATACTGACAAAGCCCCAGTTTGTATTTGCATGTAATATAATTTCAGTAGGTTCAGAGCAAACCATATGGTTTTGTCAAAGATATGTCCATGGCTATCTTTGACAAACCCACTGACCACAAATTTGAAGGTATTTATAGACTCCTCAAAAATGGTTCTAATCATCTAAATTAAAAAGTATTATGTTGACTGCATATTTAATAAGGAAACTTAATGAGACAGATTCCAAATTGATTCTAGTTTCTTTTCTCACTTTCTCTGACTTATGAGTGTATATTACACTAATATTTTTGTTGTCTACTTTTTTATTATGTAGGAAACTTTTAAGAAACGAACTGGGGCTAACAAAAACATTTAGGTAATTAACTAGTATGAAAGGAACCCTCAAATATTTCATATCACAGCAACCTCAATAAAAAGTTGAAATTTGTTTCAAACATACACCGATCAGGCATAACATTATGACCACTTGTGCAATTTCAGTTGGGTTGAAACTGCCAGTAAGTAGATAATTACTACTACACCTCATTCATTTTAAATCAGGTGGCCAAAACATTAGAACCACTTCTTCTTATAATGCACTCCAATGTGACTCCACCACCCACTTTGACCTCAATAGTAAACACATTATAGAATTAGTAGAAAAAATGTCTAAAAGCTCAGAAATTATTACCTTCCAAAAGTATAATTCATGGCTGAGCCCCTGTATTGGATTGCCATGAATTGCACGGGCGGTCCAAATGGTGTGCCGGATCGGTGGATATTTCTGCATGAATGAAGATGTTAAAACTAAGTGGGAGAAAGAAGCAAGCTATAACAGAAGAGGAGTGGCTAAAGAATAGTCACAAACGGCGGCTAATGAAGGCTTTGACTGGACGCACTGCGGTGTGTAATGTCCTTTTTGTCTGTCGTGTTTTTCAGGTGTATTTGATTTTAGCATCTCAGCTCCTCTTCACCACTGGCATTGTGGCTGTATTCACATTTGTGTGAGTATAGTGAGTGTTAAATCGAGCTAGTTGTCTAAGTGTCACAGTGAATCAATCTGTAACTGTGTCTCTCTTTACCACAGCAACCCCGTGAAGACATTCGTTCAGCGAAACCAAGCTGTGTATTGGGCATCATAGTAAGTCTCATTCTGTATTATCATCATTTCATTAAAAGATATATGGTTTTATAATAATCCAAATTTGGAATGTTCATGGTATATTTTCTGCATTTTGTTATTAAAGTGCCGTATATGCAATCACCCACCTTGTGCTGGTCTGCTGTAAGGGCCCACGGTGAGTGGGACTGCTCAATTTTTTTATGAGAAACAGTTGTACAAAGATTATAGAATAAAATACAAAGAAACATTTTATCTTTTATTCTGTCTTTGTAGGAGGAAGTTCCCATGGAACATCATTTTGCTGTTCATCTTTGTAAGTCTGATGACATGTGGTTGACTAGTGAATCAGTAAATAGAGATGAAATTGCATAAAGTCAGAATTTAGCCTTCAATATAGTATCTTTTCTGATGAGGAAGATTTCTATTAGCCAATGCTAGTCTTGTCTTAGTGCAAGAAGTCCGACTTCAATATTTGATATTAAAACTAAGCAGTGAGTCACTTCACTAAACATGTGCTGTGTTTGCATAGTTCCTTTTGATATGCTATGTTGCTTTATCAGATCAGAGATCAATATAGCTCTGTGTATTACTTCATCAGTTTTGTCAGTCAGTAGAAGTTGATTGTCACTGTTACTGCTGCATAATTTCTAATGCTAAGTTGAGCCCGAAAGTTGCACCTTTAGACCAGCTCCAATACAATAGTTTTCTAACTCAGTTTTAATTACATTTTAATCCACATGTTATTGCATCCAAGGAAATGCAGTTTTAATCATGCTATTGTGTCCTTAAAATTGGAATATATAGTCATTTATTGTAGTTATGCTGTCTGTAATATTAAATGTATATATATTTTTCTATCAGAGTTTTGGTTAAGTTACAGTTCTTTTTGCTACGTTTTTGTGATGTAAGTGTAGATACAATTGGACACAGAGACCTAATTGTTTTTGGGTTTTTTTAGACTGTGGCTCTCTCCTACATGACTGGATCCATATCCAGGTAAAACTGTTATGCAGTCCATCAGTACGATATAAACATCCCGCTAGTTTCATCAGCATTAACTGTGTGTTGCTCTTTACTTTTTAGTTTTTATGAAACAAAAGTAGTGTTTCTCGCTCTGGGTATCACTGCTGTCGTCTGTATTTCGGTCACAGTCTTCTGCTTCCAGACAAAGGTGTGTGTGTGTGTGTGTGTGTGTGTGTGTGCATGAATGCTTATCAGTTTCAAATGTTTGCAGAGTATTTGTGCAGTAACACACCTGTTGTTGGTTTCTCTTTTTAAAAGGTTGACTTTACAAAGTGCCAGGGTCTTTTCTGCGTCCTTGGGATTGTAATCTTTGTGACTGGCATCATTACAACCATTGTCCTGTCCTTCAAATATGTGAGTAAAAGCTGAGGCAAACAAAACACTGTTTTCTGACAACACACCTTTTCAAGTTTTCATCTTTGTAATAACTGCTTGTTGTTGTAGATGTTATGGCTTCACATGCTTTATGCAGCTTTGGGAGCCATAGTCTTCACTATGGTGAGTTCTTTCTTTTCATTTTCTTTATTTTAAATGCTGTGTAAACACAATGTTTTAACAATTTGGACATTAAACCTTCATTTAATGTTGTGTTTAATACAGACCATCCTTTAGTGTGTTTTAATCACTTCTGTGTTTTATAGTTCCTAGCTTATCACACACAGCTGCTGATTGGAAACAGGAAGCACTCAATCAGCCCAGAGGAGTATGTGTTTGCCGCACTCTCCATCTACGTTGACATCATCCAGATCTTCCTTTTCCTGCTTCAGATTATTGGTGCCTCAACAAAATAAGTCTGCAAGCGTACAATTTAGGGCAGCCTGCAGACAAGCGGCCTTCAAAGCATTCCATGCATTTTAAAACCATTGCTTTGTTTTCAGTCATAATCAAAGTACATGTACAGTATAAAATTCTAAACTTAATGGAACATATGGGGGCTGATTTTGAGATCTTGTCATGGGTCATAGGAAGGTCATCCTATGCACAAAAATGCACTTTTCTTGTGTGTCTTCATCAAGCAGTTCACCAGTTTTTAACCAAGAATCTAAATATCTGTAGACACTGGAATTCTAGCTGCAACACTTGTTATACTCTTGCTGGACTCAAGGCAGAGATTGTCTGCACGTTTTTCTCAGCTGTAGTTGTACTGCTATAGTGTGCAAAATAATTTCTTTTTATAAATGGATAATAGAAAAATAATTGGTTCAAATTCAAGTTTGCAAACAAAGAGCACCTCTGTGTTTTGTTTTAAGTACAGCAGGTGTGGACATCATCAAATTATATTGGTTCTATCACATATCAGGTAATATCGGGTCAAGGATCATAGTATCCATACTTTTATTTAGGGGCTAGAAACATTTCATTTTATCAACACAATGATTTATTGGCAAATATTAGGTTTTTTAACTATGCTCTTTAAATTACTTCAAGGAACTGTTCAGCTTTTTAGCGAGCAACTCTCTCTGCATTAATGCTGAGTTAGCTGAGAAGATTGATACACTTTTATATCTATATGCTAAGGCAAAGACCACTGAGTTACAGCCAGTTAGCTTAGCATAAATATTTAAGACCAAATTTGTACAAATCTGCACAAAGTTTGAGATTGACATATGTGGTTTCTTATTTTTGCAAAGGTCTTATAGATGCTTGTTGCCAGAGATCCTCAATTGGTCTTTCCTGTGTGTCTTGTCTTTATGCCAAGCTAAAGTAAAATAACCCTGGCTGCTAATTTACTTTACGTTTATATTTACTGCAGAGACGGTGACGGTGTTGATTTTCTCATCTCTCTCTCACCAAAAAAGCAATAGACATTGTAATTGCATAGAAATTAAAAGGCTAAATAAATTTCAAAGTGTGAAACCAGAACCTCATGAAAACTAAAATTTAACAGTGCTATTTTAAGAAGTGTGTTGATATACCCAAACAAGTTTAACAATGTAAGAGGTAATATTTGTCATGAATTATAACACTAGCATGGATACTCAAAACACTTATTTGTAGTATTGATACGGCATGTCCACCCCTGAAGTAAAGTAATGACAGATCTGCTGACCGATTTATTTAGATTTATTTTTAAAGCCTCTGCTACATTGTACCTCTTCATAACACTATAGTGCCTTCACTATGACAATGTTTTTGAGATGACACTTCTTACTTTAATATGTACAGGTTTATACTCAATAAGCTGTTGCAGTACTGTTACCCAATGTATCCAGCTGTTTATAAAGCTAAGTCCAAGTCAGATTTGGGTGAGTTATTGAGTGTCTGCAGGGTGGATTTTTGTATACTTGATAAACTCCCATTCTGCTGGTTGCATACACAAATACAAAGTATAGACTTCAACCAAAGTTACATATAAACCTTGACTCTAAATATGGTAAATCTTTTAAATCTTTAGCATAAATTTAAAAAATTCTCATGGGAACTTGGTAAGGGGTTTGTAAATATTTTCATATCAATAAAATACCTTTTATATTTCAGTTTTCCTGTAGTTTTAATTCTTTAAATAAAATGAACACATATACATATTTACTTCTTTCATTTTATAGAACAATCAGACTTATGGTTAATAAATATGAAGTTGCTTTAATGAAGTGAACCATCTTTTTTCATTAGAAAAAAATCCAAGTCTGTGTCCCAGGAAAACGCTTCGTTACAGACCTATTGCTAGACTTCCTGCATCCATCTTTTCTGCAGATGAAATTACTACACAGATCTGAGCATCTCACAGAGCCTCTCGAAATATTAAAGTCAAATGTAGCTCAGAGTTGACAGCTTTCCTGTTATTAGTCTAGTGCAAGAATCGTTGTCTCTGTAGTGACATTCTGAACACTGCAAATCACTGCAGCCATGCATGAATGCTACTACTCCAGTTTAACATCCTCTGTATGGTGGCGGAAGCGGCTGCCATTGTATTCTCCCTCATTTGACCTTTTCATCCTTTGCCGGATCTTAAGCTGGTTCAGTCTATTCTTGTCCACTTCTCTCTTGGCCAAGAGGAAGCCAATGATACCTATGGGGAGACCGATCATCCTGGACAAAGACAAGACATACACACATTTTGTGCTCAGAGAGATCCACGACTGTTCGGAAAGCGTCAACTTGTTTTATGGAAAGTGGATAATGAATGTGAATGAAAACTGTTTTACAGTAGCTGTGTTAATTCACTTTTGTTTTTAATTCTGCAGTTTGATAGACTGCACATTAGATTGCATTACTTGTGGCTAGGAGTGTGCAGTGAACTTTTGACTGCAAAAATCTGGCTAGAGCATCCTATTGCATCCTAACTATTGTATTTGAATACATAAAAAAATATTTATATATAAGAATAAGAATAAATCAGTATATGGAACACAAAGACTTGCAAGAAGATAAACAAGCCATTTTTTATGCTCAATAGTTCAAAGGCTAGGTCACAATTTTGCAAGTTAACATTAAAATGTTTATTCAAATGAACATTAAAACAGGTCTTGCTTTAATCATCGATCTTGTTACTACACACCATGAATATATATACTTTCCTAGGGTCTGTACAATGGTAGTGTTCCATGTTTTACATAATGAGCTTCAGCAGTTGTTCAAATTGAGCTAATATCTCCCTGATATCTTAAGTTAAAGTGCTTTACTAGAAAATCCCCCTCTGTATTTCCTGATTTGCTGCAGTGGAAAGACAGGAATTTGTACTAAACACTTTTGGAAGTTATCCATTTAACGTGACTAATATATAAGACTATATAAGATATAGAATACGATATAAGACTAAAAGTCGTATCGTAATCGTATTCCCATAAACTTTTTCTAGAGATGGAGATGTTTGTAGTTACTTGCACAGAAAGTCCCTTTTAAAGGGATCTCTTAAACGTAAATATTAAGAAGAAATAAATGCTATAGCAAGAACTGTTAAAAACGTTTGGCTTAGTTTGATTGAAGAAAAAAAAATCCATTATTCATTTGTGTTTTATGGCTGGATAAATAATGATTAGGCAGCTAAACTAAAAGTGCACCTCATTTCTGATTACTTCTTGGTTTATACACTTTAAAATAAGTGCTGTTCATATTTATGACTTGTTTTATATATCAGTTCTATTAGTATGCCAGCTGCATATACTGCATCCGCTAAAACTACTGCAAGTACTACTGTTGTACCTACTTTTTAATACAGAGGATACCGTTTCGCAGATGAGGTCAGAGGTGAATCGACAATTCCTTTTACTTCCTGTTACCTACTATGGGTGTACAAGAAGAAAGACTTACCAGGCATAGCCAATAATCATCATGGGGTTCTTCGCCTTCTTCTTAGGGATGTACTCCGGGCCTTCCTGTTCCTCCTCGTCTCTCCTGAGCTCCGTCCTGGAGCTGCACAAGGGGGCCGCTGCAGACACATGCACTGGCCTACAACAAGCAGTCTGAAGCCGCAAACACTGACAAATTGAAGGGGTTCGTCTGATCTGCGTGAGGAGCCACCGACTGGGAACAAGGGGAACACCTAGGGGTGGAAAAGACCCTTATACCGCAGAGCAAGGACTTGTCTACGCTATAGTCAAGTTAATATGAGAGTCAGGTAGAGGGGAACATCATGAAAATCACTACGACTCACCTGTGTGGTTCAGAATTTTTATAAAGCAACAATATAAGAAGCTTTTTAGAAATTAGTCAGCAACACCACAGTAAGTTACTATACAGATGAGGATAACATTGTTGCCGTGCCGCTACATGTTTATTTTACCTTGAAGCGTTCTCCTGGCTGCTCTCACGTAGGATGCCGCCATGTTTATTGAACATCCCGTTAGTGAGCATGCGCATTCACGCCGTTATAAAGCTAAAACTGATGCCACCTAGTGGACAAAGTCAGTGTGTACAGGAGTTTCCTGCTGCAATCAAACCGTGCAACAGAACACAGGCAAGCAAATGTTTGTAAATATTTATTGAACCACATTTCCAACTCATAATTTTACAAAAGGGCATACAATCTTTTTTGAAACCAAGGAGTGTACGCCTTTAATATATAGTTACAGATAAACAGCAATTACACATTTCGTGGCCCTTAACTTAATCCAACAAGCAGAAGTCAGCAAACTGGAAGAAAGCATATTTACACGCATCAGTCTGAAAATACAGAATCTATTCTTTGTACAGTAGAGGATAAACTCAAAAGTCTACCAACATCTCCGGCGCTACCGTTCTGTGTTACATAGGAATATTCACCAACACTGTCTGTCAACTTGACTGTTAAAGTTTAATATCAAAAATCAGGAAAGATGTTATAGAGTGGAAAACCCAACAGAGGTATGGAGGGAGCAGGTTAATCTTCCAGGGTGTAGTTGGGGTTGACAACCAGAACAGCTTCTTCTTCTGAGCTCGCAGACTCTGAGCCCTTCAACCCTGCCTGTGACAGCTCGATGAGGATGTGATCCTGTTGGAACACAGTGCATAATGTCAATCATGTACACACATTTGTCAGCTATTCTGAGAACAGTGTTGTTGCAGAAGACAGACTCACATAGTGAACTAGTCTGTGGATGACTTTCTCTATCAGGCCCTTTTTATTGACCAGCTCCTCCTCAGAGTCAATCTCTGACTCGATCTCCTTCAGGTACCAGTTCACCACTGCACTTTTCTTCAGCTCCTCCTCTTCCTCAGCTGCAAAGAGTCAGTCGAGGAAAAGGTGAGATAAAAAAATCAACAACAACACTATAGTGATAAAGTAGATAAATTTAGGCAAAGGGAGGGAAGGAAAACTTCTCTTACCCTCTTCTGTTTTACGCAGATGCAGGACCAGCAGGTTGGAGATACGTTTGTACTCGGGGAAAGATAGGCGCAGGGATGGTTTGGGGTGGCTGCCAGGGCCAGTGTGGCCATTTACACCATTCACATGGCCGTTAACACCCTCCATGTGGCCGTTGACATGACCGTTCAATCCATTAGGGATGTGCTCTCCTTCAAAGACAAGTCATTTGATTTGCTGAATAATTAATTATCTAGTATAAGTATGCAACATCTCTGTTTCTCCAGGAGAAACAGAGTGTGTTTACTGTATTTCAGTACCTTCCTGCTGTTGCTCCTCTTCCTCATCCAGCTCGTCCTCCTGCTCTAGGTTAATGTCCGGCGTCTCCACTCTGATGATGGATTTGTTGAGAAGACGAAAAGCTTCCTTCACATGTTTGGGCTGCACCTGGAGACATAAGGAGAACAGGGAAAGGTCACCATTCTGTATCAAAATATTCTAGTTAGTTTATATAGTTTCATTTAGCCTGTGCACTCTGTGTTTAATGAATAGGAATGTTTTTGTACGAACCTCGTCACAGCAGTGCATGCGTGCCATGGCTTCTGACAGCCGGATCATGCTCTCCAGCTGTCGCACAGTTATCCTCCAGGCTGACTTGGATACTCCACCTGAGCCGTCGCGCTGACGGAGACGCTTGTACTGCTCAACAATGAATTCTTCGGATTCGCTGGAAATCTATACATATAAAATGTGTAAATGTTAATATAAAACTGCTGTATGTAATAGTGAAAGCTAAATTACATATCAGCACATACATTCAAACACACACCTTAGGTTTAAACTGCCTGGCAAACAGCAGGTATCTGCGGATCTCATCCAGAGAATACAGTCTGTCTACCGATTCCTCAACACGGGAGTGTAGGTCCACAATGCGCCTGGCAATGGCGTAGTCTGTCACCTAGGAAACACACGTTGACACTGAGTATGGCACAAATGTAGGGTGTTACAGTGTTAAATGCACAAATTAAATAAAAATATCAGATGCAGAAATAAAAAAAAAATACAAAAAAAACAGCTTAACACAGAATATATCTAAAGTATATGAACAAATCCACAGACTATGCTCAGAACCTCATTACAGTCGTCCACCAGGATGAAGAAAAGGTCAAAGCGGCTCATAATGGGGGCGCTCAGGTTGACATTCTGCTTCAGACTCTTGCTACGGTCGTAGCGCCCATTGACAGGGTTGGCGGCAGCCAGGATGGATGTGCGTGCGTTCAGGGTGGCCTGTAGGAGTCAGGTCAAAGTCTGGTTATTATGCTACAGAGATACTGGGATGGCATGTGGGTTTTACATTGTTTTAGTTATTTTGAGTTTGCTTGCTATGCTCAAGAACACAAAATGAAATCGCTTTTTTGGACTAAAAGTGTGTATTAATCAAGATTCATTGGGCTTTAATGTAATGTCATACTAACTGAGGCTGATGTGATGAATTACCTTGACTCCAGCCTTGGTGATGCTGATTGTCTGCTGCTCCATGGCTTCATGGATGGCCACCTGGTCCTTCAAGTCCATCTTGTCAAACTCATCAATGCAACATACACCCTGGAAGCAATTAATACTATTAATACACATCTATATCTATCTAATTAAACAACACAACAACAACAACAACAACAACAACACTCACATTGTCAGCCAGCATCAGAGCCCCAGCTTCAATCACAAACTCATGAGACTCCTCGTCTCGGACCACAGCAGCTGTCAAACCTGCAGCACTACTGGCTTTGCCACTAGTGTACACTGCTCTGGGACTGAACTCCTCCACGTGCCTGTATACATATGTATATATAGATATATATAGATAAAGATATAGCTAGAGCAAGTGTGCAAATCTCCATTTATGCAAATTAACAAGGAAGGATTATCTAATGTTTAAACTCTGTGAGTCATTGGTGTGCTTGTGCTACATACTTGAGAAACTGGCTCTTAGCAGTACTCGGGTCCCCAACAATGCAGACGTTGATGTCTCCTCTTAACGAGGTTCGCTCCATGGTCGTTTTGGGCACGCCTCCAAACAACATCAGCAGGATGCCACGCTTCACCTCGTCATTGCCTGCACAAAAACAATAGCGTCACAGGTTAACCAAAAAACAAAGCACACCTGAAGCCTCACTGTTTGAGGCAAAGCAACGTTCAGCACTGACCGTGGATAGTGGGGAAAAGGCTGGTGCACAGGTTGTGGTACAAGTTCTTGTCCTGGCTCATTTCAAACACTTTCTCCCACTCCTTCTCTGTCATCTGGCTCTTAATACTTTCTGCAGTCTGCTCCTCTTCCCGCAGCTCCTTGCCTCCAAACTACAGTGAAGAGGACACACACAAACATTTAATAATAATTTAAAAAAAGAAAAAAACAAACACACACACACACACACACACACTTTGGAAGCTTGAAGCTATTTGCTTGTTTAGATTGTTCCACAGAGATGGAAGATTGCACTTGTTTATGTGTGTTAGTCTTACTCGTGGGTTAGTTGCGGCCACATTGCAGGCCAGGAAGGCCAGTCTGTATGACAGTTCTCTGATTCCTAGGGCTTTCAGTCCTCTCAAACCCTCGGACTCAAAGCCCTGTGGTCCCCCAGCTACACGGTTACTGTTCTCTGCTCGAATACCTGGAAGAACAACACCCACACAATCATGAGGCGTATAAAAAGACAAGAAGGATTTGTTCAAGTATAATGTTACTTTACACTATGTCAAAACCACTAACTGTACCAGGAGTGCTTAGCTGAGACACATCTGGAACAACGATAAGGGTCCCGGTGAAGTCACAGCGGTCTCCAGCCTGAGCCGTCTCCACAGCCTCGGCCCTGAGGATAATCTCGAGGGAGCGTGGGATTGAACCACGAGGGAGTTCCGCTTGCGTTTCCTGTATGCGCACCTAAACATATGATGAAATCACAGAAACATCAAGGCCTGTGTTCCCATCTGTACAATTTGTTCGCATTCAAATACAAATACTTGCCTTCTGGAAGTCGATGAACTTGGATTTGTGTGTGTCAAGATGGAAGCGCGAGCGATTGTTGCAGACAGGGTTTCTGCAGATGGTTGGTGGGGAGTATTTGAACTGCTGGGGGACGTCTTTGATCACTGCCTGGCAGTCCATGCACAGGAAGGTGCCACTCACCTAAAACCACAAAGAAATCATTCTACCTCTGTTGCTACCAATCTAGGCTAATTATTTAAGTGCACCTCCAGTAAATCTTACCAGTTCAGGATGAACCGGGTGCGTCCTCACAACCTGACCACTAATTCTCACCAGGCTGCCAATACGCATGGAGGACAGCTCCCGGATCCTATATTAAACACCCACACAAAAAATCAAACATATTTGACATTCTTCTCTGTGTTGTACAGATTAGTTAAAATTAACATAACTGGAAATTGAACCAACAATACAATTTCTACCAAGACTAGCACAGTATGTCATGTTTAAATGCACAGTAATATCAATTTTACTTGTGTCTGGTGGGCAGATCTTCAATGGCAACGTAGAACTCTTTATTGAGAGGAACGTTCCCATGATCACGTGCAAAGTTGCGTACCGCCCGACAGAGGAACGGGTAGACTCTGAAAACAGAGAAAGCGTCATGTTAATCCAGAGGATAAGTATCCACAACTGCTTTTTGTTTATTCACCAAAACATACTGTTTGACGTGTGCACTAATACTGTATGAAATAACAGTGAAAGTGCTGCTCTCATCACAGTTATGATTGGCATAGGTGGTAACTATAACTCAGGTACTGTACAATTTTGAAGTACTTGCAGTTCACTGGTTAAGAGTACTTAAATAATTTTAAGTTTATTCCACTACAACTGACTGACCGCTTTAGTTACAAGTTACTTGTAAAAACATACATATGTAATCCACTCATAAACAATGATGTAAGATTATGAATTAACCAGCTGTCAGAACTGTCAGTAAATTCAGATCCACCTTTGTCAGCTGCTGTGTTTGTTCCACCAGTCTCTACAGTTGTTTGTCTATTATTTTCGATTATTTACTTACATTGATCACTTTTTAAAGTTTGTCAAATCTGAACTAGACTTGTAGATTTATGTTATCACGAGCATTAAATTCCGGAGCAACACAGTTTTTATGAGTTTTGTGTAACGTGGGCTCACCTGTAGTACTCCTCCTGGACGGTGGTAGCCAGCTCCTGGTTGAATCCCTCCAGATCTGTGAAACTCACTAGCAGGGTGTTCCTCTCAGGCCTTATCAGCTCCTCAGCCTCCCGGACATACTTAACCTCCCCATCCGCGGTGTGAAACCTGCGGAGAGTGTACAAAAAAATAATGAAATGTAATAAATGAGTTATAATCTGATCCTCAAACTAATAAATTGTATAAAATCAAGCGCTATAAGTTGGTGCGATGAAGTCGTGCACAAATCGCTTCGGCCCAGAACAATACAAAAAGCATGCTACTGACTAACTTACTCCTCCAAAAAAGCCTGGAATAACTTCTGGCACTTTTCGGCCAACTCGTCTTTCACCATCTCCCCAGCATTCTCCGCGGTTGCTGTGGCAACATCCATGATGAAATCCTGTCAAACTTCGATAAAAGAAATGAAAAACTACTAAATACACGGTTGTACGGAACTGCGACTGTTAACACGCTGAAGTCCTCACAACAGAGCAACAGTTTCGCGCGAAAAACAGACCACGTGACGTTTGGCGCGCCGTTGCCCCCCAATCAGCGATGACATGTAAATACGGTCCAGCTTGAAGCCAATCAGCGGCTGTGATGTTACTGACGCTCTTTTCTCCTCCCCGCGGAAAACTTCCTGATCACCTTTACGTTTATGCTTTAAGACGACCAAGTCAAAGGGAAAACGTTACAACAGTTCTGGAATCGGGAAAAGAAGGGTAGACAATTAAACCATACCCAAAACAGTGTTCGGTTCACAAGGAGGAAGGGAGGAAATAGAAAGGAGGAGGTGGCAATGACCAGATACGAATAGGACACAGTAATTTAAATAGTACCCTGAGAGTTATATTTCCTGTAACAACAAAAAATACCTACATTTTAATGTAGAATTTAATGAGGAAAGATGAAAGTTGACTGAAGACCAGAAAAACAATTTTGATAAAAGGTGAAGCTGACAAGTTAGAGTGTCACCCACCTAGCTGGGCCAACATTCTGCAAAACACACTAATTGAGAAGTTGAAAATTCACCAAAAAGTAACTCAATCTAAAACTGCGAATTTATTCAAAAACTGTAAAAGATATTAAAAAGCGGAATACAAGGCTGATAACTGAAAGTCTTGTGATTTGCTGAAAGTTTGAATGGTCTCTTTAGGCTGAAGTTTGCCGGACTAGTTAAAGCTGAAATGAAACAAAACTGAAGAGTAGGTGAAAACGCTCTCCATTCATTTGGATTATAGAAAAACTGTTTTAAAAAGCTAAATATTTGTAGAAGTATAAAAGATATTAAAAAGCATTTTGCACATGTGTTCTTTATAAGCTGAACGCTTTTAAGTTCGAAAGGTGTTTCTAGCTGATAGAAGGCTAGTTAAGTGCCAAAAATCATATGGAACATGGAAATCATAATAATAATAATAAAGATTAGGATAACATAGATAAACATATATAATGTACCATACCCTGTAAATAAAAGCTATGAGTTCTAATGTTCTTATAGCATGATGTAACATAGTGATGTAGTTCCTCATTGTCACCACTTGAGGGCAGTCAGCACATGTGGTGCCTTAACATCTCAGAAAAGACAGTACAATGACTTAGACTCATGGGCGGTACTTCCGTGTTAGGGTCAAATATCTGACCCCATCCAGCTCAAACACATGTCACAGGTGTCACAGAGTGACTAGTAGTCCTCAGTTAGTCCAACACTGTGTCTTTAAAGTTCGGAAACATAGATATGGATGATAAAAAAGTAATTTCAGTAATTTCGATTTCAGTTATTCAAGATTTCATAACATCTCACATGGTATTTATAAAATACACAGTCTGAAACAAAACATTTCTCACCAGCTTCTTACAGTGCACAAAACAAAAAACTAAATATTATAAAAAAATAAAACAAAAACAACTAGAAATTTAAGGGAGATATAAAGGCAAACAAAACGAACACAACACACAGTAGTTTAAAATGAAGTGATTCCAAATACAGCCTGTAGTGAGTCTCACAGCAGTGTGGGTGACATAAGTGGCGAGGGGGGACATTTTTTAGTCTTACCACTTGCGCAAAGAAACTGCTCATCATCCTGCTGAATATGCAACTGATACTCCTGTACCTCTTGTCAGACAGCAGGGGGGAGAACAGTCCATGGGAGGGTCCTTAATGATGGAGATTGCTCTGGATATGCAGTGCTGCTGATAGATCTCTGTCAGGAATGGGAGAGGGGCAAAGACAATTTTGGAGACAGTCTTAACAATCCCTTTTGCAGAGGGCACCCCATGGGCTGCTCAAGCTTTGTCTCCAAACATTGGAGAAGGTCGAACATTGGCTAGCCACTGTGCAGGCGGACAAACATTGTTCGAAGCATAGGAAGTTTCTCGGCTTCTCTTCCTGGGCATATGGTATCAGTACAACTGCCTGCTGTTCAGCTATTTTCTCGCCCCACCTTCTCCAAATTTCTGGAGACAGCACTGGCTGGCTCCAGAAGAGGTGCTGTTGAATTCACAGCTGCGACCCACCCCTTGTGTTTCTTACGATTCGGGTCAGTCCAGCTGTGAAGTAGGGTTCATTTTTATCTGCTCTAAGCTGCCGTATGGCACTGGTGGGGCATGAACTACATCCTGCTGTAGGGTTTGATTCATTATCCTACAGCCAGATGGCAAGCAACATAGGAAATTGAACAATGGTTACAAATTGTAAACCTATCATCTATGACTATGTTGAGCAGCCCTCTGGCTCTTTGGGCCCCACTAGTACCTCTTGCTGGCTTAAGGTCAGTTTGAGGGAAGAAGTGCTACACACGCTGCTCTTTTATGGTGCGTCTGTGGACATAATTGAGCGCACCATGTGATCAATTAAGTAACCAACTTTTTGCCCACTCACCAGTGGGCGTGGACTATGGTGTTTCAGTAACCATTGTTATTGTTCTATTACTGGGATACTATTTTAAACTTTTGGACCTTAATGACTGGCTTAAAAGTAAGATTATCAGAACGCATAACATTTGGTTTGTTTTGGAATGACAGCAATGCTAAATTCCTGATTGAAAACATCATTATATTGGCAAAGAATTTCATTGATAAATGCAAGTAATATAACGGAGCTTATAAAGCGGGTTGCTTTCTATTATCTATCAGTTTGATATTCTTTGAACCTCCTGGTTGCATGTTTATTTATTTATTTTTTATTTACTATAATTTTATTGGTAATTGCTTTATTTCTTTTATTTCTATTTATTGTCAAGTTTAGAGATATGTTTATGTATTTTCTATTTTACAGTGTGTTTGCATGTGTGTGAAAGGAACAAGAGCATTTGGATCACCATAACGCTTGTGGACAGCACATAAGAGGACTTAACTGCAGGAGCGATTTGAGACATTTCAGCAGTCTGTTTGAATATTCCCTTCAATAAGCAGCTGTTCTATGAATGACAAGACTACCAATTTACAGCCAAGTTCAAGTAGTGTTTGTTTACTCAGGTAATATTGTTGTATTTCTATTTTATGTTGCTTTTACTTAACTGCATTATCCACTACATTAATGTAACTTATTCCAAAAGTCTTTTTTATTATTAACTAGAAAGAATTGCCCCAATTTCTACCTATGAAAATCCAAATATTTGCCCAATTTAAGTATTACATTTAAAATACCTTCTTTTCTTCGTGAAGTACAGATACCTTTGTATTTTAAGACATGGGCTAAGTATTTCAACCTGAAATTAAAGTGGTATTTATAGTTGTAGCAGAGTACTTCTACCACATCTTGTGTTTGACATTGGTAGAGCTGTAGGAGTTAACACAACTGATAAAGAACTCTCAACAGGAGTGTGTGTTGGATCCAAAGAGAGCTACAACCAAAATGTTCCATCTGTGGTCTGTCTTATCTCTTATTATGGATGGTTTTATGACAGAAATGTCTCAGAACATCACATAGTAATTTTGCATATTTTCCATCACTTGACCCAACTAACGCCAATGAGCCTGTAGTGTGGCGACTTTGAATGGCCACTGGAGGAGGCTGTTCAGGGCAAAGACATAGAGCAGCACCACAGTAAACAATCCTGTGTTAAATCAAATAACAAATAAATCAAATAACACTTCATAAGAATGTTAAAAAAAAAACACACGTGAACACATCATTTTTAATCAAAAAACACATGTGGCTAAGATTGTTTGTGTGAATAACTGTTTTCTAACACACCATAAAGATTTCTTTATATGTATTTTCATCCTAGCTCATGAAAGGTAATTAAAGGTACATTATAATGTGTATCAAGCCTTCATTCAGTAGTTATAATTGTTGAAAAATGCTGTTTTTTCAATTACATCCAAATGGGTTTATAATTCTTTTTGCATAACAGCATGGGAAAATGTGTAGCAACAGGCCAGAGTGACCATGGTCACCCTCTCCACCACAACATTAAGGTGATGGTAATGATGATCTGATCTGTGGATAATGTTGGGAAATTATAAAGAAAGGGGGAGTTAAAGTGCCAAACTGAATATAGAAAATCCTAAGTTTTTAGATAGTACCTTGCCCCAGGGTAACATCAGAAGAATTTCTAACATTAATGTCCATTACAATAGGAGAAATCTGGAATACAAAGTGGACACTTTTGCAGAATAGTGAGGTTGCCTCAAAACTGCATATCAAAAACTTCCACACCATCTGTGAAGCTAAACACAAGTTTCTCCTCTTTCATTCTGTTAATTTCTGTTTCTGTTCCCATAACATTCTCACATCTTCACCTGCTGAGCTCAAAACAAACACTCACAGCAGCCTATTGGTTTCACCTGTCACATTGTATTAATCCACTGGGAACAAAGCAGGAAAATATTGCAGGCCATTTGGATGCGACCCCGACTATTTTTCCCTCTTTATTTCTCCCTTTGTCTTGACCTCTGGTTTTCCCACGATTGTTCAGCAACAGGAAACTCACTTGTCTGAATGAGAAGGGAACTGACCGTCTGTAACCACACACACACACACACACACACACTCATACTACATGAGGATACTTATATAAGCTACTTGCCTCGTAGCACTTGCTCTGTAGCACAGGTTTTAATCATTAAACACCTTAAAATATATATTTAGGAAGAATAATGTTTTGCAGTAGTAAGATTATAATACATGTGTCTAGACTCCCATAGAGGCACAGTCCATAGTAGCGCTGTAATGCACTGTGGTGTAATCATGTAGCAGACACCAAACCACCTTGTGCACAGAGATGAAGCTTTGATGGTGTCAGACTTGTGGTAACAGCTTAAAAACACAATGAAACGAACAGACAGTTGTGTTGTGTAGCAGGATATGAAACAGAAGAGAAGACAAAAAAGTCATTTCCTGGATTATTTGTATTCAGATGGTGACACATTTTCATTGTTTTGGTGGTGTAGCCCCGCAAAGAGAAATAAAGCAGTGACACATCCACACAGAACATGTCTTATAGTGACCTTGTTTTAGAGAACTTAAAGACAATAAAGTCAGTAAGTTAACCAGAAATAAGTCAGTGTGTTTTTCACAAGCTGAGAACCAAACTGAAACTAAAACAAACAAAGAGTAAAATACAGTCCTGGCCAAGCATCACAACTGTCTGTGGTCTCTGGGTGATACTGTAAATCACAAGTATTGGAATATTGAAAATATAGCCTGGCTTATTGTAGGTGTAACTAAATTAAAATAAAGCATTTTAACTTTTATTAATATAGCAACCAAACCAACCAACAAAAAACATGTCACTTATATTTATGTAATATCGTTGGTTTAAATACTGTAGTGAAAGTATCTTGATTTACTTCTTCTCTTTTTAACATGTGCATCCTATTTAATAACTCACTGATGCATTAAACCACAATTTGAACTACCTTGGAATATTTGGTTTACTGTACATCTCTCTAAAAGCAGGGTTGGGGAAGCATACAGCGCAGAGGTTTGTATCCACCAAATAAATTAATTTCAAACATTTAACACATAATTAAATTCACTTTAATCGATTTCTTACAAATTGTACCAGCTGAATATCCATAAAATAATATGTTGATGAAAAAAAACTGTGTTTTACTCTTTTTGCCATTTCAAACTAAGGGGATGCAAACTTTTGCACCTCACTAGATCTGCAACAGATTTAGCAACAGCATTTTACCATACAGCATTTTACCATACCATACTAGCATGATTAGTTGAAATCATGTTTACCATGTTCACTGGTGTGTTAGCATGCTAATATTTTCTATTACAGTAGCTCCAAACACCAAGAATACATCTAACAAGAATGGCTATTTTGCAAATAGTTGTATTTGGAATATTATGAACAAGTATTTATTGCTCATTACTTTCAAAATTGTTTTAACCATTTCTTTATAGGAAATAGTCCAAGGTGCATCTATTAAAAATTACCCTAAAGGATTGTTGAAAAAAACAAACACATTATTTAGATTTAAAGCTTAGAAAAATAGTAAAATGTATGATTGGCTCATGAAAGTCTGTGTTATTTGTATCATTATGAAAGCTTTCCCCTTTGGGATTTTATAGGTCCACTGTATAGCTGGTTATTCATGGACCTGGATCAAAGGTTTGATTGATCTTCAGTGTCTCTTCTTCAAGTTGTTAAAATGATTTTCTTTATTGCAGCTTTCTGTGCTGGTGAGTGCAGAGCTGCTTGGGTGTTTTGATTGTTTTAGCTGCTTGTTTTACCTAAAGAGAGGTGCAGGAAGTCTTTCCTGTTTTGAATACACTATGAATAGAAACAAATAGTGTGTCCCTGCGTGAATGTGTGAAGGAGCAGGAGAAGAAGCGGGCCAAACTTACATGAAAATGTGACTGAAAATTGTTTTTTTATCAAACATTTCTCTGCAACATTAAATATAAAACCACACAAGCACACGACAGGACATAGTTACATTAATCAACACGGTCTTCATCCGGTTAAGCACCAAATCACTGTATTCATCTGTTTCATCTCTCTCACAACACACCTCTTCTTCCTCCTCCTATTGCTTCAGGAAATGCGACACAGTAAACTTCCAGCTTCTGTTTCTCTCACTTCCAAGTGGAAGTAAGAATGTGGGAAGCACTCGTGAGAGTGTATGTGCATTATGGTAATGGACAAATGGACCCTCTGACCCCTCCGTTCTCCCTTTTGTCTCACGTAGAAGCACCAAAACTGTTTTTATCATCAACATAAATCTGACTTGACATAAAAACATCCATGCACTCACTGTTTCATGCACACTCATATATACATTCACACGCGATGCCTGTTATCACACATCCCATTTCCAAAAGCAGTTTCAGTTTTTGAAAGATCTTTTCTGTGCTCACGCTCTGCATCAGTGGATTCAGATGGCAGCCGGTTCAGTGACTGTGAATTATTACAACTAATGACCAGAACATGTAACCACCAACTGATTTCAACACTTTTTTCTATGAATCACCATGCTTAAAAACACTTTTCTTTCAGGAAATTGGTTAATGTTGGGAGCTGTTGGCTGACAATTAAATCCATGTGTGAGACCAAATACTTGCAATTAATGCTTCTCGTCCTTGTGATTGTATTTTTTCCTGTCGTGTTTTGTGTGATAAAGCTGAAATGCCTCAACCTCCCATCTCATTGGCTTGGTTGATAAAAGACTAAATTATATAAGAATATGGGTTTTATTGACCTATCTTGATCTATCTGAGAAACAGACTTAGTGAGTTCAGTGCAAGACAGGTACTAACGTTGTTTATGTCAAGAAGTAAGAGAAACTTTCAAAATAAAAGCCACATTTACAGATATGCGTTGTTAGACAATTTTATTAAGAACACGTGGAAAAACAAATAAACAAAAAACAAACACAAGCTTTATGAAATCCATCCTTAAATTATTTACAGAGCAATCTACACAGTAAGGTAGAAAATGTGTCATGGGCCAGCAGACTACACCTTACTTTTTCGCTTTACTTTATGGATAAGTTCATATACACACACAAATACACAGTATATACACGTATATACAGCACAAGAAAATACTAGCTGGAATGTAAACTGGAAGACTCGGACTCTGTGGTCGTGGAGGCCCCTGCACGTCTTCGTGGTAAAGCCTTCAAACTGGATGCACGGCTCAAAGTTAGAGCTCTGCGGGCTGAGCTCTTGAACCCGGCTCCCAGGAAGGCATAGAGCAGTGGGTTCAGGCAGCAGTGTGCAAACGCCATGGGCTCAGCCATCGCCAGCCACACACTGAGAACAGCCTCCAGTCGGCAGCTGCGGGGCAGGACCTCCAGGCGCAGCAGAGCATCTACAGAGATGCCTGCTCCGTAGGGCAGCCAGCACACAAAGAAACACAGCACCAAGGCAATGGTTGTCCTGACTGCTCGTCGTTTCTGCCTCTGGCCTCCCAGCGGACCCCGGGTCAGCCTGGTGACAATGACACAGTAACACACCAGCAGGACCAAGCCAGGAATCACCAGACCCACCAAAACCAGCTGGAGGTGGAAGACTGCAACCCAGAGAGGAGCATTCTCTTCTGGGTAGAATCGTTGGCACAGAGTAGCCCCATCTCCTCCTTCCTGGGTCCTGGCAAATATCAAGTCAGGCACCGCTAGCAGGCCCGCAGGCAGCCAGGCACCTGAGCGAGGAACAGGTAAAAACAAATAAGGGACTATAGGAGTAAGAAGTAATAAAGAGAAGATGAGTGGAGAGGAGAGAAAAAAGGATTAAGTGAGATAAGGTGTACAAAGTTTTCACACTCACCTACATACACTAGTCTGTGTGCCAGTAGCTGCCTCAGCCCACCAGTGTTGGTATCAGTGGCTCGAACTACAGCCAGGTAGCGGTCCAGGCTGATAAATGCCAGGATGAGAACGCTGCCATACAGGTTGACCGTGTAGATGACGTGCACACTGATGCAGGTGGGGGCCCCAAAGCGCCAGTCAGACAGAGCTGCATCCACAGCCCAAAATGGCAGTGCCAAAACAAAGAGGAGATCAGCAGCTGACAGATGGAGACGATACCTGTCCGTGAGGCTGCATTTTGACCTGTGGATAAACACAAGAGCACAAACCCAATTCTTTTTATGCCTATGTCTAACTTGTAAAGACCACAAACACCACATCAACCCTCCAACCATCTTCTCACCTGCGCTGGCAGCCCAGCACTATGACAACCAGACCATTTCCTGTGATCCCCAGGGTGAAGATGAATGCATAGACCACTGGCAAGAAGACCTGCTGAAGCTCAGTGGTCATCACATGTTCCACCTCACAGGGCTCCTCCAGGTCCACCCCCAGCTCCCCAGAACCAGAGCCTGAACCTGTGTCGTTGAAGTCGGAGTCAGTCACTAAGATATGCTGGAGATAGAAATATAAATGTAATAAATTTAGGGTACAGAGTACAGGAAGAGGCAACTAAAGTGCATCCTAAACACAGATTGAATGAAAGGGTTACATGTTTTTTCTAGTGTGGCCTCACCTCATAGTACGACATGATGAGACAGTCTTTCTCCTTCTCAGCGGAGTGAAGTTGAGCCTTCTTTCTAGAGGGGGTTTATACTTGTGTTCATGCTCCTCCCCTAAACACTCCAACACATCTGTGTTCCTGTTAAAATGTTTTTCCTGTTTTCGAGGTGTCAGGTGCTGATAGTGGTTCTATCACAGGATACTGAGTGGTGTGTGTTTGCTGCTTGAATTGTTTTGGCCCTGAGACCTCGGATTTGTCATAATCGTGACCTACTGGCAATAGGAAAGAAGGCAGATGAGAATCAAACAATGTGTAGTGTGTGTGTGTTTGTGTGTGTATGTGGTGGGAGGGGGCGGTAACTTCATCTCTCTAAACACCATGCTCTGTTAATTTAGGACACGCAATCAGGCATTTCGGCTCTTGAAGGTGTATGAACCTACTTTGCGTCATTTTTCTACAATTTAAAAAGATTAAAAGACACTAGAAGACGGGAATGCGTGTGATATTATGCAAGTGAATAAGATGATTATCAGCCCTCCTTTGCTATGTTGTATAGTCTCTGATTGATCTTTCACTGCCATGAAACATGAGTGGGTGTTTGTGATATTTGTGCATTTGATGTCGTGTTGCAACACCTGAAGTCTTCAGCTATGGAGCCTGGAGTGTGGCACTTTTACAGTGTTTAATATTTAGTTTATAGACTGACCAAACTAAGTGATTACAATATAAATTACATATCAAATGAAATAGTAACTTAATTTCCCTAAAAAATAAATAAATGTATTATAAGTCGACAGTCGCCTAAAAATAAAGATTAAAAAAATTCACTTGTTCATGGATCCATCTGTCCAGTCCCACCACAGCCTGACAACACACAGACGAACAAATGGAGCTGGTTGGATTTTCCTCAATCAAAGTTCTATTAATGCTGAGCAGACAAGTAATTTTCAGGCAGCATGCTTACACACATTGCTATACCAACCAATGGAAAACTGTAATGATAAAGCTTCAATGGCCCAGTAAATGGAATAAATTAAATTGAAAAAAGTAATTACTTTATCAATTATTTTTCAAATGGATTTAATTATTAAAGTCATAACAAGTGTATTCAGCAATTATAACTAAACTGCATATTCTACAATTAACATTTAGTCAATAGCAGATGCTTTTATCCCGATTGACTAACTCTACAAAACAAGTAAAAACATCCAAGTGAAGGAGAAAAAATATTGGCATTTCATTAGATGCAAGTGCAAGATAGGACAGATTTCTTTTCCCTGCGAGTGATGCCGACTTGGCCAACAGACACATTTCCTGGCTTCCTTGGCAGATTTGACTGTAATCCTCTAATCCACCATACATCAATCCCATGGGTAAACAGTTCCCCTCCCCGCCCCCCAAACAGTATGTCAAACCTGCGAGACCCCAGTCCCTTATCTATTTCTCAGTTTCCCCACTCTTCCTCCACATCCACTGGTATCAGCATAGAAATCTCAGAAATAACATTGGTGTGTAAATCTTGGCAAGTGACTGTTGTTACTGTTGCTGTGTTCCTGGTGTATCCTCACCAAACTCATCCAGATAACATGCTGCTTAGAAGAGACACTTGCCCTGATTTTTAGCTGACATTTTAACATCTTATAACTGTAAAGTCTCACTGCCAGGTGTTTGTTACATGTGTAGGGTTCAGAGAGCTGTCTATGGGAGAAAAGCAAACCATTTTGAATATGTGAAAGCAGAGGACAACAAAAGGCACAAACATTAAGCATAGCCAATGGGGAAAGTATGGATGAAAGATTACTCTAATGTCTAAGTAGCGCCATCATGTGGGCTATTACAAAAACAGGGCTCATTACTTCTGCCCACTATCTCTATAACTTTATGGCGTGCTGCTAATTTATAGATGTATATGTAAATGAAAGCTAAACTTTTTTTTTTACTGTATTGCTCAGGAAAAGATCACATTTTTGTTACACACAGCCAACTATTTTATTAAGTAATTTTATGTGTTTTCCGAACAGTTGGTTGAATTTTAGCGTTGCATTGTAAAATGATGATGTCTATCAACGGCACTCTTAAAAGTCAATCATTTCAAGTTTTTCTATGTTCTACATACTGTAATGTTACTGTTGTTTTTCCCCTCACTTCATACCCCAAATCTAGCATGCAATGTTTGGCAGTGTGAGATAATTAAACTTCAAAAGCACAATGATTATTAGGTAATTTAACATCACCTTCTGAGATCTTTCTGCAGTTGTACTAATGCACTGTGGGATGAAAGCATGCTGAAATAATGAAGCATTTGAATATATTTAGCATACTTATTTTAGGTGAACAAGAATGCCTACAACACATGATATGATGTGACATGATGCATCCTGGATCTATGGGGGATTACATGAAGACAGAATAGATGCCTACTGTCTCAGTGATGCTCATAACGTATATGCCAAGTACCTTGAAGAATTAAGTGAATTAATGATGTTTACAAAGCAATGGGTGGTCACACAAGACTGGCGGTAACCTGGCAGTATTTTCTGAAAGTATTTTAAATCATTTTAATCATTAAACCATTGCACATGGTCTATTTCTATTAAGTCCATTGTTATATAAGTTGATGAAACATGACTGCTGTGCAAAATTTGACACAAACCATAGTATTAAATAGGCAGATGACCAAGCAGTTCTGGGGCTCATCCAGAACTATGATGATGAAATCTACAGAGAAGAGGTGGAACATCTCATAGACTAGTGCCGCAACAACAATTTGACCCTGAATGTCATTTATTCATCACATCAACATTTATTGTATTTACACCCTCTTACCCACTTGTTTTTTTACTTTCAAACTATATACATTCTCAGCTGTTATCTACACTACACAGCTGTTATCTACACTACAGTGAGCATGAAATTGAAATTTCATGCTCACTGCATCCCTGAAGTGCTGTTTAAATGACAAAAAGGAATCTTCAATCTTAGGGTTGAGAAATTGTGTTCAAATCCTAATAAAAGTCTCACCCTCTGTTAAACCCCCTTTTAGATTTGTTAGAGGTTTAGCCATGAAACCAAAAAGACAACAAAAAGTGATATCACTTCTTTCTCCAGGCAATAGACCAGGTGTTTCTTTAAAGCGTTTACTGCCAGACCTGAACCGGAAAAGCATGTAGACTTCACATCAATATCATCTGGTTCATCATATTAAAAAGCTTCATTTAATCCTACGGCTGCCTTAAGAGAAATGTCTAATCATTATGAGCAGCAATTACGTAAAAAAAACAACAACATTTATTTACTCTCTCAGCATGACCCAGACAAATACTTTATATTATTTTGAAATAAAAAATAAATAACATGTAAGTACTGTGTATTGAGCTGTAACAACACTTAACAAGTTCCAGATAAGTTGAAAGAATTACAAGCTAGAAGACTGAAATCTGTCAAAGTAACACGATACAAGCTGCATGAACGCGGGAAACTTGAAAAGTAGAAAACACTGTAGTTAAAATAAACTTTAAAAAAGTTGGAGCCATCTCTCTAATGGGTTTCCCTGATAATTATGCTGCTGTTGCCACGTAGCTGAGCCAACAAGTCTCTGAATCCACTCGCCTTTTTTAACGTTTTCTCAGTGGGGGGGACCTCTGCTGACCCAGTGTTTTCCATGGGGACAGTGGATGGAACCAAATCAGAAGTAAGACACCTATCTATTTCTTTATCGCTACAGTCCTCAAAACCACTTCTGCTGCTGTGACTACTGGCTCCATGATGACTCCTGACATCCTTACAGGTGGCACTGAGGTGTTGAAGGTAAGTGGTGCTGTGGAGACGCCGCTGTTTGGCAGCACGAGAACCCTGAGAATCATTTCTTGTCCTCTTCCTCCTCGTGTTTGTCTTTTTCTCCTGTTTCATTGGCACTTTGACACAGCGGCTGAGGTTCCTGACACAAAAACACATCACACACAAGTCATGTTTGATGTCAATAGGACGACTGCTTTGCAGCAAAAAGTGTAAGATGAATTACCTTCGTAAAAAAATGTGCGGCCTTGAGCAGGATGATGACTCTCCCACATGTTGTTGGCTTTGCTTCACACCTTTCATGACCTTGAGTCTTTTGTTAACCAGCTGTATAAGGATCACAAGCTTCCTGAGAAAATAGGGATGTGTGGTTGCTTGACTACTGTTTTTGCACCTTAAAAAGCTAGAAATCTCACACACACGCACACTTACCCTCTTGCCTTTGGCAACCTTCTCGGTTTCCACTTTTTGATCAGGGCCCACTGGTCACATGTTAGGGAGTCGGGATCTAAAAAAACAAAACAAAAAAAAAACAAAAAAACAAAAGAGTTAAGATATGCAATCTGACAATATCTGATGGCTAATTATAAATCAGTAGATGTAAAATCCACCATTTCTTGTATTGTATTCAATAATACATGACTTGTATGTGCATAAAAAAAGTATTTGCATAAAAAGTGCAATGCTGGTCAGGAGACATGCAGTGAGGCCAGCTCAGTCAATCTGCAGCACATCACAGTCTATAGTGGTTTTTGTTTAGAATGAAATCTCAAAATCTCAAAGGCTTTTGTGGCTTTGCATTGATAAATACAGAGATATCTAGGTGCTTAAAAAAAACCAAAACATACATTCATACATAAACTTCACTACATCTCAGAAGTCACATTACACATTACTGTCCAGTATGTGACAATGAAAAATTTTTTAGACAGGTAGTCAAAAATGCCCTGATATTAAATATCTATGGTGGCACTAAACATCAATACACTGTATCTACAAACCCAATTCCCCCAAAAGTTGGGAAAAGTTGGGTAAGAACATAAATAAAAACAGAATGCCATGATTTGCAATCTCATATTCCATTTCATGGAAAATATTAGGTCATTTCGAATTTGCTAGCAGCAACACATTTCAAAAAAGTTGGGGGGCAGTAAAAGTCTGGAAAAGTGATTGCTACAATAAAAACAAAACAAAAAGGAGGAGGTTGACAACTATTAGTTCAATTGGCAACAGATCAGGAACATGACTGGGTATAAAAGCAGAATTTCAGAGAGGCAGAGCCTCTGGAATGTAAAGATGGGCAGAGGTTCACCAATCTGTGACAAACTGCACGTAACAATTGTTGAACAATTTCAGAAAAATGTTCCTTAACGTGAAATTGTGAAGATCCCACCATCTACAATATGTAATAATATCAAAAGATTCAGAGAATCAGCAGGAATCTCTATGCACAAGGTCAAAACTTGATGCGTGTGCTCTTTGGGACCTCAGGCGGCACTGCATTAAAAACAGGCCTGATTCCATACTGGACATCATTGCACCGTCTCAGCAACACTTCCAGAAATCACTGTCTGTGGACACAGTTCACTGTACATTACACAAATGTTAGTTAAAGCTGTATCATGCAAAAAAAGAAGTCCTATGTGAACACGATCCAGAAACGTTGCTGTGTTCTCTGGGTCAAAGCTCATTTAAAATGGTCTGAGGCAAAATGGAAAACTGTTCAATGATCAGATTAACTAAAATTTGAAATTTGTTTTTTGAAACCATGGACACTGTGTGCTGCAGACTAAAGAGGAGAAGGACCATCCAGCTCGTTATCAAAAGCCTTCATCTCTGATGGTGTAGGGGTGCATTAGTGCCTCTGGCGTGGGCAGCTTACACATCTGCAAAGGCACCATCAATGCTGAATAGGTTTTAGAGCAACACGTGCTCCCATCCAGATAACATCTCTTTCAGTCTTGCACATTTCAGCAAGACAACACTAAACCACAAACTGTATCCATCACAACAGCATGGCTTCACAGGAGAAAGTCCGTGTGATGAACTGGTCTGCCTGCAGCACAGACCTTTCACCAATAGAAAGCATATAGCACATCATAATACAAAAAATTCAGCAACAAAGGCCCAGGACTGTTCAGCAGCTTGAATGACTCTGTTTCAACATCTAATATATTGTTTATGAAGTGAATAAAATATGGGTTGATGAAATTGGCAAATTATAGCATTCTGTTTTTATTTACGTTTTGCACATTGTCCCAACTTGTTTAGCATTGGGGTTGTATGTAGTTGAGATCCACTGTCACTTCTTTTATCATGTCATAACATCATCGTGTATTTTTGTATTTATAACATTTCATATTTTTAATACTATAATGGAGTTAACTCACCATTGTCTAAGAGTTTGTTTTTGGTCGTTGCCTTCATCCTCCTTGCCTTCTGATAGAGCTTCTGACAGGCTGAGCATCTGACTTGTGAGGATGTGGAGTGATATGAGAGGGAGGGACCAGAAGCTATGCTGCTGGTGACAGAAACACAGTCTTCATCTGACTCGTCCACTCCTTTATCAGCTACCTCTACAAACCTTCCTTCATCTTCTTCGACTACAAGCTCTGCTTCATGTGTGGTGTCAATGAACTCAATTATGTCACAGTTTCTTCCATCTGTATTTTCTATGCCATCGGCACCCTTGGACTTCCTCAGCGCTGTCCCCTGTCTCTTACCCTTGAACTTGCGCTGGATAACATCTTCATCTGGGCTGGGATTTCTCTCAGGGCTCTTCTTGGGGCCCTTTGGTTGTCTGGAGGAGCGTCTGGTATACATGGGACTTATCCACTTCAGACTATACTTAAATAACCTGTGACAGAGAGTAACAGTGACTAAGTGTAGTGAACCATCTATACTCTACACAGTTCATGTGGCCTTACTTGTAATATTGTACTGTTGTGGAAACCAAACTCCAAGCCATCTGCCTGCTGTCAGTTTCAGTCCTGTGAATTTAAAGTCAACAAATAAACTCAAATGAAATAAATGAAAACAATGGAAAGGAAACAGGAGGAATATGACAGCAATCTAGATATGTGAGCAAAACTGTATTTTGCCTTCAGCCCACTGAGCTGCACTAAAAGTCAAAATTACGCTTAAATACAATTAAAAACGTCCTAAACACCGCCTTAAACTGATTAGCTTTTTTGATTGTACCGATGCATATTCCCAAACTATTTAATTGTCAGGGACTAGGACTGGTAATTCACGTCTGAAGAAACTCGATACGAAACTGTCTACAGTTTGTAAAATAACATAACTAATCTCGTTGTGCTGGGTTTGCGATCTCCGCTGACCGTCATTCAGGATAGAAACTAGGCTACGCTAAACTTAAAACTTACGTGATCTCAGATCGTTCACAGCTTGTCACTGTCTAAGCAGCTTTATTTCGGTACCTAACGTTAAGAGGTAAAACCACAACAGTTAACGTTAACAAAGACCGCGCACTTACTTTCTAACATAATGGCTCGTGCCCACAAAACTCACGGAGAGAATGCATGTTGATGGCCTCGAGGAACCAACATCAAAATGCGCGCGCAGTAAGTGTCTGTTCTTCTTCTACTGTTTTTTTTTTTGTTTGTTTGTTTTTGTTTTGTTTTTTTGGCTTCCACAAAAATGTCCACCAGCGCCACCGTATGGAATGAATCATCTAAATGTGAATCACGAGGACCAAACGTTGAAACGCCACATCCAGATCGTGTTTTGATTAGTGGTGGAAAAATCAATACCAAAAAGTCTTCACTAACGTTCTTCAGCTAAGCACCGATCATATCATATTCATAACGAATTCCACGGCTTTTCCTACCATCTTAACAGCGACGGGCCTCGGCTGGTAATTACAAAAAATTTGTAGTATCTGATATAAGCCTACAGTACAGTACTCAAACCTTTTTTTGAAAGTTCAGGAGTGTTTGGAGTTTAATTGGCATGGGACATATATATTTCTCAAGAAATTATTTGCAGTATCAATTACCATATTTTAAAATGCTTTACATATATAAGTATGCACATTTTTAATCAGCCTTCATAGTTACTTCAAAAAGTGGGGAATAATTGTACTACAGTCTGAATACTTGCATGTCATACACCAAATGTTTCCACATGGGCTGAAATTAACAGAAAACGGCTGCTGGTTGCTAATCAGCAAACATCTGCTGATGCATTTCAGGGCTGCTGTGACACTCCAATGCCTTTCCCTGATTTCACAAACTACATCTGAAAACTAGAGAAACAGGATTTCTAGGTATGGTCCGTATGTTACAAAAACTGTTTGTGTTAACAATTGATTTCTTAGTGAAAAAAGGATGGTTTGGTGTATCACCATGAGTTACACATGTATAACTTGCCCTACTACTACTACTCTCCTTTCGGCTTTATCCCGTGAGTTCGGGGTCGCCACAGCGGATCATTGTCCGCATGTTGATTTGGCACAGGTTTTACGCCGGATGCCCTTCCTGACGCAACCCTCCCCAATTTCTACCGGGCTTGCCCTAAATACACTAAAAACTACTTAAAGAAGACAGATTCATAACGTTCTGTCAAAACACTACCATTTCCTCCACTGAACTTTTCCCCATAAATCCAGATACAAAATCTTTTGTGGTTGGCTTACTTTTGTTTATGGATACTACAAAACTAAATTACACAATAAACTAAATCCCTGAGTCTCATATTCGTAACCTACAACTGCTAGCCATGACTACTTTGAACACAGACAACAGTAGTTCTCTCTCTGCAAAAGCAGAGAGAGAAACTTGAGGGAGGGGATGGTTTATAGGAGCATAAAGCAGAAACTTGGGCGTATTTGTCTGTTTTACCTGTACTTTGCCTCTAAAATTTCCTGTGTCAGTTTCCCTGAGTTTCTTCCTTATGTGAAAATTAAGTGTATATGGTCAGATAATGGCAAGGCGATGACAGCAAAGGCTTTCAGTGACTGCTTAGTAACTATAACTTAATCAATTATTATGTCAACCTTAGTCACCCCATCAGAATGAGACACTGAAATGGCAAGGTGCATGCCAATTGAGAGTAACCTACATAAAAAGTTGGATGTATATTTTACGTCCAAATTATATGACATCTGCA
Organism: Channa argus; assembly: GCF_033026475.1. Taxonomy (NCBI): domain Eukaryota; kingdom Metazoa; phylum Chordata; class Actinopteri; order Anabantiformes; family Channidae; genus Channa; species Channa argus. The sequence goes on from NC_090210.1 coordinate 10,913,231, forward strand.
AAACATGTTACAGTACATGCTGACAGGAAGAAAACCTGATCTCTCACAGATGAAAGTGTTTGGACTAGAATGCTATTCGAATAAACAGGCTAGGAATGTAGGCTTACAGTTTTATTTAAAAGAATTAAGTGGAGCTACCAATGTGGAAAAATAGGGAATTCATTTTCTATAGCTTCCCATCAAACCTAAAAATGATTACAATTGCATTTTAGCCATGGACTTGGGGATCACTTTTGTGGTCATTATATATATTTTTTATTTGTGGCTTTATTTGTAAACAGACAACTAGGTATCCAAGTTATTTCACCTCTTTTTAAACCTACGAACACTGGTTGCATTCAAGTTGAGCCTTCTGTATGTTTGTTACCTAGGACAACCTTAAGGCATTAATGGTGATCTTCCCAGGAGTCATCGTAGATTATCTGCTGTGGCAAACCCTGAACTCAAGGGATGAGTAAATCACTGACAATCAGTGAACTCCAACTGCTAGCTGCAAGGACTTTGAACATACACAACCAGTTTTCAACAACCCAGAGGCAGGGAGAGGAGACAAAGAGTGTGGATAGTTTTTTACAATCATTCAAAGCAGAGAGTAGGGGCTGTTTGGTTGATTTCACCCTTACTTTGCTCCACCCTTTCTTATTGTTAGACTCACTTTGCTATGGACACTCAGGAAAAAAGAACAATGTGGAGAGCAGTGGTTTGTGTGCTTCTGCTGCTAAACATGGTGAATTCTGCTGTAGATAAGACAAAGGAGTCTCCGGCAGAAAACTCCAGGCCAGAGAAGGTGAAAACAGAAGATACTGAGGCCACTGATATCAGTGCTGCAAGAAACACCAGTTCTTCAGGTTTCTTGGGTAACTTGTTGGTGATACCTATGGACGGAAGCCACTGGGTGGGTATAAAGGCTATTGCGCAAGAAGTGGGTCGCCGTGGACATCGGGTCACTGTGGTCATACCAGAAATTAACATGCGGATGGGCCCTGGAAAATACTACAACACTTTGACCTATCCTGTTCCTTATGACAAGGCTCACATTGAGTCTGTGATGTCCATGCATAAGGAAAATATGAAAAAAACAGCACAGCCTTTCATGGAAAAGATTAAGACACGGTTCTCACAAATCCAGAAAATTATTGAGTTCATTCACACCACTGCAGAGAGTCTACTATTCAATGCCAGTCTCATCTCACATCTGGAACAGCAGGTGGGTGCACATAAAGAGCAATTTATTAAAATACTCTGGGCTATACTAAATTTGTGACACATTTATTGAGACAGATTTGTTGATACAGTTTCTACAACTACTACTTAAAGGCTCGTGCTGCTTTGAATTGCTTTCAAGTGGGTTTATTTTATTATGGATAACATATCTACTGATGCTGGAAAACTGATAGAAGAAGTGGTTATAGCTTTTACTACTACTCATTCAGAAAACAAGCCCCTCTGACCTATAATATTAACTGAGACATTTTACCATTTAATGTAAAATATTAGCTGATTTTGAATTTGATGGCAGCAACACACAAAAAGGTTGGCACAAATCAAAAACAAATGGAAGAGCATTTGAAAACTAATTAGGTTGACTGGCAACAGGTCAGTAACATGACTGGGTATAAAATAAACATTACAGTAATTTTAAATGTAAAGATGGGGAGAGGGTCACCAATCTGTGACAAACTGTGTGTAAACATTGTGTAACAATTTCAAAAAAAGGTTCCTCAACGTCAAATTGCGAAAAAGCGATTTGTAGAATACAAAATACAAACACAAAAACCCAGCAACTAGTCTCCTAAATTCCTCCTAAATTTACAAAGAAGAGGATATGTTACACAATGACAAGCATCACCATGTTTCCACTTTTTTGAGATATTTTGCTGCCATCAAATTTAAAATTAGCTAATGTTCTACTTTTACGTTTCCTTCATGCTTCCTGCTCTTTGGCTCTACAGGGTTTTGATGCCGTCTTGACAGACCCCATGGTGCCTACAGGTTCAATAGTAGCTCGTAAATTAGGTTAGTTTTGCCACATGTGGATCATCTGTGTGCTTGTGTGTCTGCACATTTTCTCACCTCTCATTGCTAAATTATTTCAGGTCTCCCCACTATTAATTTGCTGCGAGGTATTCCATGTTCCTTGGACATGAAGGCTGCAGGTTGTCCATCCCCACCATCATATGTGCCTCGTTTTTTCACTGGATACACACATAAAATGAACTTTATGGAGAGGCTTGTCAACACACTGGTGAGAATGAAGGACGACTATGTTTTCTGTAAAATGAAATCTACTCCAGTTCATTAAGTAAACCACTGTCACACTATCCTGCATCATCCACATAGGTAGCCCTTAGTGTCTGTCTGCTGTGCTGAACTCTACTGTACTTTATACTATAGCTAAACCTACATATACGTACCTAATACAAATAATATAAGTAATACTAGAACACAACGCAATTCAATTTCAGAGCTGATAAAATCTGACCCGCAAAAACTAATTTCTCAAGCACACAAATAACTATGCATTTTTATGGTCCTGTGTTCTCTCCACCCCACAGGTGGCTTGGCTGGAGCCACTGTTGTGCCGACTGCTGTACTGGAATTTTGACCATATAGCCTATCAGTTCTTGGAGCAGAAAGAGGGCATAGCTGAAGTGCTGTCACACTCTGATATCTGGCTGATGAGGTAAGGTTATATATTGGAACGTGGAGGATTATTGATAGTTTGGAGAACAAACATGTGGTTTGTTTTATAATAGAGAAATTAAACTACATATATATATATACTTAAATAGTGATTCTGTCTGTAAATAGGTTTGACTTCACGCTTGATTTCCCACGTCCACTTATGCCTAATTTTGTACTAGTTGGTGGCATCAACTGCAACGTGAGAAATCCTCTGCCTGAGGTAAATATTTCTGGTTTTGGAAAAAAATTACCAAATTTAAGATTTTAATTCACTTCTGCAAACTTCTTTATTCTTAACACAGGGAAACAGTGAAATGATTAGTTAAAGACAAATGAATTTAAATCCGTAAACTAGGTTTGTGTCTTTGCAGGATTTAGAGTCCTGGGTGTCAGGAGAGCATGGGTTTGTCGTATTTACACTGGGCTCTCTGGTGTCAGATATGCCGGAAGAAACATCCTCTGTCTTCCTAGAGGCCTTCAAACAGATTCCACAGAAGGTACAAATTACATATGTAAAAAGGCATATTATTCCATACAAAACATCATTATGTAAGACTCTGTATACTTTGGTAGGTGATATGGAGATATACTGGACAGGTTCCTGACAATGTTCCAGATAATGTGAAGATTATGAATTGGGTGCCTCAGAATGACCTGCTAGGTTTGTAAATGTGTCACATTTCATAACACCTGACAGAATGAGCATATGCCTTTTGAACCAACTTTGTGTGTGTGTCTGTGTTTTAGCACATCCTGGAGCTCGGGCTTTCATCACTCATGCTGGCTCACATGGTATCTTTGAGGGACTGTGTCACGCTGTTCCCATGGTGATGTTGCCACTGAATGGAGACCAGCCTGACAATGCACGGAGGTTAGCGAGCAGGGGAGCAGGAGTAATTCTGGATATTTTTTCTATTTCTAAACAAAACCTTCTCTGGGGACTGAATGAGGTCATCAATGACACTAGGTGAGGAGTGTGAAGGTCACTCACAAAGTGTGAGATAGTTTTGGGATTCGTCTTTAGTATCTGATCTAAATATTACATTCTTAAAATCTTTTGTTCTGTGTTTGTATCCAGGTATAAAGACAATGTTCTGAAGCTGTCAGCCCTCCATAAAGATCGACCACTTGATCCACTCGACCTTTCAGTGTACTGGACAGAATTTGTGATGCGCCACAAAGGAGCCAAACATCTTAAATCTGCTGTCCATGAGCTCAACTGGTTCCAGTACTACTGCCTGGATGTTATAGGTCTACTGATTACTGTAGTGCTGTTTTTTGTTATACTGACAATAAAATGCTTGAAACTATGCATCAGGAAAGTGAGCAGGAAAAACAAGCAAGACTAATTATATCAACTGTTTACTATTTACCTAAAGAACAGCCTCAAATCATAACGGTCTTTCCAGTGTAAATTATCAGTGGGATGATGTTTTTATGCTAGTATCGAGTTCCGTTTCATCAGTCCAGAGAAGAACACCATTTTCCCAGTAGCACTGTGGTGTGTCAAGGTGCTAGTATTTCCAACTTCAAGTAAACTGCAACATTTTAGTTTTTTTTTTTTTTTTTCTGAGAACAAGAATTTCCTCCATGGTGCTTTGGACAACCATGCCTATTTAGTTGTTTGCATGCAGTAGTTCACAAAAAGAGATCTAAACCAACTACAATAGTTCCTTTATGGTTTTTAGATTTTACTCTCTGGTTCTTTATCACCAAGCTCTCTGCATTGGGCCTTTTCTGGGGAGCATAAACCAACTCCATTTATAGAAAGTTTATGTAACTGTGGACTGGTGAATATCAAAATGACTCTGTAACTCTTTCTGCATTTTTGCTAATCTCTCTTTTTTTTTTTTTGAGGTATGGTTTACATCAGCTAATGGTTCTTGTAAATACCAAACTGTAGTTTTACTTCACACCTATAATTTTATTTCATTAATTGAATTTTGCCAACTCCATTTACTCCATATACCTTTTACTGGAATAATGCAAAGCATCACTTGTCCACCAGCACATTAAACATTTAAAGGGTTTGTTTAATAAAAGATCATAAGATCATAAATGTTTGTGTGTTATTAGCTTTTTTGCACATTGGATATACTTGCAAGCTCAGATCAGAAATTATAAAACATTTGTGAGGAGCAAAATTCTTTTTCCAATGAAGCATTTGGTTCAACTATGAAGACACCTGTTAGCCACTTTCTCTTCATAAATAAAGAGAACCAGGTGCTCCAATTCAGAAGAATCCCAATGACCTTTCCCATTTTGTTTCCTCACCCCTCCACCATTCCCCCACCAACAGTGTCAAGACCCTTTCAGGCTAATTATAAGGCCTCCATTACAATTTGTTCCACATCAAGGGAGTCAAAACCAATTTGTTTTGTAAACACAGTAATAATACAGATGGCATATTAATGTTAAATTGTGCATTGCTATTGTGTTAGATTCCATTTAAGTACATACAGGAGGAATGAGTGCACTCACCATTGTGTATGAGTTTTTTAAACCAGTGCTTTAATCGTGCTTGCCTTCTTCAATTGACCAATCAATCAATGATCTTTATATTTGCTGTGTTCTACAACAGCAGTAAGAAACATTGCCCTCCCATGATAAAATGCATGGCTTTGTGTATAAACCACCACATGCATTACACTTAAAACTACAAGTCTGAATTTAAGGACGTTGCTTATTACTTCCTAAAGTGGAAATAATAGGATAATAGCATATAACACTACCTGGCAAAACACTACAAATGTCTCCATTAAACTTTTCCCCAGTCCCACAGGTATCAGCTTTCACAGGCTTTCTTTAATGTATGGAGAGCAATTAATCAAATTACACAGTAACTAAATCACGGACAATTCCATATCAGTGACCTCCAACTTCTAATTGTGTGGACTTTGAACACATATGACTTTGCTTATTTATAGGGGATTTTCAACAACCCAGAGGCAGAGAGAGGAACATAAGAAAGAGAATGGTTTAAAGAAGTATTTAAAGCAAAGAATAGGGTGTGTTTGGTCCATTTTACATTTTGTCTCACCTCTTGGTTTATGCTAGATTCACTTAGCTCTAGACACTCAGGAAAAAAGAACAATGTGGAGAGCAATCGTTTGTGTGCCCCTGTTGCTAAACATGGATACACTGGTGAATTCTGCTGTAGACAAGGCAAAGCAGTCTCTGGCAGAAAACTCGAAGCCAGAGAAGAAGGTGAAAACAGTAGATGCTGGGGCTACTGACACCAGTGCTGCAAGAATCACCAGTTCTTCAGGCTCCTTGGGTAACTTGTTGGTAATACCAATGGATGGGAGCCACTGGGTGGGTATAAAGGCTATTGCCAAAGAAATGGGACACCTTGGACATCGGGTCACTGTGGTCATACCAGAAATTAACATGCGGATGGGCCCTGGAAAATACTACAACACTGTGACCTATCCTGTTCCTTATGACAAGGCTCACATTGAGTCTGTGATGTCCACACAGAAGGACTTAATGAAAAAATCAGCCCAGCCTTTCATTGAGAAGATTAAGATACAATATTCACAAATCACAATGATTGTAGACTTCATCCGTACCACGGCAGAGAGTCTACTATTCAATAGCAGTCTCATCTCACATCTGGCACAGCGGGTAGGTTTTAATAACAACAAGTAGCAACCAGCAATTTGATCTCTATACTAAATTTGTAACACATTTGTTAGGATACTTTCCACAACTTTTACTTTTTAGCTGGTTGCTGTATTAAATTGAATTGAACAGTGTCCTTTGTTTTTGGTAACATCTGTCTCAACGAACAGGGACGGTGGAAGAAGAAGTTTTGTCTATGTGACAGATATGTTACTATGATGATAGTATTATAAAGCTGATGCTGATAAATCAAAAATAATTTTACAAGCTGGTTTAAACTGAGCTTAGTTGTTTCCAATCTAGGATCACAAGAAAACTCTATATAGGAAAGAAAAGAAGAACAAATTAATGCTGCACATTTTTAGCAATATAATGGAAAACCTTTTACCTTTAAACAGTTATTTAAATGAAACCATGTCAGAATGTGTGAAATGGGAGGAGAAATGTTTCTAATGAAAATACGAAGAAATAATCCTTAGAAATTTGAATCAAGGCTGAATTATGCTTCTGTGAGCTGCACATAAGTGAATGTGTGTGGGTTACATTTGGAGATTATTGTTTATCTTTCTCTTATACTTGTAAATCACAATAAACCGAAGACATATCAGGTGTAAATTTCTGAATGGAGAGAGGGAGAATGAAAAAGACAAGAAGTGTTTATTTTAAACTTTCTGATTTGGAAGGTATAGAAGCTGGTTCTTCTTTGACTCTCTATGACTTGTGATCACCCATTACAACCCTCTCTGTAGACTCACAGTCTTCTTACATGTACCTTTGGAGAAGCATAATTCCAGCTTATTACTTATAAACTATACAATGCTTTTAAGTGGAGGTTATGCATAAAATCTTTCTTTGCGATGTATACTGAAATGTAAAATATGTGGCATGAATCAATAAATCCACTTTTTATTATCTTAAAATTTCACAAAGGTGTATCTATTTCTCTCTCTGAGCAACACAGAAAATGAATGCATGCTTATATATTCGGCAAACAGGACTTTTGGAATCATGGCTGAATTATGAAACAAAGGGCCCCTGAGCAAACACCAAAAGAGATACAAAACTATAAATAAGTGAGTGTTGACTAGAACTTAAGCGCTTCTTACCTATTTGTCGTAGATCCAACGTATGAACCAGGATAACCTCCCAGATCCAGTGATACAAGTCTGTTAGCTTTTCCAAAGTGCAGGACAAACATTTTTGGTGAGGCAGCCTTCTCTTTTTATGCTCTGAGCAGTTGGAACAGTGTGCCTTTCTAGGATCTGATCCTATTTTTCTGTGTATGTGTGTATAGGTCTCTAAATGATTTCTTTATTGTCCTTTTCTGATCACATTTTTTCACATTATGCACATTCAGTCAACTGTAAAACATTATGAATTGCACTTGTCTTATAGCTGCCAAACAGAAAAAAGAGTTTCAGACAATGAAACCAAACGTTTCGTTTGAAATAAGTGTGAAGTTTCTTGGTCTTTCTGACTTTTTATGAGCCATTCATGAGTCCGTTAGGAGAAAGGAGACGTAAATATGTTTAACAACTTCTGAGTTACTATTAAGACTCATTCTTTTTATTTTACCTACAGTATTTGTCTCTTATCCTTTCACTCTAGGGTTTTGATGCTGTCTTGACAGACCCTGCAGTGCCAACAGGTTCATTATTAGCTTACAAATTAGGTGAGTTCTGCCACATGGGGATTGTCTGTGTGTTTTTTTGTCTGAACATTGACTCTTTTTGCTAAATTACTTTCAGGTCTCCCCACTATTAATTTGCTACGAGGAATGCCATGTTCCTTGGACATGCAGGTTGCAGGCTGCCCATCCCCACCCTCCTATGTGCCTTGCTTTTTCACTGGATACACACATAAAATGAGCTTCAAGGAGAGGGTTGTCAACACACTGATCAGCAACAACAGCCACATATGCTTGGGCAATTGCATGCACGAAGGAAGGATTTGTTTTACATACAAGAAAATCTAGTCCACTTCATTAGGACAACCACCATCAGACTTTACTGTATCACTACCATGGGCAATGTAGCAGAACCTGTCAGAGTCTGTTTTTCTACTTTACTGTACTGTATTTCCTAAGCCATGATGATCTAAACGTCTACATGTATACATGCATGTCTCAAATAATATAACTTCAGTTTCAGTTTGGTTAGTTCTGTTCTGTGTGTTTCTTTCTGCCCTACAGGTGGCTTGGCTGGAGCCGCTGTTGTGCCGACTGCTGTACTGGCACTTTGACCAAATAGCCTATCAGTTCCTAGGGGAGGAGGTGGGCATAGCTCAAGTGCTGTCAGAGTCTGATATCTGGCTGATGAGGTGCAGTATGATTAAAAGTTATCAATTGATGTTTGGGTGAAAACACAAGAAGACAGTTAGTTGTATGATGAAGAAATAAGAGACAAATGAACAATAAACAAATAAGCAGGATTTATAGTTGCTAAACATAATGGCAGTGCAATTTGGAATTTCCTAGTTTTTTGCATAAATTGGACATTAAATGTAAACTGGACTACAACAAAATCACGAATATCAATCAAATACAATGTAATTATTCTAAAGAAAGTGTCCTCTAAACTAATCATTACCTAATCTTCCACAGTATTTCATAGTTACTCATCATTATTTGCTATATACACCTTAATTATTTAACTACTCATTGAGTATTCATTGATTAACAGGTTGTTCTTCAATTGTTTCTGAGTAACTACTCATGTTTTTGTGTACTGTATTGTAAAGTGTTACGTAGGTACATTTTTCAAACTTTTGACTTTAAACCGAAGTACACTAAAAGAAAAGCTTAACAGCTTGTAATATGACTGTGTTTAAACAGGATCGACTTTACACTGGAGTTCCCACGTCCTCTCATGCCTAATTTTGTACTAGTTGGTGGCATCAACTGCAATGTGAGAAATCCTCTACCAGAGGTAAATATTCCTGTTTTGGTAAAAAAAAAAATTACATTTACAGTTGGATGCAAAATGTTGCAATCCCTTCTATTAAATTACATTCCCTTGCCAGGCATTTTAATGTGAAGGGATGACAATCTAATATTAATCCTAACAAAATAATAATGCACATATATGTAATATATATATATATATATATATATATATATATATATATATATATATATATATATTTTATTTAATATTAACTAATTAATTACTGATTAGGGAGCATTTTACTAGGGGAATGTGCAATATAGATTAATTGATGAAAATAAATAGTTTTACTCTTATTGCCATTTCAACATAAAAGGATGTAAACTTTTGCACCCTACTGTTTTTGTGTTTATTTCCTCATTATTTTTAACACAGGGAAACAGTGAAATGATTAATTAAAGATAAATGAATTTAGGTCCATAAACTAGGTTTGTGTTTTTGCAGGATTTAGAGTCCTGGGTGTCTGGAGAGCATGGGTTTGTCGTGTTTACACTGGGCTCTATGGTGTCAGATATGCCAGAAGAAACATCCTCTGTCTTCCTAGAGGCTTTCAAACAGATTCCACAGAAGGTACAAATTACATATGTAAAAAGGCATATTATTCCATACAAAACATCATTAAGTAAGACTCTGTATACTTTGGTAGGTGATATGGAGATATACTGGACAGGTTCCTGACAATGTTCCAGATAATGTGAAGATTATGAATTGGGTGCCTCAGAATGACCTGCTAGGTTTGTAAATGTGTCACATTTCATAACACCTGACAGAATGAGCATATGCCTTTTGAACCAACTTTGTGTGTGTGTCTGTGTTTTAGCACATCCTGGAGCTCGGGCTTTCATCACTCATGCTGGCTCACATGGTATCTTTGAGGGACTGTGTCACGCTGTTCCCATGGTGATGTTGCCACTTATTGCAGACCAACCAGACAACTCACTGAGGTTATCAAGCAGGGGAGCAGGAGTGGTCCTGGACATTTATTCAATTTCTAAAGAAAACCTCCTTTGGGGACTGAATGAGGTCATCAATGACACCAGGTGAGGAGTTTGAAGGTCATTCATAAAGTGGGAGACAGTTTAGGCATTTGTTTTTAGTATCTGATCTAAATATTGCATTCTCAAGCGCTTTTGTTCTGTGTTTCTATTCAGGTATAAAGACAATGTTTTGAAGCTGTCAGCCCTCCATAAATATCGACCATTTGATCCACTCCACCTTTCAGTGTACTGGACAGAATTTGTGATGCGCCACAAAGGAGCCAAACATCTTAAATCTGCCGCCCCTAAACTCAACTGGCTCCAGTACTTCTGCCTGGATGTTATAGGTCTAGTGATTACTGTAGTGCTGTTTTTTGTTGTACTGACAGTAAAATGCTTGAAACAATGTTTTTGGAAGTTAAGCATAAAAAGGAAGCAGGACTAAACACCTAAAGAAGTAAACTAAACAACTTGGTCTCTCTGACAACATACACTGTCAGTAAAATACTGATGCAAAGTTGATTATGTGTAAAGGAGGGACCTGGTGTAAGAAGAATGAGCAAAGTCATGTAGTGATGAACAAGACATTTAATAAACAAAAATACAGAATATTATTAGACTCAATAATGTGAGGTTTGGGCTTGACAATGATCATTATTAGTGGCCACCCTTCTTTGGTGGGAACAGGGTGTACTCTACAGCCAGAGCAACGGCAAAGGCAGCAAAGCCCCACTTAAATCCTCTCAGCAGCACATCTGACAGAGTCACAGCACGAGCGAAGCCACCTGAATATCTCCATGCCTCATTACTGGAGAGTGACAGGAAAGAAAGGCAAGGAGCAGCTTTAGCACTCTAACTAGATACAAAGAGATGTCAGATAATCATGTACTATAGACAGAAATACTGACCGTGCCCATGGGTCCTTGAGGCCCCTGGCTGCCAGCCTCTGCTGTGTAAACTCCAGTGGTGTTCCCTCTACCTTCCACTGGCGCCAGTCTGGCATAGAGAGCTTGCTGTGGCCGTGGTCACCTCCCATGCTGAAATCAGATATAGATATAAGCAAGATGTAATTATGGTTTTAGGTAAACAACTCACTTTGTTCTTATAGTGTTATCAAAATCTGAAATACATCTACAGGTTTGAATAAAGTCAGAAATAAGCCAAATTCTGTGATGGTTCAAATCAAGTTCAAAGTAGTTTCTCTGGTGGGAGTCAGATTTCTGAACTTGTCTCCAAAATGAAGTTTTAATTTAACAATATGCCTAGTTTTGACAAGGATTGTATGTAATTTTCTATATATATATAAAAAAGGAAAATTACCAAAGAGACAGAGACACCAGCTTAGTACACATTAGAATATGTTGACATACCTTACAAACAAAAAGTGACTCAAAAAATATTATAAACAACTATTTGAGGTAGTTGTTTAGCATTTGAGCCTGTGGAAGTCAAGCACTAACGTATGACCTTCTAAAAAGAGTCAATCATAAAATGAGCTTAAATTCCATTTATAAATGATACATTGGAAAACGGTTAAAATAATCTTTGGGTTGTATGGAAACAACAAGATGCACAGTAGTTACCTGCCTATCAGTTAAAATATATTTCAATTAGAAGACACTATGTCAGTGTTGTCTATGTCAGTGTACTTTAATATGTAGTAATGTGTATCAACCATAGCTATTACAAAACAAAAGATTTTACCTTTCAGCTTAAAGGGTGACTGTACCAAATTTCAACCAGCTTCCTATGGCTTTAGTTTAGGTTGTCAATCTGCATTAATGGTTTTAAACTTCCCTCTGACTTTCCTATATTAGAATATTTTCCAATTTTGCCAGAAAAAGTCCTCCAGATGAAATCACCCGCAGGAGTTTTTCCATCATGCGTGCAGATGATGTCCTCTGGGGGAGCTTTGGAAGAGCGTGTTGACCATGATTACAAACTCCATGGAGTGAGTAACAAGATAACATAATCTGAACTAAAGGTTCCTCCAAACGATGTCATCTACAGGCATTTTTCAGCTAAAAGTAAAGAGATATTTTGATATAGGGAAGTCAATGGGAAGTTGACATTTACGTACATGTACTACCCAAACTAGATTCATGAGAAGCAAGTTCAACATATGTGAAGGTGTCCATTTGACACAAAGCTTGTGTTATCCATGACTGAAACTGAATTATTTTGTCATTATTTTCTCATTTAACTTTCCAAACATGACATAAATGATCATTGGGTATATAATTTTAATTAGGTCAAACATAAACTACATCAACTGCTCTCAATACATCCATTATATATAAACACACCGCTGTGTGACTTAGTAGAAAACGTTTCCTCAGCTAGCATGACGTTAAGCTAATACTAGCTACGCTTCCTCGTGAAGAATGCTAAATTAAACAGCAGCAATTTAAACATTTTTATGATTTAATATAGAGTTGTCACCCACTCCAAAAAGCAACACGACACACAGCTCAAATTCAGGGTTTTATGAAGAGAACATACAATACCCACTTGGTTTGTTGTGACCTCTGGTACTGAACTAAATGACTACGACAACCACAAACGTTTTATGGCAAGCTACGGCAAAGCATTCGGGACAAAATAACAACGCGCCAAAAAAAAAAGTAAAGTAAAAAGTCAAAGTAGCCATAATTAAATCTACTTAAGATGCGTGAAAAAACTACTATTAGTATCCAAATCATTAAACTTATAGTAGATTTGCGTTCAGTGACACTGTATACATTTTACAATTAATGTATCCATTATGATTTATGAACCTGTTTAGTTATCCATTAACAATAAAAATAAAGGGAAAATCATGTTTCATTATTTTAAAAAAAAAGTGTTTTGAAAAATGTTATTTTGTGTCAAAGACAATCAAAATTAAGGATTTTGATCCAACTATGCCATACATTTTACTAGCAACTTTATTAATCAGCCCACTGTAAAAAGCATTTTTTTTTTCATTCCATTCGCAGTACTTTACCCTAAAAGCCACATATTTAAAAATAATGTACTGCTCTTTTCTGCCTTGATGTGTATTTGTTTAGTCGATTTTGTTTCCATTAGTAAGGCAAATTTAGTCACCATACAACTGTTTGTCAGAAATTAATTTTCAGGAAATTAGGCATGTATTTATGTAAATAATTATATACAATCATGTACACTACTGACATGATATATTGGCCAAGTTTGCATTTATGCATTAGGCTCAGAGTGTATGTTACAAAACTATATTAAAGTTTGCTTGGTGGGTTGAGTAGCTGCTTCAGGGCTTCGAGGTTTTCCCCCTCTGGAGCCTCAGGCCATGCACTGTGGTCTGGAGACAAACACACAAAAATTTATTATGCTGCATACGGCAAAGCCTGTAGCATGTACATGCAGTATCTGTGAAATAACAAAGTGTACATACTGGGGATCTCCCACATTGTGTGGTATAGACTCTGTCCTGCATCCACCCGCAGAGTGGCTCCAGAGATGTAGGAGGCAGCAGGAGAGAGAAGGAAACACACTGCTGATGAGATCTAAAAATAGAAAAATTTAGTTTTGTATTTAGAAAAAAAATAGAGAGAAAGAGAAAGAGAAAGTAATGTTCAGTGCAGCCAATAATGTTTGTTTAAGGTAAGTTAGGGGTAGGCAAATAAAGCACTTTGTTAAGGTTAGCAAAATTTTCATTCAACATGAATTTTAGATGTACTGCCTGGAGGATCAGTTCTGATGTTGACAATGAATGTGTGTGCTAAAATTTAAAATCATGGTTCACTTACCAACTTTTTCTAGTGCATTTCAGAAAAATCACAAATCATGGGAAAAAAACTGTGTGTCTGCAATAACTTAGCATAAATACTGGAAATGTTGTTCATAGCAGTGGTGAGAACACTAGCATGCATGGTGAAAAAAAGAAGACTTTTTAGATGCAACAAAACAGCCCACAGTGCCTTTCTTCAAGGTATTGTGAGTATCCCTATACAGCTACATACCTCTTCTGGTACTCCCAGTCTCTTGGCAGGGCAAAATGGAACAGACATCTTGAAAAGATTTGGTCCAAGCTCCTTGTAATTCTCCATTGCAGTTTTGGAAAAGATTGTTCCCTGCAACCACAAACATGGACAGGCTTGAAATTACCACACAACCAAAGAACTCCAACACATGGCCGTGCACTCAGTCATGATCTGTACATACAGGTGCTATGGCGTTGACTCTGACCCCTGAGTTGGCCCACTCGATGGCCAGGCTCTTTGTTAAGTTATCCACTGCAGCCCTCGCTGCTCCTGTGTGGCTGTCAGGGGGAGGAAAAGGTTTTTCAGTGAAAAGAAAAAGACTGCCTGGGTTTGTGAATTTGCATGTGAACTTAGCGGTAAGTGGTGCTTACGCCATGCCTGGGAAGCCTTTCCACATATCAGCGATTATGTTGATGATCACACCTCCATGCTGTTTCATCCATGCAGTGTAAACTGTGTGGACAGCAACATAGTCAGAGTGAAAGCTTGAAGGCACACTGAAATGGTGTTAACCATCAGCAGCTTACCCTCTTTGCAGCAGTGAAAAGTTCCCGTCAGGTTGGTGTCTATCACTGCATTCCAGCCTTTGGAGGACATGTGCTCTGCTGGGCTGCTGAATTGACCGCCTCCGTTGTTCACCAGAAAGTCTATCCTGCCAAACTGCTTTAGCACTGATGATATAAGCGCCTTCACCTGCCAAGCGGGGAGTAGAAACATCACAATGCATTCAGGCTCAGACAAATGGCAAGAGGCAACAGAGAGTGTGTGTGACCTACCTCTTCCTCATTGCGGATGTTGCAGGCCAGAGGAGTGACGCGTGCTGGGCTGGAGGGGGGAATTTTTTGTCCCATCTCCTGGGCAGCTGTCTCCAGCCTCTCTGCCTTTCTGCTGGAGATCACTACACTGCAGCCTGATGACAAAGTTAGCCATGACATAGTTCTGACCATGCCTGTTATGACTGATGCAGTTTAAGATTTTTTGTAAGGAGAAAGAGTGGATTGCTAAATTTCACTAATTGTATTTATAATGACTGTTGGTAATTAAGTCACTGACTGCACGATGGTGAGTGATATTTCAGATGTATGAGGAAACTGTTTCTGTATTCTGATTACTGTATTTATTCAACAATAAACTGGGAACAAATGTTTGAAAGTCAAAGGTGGTATACCAACATTAGCACTATGTTGGTATACAGTGACTCGTATTTTCTCACTTATTTTTAACAGCTGGTCGGACACAAATGTGTGTGTGTCAAAGTTCGCTTGGTCCTTGTCATTCAGTTGTTTTTCACTGCAGAACGTGTGCGCTTTGAATAATGAAAACTGACTGGGCTCTCACACTCAGCATTACTCACCCAGCTCCAGAAGCTCAGCAGAGATCGCTTTACCGATTCCTGTCCCTCCACCCGTTACTATTGCAACTTTGTGGTTGAACAAGCCCGGTCTGAAAACACTGGACGCCGCCATATTTGTTACTGGATCCTGCGCCCTCTACTGGAAGCTTTCCGGATGTCAGGAGTCTATAATGTCACCATTATCCAGACTTGACACTCGGCTGGCATCCTCAGAAATTCCAGTTTTGTAGGCATTCACTGATGACACCTGTTGAAATTGATGCTAAAGCCTTCCAGTTACAGTACAGATTAAATAAACTGCTTATTCTGTAGCAGAAGTGGAAATGTTTCTTTAAGACATTAAGATATCATACTTGTAAGGTGAAATTATAGTGGTGTGTGTGTATACACATACACACCACATCATTTTAGTGTTTAAATGTATATTTAGACCTGTCTTGTAGCATGAAATTGTCATGCTGTATATATCTGCCAGTTTCGGTGTGCTGTTATATTGCAAATGTCACTGAGCTATTCTTCATGTAATTTGTGTGCATTTCCTGCAATAACTAATCATAATCCTTGCTTTGAAGAATGATTACTGGTAGTAGAGAGGTAGCTACTTGTGCCATGTATTTAACAGTGATTTTATTTTTGTCAGAGAACAAAAATGTTAAATTATTTTACCTCAGTTGTGTCAGTGACAGCACCTGGCTTTTGGCATAAAATTATGCCAAATCAAAAATATGGATTTAAAAATTGAGTTAAATAACGAGTTATATAACTGACCACACGGTGGCGCTAGAGAGCCCATACTGTAACGATATACATTTCATCATGGGGCAGCTGTACAAAGTTTCTAGCTGTACACAAGAGTGTGATTGCAATCACACTAATTAATTTGGGTTTCAAAATAGGAACCTGAGGGAAGAGAACTGTGGGTCCTCAAAGGATTTAATGCCACCTAAACTCAAACCAAGAAAACCCTATTTTTATGTTATGTCTTGTATGTACAGCTAATGATGATGTACAACTTTGTCTCCACTGAAATTTCTCACCGAGGTATGTCTGGTGATGCATCTCCTTACAGGAACAGCAGACACCTTTTCATTTTACTGCTACATTATACACCACATGTACAAAAACACAAACAAAGGATTCCGCTCCAGACTGCTTTATTTCAGAATACAAAGGCCAAGTCCAGGTTGGTTAAATTATAGAAAACAAAGTCCCAAATCCACAAGTGATCATCGCACTAGTTTACTGGTCCTTCAACTCCTTCAGTCTCCTGATTGCAGACTTGACTGTGACAGCAGAAGTTGTGCTGAGGGGGGAAAAAAAACAAAAAACAAACAAACAAAAAAAACTTTACTCAGGTCATTGTACAAGTATACCAACTTAAGATGCCTTTAAGAGTCACTGATCATTTTCTTTTTCCACAGAAGTTGGTGTAGCTTCATTTACACAAAAGTAAAACAGATTTAAACATCCATGAAGTATTTATTTGTTGAATAAAACAAATAAATCCAATCTCTGACACATTATCATGATCAGTATTTAAAAAAAAAAAAAAAAAAAAGCTCTTTTTGCTTGGCAAAGCAATCTAATCTTCATTTTCCATATTATGGGTCTGCACAGGTACGTCTTTATTTTTAAATCTAACTTCATAATGGTTGGTTTCTGGAAAGGTCATATAGCTAAACATGTCTACCAAAATTAGTGCCTAAATGATCTGAAGTAGGGATGTCCCTATGACAGTATCTGGGATTGGGTCTGATGGCACCCTTGTCCACTCACTTCAAAATCTATGGCAGCTGGAAGAGAGTGCCAATACAGTTATGTGAAACTCATCTATTTAAGTTAAAACAACTATATGGCTGACAGTGGTGTAAATAGCATACTGTTACCATTCTAAAAATTAGAATTCCACTGACAACACCCATAGATGAGGGAGAACTGCAGCATGCTGACAGCATAATGTAATTGTTGATAGTGAAGTACTAGTGTTTGATGACAAATGGAAATATTGCCCTCTTTAAATACTAACGGATACAATCAAATCCACCTCAACAGCTTCAGTATGGATGGCATTATCAGAAAAAGCTGAATTTAGGATCACAGCAAAGCAAAAACAAAACCTACTTGTATGTCCAGGCACCTCCAGCAACCGTCTTCTTGCAAGAACCACAGTGCCAGATACCGACAGCCCTCCTCTTCATCTTGGTCTGCAAGTATAAATTTAACAACATTAACAAAGTTTCAACAGCAGTTGACACAAGGATGTTGCCATCACTCGAATATCAACATCTGTAACATCTGTCCATAATGGACTGCTTTCTACATATTTTAATTGATTAGTTACATCAGTCTTGGTGTTCCTTTGGGTTTTCCTTACCTTGCCACAGAAAGAGCAGGTGTATTTAGCATGCTGGGAGATTTCGATTTTCTTCACCATCTTCCTCAGCGACGCACCGTAACGGGTGCCATATTTACCAACGATCCCCACCTTCTTGGTGCGCTTGGCCTGTGGATTGCATTAACACATACTAATTCAATAACACAAACTGCAATCAATGCAATGTACACAAGTAAGCCAGAACATCTGATACAATGGGTTAAAACTGACCCCAGAACTGCTACTATAGGGGTTGATAAACCTGTCTAAGCAATTTTCTTTCAAATATTCATATAGTTCCCATAGACATGTACCAAGATAACGAGGTTCCAATAACATTATGACTACCAAGCAGATGGGGAAATTCACCATAACTACACCTATATTATACAGACTTTACACCAATGAGCTGCAAAAGACGTAACACCAGCGTGAATAAATTCTTCTCAGCTGTAATGTGAATAGCTAACCAGCACTAGCTTCCTTATAACTGCTAGCCACTTTGCTATTTTCAGCCAATTTCATAACTGTGACCGAGTTTAGATATGACAAATTCTGGTTACGACAAGCAACATGCCACCTAAATATATGAACCAACACCGTCTTTGGGATCTAGAAACCAAAGGCAAGCTGAAATGCCTAGCCCGCCCGGCGCTTGGATTCAGGGAACACAGTAATAGTGGCAGCCATTTCTGTATCATCGGGACATGGAAACATCGTTTTAGCTATCGACAAAATCTCTAAGTTGACACAAATGAGAGTCAGGTCTGGCAAAAAAACGACACCGAAGAATGTAGGAATCTGTATTTATACAATTAACAACACCGAAAACGTTAGATTAACATGGATTAGAAAGGGGACAATCGCAGCTCACCATCGTTTCAGTGGAGACGTAGGTCCAAAGAGGGATTGCTTAACGCGCAGGCGCGATTTACCCACTCGATTCCGCTGCATTATGGGAGTTTGAGTTTTCGCAAACTGCATTTAATTACACATTGCAGTAA
Source organism: Channa argus (assembly GCF_033026475.1). Lineage (NCBI taxonomy): Eukaryota > Metazoa > Chordata > Actinopteri > Anabantiformes > Channidae > Channa > Channa argus. The sequence continues at coordinate 10,932,195 of NC_090210.1, forward strand.
CATTTGGAACATCAGTACAGCCTTTTGTTGCAGATTTTAAATATCCACAAATCATTATAAACTCAAAATTATATAGGACATTTAATTACCCGTAACTAAGGACGCTTCGATTAAAATGCGCATGCGTGTTCATATGGCGGACGTCAACATCCTGGTGTGCTGCACTAAAATGTTTGTATTCGTAGGTTGTCATAATGCGGCAATACGGTTTGTAAATATATAGCGCATTACACTATTATTTCTCGTCGGATACATTAGATGATGTGCTATGAAGCTAACACGGAAATTGGTTCTCGCTAAGGCTAAGGCCTCGGACTTGGAAAGCGTGAAGAAACTGAACTGCTGGTAAGTTCTTCAGCCCATCACAAATATCGTGAACCGTTTTACCGTTTGCTGATTCGTGTCGTATCTGGTATTTTTGGTAACGTTTTGTTTATCATTTTGCAGGGGATGCGACCTAACTGATGTGAGTAATTCAAGATTCACTGGAAATCGTATTTGTCCCGACACTGAATCCGCTGTTTATTTTTAAATGTATCTTGTGATTGGTTTGATTTAAATTGTATGCACATAAATGTTCCTCTTTCTTACCAGATTTCTATCTTTACTCAAATGCCCAACATTAAGGTGCTGACACTAAGGTTGGTATATGTTACTCTTTGCAGTTTATCTCTGCTACACACACTATATACAGCCATGTCAGTGACAACATTGAGATTATGTTTCATTTGCATGGAACCATTTAAGATGAGCAATGAATCCTGACTGCAATGTTTCTCCTTTTCTCTCTCTGTAGTGTCAACAGCATCTCATCTCTTGCTCCTCTGGCTGGCTGCCTGTATCTGAGTGAGCTCTACCTGAGAAGGAACATGATTCCCTCACTCTCTGAGCTCTTCCATCTGCGCACACTGACACGACTCAGAGTGCTCTGGTTGGCTGAGAATCCCTGTTGTGGAACTGACTCCAGCCAGTATCGTCTCACTGTACTTCGATGCCTTCCTCGCCTTCAAAAGCTGGACAACCAGGGTGAGATCACGATGTCCTATTTGGGAAAGAGTGAAAAATAGAAAAGTAGTGCTAATCAGCAAAGCATTCTTTCCTCATGTGTCATTTTAGTTGCTGATTTGGAGATGCTTCATCAGCCAACATTGCCAAGTTCTCATGAAATTGTAAATGTTTAATTTACCATCGTATCTTGAAACGTGGAGGGTTGATTCATGACCTTGGAAATATATGCTGAAAAGCAGCAAAGCAGATAATGTACAGCAGTTAACACATGTATAATATATTCTGTGTGCAGTAGTGACAGAGGATGAGATTGCACTAGCTGTCATGGAGGGTGAAGTGGTCACCACTCCACCTGGTAGCACCCAAAACCAGATTTCCACTAATGGACTCCCAGATGCAGAAATAGAGAATGACCCGCTTAACTATAACATGGTGGAGACCAAGTAAGCTTTACAAAATAGACACCAACACTCATAAAACATTGACACATTAAGATAAAACATTTGTCTTTTTTCTTTTCAGTAAAATTAGAGAAGAGTTGGGGATGAAGCCCCTCTCCAGAGACAAGTTCCCCTCTCTTTCTTCACCATCAGCAAGAGACAGCAGATCATCTATGAGAAAGGTAATTTATTGCAGGCCATAATTTCCTAAGAAGGACTTCAAATGTTCTATACACGTCAGCTATTAGCTAATCACTGTGTACTTTACAGTCACACACACTTGATGCAATTCTGCTGCTGCTAAGAGATTTGGATGAAGAGGAGCTTCGCATCGTACACACAACTACGCAGAACAGACTACAAACCTACACTATGGACTTAGAAACACTAAGAGATTCACTGCAGACAGAAAACTGACAACATTCAACACTGAAATGTTTTACAGCATGCAATTAGGGCCAAACCTCTCACTTCTCCATTTTCAAACCCAAACATCACTATAGGGATTTAACACTCCCTTTAATTTTATTTATTATTATTTAATAATAATAATTAGCAACATTTTTCGTTTTGACATGTGGTTGGATAGTCTTTGCTTTGAATTTTTGATAGCAGCATGCCTTACTGCCTTGTAAGAACAAAAAAAATGTAAGTTTTGCTACTGTAAATGTAAATCTATTTCTGTAATTAAAGACAAGAAAACGCTACATTTACTCAGATTTTAATTACACATTTACTAGCTGAAAACATTCATACTGGCAAATAGTGTGAATGTCACAGTTCTACAAAGGCGTTTAGGACAAGTCATAACATTTCATGGAAAAGGTTTTAAATCACTATTTAAACTGTGCAGAGCATGTAAGGTAGGATCAGGTGTTATGTTCATCATATTTAAGTGGAACTTTACAGTGTATAGATGCTTGAAAGGTGGAGATTAAGTCTGGAATTATATTTAGCTGAAGTTTAAAGTCTTCTCTTGTCAATCACCCTCCTCATTCTCCAGGAAATCCATCAATGTGCTAGCCTCCACAGCAACAATCAGGTACTCCACTCCATCTGCACCCTGGAGAATTGTGGAAATAAATGTAAGTGGGAGACATTAAAGTCTACATAGACTTAAGCCAGGGTATCAGTTAAGAAAACAGAAATTAAACAGAAGTCCACCTTGCGTGTCCGTATGAGTTTGTGGTCTCTGAACTCAGTCAGCTGAGTCCTCAGTGTGAGGTCAGAGTTGACCAAGAATGCCTCTCGACAACGCTGGTAGAAATCTTGGAATGACAACCCTACCGAAAGTGAAAGGCAAATAATGCAGTCTTTAAGTATTTCAGTGATACTGTTGGGGACAATCTGTCCAGAAGCTTAGAAATATCTGTACACCTGTATATGAAGGGTTGTCTTTGTTTTCCAGTTGAAATTTCACCAGCAGTTTGAAAATTCCTCTACAGAAAAAAGAAACAACACTTTCATGAACTCACCAAACCAAGACAATAAACAAACACAAACTACTGGTCAACAAGCAAGAAAAAAATCCAGCTAGAAGAATAAAATTAATAAAAATAAAAATATTACTAATTGTCATTGTGAAGCAGGGGCTGGTGCACAAGTAGAAAAGGTGGATCAGGTTGTGGACAGACCTGCCCAGGAAGGGGAGGGCAGAGGAGCTGCAGGCCTCTTTAACATTTGAGTACATCAGGTCCAGTGCCTTCTCCCTCCCTGGGGTGACAATCCACAAACTGTGTGAAGGTGGAGAAGGTCTTGGCGATGGTTGCATAATTAAAGGCAACTGAGATCTAATAGGGTGTCAGGGTGTCAGGATGTCGGGTCTGGAGTCTGGCTGCAACTGAATGTATGAAGTCCCTCTGCCTCATATAGACGGCGATCAATATGGCGTGTGAGAAGTCTCTGGGGGTATAGTACGGACTGAGGCTCACCGCCGACAATTCAATGTCCGGGCAACAGACTCTTTCTTTTACAGTTACATGACCAGTATGACATCCCCTGTTGTTGATGTAAATGAGCACCCCAGCCCCTTCCCTTCGATCCGCCTGCACTGTACTGCATTAAATACTGATTCATGTGTCGGGCATACGGTCCAGCACCCACGTCTCCGTGAAACACATTAGTCTACACTCTCGAGAGATATGTTCCTTCCTCACCAGTGCAGTCAACTCGTCCACCTAGTTCTCCAGAGACCTCACCTTGCCCATATTTAGAGATGGCCATGCGACTTAAATCTTCCAACCCGCGCTCGCCTTCCTTTTTTTCCCACCCCTCCACGGCCTCTCGCCGCTTTCCTCCTTATTTAGTTCGAGATGTTTAAATTCCGAAGGAAACTTAAATTCACGGTGCCGGTCTGCTACAACCCTATCACTTGTCCCCGACAGCAAACAAAACAGGGGCTCCAGCTCCATACAGCTGTTGCGAGCTAGTCACAGTTTAAAGCAGGAAAAGTTACGCGATGATAACAAACAAAGATTAAAACTCCCTCAAACCGCACGATCAGAGAGGGTAAGCTTTACTCAACAGACTGGATAATTCACTATACTAAAATACCACTAACATATGAAAGAGGAGGAAAAAAAATCAAAAGAAAAAGGAGCAACTGCAACAGGCAGCGGCCCGTGTCTGTGATACCTTGCATTGGGTGTCAAGCTGCGAAGCACGTGTGTGAGGGAGGACAGAGCAAGAGTGCCAGTCTGCTGCACCAGAAGAGAGTTTTCATATGATGTCTCCTCTGCGTAGTGCTCGTAGGTCACACACTCCCACCACAGCCAGTTAAACTGGCTTTGCTTAAACTGGTCCCACACTGGGAACACAGAGAAACTCCGCTTCAAGGATTTATTTAGATATGGAAGGTCAGCTTTAAAAAGTTATAGTCATCAAAATAATTAACGCTTCCTCCAAACACCCACCCAAAGGGGCGTTGATGTGGTCTAAGGAAGCCACCAAGTGCAGGTTGGGGAGGGATGCCAGCTGCCCCAGAGCACTCTGGGTTTTCTCTCCTCGCAGCATTGGTCCATCAATGTTATGAATTACCAGGTACACATGAATATCTTGGCCTGGGAGGACACGTTTAATTTTAAACCATAGAATTTAAACGTAAAACTTAAGATAATTACAATTCACAAACATACTCACTGTCTTTAAGCTTCTGAGAGATGAACTGGATCTGGTCTGATGGTGTTCGGAAACTTCCTTGGTGCTCTAGAACATCACATGTCAGAGCATTTAAGATCTGCAATAAGAGCAAATATATAAATAGATCAACATTGTTCCAGTTTATTTAATATTTCAAGTGATAGAGAGGTGTAAATTTTAAAATTATGGGGCACATCTATACTGACTGATTTAAGAGTAATTGAAGGGAAAAATCCATTGACCACAAGGTGAATTTCTTCAGACAAGTAAGAAACACGGAAGTCCTCAAGCAGAGCTTTTTTGCTGCCCAAGCCATAGACCAGCACACTAAAGCCCAACCTACACACAAACACACACAGATACTTTTTGTTTACCAGTACTAGTATGCTGTAACACGCAAAAGCTACCAAATAGCATTAGCAAACCACACTCACTGTAACTGTAACATCCATTTGCTGAAGTGCTCTCTGTGTTTCCCGTTGAGCTGCTGGATCTCTTTTGAGTAGCAGGAAGGCTTTCCTTCTAAGAGACGCACCAATGTGTCCTGAAAATAAAGACAAACATGACCTCACAGGTGGTGAAAAGGCAACAAGTGTAATACATTAAAATCAATGGCTGTTATTTACTGACCCTGTCAAGCTTTGGGGTGTGTAAACGTTCAAGAGTGCGGTCCGATGTCAAAACTTTGGAACTACCATGAGCTTCGAAATACTCCTCAACCATACTGGGCTGGTTGAGGGGTTCAGATGTGCTCTTGCTCCTCTTAGCAGGTGTCTTATAGAGAGCTGCAGATAAACCTTTACTAGGTGTTCTTGGGGTCTTTGAGTTCTCCTTGTCTTCTTTCTTGTCTTCCTTCTTTACTTTCCCCTCTTCCTCCATACCATCTTCATCATCATCCTCCTCTCCAGAGTCTGAGGGTGACAGCTCACTATCGCTGTCTGACCGCAAGTTCGGAGCTGAAACAGCCAACAGTTTTAAGATCATAGCTGTTTCTAATCTTATATAATTGAACCTATTGTAAGTTGTTAGACATACTTGTCATTCTCTTCCTGAGCCTGTGTGGTGTTGTAGAGACAAACTGGACCTTTTTGCTCTGATGTACAAAAACCAGAGTAAACATTGAGATTAGAAGCATTGCAGTTTTACAAAACTTTTTTTAAAATGTTGTCAACAGTAAAAAAAGTAATTTTAAAATTTCAAACAACTTGTATTCCCACCCTCCGTGGTGTCCTGTTTTCACCTCCGTGGTCTAGTTAGAGAAGAGAGAAAAAAACCTCAACTGTGTGGACAAAATAAACAATAAATATTAAATATTAATATCAAAATAATTAAATAAATGTAAATTTTACTGCGGCCCGTTCGGGTGGGAGTGGAGGGTTCAACGTTGGGGGTTGATTTGAAGGTCACGCTTTTTCCAGGTGTCCGTGCCAGCTCATTTGCTAAATACACAAAACATGGTACTCTATTATCCAAGTTAATAATCTTCTAATTAATTTTGCTAATGGTACAGAAAGGAAGAACATGAGTTGATCTATGAGTGAGTTGTAGGGGGCTCTCACCTATTTGAGCCATGCTGTGACCACGCTTGACTTTCTGAAATGTGAAAATGGAGGATCCAGCAACTCTGGACATATCCTCCTCATCTTCTGTGAAACCAAGTCAGCAAAAGGAGCCACCAATTTTAAAAAAAGTTTAATATCATTAGCAGTTCTCAGCAGATCTTAAACTTCAACCACTGACCGTTTTATATTATGATGGTTAACACAGTGTATATGAGCTCTGTATGTTTTCACTGAGTTTTATTGGGTGGACAAAATATCCTATCAATATCTATCAATGTAACAGATTTTAAGTCAACAGCAGTACAAACTGCAGGATCCAAAATGACCATATAGCCAAATCAAAACCTTTACAGAAATTACTTATAACTAAGTTTCATTGAACACTGAAAGAGCAAAAACCATTCTCTCACCTTCTACATGGTCTGTTCCTAAAGCTTGGATATAATCCTGCTCATCAAAGATTCCATTTTCATCCGCACCATATTCTGCATGCTCGGTTGCCCGTCGTCCAGCTGGGCTCTTAAACGTTACCATCTTTTGAACAGACCCGCCGCTGTTCTGTACACCTTATAGAGTTGCAACACAAACAGGAGACAGAGACGTCACACACCTGCCCATAAACAAAATCAAGAGGAGTAAAGATCATATTGCTCGCACCCTCCTGTTTGTCCACGATGTGCTCCACAACATCTCCATCCCCAATGAACTTCACTTCCAACACACTCATGGCAGTAGCTAGTTGACAAACACAACACAGAAAAATGTCTCTCGGTCAACGCCGTGTGCTTTATGGCTAACGACGTGTGTAAATCCAGAATCCCTGGCGGAGTTGCCCGTCAGTATACACAATGAGCAGAAACAAACTGCGGCTGAACACTGAACTAAAGTGGAAATGTAAGAAATTGCATCTGATCTTAAGTAACTTACTTGATATTTTCAATATCACCCGATAAAGATATAAGCAAATATGTTAGAAACGTAGAACTAAACCCTGTGATAATGTGACAACTTTCCGCGCCATCCTCCTGAAGTGTTTAAACCACGTGACAAGTGAAAGGTCAAATGGAAACCAATCAGAACGTTCGTTGCAGTGAAAACACGATTTCCCACAATGCTCTTCACATAACAGCACGCGATCTATTGGGTGCTGCTAATTATTACACCCAAGAATGAGCTTTTATCAATAACAATGCCACTGCAAACACAAATAACAACAATTATTATAATTACAATAGAATATATAATATTAATAACATAAAAGTATTTTTATAATTGAATTAGTCATATCTTTGCTGTTGGTAATATATAAGTGGCCTATATAAGTTGCCATTTACCATTTAATACACATCTTTAGTGCTACACACAAAAATTAATTGTAGAGGTGACTATAAAATGTATATATAACATTTAGGATTTATTGTAATATCTGGACTACATGCATCCGCCCAAAGCCTGCTGCAATTAACTGCTGCCTTGAAGCATACGTCTTTTTCAAATTCTGACACAAATTGATACTGAAGAAGTGATGAAGGGGTAACACAGTCCTACATATCTTTTTCATTTAAAAGTATACAATTTATAGTTTATGTGATATGTACATTCTTTTTTTCATACCACTTTAGAGAAAATGTGACACATCAAAAAGTATTATGTGTTATTTCAGCATCAGTATTTCTGTAATATCTCTGAACTTTCAATTTGGAATGATATGCGAAGGATATGCTTCTTTGCCCCAGAAAAATAGAAATATACAGTAAATAATCTTCAATCACAGCCATCCAATTTATTCCATGCTTATAATAACAAACTCATGATCAAGTGAGGGGTTGGACAGCTGATCACCACCCACGTGTGGGTATCCACTTCCCCACCAGACGGCCCTCAGAGTGCACATGGTACACAGGATGCATCGCAGCTGTTGCACAAGACTGCAGAAATTAGCAGAAACATTGAGATAAGACAATGAGAGATAAGGAGACACACAATAAATGTTACACATGACTGAGCTTAACAATAAACAGCACTTACATGGTAGGGGATCAGTGTGAGCAGAGTGCCTAGAGGGAATTTGCTGTAATCCAGTGGTCCTGAAATGGGCTCCACTCTGCCATGCTCCTGAGTCATAGATACAAGCCTGGAGGGAAAAGTCTTTCATCAAGTAACTTCAGTCACAATTGAGTTTAGTATTGAGAATTAATGCGAAAGTAGATACTCATTACTTGAGGTTTGAGTGTCCTTCAATTACAGCATTTCCAGTGGGAAGTTTTCCAGCTCCATCCAAACTGAGAGGAGAAATGGTAGGAAGAATTTATGAAAGGGTCAAATTTAAATTCTGCAAATACAAAACTAAGCAGACAAAGCCACCTGATTCCAGTCCATCCACAGTCAATGAGGAGTTGGTTCCTGTGAGGACTGTGCCCAATGACCCTTGTCAAAACCCGCACAGCCACATCCTCCAGACTGCAGGAGCCGATCAAAGACTGCTGCACATCTAAAATATATCAGATATACTTTAAAAAATCATCACCGTTCTTTGCTCCAATACAGTTACTTTTTTAACATAATGCTAATTTCAACTGTGTATCTACATCCACCCACACACCATAGAAGACGTAGTTTCCAGGATGCACCTCACTGAGCCGTGACATGTCTTTGACTGGGTGACTGCAGGAAGGAGTGGAGCCAATGCTGGACTTACAGGTGATGCCAATAGACTTCAGTCTGTCAGAAAACAAATCCAAAGAGGTTAAATAATGATCATATTAATATAGAATTTCCTTGGACATTGATCTAAATGCTCAGAATCACTTGCACTTTTCAGGTGTTACAACTTTCTTATTATTTTAACTTTATTGTCTGGTCTTTTACAACCATGGCCTAAAAAAAATATTTAAAGTATTGGGAAAGAAACATCTCATGAGGGAGAAATAACTTCCTCAAAAAAGAAAAAACAAAACTAACTAATAAAGTAGGGTTCCTGCTTTGTAAGTGTCAGTGTTTATGTATTTTAACCTCTGAAGCAGGTTACACATGGAATAATTTGTATGCCTTACTTTTCTATGAACTGCAAAGTCAAGCTGGTGGTTTCCTGGGCAACAGCCTGTATTTGCTCTACTCCCATGCAGTTATAAGTATTCCCACAGTGAGCATACACTCCTGTTAGCTGCACACCTTCTGCCTGCGCAATGGCTTGAGCCAATCTGAGCGCCTCCGGTTCCGAGTGCAGGACACCAGCTATGACAAAGAGCAAGCACACAATCACCAGGTGCTCAGAAGATGATGAGCAGCAGGTGCAGCAGGTGTTTTGTGGTTTCCCTGTCGGTTTACCTCTCCCATTGCCACAGTCAAGTTTCAGCCAGATGTGCCACAGTCGACCATCTTTTAGTGGTCTCTTTTTTAGCTGCTCCAGAGCATCAGGATGATCCAATAAAATCTGGAAGAGCTCCAGTCTCTCTGACAAGACTGCACAACGCTCCACCTAGACACACACACACATGCAAAATTGAGTCAATAATTAATTAAATTTAAGATACTAAGCTTTGATAAGTAAGGTAAAGGTAAAATAATGATGTAGAATCTATTTGCAGTTAGGAGATAAATCAGCTAAACCATTTTCCATTAGACATAGCCTACTGTTAAGAGCACACAAAGCAAAATTAAACAAATAAAAAACATTCGTCAGTCAATTTTTTTGGTCAAGATCTTAATGAAGCTACAATCGACAGCTTATTTAAATGATATGCAGTTGTGAGAAGCTCCCCCATCACTTTTGTTACAGCAGGCATATTTACCTGTCATACACAGTGTTATTGTTTACACCAAGGGTCACTTAATAAACAATGTTATGACTCTAAAACTAAAGCAAGTAAAAGGAATTGGGCCAATCATGAATTTTATTGTTTACACTTTCTTTTCTACTTTGTGTTATAGGCAATTATATACATTTGTAGCACTCAAACATTTGGGCGATTATTAGGATTTGTTTGTTGTAATTACTTAATACTTCCACTAAAACCTTATCAAATGGAATAGAGTATGCATAAATGATGTCATCAAATCCATGGTCGGCATAGAAACAGGCCTCAGCTAGTGTGGAAACCACGATGCACCTCCGTGATCCACCTGTCATTATGTCTGCACACTCACTAGAAAAACAAATACACAGACAAACATCAGTATCAGAATAATCTGTGAGTTTATAATGTGTGTGTGTCTGTGTGTGTGTGTGTATGTGTGTGTGTGTACAGGGTTTTGTGGGTCTTCATGTGTGGGCGAAGCTGTACACCCAGCTTCTCAAAGCGTTCGATCATCCTCTTGGCATTTCTCTTCACTTTGTCCACATCCACCACCAGAGCAGGAGTACACAGGGCTGAGAGAGGCTCTCCCTCCATACGGGCAGCACTGCAACACACACACACACACTTTACATTTCTAATGCAATTAAACATTTGCGAATTACTGGCTTCAGTTCCAAATGTCACCATTAAAAGCTAACTTGCAGTTCCACTGTCACTGTAGTTTTATAGTGCCTCGAGTTATGTAATGTGAGGTCACAGAATTTGAACTTTGAAATCTCAAAACCAAGATGATTTTTGTTGAAGCGCTTCTTGTTTTCCAGCTGATACTGACATACAGAAATAACGTAAGTACCAAAATATAACTTAACAAAAACATTAATATAGCGTTTATGCGTAAGTAAATCAGATAAGTGAGCATTAATTGCACGGTAACATACTGTGAGGAATATTAGTGACAGATAATGTATGGAAGTAATTTTTACCAATAAAGTCGACAAACACGGCTGGAAGTGATTTGAGGTCCTCACCCAAATGCAGGACGTTGCAGTCACGTTACTTCTATGGTGTCCTTGAGCGGTCAATTCTCAGCAGCGGAATTCGTCTGTGAGCCTCCTCACTGAATGGGGTCAGATGCTAACAGGCGGCCGAAGTACACAAACTGACTACTCACGTGAAAGGATAGGAGGAGAGAATAAAGTCTTCACCCAAATTGAAGTAGGCTGGCTTTTCGAAAATGTTGCTGTACAAGTACAAGCACGCTTTTGAGACTTCTCTGTCAGTCAGACTGATTTGATATAAAAAAATATTATTTCGTATAAACAAAAAATGTTGGGACGATTTGTAAAATTTAAATAAAAACAGAATACAACGAGTTGCAAATCTCATCAACCCATAATTTACAATAGAACATAAACAACATATCAGATGTTGAAACTGAGACATTTTCCTTTGTACTTTACCAGCCTTTTGTTGCCCCCTGTTCCAACTTTTTTGAGATGTGTTGCTGCTATCAAATTCAAAATGAGCTAATATTTTACATGAAATTGTAAAATGACGCATTTTTTAACATCTGAAACATTGTTTATCTTCTATTGTGAATAAAATTTGGCTTGATGACATTTGCAAATCATTGAATTCTGTTCTTTTTTACATTTTACACATCGGCCCAACATTTTTGAATTGGGGTTGTATGATGAAAATTAAAAGAAACTACATGGCCAACATGTCCCCTTCTGCAGAATGGTGTGTATGCAACATGTGTACAACTGTAAATTTGCAAAACTTGGCAAAAGTACAGATAAATTTACTGCCAGGCCATATTCAGGACGATACAATATAATTAAATTTTATTATTAGAATTTGCATCTGCAAGTAACATGTAACTAAAGCTGTGAGTGTGTAGTGGATAAAGAAGTACAATATTTCCCTCTGAATGTTAGTAAAGTAAAATGATTAGAAAGTAACATGGGCTGTACTATTACTATTACTAAGGAATTGTGCTTTATTACATTTTGCTGCAGGTCATTTCTTTGAAATGTCACAACTATGGAAAACAACCATATACTGTATCAGCCTCTTTATTGCAGGTAGTTTATGATGATTAAAGTTCAGATTAGACAATTAGTCTGAATTATGTAATGCTAGATGGTCAGAGTAGAATTCATTGCTTGTCATGTCTCTGTACAACAGAAAAGTACTAATTGTACATAATACACTGATGTAATAAAGCAATTAGCAATTACAAGCAATTACATTTTTTCTTAAGGACTCAATATAATTTGATACTAATACCAATTAATCTCAGAGAAATGTATTCTGTATTTTTAAAATGTTATGTTGTTTATGCTATCCTTCTTTCCACTTTGTTGTGTAGCATACAGTTATTTTATGAAAATTTCCACATAGATCAAAACCATACTAACACATCAGACATAAGCCTATAATAAATGCTGTATTTTGCAAAGAGAAACATAATTAGGGTCACCACATTCCACTTTATTTGGAATTCATGTACAGAAATGGTACTTTTATGTATGTGTCTTTAACTACAGCATAGGTATGTGCTTGTATGCGTGAGTCTTATTTGGGTTAATGTGGAGCTTTTATGTGTGATTTTGTTTCCCTGGAGAAGACGTCTACATGTTTTATCACCTGAACAAACTACAGTAATTACAGCATAGCATGATGTAAACGAACCAGTAACATGGCTTTGACGTTTTGTTTTCTTTAGCACCTTTAATGTGAATAGTGTGACTTTGTGAATAGAGACAGAGAGAAAGTTTTCCACAAACTTAAAATCAGCACAAAACAAAAACAAAATAAAACCCCACAATTTTTAGTACAAATTCAACAATCACACCCCTCTCTAATGGAAAACGTATGTGTGCCTTCGGTGGGATGTTGTGTCCATTGATTTAGAACCAATTGAAAAACCAAGTTACAAATCTTATCATATGCATTTCTTTACGTGTTGGGCCTACATGGATTGTTTAGACATTTATAGTGACTCTTCACCCATATAAACAACATATGTAGCTGTCTCAGTGCTTACATCCATCATTCATAATGATAATGATCACAGAGGTGTTGGTGTCTCTGTGTGTGTTTAAGTGTACACTGAAGGAAGGTCCTTCTTCCATTCTGGAGATTCAAATTCTATGGTGTAGAGCATTGGAGTTCCTCACTAGCATATCCAGCGGATAAAGCGCTTAAAGAATGAGGGGTTGTTCAGCACAGTGTAGTCATCTCCTCTAAAGATGGCCGACCTGTCTCCTAGTGACACCTTACGCAGCACATCTTCATCCGTGTCACTTCCTATGGCGATCACGGTGGGAACACCTTCTACTCGTCTCATGGCACTTATGCCCTCATCCAGCTGCTCAGTGGAAGTGATGCCATCAGTGATGAACACAAAGGACAGCTCAGCATTGCGACGGCTCAAGCGGATTGCCTACAAAAACATGCAATGTTAAGTTTAATATTTTAAGAAATAATTTTTTTTTTTGCTTTCTTGCAAAGAAAGTGTGTGTTAATATAAAGATTAAAGCTACAATATGGAACTTAAAATAGCAGTAGCATGTGACTCTAAATTAATCCACTCTGCTCCACCCAGCCTTCCCTATCCCTTCTCTACTATGTTCTTCTACTGTCTTGCTATGCTATACCATGCTTTGCACAGCCCTTCAGGTACTAGTCATTATTCAGTTACATTATAGCACCTCTTCACAATAAGATAAGTTTAGGCACATAATTCTACTAACTAATTTTTTTAAGTTACTTATTGTACCTATAAGACAACACATTATTAGATATTTAGTTTAGATTTGCATAAAAACAGATAAAAAAAATCTGATCAAATGTGTCAATTAAAGGTCATTTGAGATCATTTGTTGTCTCTGCTACCTGTGTTTTACTAAACAAAGTTAGTCAACTCCAGGATCCAGTTCAAGACGCATCAGTACTTTAAAATCTTACCAATTAACATGGTAAATGTCACTTGGTTAATCTACAAAAAATATAATTAAAAATGAACTGACAGTTGTTTTTTGGGCTTATGTGCAACACTATATGGGTTGAAATGTGCTATATGGGGTGGAATGTTTTTGCTATAAATCAGGCTACCTGTCTACAATAATGGTTAGTATAGCTATACTAACTCTTGGTTAGAAGTCTTGTTGTCATACTGAACTTGCCATGCAACCAGCGGAGACTCAAGAGAAGCCACAGTGTCTCTAAGAATTACCTGTGCATGTAAAACCTGATTAAACTGAAACTCATCATTTTAACACTTACATTTTCCCATGGTTTAAGCAAACATGATGCATTGTTTTACTTAGTGAGTTTTTTAAAAAGACTGGTTGGTGAATTTGTATGTTTTGAACAGAGCCAGGCTAAGCCAATTGCTTATTATCTGTAGCTTAATATTTAAACTATTTAAAAATATTAAACTTTTCATTTTCTCTTGTCAAAGAAGTCAATTTTTAAACATTGAAAATGGGGTGAAATGTTTTTGCTATTAATCAGGCTACCTGTCTACAATAATGGTTAATAAAACAGTAGGTCCAAGTGTGTGTTTATTATACCTTTTCCAACACCACATTGTTAACAGTATGGATGATGGCACTGCCCAGAGCTGAAGAGGAGTCCATGTAAGGCACAGCTGCCAGCTTATCAAAGATCACCGTGCGATTGTGTGTGAATGTGAATTCCACTCTCTGTTCTGTAGGACTGCCGTACTGCACCAATGAAATGCGGGAATTCCTGTCATCTGTGCTGCTGCTGGCCATGGTAAGTGTATTAACCACATTCCCTATGAACTCTTTGGCCCTGCGGTGGTTCTCCAGTCCCATTCTCTCAGAACCATCCAATAGGAAGACCAGATCCACTGGCCTCTGAACGCAGCCAATCACAGCAGGCTCTGAAACACAGAAGAATTTGTAAAGTTTTAATTCAAACATGCTGTTCAGTGGACTACAGCTGGAACACAGATGCTTAAAGTAAAAGCCAGCAGAACGTATTCTGTACATGCTGTTTTTCCATACATGCTAGTTGCAGTCCAGCTATGTTATATCTATACACATTATCAATAGCTGCCTCACCAGGAAAGCACTGTTTTAGTTTGCTCTACAGTTTTATTGGCTCCAACATAATAATATGAAAATAGGATTACAATGTCATTTTACAAAACAGCACAGTTCACAACAGTAAATTGCAGTCACAGAGCTAATTTGATACCATAATACTGAATTAAGGCTGCCCTATAGACATTTCCCCTATAGACTTTACAAGGATAACCACATGCAAAAAACATGCCAATCACAACATACAATACTCCCTTGGTTTTTGGTGAGGACCTCTGACTCATATAGTTTACTGTGATATGTATAAAACCAGAGATTTTCCACATGTAATGGCCTTTTCATCAAGATGAGTCATTCACACAGGACACTAAAAAAGTTAAGGCTGTAACCATGGCTATGTGCAAAACAGCAAAAAAAAGGAGGGAAAATAAAAGACAGAATAATTCGGCAAGCTTATGATTCACAGTGGAAATAAGGCTTCATCGGAGCCACATTATACAGAAGCAACATTAATCTGCCTCCAATAAATGGATAACATCCAGTTCCCATTTTAACGGAAAAAAATGATATTTATCATATGACTATCAGATACTTTTTTGAGACAGAGTGGTATTGCAGAATTATTTTTTGATGAGAGGGAGTATCATGCATCAACATTTAGAATTGAAAGCTTATGAAAGCTTATGACAGGTCCAGCTTCATATCATGCAATTTTTGCGCATCATTCAAGGTATATTATTGCACTTGTAGAGTTAAAAAATGCCCATGGTTTTGATAACATTGATTGTATGTCCAGCAGGAAGCTTATTAATTGTTGGCATCCATAATAGCGAGGTAGCACGGTTAACATATTAGCATTAGCAGAATCCTATAGCTTTCTCTGGGTCCCCCATAATGTCTCCATAGACAAATTTGAAGGAGAGGATGAACAGCTGTGTCCACTGCTGCCTGTCTGCTCCCTGGGCGAGTTTGGCTCTCTGGGCTGCATATGCCATGGTTGCCACACCAACCCCGTACTGGAGGTCACTCAGGCTATTCACCAGGTTGGCCACACCCTCCAAAGAGGTGGGAACCAATGAGGGGCTGCCTTCCTCAGCCAGTGGCTCCCAGGGGGCAGGGGCTTCCCCCGCACTGATGCCCCCTCCTGCAACAAGTGGGCGGAATGACATTGTGGGCAGGGTCCCACAGATTTGACGCATCAATAGAGCCAAAAAGGATGCTGCATGAGCATGGCGTTTCACAGTTTGATCATCTTTATTGACTTAATTGCCACAGTAACTGCACCTTAGCAAAAGTGGGGTAAGTTAACAACAGAAATATTGAACTTAGTTTAAGCTTCGAGAAATTTACTCTTTAGCATAATGAACGGCATCAGCATGCTTCAACCCCACTCTAAGTTATGTGCAAAGTCACAGAGCACAGCTAATGTCTGATACCATGGGTGAAAAACTGTACAAGTGGGTAGAATAGTGCACACTGACACAGATATTTCCCTATTCATGGCACTGCATTAAAATAAAAAACAAGTTGTGTGATGGATGAAAAAAGAGCTTAGGAAAGAAGTCCTGTCTGCTTATTTACCTTCACACTTAAAAAATGCTGTGTGAAATGACAATGTTTAATGATTGTGAGTGTTACATAAATTCCCCACCTTTTCAGACCTTTACCCCAATTTATTGAGAATCTCACAAACAGTTTGTTAAAATCATGCTGGCACCTAATAGTATTGGTCACCCACCCCAACATTTTGAGACCATCTTACCTGATTTACAAGGGAGATCAGGGCATACGATGATAGGATCTAAGGCAAAGGTAGAGACCGTGTTAGAGACCAAACCCACACACCTGTTTACAGTCAAATATATGAACACCTAGCCTACAATATATGTGATTCCACAGTGTGAGTTTACCAGGGCAGAGTACGTTCTCAATGTTGTCTATGAATTCCTCGGCTACCAGGTCCGCAAAGCGCCTCATGCCCATCACCCTGCCTTTGTCATCGCAGGCTATGCTCTTCAGAATCTCATTCTCCTCAATCTGGTCAAACATATCTCCAATACCAATGGCATTCACATCAATGCCAGAATGACTGTTCACAAGCACCAGGACACAAAAGTGTAGGCAATGAGATAAATAACTTTTCTTTCCAACAAATTATAATTATAATTGTGAAATACAATCAAATTGTCAAGCACCTGCAGAGGTAACGGAGGAGTGAATCATCATCTCTGGGGTCAAAGCGTCCATCAGTGATGACCACAACGGTGACATTGGCTTTGGCTCTGCGGCTATCCCTGATGAGGTTATCGTAGGCAAACTTCAGAGCAGATGGAGTCCACGTTCCTCCAGCAATCCACTCCAAACGCTTTACTGCTTCCTGAGTGGTGGAGAAGGCATATGAGTGATATGTGCAGCAGGGCATGATATAAGTTCATATATATAAATTACCAACTTTTTTCCTTCTTTTTCCTTTAAGTCCCATGCTCTACTAGAGGCCTGGGAGCTTAAGGGTCCAATTGGGCTTTCTACATCTGTCACTATAGCATTCTTCTTCGGTCCAGTTGGTTAGCCAACCAATTTGTCAGTCTATATCGGGAAATCCCACAGGATCTTAGCTTGGCCAGCTGTTGAGCCGTATCCTATTTTGTCATTGGGTCTTTCAACCTATACTCAGCACAGGTGTTTCTGTATACTATGCCAGCCACTTGGTTTGTTCTGTGAATTGTTCAAAGCTTTCTTGTCCTGATATCAGTGACCTTCATCTCCGCTTTTAACTAGCTTGATATGACAGTGTATTGATAGTGATAGTGTATTTAGGGATCAGCAGGGGGTAGGGGTTGATAGCCCGAACCTTGTTCTTCCCATTCTACTAACTTTTCAGTGTTTGCTTTATTCTGTGTAGATATGTGGCAGTTGGAGCTCTTGTTGTGGCCTCTTCATGGTTTCCATTTGCCTGCAGGATCTTCAACATCTATTTTGTTGTTTTGTTCCACTAGTACAGTTCCCTCAGCTTTAATCATCTTCCCTCTCCTTGTTACCACTGGCCTGGTACTTGTCCAGTCTGAATGACATTCCATTGTCCTGCCTGTAAGTCCTAGTGGTGTTGATTAGTACGTTGATGTCTTGTTCACTCCTGCCACAAGTTAATGTCATCTTAGTACAGGAGGTGGGTGATGGTTGGTTCATTTCTTAGTTATTATCTGTAACCATTTTTTGTGAAAACTTGGCTGAAGGGGTTCAGCCTTATACAGAACAGCACCGAGGACAGAGTATCTCCTTGGAAAATGCTACACTTGATGGTGACTTATGTAGTTGGCTTGAAGTTGGCCTTTAAGGTTATTTTCCACAGCCCCATTAGGTTCTCAATGAAGTAATTTGTATTGATACTGTATAATTCCAAGCATTCCAGGAACCAAGTGTAAGGCATTGAGTCATAGGCTTTCTTGTATCCAATCAAGGCAGTGCACAAGTTGGTATGTCTGGTACATTGCTCCTCTGGTGTTGCTACCAATTCTTTTCTAAACCCGTCTCATGTATTGTCCCACATGCCTGCTCATCTTAGCAGCTATGATGCCTGACAGGTTATTGGGCAGTAGATATATAGGTAAGTCCCTTTGGATAAAAGCGTCTGCTAAATTATTAAATATAAATGTAAATGGGACAGCTCCCTTTTGGGGGCCCTTTAGGGTCTGAACAGTCCATCCTTTGGTTAACTATTTGGGGTGGGTTCCATCTATTAGTAGCTATTTTATTTGTGCTGCAAGGCTATTGGAGTGAAGTTAGCCCGCTTTTGAAGTTAGGCGTGCATCATGTTTGGTGCTATCCAGGTTACTGGATCTTGTTCAGGGAGGTTGCTGTGTTTTGCTCTCAGGTCCATAAGCCAGTAGGTATTGTTGTTATGTGATGCCATCTTCTCCCGTATCCTTTTTTCAGTCTTGTCAAGTCTCACTGCGGCTAAGAGATTATCTTTAAATGGGAATTGACAGTGGGGAAAATCTAGTTTAGTCTCTTGGCTTCTGTGTTAGGGTTAGGCTTCTCTGGTGTACATCTACATGTGGGATGCCAAGGCCTGAGTCTTTGCTTGGCAGTGTCCAAGGCCTTAGCTATGAAAAATCGTGTTGTACTTCTTAAGTAACCCATTTTTTATCACACCTTTCTGCAATTCAATATCAGCCCCTGCATCCCAGCTTATGATATATTTTGAGACAGAGAGACATGCACATATGCAATGGTAAGGATTTCCATCTGCCTTATGCGTGCAGACAGCATGTGATCAAAGTTATACATTTAGAAGCATCTGGACAAAAGACACAAAAGGGCAGTCTGTGTTATATCCTAAAAATTAACTTCAAAGCTGTTTGCATATGTGTTTATGTATGTCTGTGTGAGAGACCTTAAAAGCAGACAGCGAATCAATCTTAGGGTCATTAAGCTGGATGGCCTGGAAGGTCCCGCTGTGACTGTACTGAACAACTCCCACCCTTGTGCCTGCAGACAGAAGTAACAATGTTTTAATGTGCCAAATTTTGCAGCCATTTTAAAACATTTAAAACATTTGCAGACTCGGATCAAACTAACTCTGACATTGTTTAACAAGAAAGAGAACAAGTATATGATCTTATTTGCACCCTCACCTGTCTCTGATTTGGGATCCTTAGCAATAGATCCCAGTCTGTTGATAGTGTTGATGACAAAGTTCTTCTCCAGGGTGAAGTTGGTAAGACCCACTGATTCTGAGCTGTCAATCACAAACACAATGTCCAGGGCTCCACAGCGTTTCTCACAGTCTGCAGACAAAAACACAGAATTTAATGATATGACAGCCTGTCACAGTGTGTTCAGATCATGAACACTATGTTAAACCCACCACAACAGCCACATGTCTCCCTGATGTAGTTCATCACATCACATTCCTGTATGAATAGACAAAATGCATGAATATATCCATCATATCCTCCATGTGTTTTTGTTAGTTTTCCAGAAATAAAACAGTAGGAGGTATTCTTACAGTGAGGCCAGGATTTCCCTCTGGACCTGGATCTCCCTGTCAAGGAATGGAAAAATATAAATTCACATTCTTGCTCTCAGCTTTTGTCTGGTTTGGTATTTACAGTGGATAATGCTAAACACCTTTCAAGTAAACAAATGAACACATCAGCCTACGTTGGATTTCCTAGCTGGCTACAACTAGGTTTTTGACAATTTCCTTAATCTACACTGTATCAATAAGTGGAAGAGTCAAGTCCTTAAACCCTTGCACCAGATAAGAAAAACTTATCTTATCTAAGGGGGAAAATGTGCATGGTTTAATTAATATTAATACTTACATCAGGTCCATCCTCTCCTCTTGGTCCTCTTCTGCCAGGTTCACCTGGAGGCCCTGGCTCACCCTGTCATAAGCAAAGAAATTATGAACAAGTAACAAAACACAACACTTCCACAAGCAAACATCCACCTACAGTGAGTTACTTACTGGTTCTCCTGGCTTTCCTTTGTTTCCAGGATCGCCCTTTTGACCACAGTCTCCTCTGCTGCCACGAGGTCCACGGTTACCCTTCTCTCCTCTGTCACCCTGCAGAACAGTGAAGGAAAGTTTTGTTGTTTTGTTTAATATGTCCTTGTAAGTGTGTGATTGCAACTAGCTAGACGCAGAGCATGGGTATCTTACCGATGATCCTCTTGATCCTGGATAACTAAAGCCAGGTCTTCCACGGTCTCCCTGTATAAAAATAAAACTGTCATGACCAATCTAAAGAATGGAAAAGGAAGATGCTATCACATGTATCCAAACACATATACTCACCTTAGGTCCAGCCGAGCCAGGCTCTCCTCTTGGTCCAGCTTCACCAGGGTCACCTCTGGTGCCCTACAATAAAACAAGTATTGAAACCACGTAGATAAGGCATGTTTGATATGATGCCCAAACTCTACCTGTAACCTACATTTCTTCCAGGCTCTCCTGATGCCCCTGCTGGTCCCCTTGGTCCTGGCAGGCCGTTATCTCCCTGTTAAGTGTAGATAAAGTTGAAAATGTGCAAAAGAAACTAATGAGTGGTGTTCATTTCATTAAGATATGTTTATTGTATTAAAACAGCACAGATTTTTAACCTTTGCTCCTTTGTTTCCTGATTCACCTGGGAGTCCTCTCTGGCCCTCTGGACCCATTTCACCCTGAAACATACAGTTAAATTAACACTGACTTGCCAAGAGGTGAAATAATGCAATAATGCAAAATGTTAATAATAGAGACATGTCACACTTGTGCAATTGAGTAAATAAACTCCTACCTTTTCTCCTTTGATTCCATCTGGCCCTTGAGCACCCTTCTGACCATAGTCTCCTCTTCTCCCCTACCACAGAAGAAGATTTAGATAATCATCAACCAGCACAAAGACAGAAAGAGAGAAGAAAATATTATGGGTAAATCAGTGATTTCTTACTGGCTCCCCTCGTTCTCCTGGTTTTCCAGGGATTCCCTAAAAAACACAATACACTGGTTAACAACTAAATGCATGTAAATGAGAATCTGTTTGCCTGTATTTCAATTTGGGATTGTGAACTGAGTCTTACTAGGTTTCCTTTCTGTCCAGGGAAGCCAGGTGATCCAGGACTTCCTCTCTCTCCCTATGAAGAAACAGAGTATATTAGCCTTTTATCTTCAACCGTTAGACAATTTAATGTGGCCTGTTGTCCTCTGCTCTGTTCAAACACTGTCCTGTGACCCAGTTTACCTTTGGTCCAGGCTCTCCAGGTGGGCCAATGGGTCCAGGTCTTCCAGGACGCCCTGGATCCCCCTGAGGAACAGGCACAACCAATCAAAGACAATTTAACCACAAGTCAGATGGATGTTTGTGCTTTAAGTATAGACAAGACCATTTACCTTTTCTCCATCAGCTCCACCAAGACCTACTTCACCGACATCTCCAGGGTATCCATCAGGGCCCTGCAAACCACCAAAAACATACACCATATGATATACAGGTCATAGCAAAACACAATATAAACATTCTAACAATAATTAATCGTGTTTAATGTCATACTCTGTCGCCTGGGTCTCCTTTGCAGCCAGGAGCGCCAATCCTTCCAATTTTACCCTAAAGAAATAAAGGAAAACAATTTACATTATAAAGCAATTATATTCAAAAATTAATGATTTGTTTCAAAACCAAACATCCACTATTTTCAATTTTCAGAACAGAGGGATATTTTGTTCCCTAAACTGGACAACAATAATTTCAAAATGTCTTCAAAATGAAATCTTCTACATTTCCTACCTTCTGTCCATCAGTCCCATTGCGTCCTGGGATCCCACTTACACCCTAAACAATGAAGAAAAGTGGCAGTTAGAGGAAAGAATATTAGGTTTAATAGTAAAATAAAAATTATAAACAAACGAAAAAAAAATCTACCTTCTTCCCTTGAGTTCCAATTTCTCCCTGTTGGCAGACAGAAGATCATTTCATATACATTAAAACACAAGATGCATGCATCATCAAAACTTTAACATTTTGTATTATCATTCATCTATAAAAATCAGAAATTTAAAAAAAGCCATGCATTAATGAACCAGATCCACACAAACAGAAACTTATATCCCACCTTTTCGCCTTTAAGACCTGGTTCTCCCTACAGATAGGAGAAAAAGAAAGAAATTTGCTTTATAACAATGTTGTCACAAATAAAATTAACACATTTCAAACTGCAGTGATGTAATAGACAAGTGGAAGTGCAGTATCTTACTTTGATACCAGGCTGACCAATAGGACCCTCAATACCAGGATCTCCTGGGCGACCTTTTTCTCCTTTCTGACCTGCTTCGCCATTGTCTCCTTTGGCTCCCTACAGACAAAGGGAGAAAATGTATGTGGGGATTAATGTAAGGTGCAAATTCTGAAAGGGTGTGCACGCGGGTGTGCACGTGTGTGTGTGTGTGTGTGTGTGTGGCTCACTTTTTGCCCTCTGTGACCTTTTGGACCATGGGGACCTGGTCTCTCCAGACAGGACTCTTTGTAGCACTGTGAATTACAAGAAATGGAGAGGAATAATCAGAAATAAACATTTGAAGCAACAATTTTAATGTGTTTGATCATCAGTTGTGTTTACTGTCTTACCTCCACGTATGACAGATGTTTCTGTGAAGATAACAGAAAAAAGGTGTTAACGAAATAGTCAAGTTCTATGTTTTATATGTGCATGTGTGTGGGCCTGTGCATTACCATTGTCTTGATTATGTGGTCGATGGTGTCATACTGTAAGAGGGCTTTGCCCGTGCTCAGATCTACAGCCATGTAGTTCCTCCTGTAGACTGTCGATGGAGAGTTGGCAATCTCCCTCAACCCTGTCTCGTCAACGTTCCTTGATGCCGCCACAACAAAAATATGGATTTTCTCATCACGAGCCCTCTCTGCGGCTACTTTTATGCCACCACATGGTTTTCCAGTAACATGGCCATCTGTGATAACCACGGCAAACCGGATGGCGTTGGCACTGGAGGGTGCAGCCAGCATCTGCTGGGTCATGTTGGTGAGAGCGCAGTCGATGTAGGTGCCCTTACCCAGGTACCGGATGCTTTTGACACCCTGTAAACAGTGATGAGGGTAACATGTTTTTCATGAAGTCTGGTTTGCCCAAAGCCAATAATAAATTAACTGATACACTGTCATGTGAATACAGGCAACAGCAGGTTAACTCAGCTTGGTATAAAGACCGGAAACAACATAATTCTGTCCAAACAAAACACACAAAAGCCCCAGGTGTAAAAACAATATTTTGCCTTTTTGTAGTGGTATGACCAGGTGAATGTATTGGTAGAGTGCAGTTGTAAGGTAAACAAAATGCTGCAAAGAAGTTGCTGCTCTCAGTCCAGACATGGAGCGCAGCAAAGACCACTGTAAACTGCAGTATTGCCTTTTGTTCACTGGAATTTCTATAGAATAAACTTTATCTAGACTCCCCGTTATTTTACTGTGTGTGAGCCCTGAACAGAATCCAATCAAGAACTGAATGTGTAATGCAATTGAATTAAACATGTTAATCTATGAGATACCATAAAACATTTCTGTGCAAAAAAGTCATTTTTTCACTTCAATTATTTCTGTACTAAAACCTTTTTTTTCACTTGTTTTGAATTTCTGCCCTCAAGCAGTTTTATCAAATCTTGGTTATTGTATCAAATTTTATTTGGTATGGTCACATAGGACCATGCCCATTGGAAAGAAGTACATACATTTAAGAGGATGCAACAATTCCCTCCATTTAGACCACAGTTTTTCATAACACGTTTCCTGTAAAAAAAAGTTACCAAACATGTCTAATTCAGCATTTAATGACTTGGTAATTACACAAAAAACACAAGTGTAACGTAAACAAGCTATGTCTTTCTGCTTAGATGGGATTTGCATCACAATGGCATCCTGCCACTTCACTAGTATTGATGCTGACTGCCTAACAGGAAACAGGCAAAACAACTTTATTTTCAACTAGTCTGATGATGAATCTTGCATTTAACTTCAACCCTTATAGTCCCTTATAGTATATGTGTGTTTGTGCATGTTGGTGCATCACTTACATTGATAAAATTGTTCTTGGATCCAATGTTGCTGAACACTTTCTGTGTCTGGGAAAAGTGCAGTCCACCGATGTTCCAGGTGATCTGCACAGCACCTTTAATCTCTTCATCAGCTAAACGGTTTGCAAACTCCTCAGTGAATTGCTACAACAAGACACAACATATTATACCACATCTCTAACACAGCCTCGTTGGTCATTTACAAATGTTGACATTATGAAACCAGACTATTTTTCATTCCAGTTCAAGTAAAAAAAACAACCTTGATGCTCTCCACAAGTGACCCAGGGGGTGGTTCCTGAAGGGCAATGGTCTCAGATGTGTCTATGGTGAAGTACACATTGATGGGACATTCATTCTTTCCTGTAAGGAACACAAAAAAAGAAAAAACATAAATAATCAATGGACCATTAGAATGCATTAAAATAAAAATAAAAAACAAATGTCTTAGCATGACATGTTACTATGGCTTTAAAGCAACAAGGATTCAATTTCATGGCACTCACTAATGCACTCTGGTGACTGGCTGTGAGTCAGGGCTCCAAAAAGAAGACAGAGAACGATGACTTCTAACCTCAGCATCTTCCTTTTCTCCTGTCTGACATATAAAAGAACAAGGCACACACCTGAGCCAGAAATCGTTTTTTATTCAAATTTATTAATGTAAAGTAAAATAGAACTCATGAGAAAAGGAAAGCTAAGACAATCAAAAATCAGGAAAATGGAAACGAGAATGTTTTTCAATTCGTTAGCATTTCGCTGCTGCAGTATATGGCAGGTAGCATTCAGCAATAGTTAATTACCAGTGTGATCAAACAGTTTCTTTCAGAAAAATGTCTTTATCTAGATTATTTGAACAAATGTCTACTGACACTGTCTTAACGACAATAAATGGTTACCCCAGAGTTATGTAATGGTCTTGAAATCATTTGGGTCACACAAGGCTCTTCCAATGGAAATGGAAACAACAGTGGCTAGAATAAGAGATTACGTGACTTATGACACAGAGTCATATTTGCCTCATGAAGAATTATTTATGTAATAAAGTGGACACACATTTGCTGCAAAACTCCAGCTGTAACCTAGAGATGTTCTACTAAAGCTATTCAGGCCATAATAATCAATAGTCTCAGAATATAAAATTTTCAAGACTAAAAACAAACCCAAAAAAAACAACAACAAGAAACTAAGTTTTCCAAACCACTTTAACCACCTTTTGAGCTATAAATATAAACACATACTGCTTTGGATTATAACAGAAAACGAACAGCGTATTGTACTGTACAGAGAGCAGGGTCCTGTTTGAATATACTAAGCCTCATATTTTGGTTTACCAAGTCTCAGTCCGCTGCTCTCCAGAGGATTTCCGGCTCTCACATTGAACCTGGGATTACTGGCTGTCGTCACTGCATTAACCCATTAGAGGGCGCACTGATCCAACTTGTGATTGGTTAACAATTTTATAAATATAAGAATATGCTTATATAGATTATTAACCTGACACATACTGCAATCATGTGTTTGCATATTATGAAATCAATTTGTAATTAAAGAAATAAGCACAAATCAACCAAGCGACTCACATTGAACATGAGACGTTGGTCCTATAAGGTATGGTGATAAGAATTGTCTATAGCAGCTGGCATCCTCATATCCAGATGACACTACAAGTTACATGTCTGAAAAAGCGTAGGGTTATTCTATTGTCTATTCCTCATCTTGTATCTATGTGCCCTCAACTGGGTCTTCTACAAATTGAGGCTCACTACAGCAAATTCTTAATCTTAGGAGGAAAAATAAAGCATACAATTGTGTACAATTGTCTTGTTCCACCACAACGCTCTTTGCTGTGGCTCCCTCTTTCGGACAGACAGAGTCGCTTATGCAGATGTTCCCACTCCTCTTCTTCAGCTCAGGACATAAGATTGAGTTGGAGCCCTTTTATCTCTCATCACTGCACTTGTATATATCGTGCAAAAGTCTGCGGAACCGACAATTCATTTTTGTTTCTTTTTTCCACGAGAAAAGCAAACAAGTTGCGTATCAAGAGTTTGTTCTCGAAGCAGTTTGGTTTGGCTCAGAAAATGCCGTTTCAGCTTATTGAAGTAAGGTTTTCGGACAAGAAAAACGAGTGAAAGACAGACAGAGACACACGGGGAAAATGAGGGGAGAAAACGAAGAGAGAAAACAGAAACAGGCACATAGTTGTGCGTAAAAAGTGCAGCTTACCCGAACTATCTCCCAACAACTTCAAAACTTCGTTATTAGTAGATCTTCTGTTGATTATCTCATCTCAACAAGAGGCGAGACCATGAATAAAATGGGGATACAGGAGGATATCGGAAATGAAGCCCTGGATGCGCGTTTACTTGCCGCAGAAGAGCTGTCCGTCCGCTCCCCTGCCCCTGTCCTGTTCTAGACACAGCCTAAGATCCCTCCTTCGGCGCACGGCGCACGGCGCACCCCCGATTCCCGCTGGTGTCCGCTTGGGGGCGCCGTGACTTCGCAGGAACTCGTGTGTGCACGCGCGTGTACAGGAGTCCTATTGTAGCACGAGAAGTTGCCAAAGCGCAGCCGGAGGTTGCAGTTTCTCAGAGACATTCGTAATGTTCTCCCAGCGTCCGGAGATGCAACAGCTTTATATTTATGTGGCCTTTACCTTAACACATGGTGCAAACCTGCGGACACACTGAGCTTTCCTGTCCCAGAGATAGAACATTTAGGTTTCCACAATTAAATCTCTTACATGTGGTTACAGTAAAACAGCACAGGATAAAGACCATACTTAATTCACATAGTCCTAAAGACACACACACAAACAAACAGCCCCCAAATGTTCTGGTTGCAATTAGTAGTCCCAGTGAGAGGAGTTTATACTTTGTGTAAACACTGACAGACTGTCGATGAGTCTGCTCAACATGTTTGTATGCATGTAGGCGCTTCAGCCACCAGTTTGCTTATTGTATGTGTTAAAATCTTTGTGGACATGGTGGGAGGTCCCCGCTTTAGACGACTGTACACATCTGCATCTTACATGCACTCTGAATGTAAAGCATTTTTTTTTTTGAATGTCATTGGAAATGCTTTGCTGGCGGCAGCTGTGGTTGAGCATCAGTGTAAAACTTGCTTGAAGTTTCTTTTGATGTGGCTATGCAGATCTGCCAGTGCATTAGCCAGCCACATTGCCACTAATGTGTTATCCAGTCAAGAACATGCAAGAAGAGGTTTTAACATCCAGATCTGTGAATTGGTAGGTTTTCAGGTTGGAGAGGGAGACTAAGAGGTTATGTAGGGTAAAGATGCTGATGTGAATGACTCAGTGATTTTTATGCACATTCCAAGAATATTACATCAAAGGTGCACTTACATGAAAGTTTCTCACTAGCCGAAAGATCAGAAGTTGATCAATGGACATAATGCATAAGCAAGTTTCAGAATCCTATTCCCCTGTTATTTTTCATTTAACTTTATTTGATAGTTTAGTAGGTTAAGCAAGAGTCAGCATTTTGCCAAGGCAACCAGTAGGAGAGGGGTTGCAATAGAAAAGAGGAGGATGAAGCCAGCTGCTGACCAGAGTTATTGCTCTAAAGCCCTTCTTCTGTCTTGGCCAGGGAAGGGTTTTTCCTTAAAAAGAGAAGAGAGCAGTGGAGCAATATGCATGTGTGTGTGTGTGTTTGGGTGTGTGCACATGACGTGTGTGTATGCGTGTGCATGTGATGGAGAGATGTGGAGGTGGGGGGACAGGCTTCTGGTCTCTCTTAAAACTCTGACTCATAGAATAGGAATGACCTCCCTCCCAAAAAAGAGTAAACTAGTCTCTGGCTCTCTGTCTTTGTCTCTTTCCCACACACATGGTCTCTTACTCTATAATTTTAAATTTTTTTTTTCCATTCACATGGACTTAAAGAGTGTTTCACTCTGGGGGTTTGTAGGGGGAAGGGGCTCTGTAAAATCAGTTCCAGAATTATAAACAGCTTAAATCTGCCAACATTGGTGCAACTTTTCTCTCACTGTTCCACAGAAGAAAATACAAAGAACAACTGGCTTTAGTTCATGTGAAAACACACACACAAACTCACACACAAACACACACATGCTGTTGCAGCATAGACAGATAAGCAAGGTGACAAGTTCAAATATCTATGCAAGTGATACATTTTTTAAAGATATTGTAAATTGCAGCTTCTGAAATGGATATAAATAGTATATTTAAGAACAAATAAACAGGATATTGCATTAAACTTATGATAAGCTAATATTTACTCCCCATTTCCTTATTTTCTTCTTTTTTGAAATTGTTTCCCCTGCTTCTCTCCAGATGTGCTCTCTGTCCAGACAAGGCAGCTGGGAGTCATTTTATCATCACACACTCACACACACAATACATGCACATGATTTATGTGCAAAACCTAGGTTGCTACCACTGAATTTCAGTGGAAATGTTGTGCTAAATTCTTTAAAATTTGGTATCAGTGAAATGTCCAAATGTTGAGGCTGCAAAAACAGGAGGAAATTGAGTCTCAGAAAAATACTACATAGACGCCAAGACAAATTTCTGAAGAACAGTCCCCCATACAGAGACACAAATGCACAACCACGCACTATACACACAAATTACACAGATGTACATGCTGTAAATTATGCACAGAAATCTGCATCTCTATGCAAGCAGACACACCCATGCACAATCTCAAACAAACAAACACACACATGCAGCAGATCTGTGGAATGCTCTGATAAGTGCAATTTTTTCTCCAGGACCCGGGAGGAAGGATTGTGACACAGGAAGAGATGTATACACACACACACACACACACACACACACACACACACACACTCAAATGTACAGAGCCAAGATTTGTTTGCTGATAGAGGTTCAGTGCATTGCTCAGGGACACTTCAACAGGCAGAAACTCACACACTTGGTTTGACTTAGGTATAATGTTCAAGTCACTGTGCTGCACAGATTTAAAGGAAATGCTTGCATTTATTTACAACATGGGCCTTATGTTCTTAAACAAAAAGCAGCTGTAGCCCAGTTGGTAAGGCAGTCGTCCATGGACCACAGCGTCAGTGGTTCGATCCCTGCTACCGGCTACATGTCAAAGTGTCCTTGGGCAAGACACTTAACCCCAAGTTGCTCCTGGTGGGTCAGGTGAGCACCTTGCATGGTGGACACTGCCATCAGTGTGTGAATGGGTGAATGGGAATCAACATTGTGTAGTGTAAGCAACCACTTACTTTACTAATAATTGTGTACAAGGTCTAAGTTTTTACTCACTGCTGAAATGAGAGGACTATGACATCTCTAAATGTCGACAGGACAGAAAATTAGCTGTCAGATGGTCAACAGTATCCGACAGGTTGTAAGCAAACTCTGTGTTAGCCATGTTTTGTAAAACACTGTTTGAATGTCAGTCACAGTGATTAGAAAAAGTATTCACCCCCTTGGAGGTTTTTACCTTTTATTGGAGGTTTTTACCTTTTATTGGTTTAGAACATTGAATCTAGGTTTATTTATTTATTTACAAAAACTCACAAAAATGACTCATGTCAAAGTGAAAATAAAACTAATCCAAATGATTACCAAATGGAAAATAAGTGATTGCTTTAGTACTAACCCCCTTTGTAACAACTTACTTTAAATCATCACTGGTGCAGTCAGTTTGGTTTCCAAAGTCACACAGCTGGTTAAAGGTAGATCACCTGATTGCAGTAAATGTATTTATTGCATTGTTGTACAATAATAGAGGCCAGTCTTACACCTGAAGGTTTCCTACATGCATGCCTTCTGGCAAACTCTAGCTGAAGTAGGAGTTCACCTTTTTCCAGTTCGCCACTCTCCCATAAAACCTTGTAGAATATGTCTCTACCGTTGTCTGTACAGTTTCTTCCACCTCAGCCCCAGTAATGTCCTTTAGAGGAGTTATCTGTGTGTTGGTGTCCTCCTCATTCTCTTTCTTGCACATTCGCTTGGTTTTTGACAATGTCCTGCTCTACGCAGATCAACATAGGCTGCATTCCTTTACCTATTATTTCTTATTGATAGAATTAAATGTACTTCAAGAGATATTCTGTCAACTTGGAAATGCTCCTGAATAAATTATTCAAAAGCAGAAGTCAGGGGATTCATCCCAGACTTCTGCTTTTTTATAACTTTTTCACAGAGTTTTTGTCTTCATGATGTACATTTTTGCCAGGATTCTAATTCACAGGGGTATTGATCTCTTGGGACTGTGAATTAACGCACTGTACAATATCAGAACTTGCCATTCATTGGTTGTTGAGATGTTTCAGGCTGGAGAAAAGTTTGTGGACAAACCAACATTGTTATCAAATAGTAGTGCAGGGGTTGATGACTTGTGCTCACGTTGCACTGGAGTCTTGGCAACCTGTTTATAATTGGTTTCAGTATGGGAGAAATCTAGGTCACTACCAGCAAATTTCACTAGAATTGTGCTGAATTATAAACAGAGAAAAAGCATCAAACACTTCTGTAGAAGCAAAGTTTTGTTTTTTACAACCTTCACATAACTGCATAAATCTGCCAACTAAAGGCATGTGTCATCCAAAGATCCAAAGAACACACATCAACAAATGTTGATATTTAAACTGTCTGACGATAGAAAATTTCTTTTAAAAAATGAAATGAAAAATGAGATTTCAAATTGGATTCTGTATATATTAAGAGGTGGTTCTAATGTTTCCCCCCCCCATTAATTTAAATTAGACAGGCCAACAAGTGGACTTTCATCTTGGTTTGTAACATTTCACTACTCATCGAAGCAGCTTCTTTAGGCTGTATGCCTTGTTAGTCACCTGGCCTGAATAGGCTGGTGGATAACAGGGGAGGTTTAGAACAGGTTGAAGTCACTGGGATGTAATGATCATGACCCCTAATATAATGGAGCTTAGAACGACTCCACTACGTACTATGACCTGAATGATAAACAATAAAGCAGAATTATCACCTTTCTGACAGTTTCAAGTGGAAACTGGAAGTGGCCACTATGTACGTGTCAGGATGAGTTTGCATTATCATCTCTTAACTTTTCCCCTATCTGAGCATTTTAATATCTCTGTAACAAAAAGAAAACACATAATGAAGTGGTCATTAATTGGAGGTCTGTTGTAGAGAGCCTATAAGTTGCCCTTGAGTTAGCATTATGTTGTTGATATGTCAGGTGTACTGGCTAGTGTTAGGCTCATTATCTTTTAAATGTATCGTAGATGTTCAGTATATAACTTAAGGTACTTTTGAAATAAACATCCCCCTCCCATATTTCTTTTATCATCATGTGTTATCTATTTTTTACTAGTTTGTTTTACATATTGTAAATATGTATTTTATATGTATTGTAAATATATATGAATCCTGATATGTATCAAATTTTGTATGCATTAGTTTTATATTCTTGTAAACTGTCTTTGTGTTTTTTTCTCTCGTATTGAAATTAATCTGTAAAACACTTTGAATAAGATGAACCTGTATAAAGGTGCGATACAAATAAAGATCTGATTGATTTTACTGAGCCTTGATTTTAGACTCTAATCTAAATACTTGAAACTTGAGCCATACTTGTGCTTTGATCTTTTCTTTCTCTTTTCTTTCTTTCATACTCCATCTGTTACTAATTGGATAAGAGATGGCACAGTGTTTTATTGAAATATAGGTTAACTTTTTAATGATGTAAACAGTTTACTGATGATGCAACATGCAGTGGGCATTTACAACAGAAAAGCAAAATGGTTTTAAGGTTTGCATCTCTTTTTGACCCAACACTAGCAATCTCACTACAGGGTAACATACTCATAACAATAACGCCAAAAATACACTGTAGATGTGCAAAATGTACAATGATTTTGTTTACCATATTAAAATAGTCAAAGATTTGCTATTTAGCACTAAACACAATGATCTACCATATCAAAGGACGGTATTTTGAAACCTGCACTACTAAAATTGCATGCCTGTTTCTCTCTTTAAGTGTGTGCATTAATATGTGTCTGAGAGTAGACAACAGTGAGCTGAGAAGCTTTGGTGTAGCAACCTTTATTGAAGGAGCTGTTATAACAGTACTGAGGTTATGTTTCCTCAGGTAAAAATATCTTCTTTAACAACATGGGTAGAGTCTGGTACACTGAGATCAATAGCACCACAGATAGTAACAACAGTACAGACTCTTGGCCACAGATGACAACGAAACCCAAAGTGTGGAATTTACATTTGAGGGGTATCAAAATTTGTGTCTGTTGACGTATGTATGTGTGTATGCGTGTGTGTGTGCGTGTGTGTGAGGGACTCACAGCTTGAGTCCTATTTCTTTTTCACCCTTAAACCATAACAGATGTTTTCACACTATAGTAATAAAATATAAAGGTGTGTATGTGCATATGTGTGTGTTTGCATGTGTGTGTTTGACCAGGCGTCTGCTGTACAGGCAATAAAGGATGAATTCTGCCATTAACACCAGAGACCCCAGCACAAATGATTATGGAACAGTCACCCAAGGCTACACATGAAAATTCCCCTCCCCACCCTACATATCTATATCTCTCTCTCTCTCTCTCTCTCTCTCTATATATATATATATATATATATATATATATATATATATATATATATATATATATGTAAAATATGTAGGCTACACACACATGCTGAGTCCAGCTGTTGAGACCTAATTAGAACGAGGTGATATGCAGATGGGTTTTGTTTGAGAGTCTGCCTGATGTCACATCCTGTTTCTTCCATCGGGCTGCTGATCAAACAGAGCTTTCAAGTGATGTCGAGTGTGAGGAATATGTTTTGACTTTCCCAGCTGATTTTTCAAAAATGCTTTATTGGGACTAAACTTAAAATAAATTTACTGAGTATGTGAGAGCCAGGCTTCCAGCTCAACAGTCATTTAGTTACAGAATTCAAAGAATTTGTATATTTTCAATGTTGGTTTGGTTGGTTATTTGGTGAAATTGGGACACTGCACAATCAACATCACTTGAAAGAACAGTAAGAGCTACAGAAAGTCCACATTAGACCATAAACACAAGCATTGTAGAATATCCGGTCCTGATGAGACGAGAGTGTAGCCTTGATGAGTCATTTCAAACTCACACTGGTTAGCTGAAGTAGGTCAAAGCTAATAGTAATACAGGGATGCAGAACACCTGAGTAGAAATCAGCCTATTGAAACTACAATATTTTAAACTTTAGTAGTTTCTAAGTTTAGATGTGGCCATTGTGATGGCATTCCAGGAGTGACCTCTTCTGAAATGAATCTTCACCCCGAATTATGCCTCCCAGGCAGCAATTCCTTCCAATTGAATCCTGTTACACTTCACCCAAAATCTCTCTATATAGTTCAGCACCATGACTTGGTTTATGGGTTAATGCAGGGATTCCCAACCCTAGTCCATAGGGACCCCTGCCCTGCTTGTTTTCCAATTATCCTTGCACTATCCACTGCCTGAATTTGATGTGTTCAGTCAAGCTAAATTTGGAAGTTACCATCTTGGACTAGGGTGGGGTGTGGGAAGACAAGGCACTATACTACTTGGATTTGACAGATGAAAAACAAGCAGGGCAAGGGGTCCCTGAGAACCAGTGTTAGGCACCACTGAGTTAATGCACCATACCTATGAGATGGAATTTGTAAACAGCCTAAGATGGTCAACTTTAGAAGCTCAATTCAGGGTAAAAAGTCATGAAGACATTTTCATGTTTGCCACACAATCATTTGTCGTATTGTGACATTTCTTTATAAAAGTATTCAAACAGTGTATGGTAAATGAGTGAGACTGAATATTCATAATGGGACTAAAAATCTAAAGTGTGTTGTTCCTGTTGTTCTGGAGCCTGCATTTAGCCCATGGCCACCCTGCGGGAGACGGTCTGGTAGAAGACCCCTCGAAGCAGAGAAGGGTAGTCTGGGACGCGTAACAGGTGGCGCTGGATGTAGATGTTGTCTTCCGGTCGGCCCCTGCTCACCAGTGTGCGCAGGTTGACCTCACTGACTTGGCTGCCAACAGCGATGACAAAAAGCTCAATGTTAGCACTTGACACATCACGAACACTATTCTCCAGCTCGGACTCAGTCACAGACTGAGATCTGCCATCAGAGAACAACACCAGCTTTTTCTTGCCTCCTGATGCATCCCCACGGCTGGGAAAAGTGCGGATGGCAAACTGCATGGCCTCTATCAAATTGGTACCATCGTTTTGGAAGGTAGCTTCTTCAATGCGTTGAGACAGCAGGGTCAAATTGGTAGTCAGGGCCTGTTCCAAGCGGGCTTCTCGGCTGTACTGTCCCACTCCAACTCTGACAGGTGTGTTCATGTTTCTCTTTGCAGTCAGGAAACGACTGGCCAATTGACGAACGAAGGTCTTGCTTGTTTCAAAGTTCTTCTGACCTACGCTGGCTGAACTATCCATCATAATCAAAATATTGGCACTTTCGCTGAAAGAGACTGCAACACAAGACACAATACATCTAATCAGGAATTATTTTCAGTGGCCCTGTAAATGACAGGCTAGATGTTTGGCAAAGGGCAAAACAACCAAAATAGCATCTATGCACATTTTATTCACTTCTACATTTTATGGTTTTACTTTTGTTGTTTTATGTTTTACCTTTAGTCCAATTTGTGTGTGAGAAATGTGAGGGGGTAATGTTGTAGTAAATGAGAAACTAGATCAACCGAGTTGAGAGCAAACTACAGTCTAATCAAATGAGAAACTAAAAGCATATACTGTAAAAAAGAAAAACTTACTGGGACATTTGTAGTCTGGACATTTCTTAGCTGAAAAACAAAACAAAACAGTGTTTCAGTCAGTTTATTTAGAGATGGCTCAAAATCTTTAACTGATGATAATGACCAACAGTATGTTTTTGTGTGCCAGTTATGCATGTTTACCCTGACAAATATTAGCAGTGAGGTTCTGCAGGAAGGTGTCATCCAGCAGTTCTGCAAAGTTATCCAGGATAAAGGAAAAGCCTGGTTTTTGGGGGTCATCTTTGCACACCACATTTTCGATCTGCTCTGGGTTTGGCTCACGGCCCGAGTAGTCCTTCACACCTAAACCCCCCACCTGGAGATGAGGAATGGAGGTGTTTAGGTCATGCAGAGACAGTTATCAGGATGTGACAAGACTATGCAGGCACATTTTACTTACCCGGATGTCTTTACCACAGAGGACGTTGAGGGGAACATTGTCTCTGGAAATATCTGACCGTCCGTCAGTGAGAACAAGAACGACTCGGTTTTCTTGTCTCATCAGATTGATTGTGTTGCTCAGAGCGAATTCAAGGGCTTCGCCTGTGTATGTGGCCTCAGCCAGCCAGTGCAAGTCTCTCACTGCCCTGTACATACACAAACACAAATTTCATTATACAATAAAATCTGAGGCTTATTAAAGTAATATAAGACATTTATAAATACACTGGAAGATTTGCAAACAGCCTTGAATCCTTCCTTGTCAAGAGGGAACCAATATCTTTTTCATCATCCATTACTTAACATACTTTCGGTTTGCATTATGTTTGCAGACAAACTTTAAAATGATGATAAAAGGATGCTTACAGTACATATAACGTGTTGTTAGTATTGTGAAACATATTTTAGTGTGAAAGAAATTCTAAATGATACAATGGATACAGACACAGATCTTTAATCTATTAATTTTGGAAATATGCATTTTACCATTTTATTCATTATTCTTTTAAACCATAATTTGTAAAATTGTTTTAAAATTAGTAAGATGAAACGTGTATCAAAAAAGCCTCCGTAGACTGTAAAGAATGTAGGAAAGCAATTTGGTAGGATTATGATCCATAGTACTGCAATACTAAAACACAGTGGACTTCCGTTCAAAATACTTGGATCCATTTTTATACATGAATATGTGCAGTTTAGAGAGGATGAAACCTGCTTCACAATGTGCATCACTGAAATCCAGCCTCAGCAGCAATGGTAATGCTGAATCATTATGAATCATCATTACACTTCACATTCAAAGAGCAAGCCACTGGAAAAGGCAGAGGGATGACAGATGCATGTAAACTCACTGTTTAAATTCCGTGAGGCTTTTAATGTTGTTGATGCCCAGTTGGACAACTTCTTGGGCTTGCGAGCCACTGTACTGGACTACACTCACCCTGGACTCATTAGCGGCAAACTGGAAAGACAAACATTGAAAGTGTGTTTTGGTCTGTGTGTGCTATGTCTATGTTGTTTTTTTTCCTGCGTCCCACCCATCCTGACTAATTATATCCAAACTGGAAGAGGAGAGTCATTGGAGAGACATAAAAGCAAGTTCCAAAACCATAGTCCATATCTTTCATTCACACTTTCTATTTTGAGGTTTGGTCTCATGCATTTCCTAACAATCCCCAAAAAAAACACTTTTAACAACATTGTTGTTCTGAACAAACAACACAGTCAACAAATGTCAAATATCAGTAATTCTGCAGAGGTTAGACAAAGACTGATAAATATGAAATACAGTGCTATTAAATGCAAAACCCAGGATTAATTCAGAGAATGAGAGTACCTTAACATGTTGGTCTTTAATCAGTCTGTCTATGAGAGTGATGATGAAGTCTTTGGCGAGAGCAAAGTTTGTGGCCCCAATACTCTCTGAGCTGTCCACAATGAACGCCAGATCCAGAGATGCACATTTACACTCTGAAGACACGTAAACACAAACACACACATACAGAAACACATTTACAAAGTACCACGCTGGCACTGGAGGATAAGAAACAGTTACAAGGATGACTTTCTTTTAAATTGTGTACAAACTTACCACAACAAGCTGCCAAGTGGTTAGAAGAGGATGAAAAACAAAACAAAGTTAATTGGCAGCTCAGGAAAAAAAACACAACACAACGTGTGTAACGTTCACATTCCTCAGGTTTCTATTGCATGCTTGACTAATCAGGCCCAGAGCCGAAAAGGACAAGGTGTTTAATGTAGACTACGTGTGGCTTCACTTCTCTGTTTAAGTGTGAGCGAGTAACTTACAACAAAGCTTCATGATGATGTCCAGAATTTCACATTCCTGAAGAATAAGGTAGAGTACATATAACAGCATCAACATCATTACATTAAATAACATTTAAACACAACACATGACCAGGTGCTCGACTGTGTCCAAGCAAAAAAAATAAAACATTAGCAATATTTTACTGAGAAGATTGGTCAGCTATAGGTTTTTGTGTTCAGGAAATTAGACATGTGAATTGGACTAAACCCTGAGTATCAGTTTCAGGTCCAAAACCCGCTCAGAATTAAGGAGGAATTAGGTCTAGTATTCAGATAGAATGAGGGCTGAGAAAGGGGAATGAGGGTTCACATTAAATGGTCTGATTTTATACTCACATCAGTTCCTGGTGGACCAGGAGGCCCAGGGGGTCCCTGATGAAAGACAGAGAATGAATGTGAGAAAAGAAGATATGCAGACTGAGTGATTCATCCCCCTGATAGATGTGTGTGTTTATCTGTTCCAAAGAACTGCCCAGGCAACAGCTTATCTGGTCTGACTTCAAGATGACAAAGACTCCTCGAAGCATCTATTTTTTTAAACTGGAATTGACTCTTTGGAAAACCATTACTACTTTGACCGCAAACATGAATCCCACAGTCACGGAACCCACATCCACACCCACACATGTTATGTGAACTGCTATCTTTCTGCAACAACTTCCACATCCTCCACAAATATATTGCCACAGTATTTTGCATTTTATTTCTTTCAGCAGCAGGAAAACTATGTGTTCTGTTTTAACAGACATTAACCTCAGTTTAAGAGCATTCTTTTCTTTCACAAAGACGCCAGCGTAGCTTGCACACAGACACTAAAGAAAAACAGAGAGATAGGGTGAGAGACAGCTGTTAATTGTAGACAAGAGCAACTGTCCAGAGAAAACATGACGTGAAATACTCATACAGAAATATGCAGAAAAGACACAAGCCAGAGGAGAAGCAGCAAGAAGACAGTAGGGAGGAGAGGAGGAAGATTAATGTTACTGAAAGCAGGGAAAGGGTAAAGTCTGAGGAATAGTCATGCCTTCAAACACACTCTTTGCTCAAGTTTTCACACAATCCAATACCACATGCATTACTTGCCAGTTGGTAAAAAGGATAAGGGGTTATGCAATTTTTTCCTTCTATCCCAGTGAGCCAGTATAAGTGATGCCATTTTTATGTCCTGGTACTTTAAATACTCAATAGAGCACCAAATGTGAACTAATATACAACTGAAAAAAGATTTTAACAAATACACAATTTATACGTTTGATATGTTTCAGCAAAATACTGACCCTTTAAAAATTATACATTCGTGAGCATTTTCTTAAGATCGACAGAAGTAATGAATAGTCTGCAAAAACATTGCTGGTTTTGGTGTTTCCAGAGGATTTGTTGTCAATAACAAAACTGTGCAACACCACAATTCTTTTAAATGAAAGAAAAGTCTAAACAATCATGTGATTTTTAGGAACTTACTGCAGCTGTAACAATGACTACAATCAAATTTGATGTTATGCCACTGATTTAAACATTAAACATAAATGTAATTTCAATTATGCAGTGTCTAGGCTACTCTAATATTACACTTGCAATGTTTAGTTTAAACCCAGGCTGTTAGATATTTATAAAAATAGTAAATTAACTTGAAATGTATGAACTTGCGTAATGTATGAATGTGAGAGTCCGTTAGGAAGGAGGGATTACTTTGCATTTGTGGACATCAATCCCTCCAGTGTCTCAAAACTGCATACACTAGCAGACAATGTGCACATACAATGTGCACATGCTGTTTTCTAATGCGCCAGCTCCATGGAACTCTTACCGGCTTGCCCTCACGTCCTCTGTGCCCTTTGGGTCCGTCAGGTCCTGGCGGTCCTGGTACATTGTTCTGTAAAAAGAAAAAAATAACATAAAAATTAGGAGACCCACACCTGTAAAAATTTTATCTATGTTATAGTGTTAGATGTGGATATGTCACATCCAAGGACTAACTAAAGTTTTGTCACTGGATCTAACTTGTATTAAAAAATTAATTAGGTAGGTAAATAATAAAAAACACGAAAGAGTCACATAGATCCAGGTTTTAATATAGTAACCATACATTAAAATAAATCAATAGTGTGTTTACCCAGGTTTCTTTGCAGTTAGAAAGAAATTAAATGTGAAAAGACCAACGGCTTTCCGCTTTGACACAACGGAACATGTTCCGCAAGTTGATATGGTATGAGTTTACGCCAGATGCCCTTCCTGCCACACCCTCCCAACCCAACCCATCCTTTTTTTTTTTGTCTGGGCTCGGGACCAACACCAAGGTGGCCCACTTTGGTGGCTGGGTGGGGCCACACCTAGTGGGGTGGCGATTCGAGCCTTCTGCATCCCAACCCAATGCTCTACCACTAAGCCACCAGGACATCTATGTCGATAGGGCAAAGGGTTACATTTGAAAAATTTAGTGAATAAATAAAGACTTATTTTCATCTGTGTGGATGGAGAACACTCCACACAACAATCTGGGCCTCCTAAATGAAATAGCAATGTAAAATAGAAATCATCAGCATAAAAATTTAACTTTCCATGGATTTTACTGAATTTACTTTACTAAACAGGGCAATTTACAACATTTACCTTGATATTACCCCAACTGAAAAGAAAATGTTTATGAGTGTGTTTGTGTGCATGTGTGTGTTAAATGATGGTGCATCTCAACAGAATCAAAACCACTACACAAACAGAAGTATAAGGAGTAAAAGAGTTCAATTTAGCTTAATGGTGGCGAGACTACTGTTGTTTTTTTCAACTGATCCAATGGCCAAGAAATCTCCAATATGTAATGTAAAGTACTGCCTGTTAAACACACAACCACATTTTTAGTCAGTATTTTACTATATTTCATCATATTCCACAAAGTTATACAGTATATCCTTTTTCTTATAAAAGTACTTCCAACATTGAGTAAAGCCTGTAAATCCATGTCAAATCTTAAACCCACCCCTTCTCTGGTTGCACTGGTGTCCCAGTGCAGCTGCAGGTTGAGAGAGCAACTAAAGCTCCAACAGCTGCTGCATTCTGACCCAAAGCTTAACACTATAAATCAGTTTAGAAAAAAATATCCTGGAAAATTATCATATCCTATCCTTTGTGTAACAACATCTATTTCTGAGGAAGATTGCTGGGCAGCTGCACAGAATTTCAGTTTATGTTCAAAGTGTGGCCATCTAAACATGTTGCAAACACATGCAGATTTTAGGAAAGGGACTTTTTAATGGACTTTTAAATTGGATTAGTTTTGGAAAGAGCTGCATTTTCTCTTTATCAAAAAACCAAATGTATAAAAGAAGGATTTCTCCCTGTACTTAAATCCTAATGGACCAAGTTAACTCTGGTCCAAAAACACTGATTGGTAGTCACATAAGTACTTATTTGCAAGTCAACCCGCCAGGCAGAAGAAAGATGAAGGGACGGCAAAAGAGCAAAGGGTCACTGTGAACTCACAAATCATTACAATACATCTTTGCTGCTCTTTGATCTGAGGTGACACACACCAGCAGATCTGCACTTCTGTCCAACAACAGTGGACAGATTTGAAGTAGAGGCAAAGAGAGAGGGTAATGCCAACCACCTGGCTTTGAACATACACACAAGCATAGCTGCTGTAAGCTTTCCAAAAGAACACACACACACACACAGACACAGGCATTTCCAATTACTCCAATTACTCAAATTCAAACACTCTGATGTAAAGAACATGGACCATACCATCCACAGATACACACACAAATTACCTTAATTTGATGGCATCATACTTGATAGCCAGATGTGAGTGTTTGTTGTTGAATACATTTATTATCAATCCAAAGCATGTTAGTGACATAGTCTAAAGGTCCGTCTCCACCTTTCTAGTCTTGTATACCCCCAGTCTATCCCCTCTTTTTCCCTCTGGCATGAGAAAGTACATGCAACTAAGAACATGTCTGCACAGTGTTTAAGTATGTAAAGAATTTATGAACAGTTGTTCAGACATAAAGGTCAGTGGCATTAAAATCCCATTACAAATATTTTAAACCTTGTCAACCAGTTTCATTTCAAGTCAAAGTCAAATCTGACATTTTTGAGGAAAACTTCCTAAGAGAAACAAGTGGCTGTTCAGAGACAAAAATATAACCACAAAGTTAAGAGACAGATGTGTGTTTCTGGGTAGAAATGTAATGTAAAAGTGGAATGTCATGGATTCTTTTCCACTGAGATACACAAAATATGGCATCTTATTATGTAGTTTACAAAGGACTTGTTCATGAACTGACCAATGGAACAGCAGCACAGTGAAGCTTAGCAATTTAATTTAGGAAAATATGCTAATTCGCATACTTGCCTTGAATGAAATGAGAAGACTTAATCCATTGTCATACCTGTCAAAAAAATCTTAAGATAAATACATGTAACTAGCTTAGTACAAAATCCACTAGCACTCTGACTTTTTAGCATAAAACTAATAATTAAAAAATAAAAATAGTTAAAAAACTATAAACATAACCCACATAATGCAACTTATTATCTGTAAATGTTTTCTATGAAATAAATTAGATTAAACGGGTTAATTAGTGAGCTTTAAAGGTGTTAGTAGGCAGATTTTGAACAAAGTCAGACTGGCTGTTTTCCAGTAATCTTTGTACTCAATTAAGATGACCAGCTGCAGATGGTAGCCATTTACCAGACCAACAAGAGAGTGGGAATAATCTGAGGTGAACACTAACTCAGCATTTTACAAGCATTTTACCCAAGTGCAATGTTGAGGTAATTGTACTGGAGTATGTTGCTTTGATTTCAATTGTACTTTTACTCCAATTTTATTTTACAGTTTTAGTTGCTAGTTACATTTTGCAGATGTAAAATCTCATTATAACATAATCACCTAATACATTACTGTGTGCTATTCTGAATTAATCAGCTCTCAGTACACAAGTTGTTAAAATCCGCTCCACCTTTTACCAACTGCCCTTCTTTTATTCCCCACCAAGTCTCTAATGGAACATAGATATTTGACTTTTTTTAAATTATTATATAATAAATAAATACAAATAATTGTACTGAACTTGCACATCTACGTTATCAACAGCAAGTACTTGTGTAGTTGAAGTACATATCAGAGTATGTACTTAGTGCTTCAATTAAAAAGGTTTACAGTAAATAAACCTTTAAAAAAAGATAAAAAGATAAAAATAAAAAAAAAATTGTGAAGATTCCAAAACAGCCTCTTCTAAACTCACTTGACATGTTTGCGTTGCTGACTGACACTTTATGACCAAGCAATTTATGAACACAGCTGCAGAATCGATTACAGGGGTTACGAAATGATTCCAGTATGGTTCTCTCACTACTCGAGAACAAGCAATTTAAAAGTGATTCTGTGAATTATAACGTATATCTAATCCTGCCCTGACCTACAGCTTGACAACATATTGATAAGTGGTAAACTGATCTGACAAGTCCAAAGCCTACAGGATGCAATTCTTCTTGAATAAAAGAGCTCAGAGTGCACAAGTGCTTAGATGAGAGAAACGTGCAAATCTTTAGAAATGTTTATGTGATGAAAAACTGACATTGGAAATGCAACAATTTCTATGTAAACATGACCAAGATGAAGTGAGAGTTCATCTTGGACTCAATACTGGCTCACGTAATGCACACTAAGAATCACACACATAAAGTTGTTGCAAACACACACACACACACACACACACACACTCTCACACACTCATGCACACAGCAAAGTAACGCAGTCCCTTCGTCGTCTCTCATTTCCTGGTAACCTTGACAACAACATATACACAGCTGCATCAGCTCAAAGCCCTCTTCCCCAATGACAGACACATAGAATGTGTTCAGATCTACTTAAGAATTCCAGCTGGAGAACAGAAGGAGAGTGTATGAGGGAGATGGATGAACAGAGACAAATACGGCCAATAATGTGATTCAGGTGCTAATGAAGAAAAACTAAATATAAAAAAATAAATGTACTAATAAACATTGTCAAAGGTTTTGAAAGACAAGAATAAATATATTTTTTTATATGTAAATAAGCCAATAAATGGTGACATTTGACTCACATCCTGTAAGTGCTTCCCACCAAGAACGGATTGAATGACAAAACTAGATCAAGAGTGAGAAGAACTCCAAAATGGAGACAAGTCAGAGGCAGACTTACGTCAGGGCCTGGATCTCCAGGATCTCCATCATCTCCTTTAGGTCCAGGGGTTCCCTTGCCACCCTGAAAGTCATACACCACACGTTAGGGGTTAGGGGAACACTAATGTTGGTGAACATCAAACCGATTTCCTAACATTGATATTACGTAAAATTTTTTGATAAAAGTTCAGCAATGGCCTGATAAAAAGGAAATTTCACACATAACCTACCGGCTCACCAGGATCTCCACGGGGCCCAGGATAGCCCTGAAAATGGGTAGAATGTACAAATTTAAATGCAGCAAAGTGTGTCATACATGACATATATCAA
Source organism: Channa argus (assembly GCF_033026475.1). NCBI lineage: Eukaryota > Metazoa > Chordata > Actinopteri > Anabantiformes > Channidae > Channa > Channa argus. Next base: position 10,976,331 of record NC_090210.1, read on the forward strand.
CTACTACAAGTAGATACCTGGAAGCCATTACAACCTTCAGTGCCATTTCCTGGCATACCATCTTCTCCCTGAAATTAAGACAGAGATATATTTACAATCCCATACACACAAGTCCTTATGGCAGGACTTATGATGGATGGCACACATCTGTCCCTGCCCCCTCTATATCTCCCACACTTACTCTCTCCCCAATAGGGCCTCTGTCTCCTGGAGCTCCTTTGATTCCTCTCTGTCCTTTGGGTCCCTGTGAGATGAACGGAATTATAAGATTAGAAACATATGAAATGTTGCTTGTGTTTGCTGTGAAAGTAATGTGTGTGTGTGTGTGTGTATGTGTGTGTGTGTGTGTGTGTGTGTGTGTGTGTGTGTGTGTGTGTGTGTGTGAGTGTGTGTGAGAACAAGCTATTATTATGGGGACTTTAATCAGGTTACACATGACTTGTGGGGACAACATGCTGGTCCCTGTGAGGAAATAATTCAATTTTATTGTGACTCGCTTTAATAGTATGGGGTTAGGTTAGGGTTAAAATGGACACAATGGTTTTGGGTAGGGTAAGTCTCCAGGAAATAAATGTAATTTGGTTGAACAGCCGTGTTCTCAAGCCACAGACTGAGGCTCTGATTTGGCAACTCCAGAATATTAACATTTCTGTGGAGCTTTGGCTGTATGTTTGTTTGCAGTTCTCTTACAGACCCTATCCACGATTTTTATTTATTTTGGTATAATAATTTTATCCTCTCCCATCACAAGCCTTGCAGGGCCTGCTGCAATGCACAGTAGCCCCACAGCAGGATGCCTCCCCCACCATGCTTCACAGGGGTGATGGTGTGTTTGTGATAATGTGCACTTTTTCGTTCCTGCTGCAACCTAATAGCAGAAAACTCAATCTTTGCCTCATGACACCAAAGAATCTTTTTCCAGGCAAACCTTAGCTGGAATTTCATTGGATGTTTCATTACCAGTGGCCTTTTCTCTGCCACTCTCCCATAAAACTTTGACTGCTGAAGAACCTGGGAGACATTTTTCATCTGTCCTGTCTCTCCCATCTCAGCTGCTGAAGCTTGTAGCTCCTTCTGAGGTGTCATAAGTGTCTTGGTGGCCTCTTCCAATAGTCTGTTTCTTGGACAGTCATTCAGTATTTGAGGATGGCCTGCTCTAGGCAAATATACACCATGGCTACAGACCTTGAATTGATTAAAGTCAGATTTAACTGTACTCCAAATGATATTCAGTGAGTTGGAAATATTCATGTATCAACTGACTTTTACTTTTCAAACTGGATTATTATTTACCAGTAACTGGACCTTCCATATACAGGTGTCTTTATACTACATCCCTCTACACTCAGGTGATCTTAATTTAACAAACTGTGTGACTTCTAAAATAATGTAGGTTAGTTACTTAGATTATAGATTCAGTCACGTTCAGTCACTTAGCAACCATCAGACAAAAGTTCAAATACATCAGTTTCAAAATGTTTTTTCTTCAAATATTCTAAACTAAAACAGAAGAAACATTTAAAATATATTTGTATTTAAGAATTTATAACTCAAATATCTGCTTTATCAGTTTATATGGGTGTAGTTGATCAGATTTGATTTATAGTGACAGACAAGCCACATCGGATTCTGATTGAAACAATATTAAACCCTGGCTGGTGTGTCGAAGTATATGAAAATTTTTCAGTTTCAGGCTCACTAATTTGAAATGAGAAAATGTTGGACAAAAACACAAATATGTCTAAGTGTTGTAAGCATACCTGCATACCCGTGCTTATAATAATTAGTGCATGTGTTTGGCTGAACTCACCTCTGGTCCAGCTGGTCCTTCGTCTCCTCTGTAGCCAGGAGGCCCACTTCTGCCAGGCTCGCCCTGGAAAACAATGACACTGTTAATGAAACACTGTTGGGTATCCACTACCGCACTTGTAAGTCAAACATGAATACATTTATTTTTACAACAAAGATGTGACTTTGTTTATTGAGCTTATTGTCTACTGCTATTTTAACATTTTTGCCTTAATTATTATATGTTGGAATGGCATTGTACTAAAATAACTATAACTCTAATCTGCCTTAATGTAATTATTTCTGTGTGTAATAATCTTTAAGCATGAGTGTCACATGCTGAGTGGGTTAAAAATAGCCACCACCATAGCACTATACTACATCAAAATATAGTTGTTAATTAACTTAAAAAACAAAGCACTTTAATTAGCAAATAGATTCCCATTACTAACGTTTAAAAACTCACTCAGTTTTTCCTATATAAATTCAACACCCCTAACAATAGAAGAGTAATTTATTTGTAGTCTTAGCTTAAGCCAGGTAAAAAGACCCAATTTATGTCATCGGGGTCTGTTTATGGTAGTTATGTAGCATACTTTGGCACAAGGACATAGGAGGCGGGAATAAATAGCTGAATGATGAAGTTTGATAAAACTGAGAAAAAACATCTAAACCGTAAAAGCATTCTGATTGTATATGTATAAAAAAACAAAAACTGTGGATTTTTGTGGAAGGCATTTTTGTTTTGCTGAGCTTTTGGAGTGTTTTCAGTCTCTGCTACACTAAGGTAAATCAGTGCTGTATTTATCTATGTACTGGACACATAGAGCTCTTCTCTCCTCTCATTGCTCACCTTATCCAACTGCTCAGTTATTCCATGTTTTCTGTTCAAAACTGTCCCTCACTTTTGACTTTTTTCTGCTCTGATGAGGAAAAGAGGGAACGGCCAAAAGCACAAAAGAGCCATTGAATGTTCTGACATCACGGAGGTTACCACAACTAACGCTCGTAATGTATTATTATTATACTGCCTAGTTCCTTATTAAGAAAACCATACTGAGGCTTTGGCTTGAGCAAATGGAGAGAATAACTGAGTCAGAGGGGAAAGAGTGAGTGTTAATGTTCCCAGGAGGAGTAAAAACTGAAAATGAGCGAGGGGACATGGGGCATGCAAGAGTGGGCAGTACTCTGGGGCAGCGGCCAAGTTCACCTCTGATTAAGCTTACTGTACACTCCCTTAACAAGAAAAATCTATGGGCACATGTGCACGAGTGCTAGGAAACATGCGCACTCTAAGGCACAAGTTCCTACTCAACTGGAAAAATAGATTCTGCCAAACACAGAAAGTGGGTGTTTCATTTTTGGAGGCTACTCCAGAAAAGCGACACTACCTGCTACTGAGCAGTGCATGTAGCTTCTGTTTGTGCCGATTTGAATCTGTGTGTGTGCTTTTGTTTGATTGTGTCTGTCTTACAGGGGCTCCGTTGGCACCAGCTGAGCCCTCCCTCCCTTGCTCGCCACGGGGTCCTGGCTCCCCCTGGTAAGGAAAAGAACAACTTGATGAAGCAACAAAAAAGCAAAAAACAAACAAAAACAAGAAACTAAAATACAATAGAAAAGAAATGCACATGGAGGCATTTTATCTGAAATAAAGTTAAAGTCAGTAGGAGCACATAGGCAATAACATTAGTCTGCTTCCCATGATTTTCTAAAGAAAAGGAGGAGGTCTTCACCATTACCCTTTTCATCACTTACTGGTTCTCCCCTTGGACCTCTGTTTCCACGGGCACCTTGCTCCCCCTTCTCTCCAACTTGTCCCTAAAAAGGGTTTAAGAGCTATTAACACATGTTTTGGCATCTCACAAACACACATTGTTAAAGTCAATATTAATCCTACTTACTCCCTCGCCGGGATCTCCATCCTGTCCAGGAGGGCCCTGAAACATAGAAGTATATTATGTTGGGCTGCTAAACTTTCCAAAGATAACATTTTTGGTGTTGTCCAGTAGCTTTATCACTTACATCATCACCACGTTCTCCTTTGTCCCCATCAGGTCCACGAGGGCCAGGAGCACCCTGTCAAGAGCCAGATATCAGTGCATGTATCTGAATTCATGCTCAGAACACTGTTCTGTGTTTTGCGCTGTATAGAATTACCTGAGGTCCCAGTCGGCCGTAGTTTCCAGGCCTGCCAGGTTCACCATTTCTTCCACCATCTCCCTAAAAAAAGCCCAAAATATCTCATGACAGATCACCAAAAGGATTTCTAAACTTCCTGCAATCTAAGAGTATTGTCCAAATCTTAACTTTTGCTCCTTTCTGTCCATAAGGACCAGGGTCTCCTTTTGGTCCAGGCTCTCCCTGCTCGCCCTGGAAACAGAAGACACAGAAACAATTTCACTACTCGATACGAAACAATTAAAGCCATGACACAAAATTTTGGAGGCTGCTCTGCATACATGCTCATGTGTTTTTGTTTGCACAGGGACTCTGGAGCTTCATTTAAACAATCTGACAGGAGAGAATGTAAACGAGGCAGTGATTAAGAAGCTGAGGGTCTCAGTCTTTCTGCCCTGGGGACTCTAGGTGCAGGGTGTGACAAGGGCTGCACATTCCTAAACATGCTAAACAAGGCTAATGGCTAAACTGTAAACAATCTGGCTAAGCCTTAGGGCTTATCCAAGAGTGATAAGATTTTCAAGAGGGAAATGAAGATATAAACACACAGTCTGTGTTTGTCCAGCCACCCATATCTCTGAAAGACAGTGTATTTGCTCGCTTTAATGCAGATGTCAGTGTGTTAACATCTAAGGTTTGGTTTCCATCTGGTCATGATTCAACCTGTGTGCAATGTGTGACATTAGTGTGGGTGTTGCTCCAGTCAAGATCTTAAAAGTAGGATTATTCTGAGACAGAGATATACAACTCACGTCTGGTCCAGGGGATCCTTTACAGCCGGGAAGACCAGGGAAACCAGGTTCCCCCTAATGAAGAAAACAGACATAAAATAATCGTTTCAATGACGTTATCTCTTAAAAAAGTAAACAAATCAAACAGCCATAGCTGCTATACGGATTGGATGTTGGCTTTGTAACTCACCTTACGTCCATCAATCCCATCATTACCACCTTGTCCTTTGTCTCCCTAAGACATAAAATCAAATACAGTAGATAGAAAGATGAATAAAAGAGAATAAAAGCAGACATTAACCATCGTTTTTCATTTGACAGCTAAAAAAAAACCCTGATGATGGCACAGATGAGACCAGCTCACCTTGTAGCCTTTGTGTCCTCTTTCACCCTGCAGAAAACAGATAACATTGGTCAGCCATGGATTATACCCCACAGAAACTACAGTATTTTGAATCTTGTTAAAAGCAAATGTTATACTTGTGCAGTCTGATATTACCTTTTCTCCTCTATCACCACGGTCTCCCTGGAAACAGAAGTACAAATATCATTATTACTTGCACAATATGCAGCAATGATAAGTATAGTGATAGTACAAATGTTGTGTTGCCCCGGTCAACCCATTAATTTAGCTTACAAACATCAATGAAAAAGAAAAAAGTTGTTGAAAGAAAAACTAGGTTAGGTATCAGTCATTATTCACAGCTATTGTGTGCGTCACTGATGCTACTGTTAAAATTCTTAAAGCATCGAATGATTCATAACCAGCAAGTCTCCAATGTAAAAAACACGTCTTGTGTTTGGTTGGTCGTGCACTCTACCTTCATTCCACTGTAACCAACAGGACCAGGATCTCCAACATTACCCTTTAAAACAGTTAAAGGAAATCATTTTTATTATCAGTGTGCTCAGTGATACATTCAAGGGGATGTGGTAACTTTTCTATCCATGTTTTGATGATGACAATGGTGGAGTTCACCTACAATGGCTCCAATATCTCCTTTCTCTCCTGGCATTCCTGGTCGTCCTATTTCTCCCTGTAGAGAGGCAAAAGAACAACAACAACAAAAAAAAAAACCACAAGCTTGATTAGTTTAAATGTTTGAATCCAAATTTTCCTAGTGCAACTGATTACACTTGGTGACAAGTTTTCTAGAATCAAACACATATAAAATAATCACACCTTAGAGCCACCTTCTCCGTCTTCTCCTTTGGGCCCCACAGGAGCCTAAAGATTAAAAAGAAAACACAACCAGTGAATAATTTGCTAAAAAAAAGTTAATTCCAAAACATTTCAAATATCAGTAATACTGTAATAAAAGCCATACTTACGCTGCAATCATAAGAGCAACACTGAAAAAGATAAAAAAGAATATTAACACTTTAAAGAAGGTTTCTCTGTATGTTTGATTTCAAAGACTACAGTAGATATTGTGACTCTGTGTTTTCTAGTCTGATCTCAAGTAAAATCAGCTAAATTTAACCTCAGAATGTTCCAGAAAACTGCCAGATAACAGATTGGACAAATTGTCAAATGTTTAATGGTTGCAATGGCTTTGTTGTGGATGCAAAGTCAGCTATAATCAGGACTCTCCCAGCAATCTTAATTTCCGTTATATGTGCCCATTTTATCTTCCTGTGCCTGTCCTGACTGACCCCTACTTATTTTGTGTGCAGAGGCTGGTCCTAAGACTGAACCAATAACTCAGGAACAAAAGAGTAGGAAGGAACAATCTAAGACACACACACACACACACACACACACACACACACACACACACACACACACGCACACACACAGAATAAACATTTTAACCCAATTTCACTTTAAAATTTAACTGCATGATACAAGCAGCTCTAGTAGCCACAAAGTAACAAACTTTGCAAAGTACATAAATCTGATTTGTTAACAATTTTAAGCCATTGAACCAATATACAGGACAACAATTTGTCTCAACTCAAGTTGCATAAGCAAAAAAAGCATAAACAAGTCTGCTGCAGTAATGTTTGATTAAAATACAAACTGTAAAAAGCCCTAATATTTATGGTGTTTATTAAACATGTTAAAGAGTCCAAAATATGAGCAAAACAAACTGTTTCCTGTAATATAGTACTATAGACAATACTATGCAACATACTATGCAAATATACAATTACTATGTGCTATCTGTAAATTTAACTGTAGTAAGCAAACCTTAAAACAATATATTTAAAAAACATACCATATCCTTTGTCTCGTTTGTCTGAAAATATGGAAAGAAAAAGTATTAGTTTTAAATCCAAAAGTTTTATTCTGTTTATAGAGAAGAGAAGAGAAAAGAAGAGAATACATACAATCATGTCAATGATTGTTCGAATAGTTTTAATCTTGGTGGATCTGGAATCGTCTGCAGCGGTGAAGTTCTGTCTATAGGTGTGGTCTGTGGCAATAATTGACAGCCTGGTGTCCTGGTAAGACAAAAACACAAACAACATCAACTACAGGCCTAAAAAATAGCAGTTTTGTTTGGAGGGTTCCAGCCAATGCTGTTGCTGGTCCTCCTGGTATTAGACATAAAAGATATTATCCATGGTTAGATTTCCATGTAGAACATCGAGAACACAGTAATTTCCCACATAGGACTTGTTTAATCAGTTATGCACTGATGTGATTTCTGTTCATTGTTTAGCATCACACTGACATTTCGGTCGCGTTTCTTTCTTGTCTGACTTCAGGCTTCAGCCCACAGAGGTTATCGAGTGCGAAAAATTGATTCTTACATTTTGGCAGCAACACACATAAATGAATGAATATCTTAAACTACTGGATGGTTGCTGTCCCTTAACCATGTGTGTTCCTTCAATATAAAACACAGAATTGTGTAATCAGATTAAGAATAAATATGGTGCTGTATATGGGCTGTGCATCTGTGTCTGTACATGTCTTGTACATTGTCTTTTTGAGGACTGTGTGACAGTTTTAAAAAGTAAAGACATGTCAGTTATTTTAACTGGGCATCAGTTCAATTCCTTTAGTGTTATCGTTGTACTTCAATAAACTTTCACTTCATTTCTTTTTATTTAATCTAAATCCATTTATTCAATTTCTCTTCATTTTATTTTACTTGGAGGCATTTTTATTTTATTTATTTCACTGTGCTGCACTTCATCTCATTTGTCTTTACTGTAGTTTACTTTCCTGCAATTTAATATAGTAATTTATTTCAGTTTAATTTGCATTACCTTATTCTATTTGCTTAACTTTACATGACCTTCCTTTTCATTCTTTACATCTTTGTTACTTCTATTTACCACTATACAGGTGCTGGTCAAATAATTAGAATATCTTCACAAAGTTGATTTATTTCACTAATTTCATTCAATATTACTTAAGACCAATACAAAGAAAGGATTTTTAGAAATCTTGGCCAACTGAAAAGTATGAACGTGAAAAGTATGAGCATGTACAGCACTCAATACTTAGTTGGGGCTCCTTTTGCCTGAATTACTGCAGCAATGTGGCATGGCATGGTCGATCATTCTGTGGCACTGCTCAAGTGTTATGAAAGCCCAGGTTGCTCTGATAGTGGCCTTCAGCTCTTCTGCATTGTTGGGTCTGGCATATTGCATCTTCCTCTTCACAATTTTCTATGGGCTAAGGTCAGCGAGTTGGCTGGCCGATCAAGAACAGGGATACCATGGTCCTTAAACCAGGTACTGGTAGATTTGGCACTGTGTGCAGGTGCCCAGTTCTGTTGGAAAATGAAATCTGCATCTCCATAAAGTTGGTCAGCAGCAGGAAGTATGAACTACTCTGAAACATCCTGGTATACAGCTGCGTTGACCGTGGACCTCAGAAAACACAGTGGAGCAACACCAGCAGATGACATGGCACCAAACCATCACTGACTGTGGAAACTTTACACTGGACCCCAAGCAACGTTGATTCTGTAGCAGTCCAGTCCTTTTTGTCTTTAGCCCAGGCGAGATGCTTCTGACGCTGTCTGTTGTTCAAGAGTGGCTTAACACAAGGAATGCGACAGCTGAAACCCATGTCTTGCATACGTCTGTGCGTAGTGGTTCTTGAAACACTGACTCCAGCTGCAGCCCACTGTTTGTGAATCTCCCCCACATTTTTGAATGGGTTTCATTTCACAATTCTCTCCAGGGTGGGGTTAAACCTATTGCTTGTACACTTTTTTCTACCACATATTTTCCTTCCCTTTGCCTCTCTATTAATGTGCTTGGACACAGAGCTCTGTGAACAGCCAGCCTCTTTTGCAATGACCTTTTGTGTCTTGCCTTCCTTGTGCAAGGTGTCAATGGTCATCTTTTGGACAACTGTCAAATCAGCAGTCTTCACCATGATTGTGTAGCCTACAGAACTAGACTGAGAGACCATTTAAAGGCCTTTGCAGGTGTTTTGAGTTAAATAGCTGATTAGAGTGTGGAAAAATCCTTTCTTTGTACTGGTCTTAAGTAATATTCAAATTTTCTGAGATACTGAATTTGGGGTTTTCAATAGTTTTCAGTTATAATAATCAAAATTAAAAGAAATAAACACTTGAAATATATCAGTCTGTGCGGAATGAATGTATACAGTTTCACTTCTTGAATGGAATTAGTGAAATACATCAACTTTGTGAAGATATTCTAATTATTTGACCAGCACCTGTGTAGTATGTATGTATGTATGTACGGAAGATGCATGTACAGAAAACAAAGTCCAGGTGATTAACACCTACTCCCTCATGGTCATGGTACCCCGCTGACATTATAAGATTGCCAAAAGAGGAGATAGAGGCCACTGACATCAATGACACCAAATGACATCATCCTTACAATGCATGAAGGGTTTCACCCCAAATCCAGCATCCTGAGAATGTACATTAAGCGGAAGGAAGGAGGCTAAGGATTAGTGAGCATCAGAGCCACTATCCAGGTGGGAAACAACCAAGATCCATGATTACATCAGGAAGATGGCCCCATGTGATGATGTGCTTAGTAAATACCTCGGGGAGCAGTAACCAAAGAAGCAAGCGAAAGAAGAACAGGAATACTCATGGAAGGACAGGTCCCTGCATCGTATGTACCACCATCAGATAGAAGAAGTGGCTGATATAAAAAAATCCTACCAGTGGCTGGACAAAGCTGGATGAAAAGACAGCACAGAGGCACTAATTCTAGCAGCACAAGTACAAGATCAATAGATGGCGGGGTCTACCATACAAGGCAGAGTTCAAGGTGCAGGTTATGCATAGATGCCCCTGAGACAATCCAGCACATATAAGATGTTAGCAGCGAGGGCCTACTTGAAATGCCATAACCAAGCGGCTGGCAGTACGGGCTGAAAGTTCCAAAATCAAAATGGGACACACCTCCAAAGGTGGTGGAGAATGACAGAGATAAGATCCTATGGGATTTCCAGATACAGACTGAAAAAACTGGTAATGGCCAACCAAGCCGTCATAGTAGTTGAGGACAAACAGAAGAACAAGGCTGTAGTGGTAGATGTAGCAATTCCAAGCAATAGCAACATCAGGAAGAAGGAACATGAGAAGCTCGAGAAATACCAAGGGATGAAAGAGGAGTCAGAAAAAATGAGTGAAGTGAAGGCAAAAGTGGTACCCGTGGTAATAGGAACACTGGGGGCTGTGACCCTGTTAGCAAACTGGGAGAGTGGCTCCAAGAAATTTCAGGAACGACTGCTGAGATCTCTGTCCAGAAGTGTGCAGTCCTAGGAACAGCTAAGATGCTGCGCAGGACCCTCAAGATCCCAGGTCCCAGCTTGAAGGAAGGAATAAGACCACCCCAAATGAAGCGGCGAGTGGGGAATTTTTTTATATAATGTATATAGATTTAGAGATAGATAGATAATTTATATCACTGTGTATGACTTTTTACTTTTGTTTTTCCTCATATTAATTTGCTTTACTTTGCTTTATCACTTCACTGTACTGTGCTTTACTTTACATTATCTTTGTTTAAATTCACATTAACTAGAGTCAGTGGTAACAATGCTTTTGGCACAGTGAAACCAGCATCGCACAGAGAAAATGTGTTTTAAAGTTCAGGTGAAGTTAATGTGGAATATAAGCAGTATTGTCAGTATGAGGTTTCTATTTGTGAGTGAGAAACTTTATTTTCAATGCATTTCATTTACCCTTAAAAACTTACAGAGTAGGCGTTGGAGGTTAAGGTTTTTGGGGTTTGGGTTAGGAGCTAATTTGGAATCAATTATGCCAAAGCTGGTTCTCACCAATATATAGGTTTGAATCTGTGTGTGTGTACGCGTGCCTGAGTGTGTTTGGTACCTCCTGGTCAGGTAAGATGGCAACAGCAAACACTTTGACTCCATGTTGCCTGGCTTCATTAGCAGCTTCCTGAATGCCTCCACAAGGCTCTTTGTAACCAGTGACAGGATGGCCATCAGTCACTACCACAATGTATTTGTTCTCATGGTAGCGGGAACCCCTGTACACAACCAACCACTTAGGAATAACATCACAGCTTGCAAGTATTAATCTGTAAAGTGTTTATTTGTGACATATTATTACCCAGAAAGCAGTTCACCAATACCCTCCCTGATGGCACAGTCTGTGTATGTGCCTTTGCCGATGTATGAGATTCGATCAATGTCGTCCTTCAGGGCCTGGCGATCAGTCCTCAAGTCACTCAAGTGTCGTACAATTTTGATTTCATCACTGTAGTGCAGCGCTCCAGAGTTCCACGTCAGAATGCGGTCACATCGATGTCGCCTGGTTACACAGAGGTGTTTAGTGGAGTCATTGTCATCTAATAGTACACCATTAAAATCAAATATTACATTATTATAGATTAAACTGCCAAAGCATAAACAACAGAACCTGTAACTACACTGTACAGTGATGTCACATGTGATCTTATTGTGCATCACATGATAAGATGGTAAACAGCAGGACATTTACTAATAGCGGATGTTTCTACCCTACTTTCATAACTCAAGAAACTCTTGCGTTTCTGGGTATCTTACATGTCCTTAAGTTCATCTATGAAGCGCTTGGTGAATTGTTTGATCTGGTCGATGTAAAAGTTAGGAGGGCTCCTTCTGAGGGCAACACTCTCAGATGTATCCAGTACGAAGTAAAGGTCAACAGGACACTCTAAGAATTAAACAAACAAAGATGGCTGTTAGCAAATATAATGCATTGGAAACACGCACACACAGACACACAGACACACACACACACACACAATCACAATGACATACCGCCAAAAAGTCTAGGAACCCATCCATCCATCTTTAAAACTGGAAGTCTGATCCATATTTATACAGGTAGATTTATGAGGTGCAGGCCTCTGTCTGCTCATACAGCGGCTGTCTGCCAACATCTCTACATTTAACCTGCTCTGAAAGTTGCAGGGAAGCAGGAAACAAGTTTCATTACCTTGTCCATATTTATCACTTTGACATCCACGGCAATAGTGGATCTCAGTCTGCATTATACCCAAAGCCTGTTCGTGCCCAGTAAAACAGTCAAAGTGGGGTAACACAAAGAACTGTTGAGGTTAGTCCGTAATCCTCTGATCTTATCCGCAGTTGTCATTGCGTCTCTGATGCTGATTTGCAGGCTATACTTCGGGTGGAACAGCTAAAAACTGAACTAGCTCCAAACGTCACCTCAGTGCATTCAGCCACAGAAAGAACACTTTACATGAAACATAGGGCAAAAAAAGTCACATACTAAAACATTTTCTTGTAAATTTATTCGTCAAACTTACCCCCAAACTTGTTTTGTCCAGGCGTTTGGGCTCCAGCCAGGAAAACGCACAGCAGTGCAAGGAGAGCTCTGAGAGTCTCCATGATCAAACTGCAAGCAAATGAAAAACTAGAAAATAAAACACCCCACTCCCCAAAAAACTAACAACGAACCTCTTCGACCCCCAATCCTTTAAACCGATTCAGCGAACTTTACGTGATCCAGCGCTGTCCGAGGCAAGATCCGGAGCGCGCAGAGGAGGACCAGAGCGCAGGATGAGGGAGGAGATGGAGGGGTGGAGGAAGGGGAGGAAGAAGTTCACGCGCTTTTCTAGGGATGGTGCGTTGGGCCAGAAAAGACATACACGAACCAAACGCTTACACAAAAGATATGCTTCCATAAATGGGGCCCGCAAGGATACGAATGCCCTGAAATAAACAACAAAGCTGATGACTTGTTAAGGAGGATCCCCTGGGCACTGATTTCTTACTTTCTTTACAGGATAGTGCATGTAGCAATTCCATATTTAAATTATTCCCACATAATAAAATCAGAGTATAGTATAATCAGAAATCTCAGAAAGCTTTTTTATATTTTAGTTCTAGAACCTATCCCCATAAATGCCATATAGAAAACCAAGACGTTAAACCATGAGAAGATAGTGGTGTATTTCTTTCAAGCTTAATTAAAAGCAGCTGAGGAGAATCTTGGAAGCATTTTTTATTTGCTTTCCACAAAAGTTCTTTGGAAGATGGGGGTAGGGGAGTTTCAATACATCTGGTTCACTTCAGCATCCAGACCAGACTCGAACATAAAAGAGATTAGAGGAAGGGGGGATGGAGGAGCAGTTCTTTACTCCTTCTGCCTTGGAGACGGGAAGAGACACAGTGCCATCTAGTGCTTCTCAGGGGCTGACTTTTGAGGGGACTTAGGAAAGAGTTGGGGGGGTTCAGCGAGGTACTTTCATGGAAGGTTGGGAGGGTGTGGCATGGAGTGTTCATTTGGCAAGGTGTTGATGGGGGTGGCTGTTTGGAGGTTTGCTGTGGATATGAGTGTGTGTGTGGGCGATTGCAGGGGAAGTTCTGGCCTGGACTCAGAATTTCCACTGAGATCACTGTTTCAAGAAGAAGCCGGAAGGGAGGGAAGGAAAGGAAATAAGGGACAGAGGAAGGGATGAGGAGAGAAGGGGGGACATCTGGTAATGATCTGTATTGGTAATGATCTATTTGCAAGCTCTCATACCAAATCTGTTGGATTTCTGGCAGCTGTTCAGATGTGTATAAATTGTGATGCATGCATTTTGAGATGTCTCTATACCCAACTTGTATTACTCTGTAAGATTCTTGAGGAATCCATTATAAAAACACTTTTGTGTTTTGATTTTCACAGTTACTTGGACAATTTTGTTCTAAAGAAGGAATGTGTTCTTTAATTTGCCTTTTTACAGTTGTGAAGCTGGGAAGTACGATTACAGACAAATCATGGTATGTCCTCAACATGTTAAGATAAAACCACACTGGAAGTTGAGAACTGCAGAAACACACATACTTTCTAAAGCAGTGAGGTTCTGCATAATGTCTTGGGCAAAGCCTGTTGGCAGACAGGATGGAGCACAAGTTTCCAGGGGATCCAGATGTTCAGTGAAGATTGGTAGCATTTCTGAGTCAGAGACAAATAAAAAATATTACTGAGAATAGGCAGTGTCTCCAGTTTGAAGATTATTACATCTTGGTTTCCAAGTTCTTGCAACATTTAACAAGTATCTTTGGAAATTATAAATTTAAGATTGATTTCGAAATCAGCTACTATGCATAAGTGACCACAGATGAGATGAAACACAAGCATGGAACAAGGGAATAACTGGGGCTCTCTTTTCCAGCTAAAATATTAATGTCAGCACAGCACAGATGGAAGAGATTAATCACTATGTGTATGTTGCAAGGAGACCCAAGAAGTCATTTGCCCAAGTTCCAAGGTAGCATAACAATTACTGGGAAAAGTGTGGGACCAAATCAAACTTAAATGCAAAAATGAAACTCTGCTAAAGTGGCAGTGTTCAAACAGAATGAACTGGGAAATCATCTTTGTAAGGGTATAAATATTTTAAGGCACTATTAAATCCCAGTCAAACATGGAGATATTGCCACCTAATCATTAACCACAACTAATAGATATTGAAGGGAAATGTCCAATATTAACTTTTGTTGTATTATTCATTTATCTATTACTTCTACAGTAAGTTATCACAAATGGCCATGTTTGAAAATGTATGATTAAGTGCTTAAGGGGTTACCTACTGCCATCTAGTGAAACCCTTTATTCCAATATAGGATTGACTTGGCTTTGCAGATTTCCCCAGAAGGGTAAACAATTGCTGTTTTATGAAATAATATAAACTCAATCAACAAGCACAATTTGTAACCAAAGTAATTTAATTTGCAACTCACCGACTTTGCAAACCAAATAAAAAAGGGCTTGAAGAACAAAGTTATGTAATGTTGAAATAAATGGTGTCAGCTTTTTAATTCTCACTCTCAAGCATATTTACAGGGAGCAAAAATGTTACCTACAGATACATTTGAGACCGTTTACAGGTTCTGTTCTGAGCTTTCAGCTCCTCAAATACCCAATTTAAAATCCAAATATATTCATGCCTATGAACTTTACAATGAAGAAGAAACTAAACTTAATTTCAACAGTAACCATACAGCATGATTTCATATCCCTTCATGTATTGCTTAGATTACTTGGTTAATAGCCGCTCCTTGTCCAATGCAGTGTTTCAGTGTTTCCTCCGCTTCACTTCAGTTTGCCAGCATGTCTGACTCAGTTCATGTTGGAGTGGCTTTTCAGATGCCTCCTTAGGTGGTTGAGACAGGTATAGGTCTTGGGACAGATCTGGCAGTGATACGGTCTCACTCCTGAGTGGTTCAACATGTGCTGCTTCAGCACACTTCCATCTGAGAAGGCTTTTCCACACTGAGAACAAACGTATGGTCGCTCTCCAGTATGCACGCGCATGTGAACTGTTACCTTGTGTGCCATTGTAAAACCTTTGCCACACACGGTGCACTTGAATGGCCTCTCTCCTGTGTGGGTGAGCCTGTGGGTGCGCATTGCACCCATCTGGGAGAAAGCCTTCCCACAATCTGGACAAACGTGTGGCTTCTCACCAGTGTGAACCCGGGTGTGACTCCTCAGTCCTCCTGCGGTGGAGAAACACTGTGAACAGTGGATGCACTGGTAAGGTCGCTCTCCTGTGTGAGTGCGCATGTGTTGCTTCAAATCGTAGCGGTTTCTGAAGCCACGGCCACACACAAGACAGCTTTCTGGTCTGTCATCATTGTGGCGGAGCTCGTGATTGGCCAGGCATTTTTCAGAAAGGAAACACTTGCCACATTCCTGACACTGGTAGGGTTTCTCATGGTCAACTCTCTGATGGTACTTTAGCTCGCTGATCCCGGGGAAGGTCTCATCACAGTATCTGCACCTGAAGCGATGATTGGGGCTGTATGGAAGCTGATGTTCACTCATCTGATGGTTCCTCAGCAGATGGGCCATCTTAAATGTCTTTCCACAATGAGAACACTCATACTTTGTCAGCAGCTGCACACATTGATGCCTGACTCGCTCATGTAAAGACCTGAACTGACACCCACACTTTGTGCAGATGTGGGCAGCATTTTTACACTTTCTCTTCCTGTGCCCGGACAGGTGAGCCTCTGTACGGAAGGCTTTGCCACACTGGGAGCATTTGTATGGCTTCACAGCAGTGTGGAACCTCTGGTGTTCGAGAAACTCAAAACGATACTTAAAGCTCCTTCCACAAAGTGGACAATTATGGGTGACCCGCCCTCTTGGGTAGACTGCTTTGACAGATGTCTTCCTGGAGGACAGCGCTGTTGAGGAAGTCCGATGAGAACCACTTTTCCTGTGTTTACCTCCAATCATTAATTTGGAAGCTTCAATTTCACCAACCTCTTCATGTCGTTGTTGATGTTTGGACAGACACTTGGAGGAGATAAAGCTCTTTCCACATTTCTTACACTGATAAGGCTTATCATGGTCCATCTGCTGATGATACTTCAGGTCACCAATGCCTGAAAAACCAGCCCCACAGTGACTGCACTTGAAAAGTCGGCTTTGAACATGAGTAAGCAGGTGTTCTTTTAAACTGCTAGACTTTTGAAAACTTTTCCCACAGTTTGGACAGTCATAGTTCCGGCCACGTTTAGGGCAGTGGTGCCTGAATTTGTCCAGTGAGGTTGGAAAACTGTTTCCACATTTAATACATAGATATGCTGCATTTTTGCATTTCCGCAGCCTGTGACCAGCCAGCAGCGTAGCTGTTCTGAAAGCCCGTCCACACTCAGAGCAGTTGTAAGGCTGCAACCCGCTGTGCACTCTCTGGTGTTCAATGAGGACTGAGTAATGCTTAAAGCATTTGTCACACTCGGGGCACTTATGACTTCCTGGCTGCTGCCTCCGGCGAGGAGACAAGGGGATATCACTCCTTTTTGGGGATTCTGGAAAATCAGTTGATGTGGAGGGGTTTGTGGAAAGTTCTTCATCAAACATGACTATCTGGGGAACCTCATTATTATCATCATCACAAGCACTTGGGTGGGAGGCAATGGCTACTTCCACCGATGGCGGGAGAGACAGAGAAGGAATGAGAAGATCATCTGAGTGGAAGGGAGCTGCAAAAAAAAAAGAAAAGTTTCCTACGTCTTAAAATAGTTGTTCAGTTGAATAAATAGTTGTTATGGATTTATAAATGCAATTTGTACACATACCAATGGTATTCTTTGCCAGTTTTCCATGACACTGTTTGCTTTGGAGAAGAAATTTAAGGTCATCTCCATTTGAGACACACTGCATGTACTCTTCCAGCACAGATGGGGCAGCACTGATCCAGGAAGCAGTCTATGCAAGAGCACCACAAAATAAAAGATTTTTTAATTTTCATGTTGAAAGTGCTCCTATTCATTTACTTTATTACCTTTTGTCAGGGCTTACTGTACCTGTTTGAAATCTGGTATTGGCAGCAGCTCTTCTAGTCTTGTAAAGAATTCACAAACTAAAGTCTCCAGTGCTGTGTCAAAGTCAGGGCCGTACTCGACAGGAAAAACGTTCTGTTAAATCAAAGAAAAGACAGCTTTACATTCTCAGAACAAGATAGAGAGACAATCTACAGAACGATACAATTTAATACCGAATTATATATTGTTGTTACTGCAACAAAATATGGTTAATGTTATTATCACCTTAAGAAAATGTTCTCTGCCATCAGTGTCCTCAATAAGGCCTTGCACCAGTTTCATGAAATTTGCCTCTGGTGCTTCAATTACAGGATCATTTGTCTGAAAAAGAACATGTCAGATAACTTTAGTGAAAAAAAATTAAAACGCCAAATTGTTGCTGCATCATTACTTTCACTATTGATAAATCTGCTGATTACTTAATGCAGGGTTTTGTCTGCACAATGTCAAAAAGAGTGCAGTGTCAAAAATACCCATCACAACTTCACTAGGAGCCTATTATTCTAAATTTGAATAGTTTGTTTAATCTGACTAACAATCAAAAACACATTTAAGTTTAATTTACTAGACCTTTGCAGAAAAGCATAGTGAGCCCTAAAATGTAATACGTATTAAAGCGTTAGCAGTTACTTGCTTTAAAAGATTATAGGTATTTATTTTGATAGTGGCTTATTATTTTTATAAATCAAACCATCACCTAATATCTTCAGTTCTACACCAAGAAAAAAGTACTCACCTCCTCAATGCAAGAGGATCGGATTCGGTTAAGGTGGGTCTCAACAGCTTTAAGATCTTCGGGGTGCTCTGAGCGCAACAGTTCAAGAGTTGTCTAGAAGAAATGTATTTGTATGTTTAACATCAGTGTTTCCCGGTGTCAAAACACTAACGTCTTTCTCAGAAACATTTCCTATCACTTACCCTTGCTCTCAGGCCCAGTGAGAGCAGCCTCCCCTCTCTTTTACTCATCAGTTCAGGAACTGCATCTGTTACCATGGACACAAACTCCTCCAGTTTCCCATAGTGTTTTATGTTTCGCTGCCGTACCACCTCCCACATCACCGCTGACATTAGTCGTAGAGGGGGTACAAGGAGTGCCAGCGAGGACAGAGGCACACTGAACTCTTGGGGGAGAATTTAGACTGGGTCAAACAAACTTAAAAATAATGTGGGAACCTTGTACACTGTAACTAGAATCACATATTTCCAGAGATTATTGACTTAAGTTATATTTGTTGTCTGTAGATGTTAAAGATCTTTCAAGTTATTGACGAGACTGGATTAAATCTTTCATCGAGATAGTTATTCACGACAGGGTTTTAGGAAATCTATCATACTTTTTAAGGGGGGTGATATTTGACTCCAATGCTATTTGAATACTTATTAAAATGTATTAATATTGCATCTCTCTTTAAAGTCAGCAGCGTCTGATGATTCTCTTATGATATCTAATATCATTCTTTAATATCTCAATGATGCACTAACTAACGTTACAGTGCGATACACCGCACAGATGTGTTCCGTTATCTAAAACATTGGGCTTCTGTACACTCTGCTAGCTCGGAGCGCTAATTAGTTTTTCTACCACCACTATTTGCGATACTACACATTAATAAAGCAATGTATTGTGTCACCATGGGGCTGTAGCGGGTCAATGTACTGTTTGCACACCGCTAACGTTCCTGTTAGCATAACGCTAGTCACTTTCTTTCAAATTAAATTAGAAGGTGCTTGCAGGTTTGATAGACCGTTTTGCCTTTGATACATTTCACAGAAATCTTGGGCGGCAGAAAACCAATTTCAAAATGAACACTTCTCTTGCCCGAAGCAATGCGCTAACGTTGGCTTCCGTTACGATAGTAGCCACAACGCCACTGGTGTTGCCTAGTAAACCGGCATGTTAGCTGCCATACAAAACAATTCTTGTTCCAGGGATTAGTCGAGGCCTGTTGAGCCTCGGCTAATGCTTCGCTTTAGCTATTCTGCTAGACATACACTAAGCGAAAAAGAACACAGTTTAGCCAGGCTTCACAAGCTAATACGTACCCATGTCGTTCATTTTGGAATTCCTTAATAACGATTGAAAGAAAAATAATTACAACGAGATACTTTTCATAGTTTCTATTAGCGTTCAAGCTAGCCGCCAGGTACCAACTTCTTCCTGAAACACGCTGTTCACTATGAGGAGCGTTGGTCGAGTTAGTGTAGGGCTGTGGGGGGGGGGGGGGGAGGCGTTCGTTTTGTTGTACGGTGCAACCAGGATAACGCGTTTCCTCTACTGTAGTCAATGAGAAGCACCGTCTCTCCGAACAATAAAAACTACCAAAAAATATGAAACTTGATAAACCATATGTTTTAGGTTTTATTGTAAGAATAGCTTGAAGCCTGGTAATTAAAAGATAAAGGTTTTTAAATAATTGTAAGAAATGTATTTAAATATAAGCACAAGTAAAACACTTACAAAAATACAGTCTAGTGTTAACATTTTCGTTTCTCATATTTTTGCTTTCTAATCATTAGAATGCAGAAAGATTGAATACTGATGCAAGGCTGCTTGCATCAATATTCATCTTAGATGTAATATTTCATCTTAGATTCACATTGAAATTGTGTTTTGTTGTCAAAAAGAAAATGAGAATTTCCACAGCCTTGTCCGAATTTATTTACTGTCTGCGATACTGAACAACACTGTAACATGTAAACTTCAATCAGAAATGTCTAAACAAGAAATAGGAACTAAATAACACAGAAACAGAAGTTTAGCTTAGAGCTTTGGAAATAAGTTTTGGGACTTCTGAGAACAAACATAGTACAATTTTACTAAGGCCTAAAAGGTGTAATTAAAGAGTTTGCAATCTGAAACAATGATAAGGAATCAGATAGGAAAATAACCATTTATGCAACATAGTGCTTACAACACATGGTCAGCGAGGGTGAAACTTAATGCACAATGCAAAAATCCACATCATAGTCAATTCAGGCTGGTGCCATAAAAGAAATAAACATCTTTTAAAAAATGAGTGTTATCAGACAGATTAGGTTTGGACTACACTGTGTGTTTTTAGATGTCTCTTGAGGTGATTGAGGCATGTGTAAGTCTTTACACACAAGTGACAAGCGTAAGGTCGAACTCCTGTATGATTCATTGTATGTTTTTTCAGTTCACTGCCACGTGAAAAGCCTTTTCCACATTCAGAGCAGATGTAAGGGCGTTCGCCAGTATGGACACGCATGTGAAGTGTTACTTTACTCGCCATAGTAAATCCTCTCCCACACACTGTGCATTTGTATGGCTTTTCCCCTGTGTGGGTGCGTCTGTGTATCTGCAGCTCACCGGCTGAAACAAAAGCCTTGCCGCAGTCAGAGCAGAGATATGGTTTTTCTCCAGTGTGAATTCTTATATGTATGTTCAGATTTCCTGACACAGAAAAACGTTTCCCACAGTATGTGCATTGAAAAGGCCTCTCACCTGTGTGGCTACGCATATGAAGATTCAGGTCATGTTTGTTCTTAAAAGCTTTGCCACAACGCACACAAATCTGTGTTTTCTGTTGTCTGTGTCGCAGCTCATGGGCTGTGAGACATGCAGCAGAGCTGAAAAATTTGCCACACTGCATGCACTGATTGGACAGCTCTGGAGGGTGGACTTTCTGATGAGTTCTCAGATCACTCATACTGGGGTATATTTCCCCACACTGTCTGCAAGTGAAGATGCGATTCTGGGTGTGAGTCAGCTCATGCTTGCCCAGTAAAGACATTTTCTTAAAGCTTTTTCCACACTGGGAACAATTAAACTTTTGGACGTTTTGAACACACTGGTGTCTGAACTTTTCCTGTATGGACTGAAAGCTATTCCCACATTTGATGCAAATGTAAGCTGCTTTTGTGCACTGTGTTCGTCTGTGAGTGGACATGTCAGATGTCCTCCTGAAAGCTTTTCCACACTGGGAGCATTTGTAAGGGTTTTCTCCAGTATGCAGCCTCTGATGCTCCAGGAGTTCATACCGGTATATAAAGCACTTTCCACATTGAGTACATTTGTGTGCAACTCTCTGCCGAGTGGGGGCAATGATAGAGCTGGACAGTAAAGGATTCTCAGTAGATGCTCGGGAGGTGGCTGAAGGTTGTTCATCATTCTCCTCCACGTTGGAAACATCAGGAACACTGTCATTGCATTTCCCTCCATTTGTCTGTTCTGCATCGCTGTTGTTCAGAAAATTGGTCTCCTCGTCAGTTGGACATCTTGAATTATGTCTCTCAGAATCTTCAACCTCTTGAAGAGATATTGCTTCTGATTCTCTTTGGTTTTCAAATATTTGTGTATAAGATTGCACATTCTTCACTTTGATCTCCTTCAGGGAGGAAAGGTGAGATAATGAAGAAATGAGCCGCTGCTCTGAGGAAGAAGATACTGTTTCCAAAGAGAAATTGAAAAGAGAGAAAAATAATTTATTTATATTTTGTCTTATAGTTTGAAAGTGTTTGTAATAAATCTGCATTAGGACTGCAATTAAACATTCCTGTACTGTCCAACAAAGCCTAATCAGGAATGTGGACGGAAAACAGCCAAGAAACCACTTTTTTTCAATTAATTCATCATGCCATTCCTTCTAGGAAAGAATTTGAATGGTAACAGTTATATTTTCAGTTTGGCAATGATCCCAAGCAGACTGTTAATGCAGTGAGATTATCTTTGGAAGAAAAAATACTGACACCCAAGAACTGGCCTCCACAGATCTGTGACTTAATTATCATAGAAGCAATAAGGTCTCACCAAAACAGAGAAAGACATGTGCATGTAAACAAACAATCACAAATTTCAAAACAGTTGTTTTATTTGATTACCTGTCCAAAACCCAGACAGACTTACCACTGGTATCCATCTTGGCCATTTTATCATAGTGTGCTTTGCTCCTGAGCAGTGTTTTGAGGTCATCTGATTTGGTTATACACTGCATGTACTCTTCCAGTATACAGGGCGTATCACTGATCCACAATGCGGTCTTAATCAAACAAAACAACAATTATTTTGATGAACTGCACAAAAATAAAACATGCAATCAATTCTCTTTGTACCTGTTTAAAGTTTGGTATAAGCATCAGCTCTTCCACTCGAGTGAAGAACTCACAAACCAGAGTCTCCAGTGCTGTATCAAAGTCAGGACCAAACTCCACGGGAAACACTTCCTGTTACGAAGAAAATAAAAGTCCATTTTGTGAATGTAAATTCTAAGCTAATACATCATTTCACAAACAAACGGATTAATGACAAAACTAACAAGGCAAAAGCAGAGTCATACCTTGAGAAAGTGCTCTCTCTCTTCTGGGTCCTCCAGAAGACTTTCAACACACCTGACAAAGTTGGCTTCAAGTACTTCATTTTCTGGCTGGAGCTGTTAGGTAAAATATAAACAAATGTAAAATATGCAATAAAACTTTTTTCAGAAAATAAAATAAAGTCTCCACACCTGATTTGAACTGGACGGCAAGAGATTTTCCAAGTAGGTTCTAACATCACTGAGATATTCTTCTTCTTTAGAACATAACATCTGTAAAGTCATCTAAAAACATGGAGACAGTGAGAATTAAAAAAACCTTACAAATATTTTACAGACAAAACCACTACAGTGACACACTGCAAACATTAAAATCTAACTGCCATGTTACAAATTGACATGCTGGATATGCAAAACTATAGGCCACTGGTCATCAAAATCCATATAATTTATTATCTACAAAACATACATATTTGAGTTTTACATGTACAACGTTAAAGATGAGTTAAATAGTGGTAATATAAGGATTAATACAATTATACAAGCTGTGAAAAGGCAGTTTTTAGGAGAAAAACAGCATCTGATATTGTCTGGCCTATATTATACACTGTATAATAAAGTGCAGGTGAAAAGTGGGACAGCTTAAGGAAAATGCTACAGGTGAATGGTTTAACTATAACAGTAGTTGTAATACAGCTTACAAGCTTAAACATAGATTAATTTAAATATAAGGATAATATTAATACATACTAAATTATTAGTATTTGTATTCAAAGTCAATATCTGGCAGTGTCAAATCAGTGTTAACATATGATGCACCTGTATCTCTTACTTTTGTTCTTAAGCCAAGAGTGAGGAGTCGTATCTGTCTGCTGGTAAAAATGCCAGGGATGACTTCATCTACCAAGGATACGAACTCCTCCACTTTCCCATAATGAGTAATGCTCCTCTGATGAACCACCTTCCACATCACAGCAGACATCACCCGCAGAGGTGGAACCAGGAGCCTCAGTGAGGACAGGGACAGGACACCCTCTGCAAGGTGGAGGAGGTGACTGTAGTGTTACTTGTGTTGAAGAATACTGTACTGGTCCCGTTACCCAAAATATGCTAAGCATTACCATAATACTTTTACTCATAACTTAATAAAGCTCAAAATGTCTGTTGGTTTAATGACCTTTTTAACTTTGTCAATGTTTAAGCATTTTGTGAGGCACAAGGAATTGGCTGTGTTACTTAAGTATAATTATAGTTATTACGTTTAATGGGGCTACAGATGGACATCAGAAACGGTTTAATGTTACCTGTTACATTAAACAGTTCTTCTTTATTCTTCTTTTATTTACTTGTCTTATATTATATAAACAAAGTATGAAGTGCCAAGCTCCTCGCGTTATCTAGATAATCTACATACACAGATTATAAGGCGTGTTCTTAGTTTGATAAATAAGGGAGAAGAAATTAATGGAAGGTAAGAGGGTAACAACATCAAAACAATTCGACATGGCCGCTACAAAATATTAAAACGTTACCCATTTTCCCCCCGAAGACATAGGATGGTTGAGGTGTCAGCAAGGAATGTTGCTTAATTTAAAATATCTTTTTCCTGTAGAATTAGCTGCTAAAAAGCTTTAGATTCCACCTCTCCTCCTCTATTTATCGCTGTCCAAAGTAGAGAAAAATCGCTTCCTGACTTCTTCTTCTTCGTGTTATTTATTTGGTTGACAACTTGTTGCTTTACTGCCACCCATCGTCTGCTACAAACAGCTCAACTTCAGCAACCAGAAAGCTGTTATATTACAAGATTTGCATTTTTCATATAATTTCCCAATTTCTTTTAAAAATCAGATACAAACTTTTGCTGTTGTTGTAATACCAAATATTCTACTAGTAAACAAGCAGCTGAAAAAAATATAATGACAGAAACAATAGCATACTGGAAGTTGTATATTTAAAATGTAAATGTCTAAAATAATTTAGTTATTAAAATTTGTAAACCTATATCTCTGGATCTAGGGATTATAGGAGTAGCCTAAGCAAACCCAGCACTCAAGTAAATATGCAATTATTTGCTTGAAAAATACTTAACTACAAGTAGAAGTACAATTTCTAATGCTTTACATGTACTTAGGTAAAAATTACAATTAAATAATGCAGTATTGGAACAGTATTGAATTTGATGCAGTTCATAACAAATTTGCAAAGATAGAAATTGTGACAAAATGTGTAGTAATCAATAAAGAATATGTGTTACAAAGTTGCCTCTGAAATCACGAGTTCCAGTACACAAAAATATTGCATTTAGTTGACCTATCTGTTACGTTATTGTTACATTACAATTTTTTTGTCTCCAGATTTACATATCCTTCAATAAAAAAAATTTAAAAAAGAGTAAATAAAATCAGGTCATTCATTAAGTTAATGTGTAGATTCATGCATCCCCTGATGGTGGCAGTAAGGGATTTCCAACAGTGATGCCCCAGTTAGTATATATCAGAAATAGAGGAAGCATGGAAGAAGTAATTAGATATTGCCTCATCAAGCCATCTGGGCAACGTTAGTGACCATGACTAAGTAAATCCCTGCAGAAGTGACTGACAAGGGCCTTGTTGTACCAAAAAGGCAATGTCCTCTGGTCTTAAATGTTTTTCAATATTCAGCTCTTTCAGTAACATAATTTTTATTTTTCATAATGAACAACTAAATAGCAGCCCATGGCCTTTTACCAGTAACCAGAGCTCACATCTAAAAAAAGTAAATGTTTAGTGTGCTAGTAGTGTGTTAGTTTGTGAATGATTTTAATTCCATCAGAAGTTGCATATCAAGTTGATTCTGCTATATGATTCGCAACACAATTAGAGTAAATGTAGCAGGGCCCTACTGTGAATGAGAATACCAATGTCACAAAACACATGCATAATATTTTTCCAAAATATGCTTTGCTTACATTTTATTTCACAGTGTTTTTCCTGCTCCAAAAATTGTATTAGTGAAGCAAGTTTCACTGATTTCAACTTAAAATGTTCAGATTGCAGAAGCTGTGACATCACCAATATTTGTGGGGCTAATCCAATTTTAAATTCTATTTAAGCAATTTCATATTCCAGCCTTTCGGTAAAAAAGAATGAGACTGTACATTGCCCCACTTTGCTCTGGTACACTCTGTCCAGCCTTTCAGACATTAACCTTATGAAAAGCAGTCATGCATAAATAATTTACCTTCTCAGATTGGTTGGGCAAGACTCACTTAAAATCCTTTATATAGCATAAGTCCACAAAGCTGATGATGTAGTCCTGTCCATCAGTGTCACAGGAGGCTACATGTTTTTTTAGTATTTTTATTAAAGGTTTATATAAAAAGTTCATATTTAACATGTTTAATTTTACTCCAGCAATGGATGTATTTAACTACACCAAGACTCTCATGGAAAAAATTACCTCTATACTGATCTTCTTTTCCTTTCGGCTGTTCCCTTTCAGGGGTCGCCACAACGAATCATGTGCCTCCATCTAACTCTATCCTCTGCATCCTCTTCACTCACACCAACTAACTTCATGTCCTCCCTCACTACATCCATAAATCTCCTCTTACCTCTATACTGATGATGGTGAGAATTAATGTGACACCTTTGTTTAAAAAACATTTCACACATACTATAGAACGTGCATGGTTTTTTAATAGCATTAAGCATGCCCACATTCGATGCAGACAATTTGTGATTTATTACATTGACATTGCCGTGTTTTGCTTCGGCTGGCGCATTTTGTAATTAGACATAGTGCCTTTTTAATCTTTTTAAAAATGTTTTTTCTCTCTGATGAAGCTTTAATCTCCACCACATGTCCAAACGCTTCAAAATCAGATCAATTACCAAGTCCCACTCAGTCAAGGCACATTTTTCTGGCACTTCACACACAAACCAAAATTAAGCTCAAAGTAAGCAGCTGTTAATTATGAGGATGAATGTCAAAGTAAAGTGTGTATTAATACAGGTATGTCCTCATGTGTACTCTATGTAGTTTTACTGTGAGACAGAGAGAGAGAGACAGAGCACGCATACATGTGTGTGTCTGTGAGTGTGTAATTAAAACAAGTGATTTTTTTTTTTACACACAGATTATCCCTCTATCCCAGCTGCTCAGAGTTGGATTTGACCACAGCGACAACCAGAGAGAGGAAATCTCTTTGGGGCTAAATCCAAATTGGCACTCTTGATGATTTTTTCCAAACTAAAAATGTGGGAGTGTGCAATTATTAACTTGAATACAGCAATCAAGTATAAACATAGCAAACATGTTTGGAATACAACTACACCACACACAAACACTACAGTCGAAGTTTTGGTGATTAATTATGTGGCAGCATCATTGCATCCTATTTTTGTGGGTGAGTGTGCGTAAGTGATCCCTGACTCTGTGACATACTTCAGCACAGATCGTTTAGGTTGTGCCGTGGAGATTTTTATGTTATTGTGCTATGTTTGTAGAGCATATAAACAACTTCAAGCTCTAAAGGGCAATACACTCACACAAGGAAAGACTGGAATGGAGACGCAGAGGTTTGTACAAATCTGTCCTGTTTTTTATAGACATGTCCTCAAAAGAGAGAGAGAGATTTAACAGCACTGTCTTGTAAAGAGGTCAAATCAGCTAACTGGTTCCTCATGAGAACATGGAGACACTGCAGGATTAAAGTTGGGTTTTTTTGGCACTGTAAGGTATATCTAAAAAATCTGGGTACATTTGAAGCATAAGAAGATATCATTGGAAAGGGGTTAATATAATAATTCTTACTCAACTTTAAAATTAATTCAAAGCAGGAGCCACCCTATTAATAGCTGAAAAACCAACAAATTTGCAAACAAGTTTTATTACCATTTCATAAAATGATCCATGAAATTATTAACCTAAATGCAACACAGAAAATCAGGCTTTAAAGGAAAGTCTTTTATATAAAAATGAACACAATATATTTCTATAATTTGATTATATCTTGTTATGACTGTCATGAGAGTCCATGAAAAGGTATTTTAATATAAATACATTACAAAAATAAGTAAAAATTAGCTTTACATACATTACACAGCCTGAAAGCTCTTTACAAAGTTAATTACAAATGCATTCATGCATTTCCAATCCACATCCATCAGATTAGATTAAATGTTCTAAAGAGATTCAGAGATGTGTGCGAACAATGATCAAAATCAGGCACATAATTCAGGGATTATTATGCAAACCTTTTTGTCATTTGCAGTTTAAATTTGTGCTATATTTCACCCCCCAAAAAATGGGATTTGCTTTTTTTCACAAGAGAAACATTACAGTATATTAGTAGTGGTACATATTGATTGAACAGTACATAAACACAAGAACTTGTGTTTATTTTAATGTTATGCCTATGCCATCTGTAAGTATTTACTGTATTAAAAGACCTGCATTTGATAAGAATATAAATGGAATCATTTCATTGATAGCAATGGCTTTTGGCTTGTCCCTTCAGGGTTCACCCCAGCAGAACATGTTCTGCATCGGGATGTGGCATGTGTTTTTATGTTGGATGCCCTTCCTGCCGCAACCCTCCAAATTTTATCTGGGCTCAGAGCCGGCACCAGGGTTGCCCTTGGTGGCTGGGTGGGGCCACACCTGGTGGGGTGGGATTTGAGTCTGCTGCCTTCTGCTCTACCACTGAGCCACCAGGCCCCCTTCCAAATTTAATTGATAACGTGGGTAATAATTAATCATTATATCAAATAAACAAGAAACTACCATCAATTCATGAGTTTATCTTGCAATTAGTTATCCATTTCCTTAAATGTTTAAAATTTTAGGATCAAGTGTTTGGCTTTAGTTGGAATCAGAACACCTGAATTAATAGCTTATAGATGCAAATATTTGCCACATTAGCTAGCAACATCCTGTCTATGATTTTAATAGATTACTGTGAATTATTTATTATTATATTAAGAAATTTGTGCAATCCAATATTGTCAGTCTGCATTTAGGTTATCTATGAGCTCCATAGATATTATGTTATTACACCCAAAAACTGCATCAAGCAGAAACATGCTTACACAAGATTTTGTATACAATGGGATAAATCTGCATTTCCCCACAAAAAATAAATTTTGTATTTCTTTCTGCCGAACAGCTGCCTAAACCTGTTCAACACAAAAACACATACTGCGTTGTTTAGCAGATGTATTTGGTTTTTATTAGTTAAGATTTTTATTAGCTACTTAGTAGTAACTAAAATCCGTGTTTATTTTTCTTTTTTTCAGTTGATTTACATTACGATTCAGTTTAATGTCACTCATGTCCTTAGTCTTGAGGTAAGATTTATTGCTCTCAGTGGTTAACTGGTCTGCTAGCTCAGCTTTTAGCACAACAACAATCAACATACTGAAGCAGCAAAGTGAATAAATACCACAGGTACAAGTGGACAAAAAATGGATGTTTGTTAAATTCGATGAATAACAGTGAAAAAAATATTGCCATGTAACTTTCATCTAATGAAAATTATAAATAAAAATATTACATTCACAAAGGTTTCCCTGCTGTGCAGATGTGCACATGACGGTAACATGCATAAGCCTATCTGATTGCAAATATTTTAATCCCCTCATCCTGAAATAGCAAAAAAATTAAAATAAATAATGTTGTCATCAACATAATATTTGCTGCACATCCAACTATTACAAATGCTGCTTTATCAGAAATGTAGTTACATTTTAATTAGTTTATCAAGGGGGATGCAAACCTTTGCTGGTATTTTCATTATTTTACTATAACGTTTCATACATAATTTTTGTTATTTCCTATTATATGCCCAATGTGCATAATTATTATTAAGTTTAGTTTAGCGTTAAGTGAGAATCCCCTGACATGACATTTCAGTGTAACAAGATGCAAACGTAACCTTAAACCTAACATAATAATGCAAACTCAGCTAGTAGTAATGTTTTTCACCACCAGAAGTATCAAAATGGTCAAGGAATGTATAAAAAAGTTTATTGTAAAATAATGAAAATTGAATTAGTGCAAAAACTTGCATCCCCAGCCATTAGTTGACTCACTGTGATGTCAGGAGACAGACATTCAGCATTTCATCACAACATAACAACAATAACTGTAACATACAGCCACTGTTTTGCATGTGCAAACAGTATACAGCATGCACTAAGAGATTTCCTAGGACAATACAGGAACATATCTCTGGCTTTTTAGGACTGTTCACTTCACTAAACTGCACAATGTACAGTGTATTCATTTTCTTCATGGCTTTATGGATCTGTTGATTTTGTATTCTGTATTATTATGTGTAATAGCTATTGTAACCCAAACATTTCCCTTTATTTAAAAAAAATGAACTTTAATTAAATTCTAATGAAGGAACACTTACTACTATGCGAATGTGCACAATACTGTGTTGATGAAAAAATTATTTATTTTTATCCTTTGCCATTTCCAAAAAAGGCGATTTATAATTTGCACCCAACTGTATATGTTTTTGTGTGCGGCAGTTACTTTTTCCCTGGTAGTACTCATGTTATAAACTACCAAATAAAGATTTTAGATGTGTGTACACAAGTTGATTTCCAGAGCTCTCCTCTTCTAGTCTTTGTAACAAAATTGACTTTTGGATTGTTTGCTTTAAACAGAGGCTGCATAAAAATATTTCATATTTCCTCACCATCTGCTAATATATGTATTTTAAAAAATTGATTTTCAGTTATTTGAGCTATATTTTCTGCTGTAAACAAAACAAAGACACACTGTCACTTGCCGCACAATCCAGTCTCAAAGAAAAGTTTCCTCATAGTTTTCACCAGGCTCTTCAAGATCAGAGTCTCTGGATATTGATCTAACGACTTTAGGGAGGTCACTGGTTGCCCTGGTCACACTGTCATAAGATGGTGGCGAGGACATTCGCATGTCCTCTTTTGTCTGTACAACCTCCACCTCCACAGGCCCATAGTGCTGTATCATGGAGGCTATCAGCCCCTCTGTTTCTGGAGCATTCTCCACATCCACCAGAGTTTCGTAGTTTATTTGTCTGTAGAGGTAGGACGCCTGCTTCATCTGCCGGCGCACCAGATGCCTCCTATAACACCTCTGGATGATGATTGCAGACACTTCCTCCATTTTATGACGCAGTGTGGAAGTGATGGGCTCATGGGAAATCGTGGAGGGGTTTGTCATCATGAACTTCTCCTCCATTTGCTGCTTGAGGGCATCCATCTCACCCGACTCTCCTAGGACTCGCTTTGTAAAGGCAAACAGGATGTCCAAGCAGTGAATCCTATCTCCGCTCACCATGGGAAGGTCCATGGATATCAGCTTAGCCATGTTGGGCTTGGCTATGCGCAGTGGCTCTGACAAATTGTCAGCGAAGCTTGACAGCATTGAAAACTCAATGAACTGTGTGGCTTCAATGTCAAACTTCTCCCACACCTCATAAAACATCTCAAAGTCATCCTCACTCAGTGGTTCAGTACTCTCCTCTGTGGCAACGCTAAAGTTCTCCAGAATGATAGCTATATACATATTTACCACAATGAGAAAAGAAATGATTATGTAACTGACAAAGAATGCTATGCCCACTGAGGGGCTGCCACAGTTCCCCCGAGTGTTAGTGCCAGTATTGATAAAGTTAACATCACATTCCTCAGGGGAACTGGACATTATGGGGCTCAGGAGGTTGTCCCATCCTGCTGATGTGCTGATCTGAAAAAGGCAGATCATACTATTTCCAAAGGTCTCAAAGTTAAACATGTCGTCAATCCCATCTTGTTTTTTCACATAGGCAAAGTTCGCCATACCGAAAATAGCATAGATGAACATGACGAGGAAAAGCAGGAGACCAATGTTAAACAGAGCTGGCATGGACATCATTAAGGCAAACAGTAAAGTCCTTATTCCTTTGGCCGCACGTATAAGTCGAAGTACACGTCCTATCCTTGCCAGCCTGATGACTCGAAATAGGGTGGGTGATACAAAGTACTTCTCAATGATGTCTGCAAGAACAATTCCTGAAATGAGAAAGTCAAGACTAAGATCAATAAATTTCACAAATAACATTTATTGTGCTAACAATTGACAATGACAATGACAATGCGTAACAAGTCAAAGGGCAGATTTGAGGGTTTAGGCGAGCAGTTTTGTCAACTTAACAGTTTTCCTGGCATCCTAAATATTTGGGGCAGACTTTAATGCCTTTCCTGGGAGGAGATTTGGTAACATTTCTTTCAAAATTTGGTTCATTGACTGACGGTGTTCATTGTATGGGGCAAAGTGCAGGTAGCAGCACTTCAGTTTACCAATCAGCAGCCACAAAGAAGTGACTGTAATATTAAAATGAATTAAAGATGTGTTTTTCTCTAAATACTAAGTTTGCTAGAGTGAGTTTATTTCAATGTTTGGATCCCCACACGTGCATGTTTTATACGTGTGCAATAGCTAATGGCAAAAGCTACACAGTGTAACACACATTATGTTTTGTGTTTTACACCCACGAGAAAGTGGTGTATGGGAGAGATTTACACAGTTTTTATTTGTGGAGCCTAAAGAGCTTAAGCTAGATATTTAGAAAACAGCTGCACTGTCACGACTCTGCTTTAAACAATTTTAAACCAGGTTATTAGAGCAATTATGCAGATGTTTGGCTACGTTTCTGCAAAATGCCGGCTTGCATCATGCATACCTTAATATGGTTGAGACTTTTAGTACATTAGTGCTGCACTAGACTATTTGTATTATGTGTTTGGCATCATTTCTGTTAAAGCCAACTTTCAAAGTTTCTGAGGGGGTGAACCATTTTATAGAGTCTTAATTGAGTGCACACACAGAACACAGGCCTTGAGGGCTTTTTCACTTGTCCCACCTCAATCCCATGTCTCCCAAATTAAAATTGAAATTTCAAAACTGCTTATGACATACAAACAAATAGATCTGAAATTAACTGTCTTGGCAAAGTGTTATATATCTCTTTTGCAATGTGTTCATCTGTCTTAATTCTACTTGATCTATAATCAGCCTTTGACACTGTGAACCTTCAGATACTCTTGTCCACACTGACTTGGGCATCTCTGGTTCAGCTCTAGACTGGCTTTGTTCTTACCTATCAGGACGAAGCTTCAAGGTATCCTGGCGGGGGCATCTTTCTAACCCTCATAGCTTCTCTACTGGTGTGCCGCAGGGCTCAGTTCTTGGTCCTCTCCTCTTTTCTATCTATACTTCATCCCTAGGTGACATCATTCACTCACATGGTCTTTCCTATCACTGCTATGCTGATGAAACACAGCTCTTCCTGTCCTTTCCACCGGACGACTCCACTGTCTCATCGCGCATTTCTGCCTGTCTCTCAGACATCTCAGCCTGGATGAGTGAGAGACACCTTCAACTCAACGTCTCCAAGACCGAAGTCCTTGTCTTCCCAGCCAGACCTTTGATGCAACACAACATCAGCATCAACATTGGATCTATAGTGATTGTCCCCACTAATTCGGCCAAAAATCTGGGGTTCATCATCGACGACCAACTGAGCTTTAAGGACCACATCTCCTCAGTCTCTAGGGCCTGCAGATTTGCTCTTTACAAAATCAGGAAGATCAGACCCTACATCACGGAATATACAACCCAACCCATTGTACAGGCGCTGGTCACATCTCGTCTTGATTACTGCCCACGATGGTGGAACGAGCTACCAAAAGCTGACTCTCTCCCAATATTCAAAAAACTGCTGAAAACTGAACTCTTCCGCATCTTCCTATGCACTTAAATCTCTAAAAAAAAAAAAAAAAAAACCTTTCTGCTCTCTTGCACTTGTGTCTCGTGAACTGTGAACACTTTTCTGATAGGAATTTGCTTTGATGTTTTCTCCTTGACTTTTTTTTGCTTGCCTTGAACCTTTTGATTTTTGCTTGCCTTGTACCTTACTTGTAAGTCGCTTTGGATAAAAGCGTCTGCTAAATGACTAAATGTAAATGTAAATGTAAATGTTTATATAATTAAGACACAGTGAAACACAATTTCTACTGCATCACTGAAACTGTGTCTGTACCTACCCACAATGGAGAGAATTATCACCACAAAATCAAAGATGTTCCATGCAACTGTGAAGAAGTAACAGCGAAGAGCAAAAATCTTAATCAGGCATTCGGTGGTGAAGATCACGATGAAGATCAGGTTGATCTTGTTGAGGATGGACTCCATTCGTGCTGACTGCTCATCAGTTTCTACCATCATGGTCACCATGTTTACAATGATAAGCATCATAATCATAATGTCAAAGGCTTGCTGGGACACAAGATCGAAGAAGAAGGCTTGGAGAATATTCTAGGATTGAGAGGTACATTATAAACAAAGTTAGAAAGTAGATAGCCAGGATAAGGGTTATTATTAAAAACTTCCAATAATTAACATGTATACAAATATTTAAAAAAAGAATGTGTTACTTTTAAGATTATATTATATTACCGCAGGCCTTGGTATTGGCTTCTGTGGCTTCTTAGTTCCTAACTTCTTCATTGCATTGTAATATTTCTTCTGTTCTTCAGTCATAAAGATATCCTGTCCACCTAAGTATAATTCAAAATATATAACATTATTCTTTCAGAAAAATGTTAAAATAAATAATTATATTAAATAAGTTATGTCAGTGAGCAATGACAAGTTGTTTAATCCATATCTGAGTCAGTTACAGTGCCAATACATTCTATTTATTTCCACTGAGAGCAAAATGTGCAAAATGCAAAATAGCAAATTGTTTGGCTTGAAAAAGGTCATGAATGACTTGCAAATAAGTCAACAATGCTGATGAATACTCATCTTTCTTTTTTGCTGGTTGAAATTGTCAATAATGACACCAATGAAGAGATTAAGGGTGAAGAAGGAGCCAAAAATGATGAAGACAACAAAGTAAAGATAC
Organism: Channa argus; assembly: GCF_033026475.1. Taxonomy (NCBI): domain Eukaryota; kingdom Metazoa; phylum Chordata; class Actinopteri; order Anabantiformes; family Channidae; genus Channa; species Channa argus. Next base: position 11,010,987 of record NC_090210.1, read on the forward strand.
ATGTAGAGGTTGATTTCTCTCACAGGTTGTTCCTCCACCTGAAAAAAAGCCAGTAAATCAGGCCCTTGCTTTAATACCTTTATAATATATAATAATCTGTAAAAGTAGAAAGAAAAAACTTACTCCTCTTGAATCAACTGCTGCATGCATTATCTCCATCCATCCTTTAAATGTTGCCTATAATGTAACATGTATGTTACTGTCTGTGCACAGCCTTGTATTGTTATCTATTGATTTATGTGTGAAAGTGGAGCATCAGAAACTCACCACTTGCAGAAGCGACAGGTAGCCGAGTCCCACATTGTCAAAGTTGACTTTCACTTTTGTCCAGTAGAACTGGGTGTCGTTCATAGCAAGGCACTCAGACTTGTTGTTGACTACAGACACACTGTGGGTGAAGCCTGTTCTGTTCACACACTTCCCAAACTTGCCAGCGAACAGGTTGACTCCCATGATGCTGAAGATGAGCCAGAAGATAAGACACACGAGCAGCACATTCATGATGGAGGGGATGGCTCCAATGAGAGCGTTTACAACCACCTGATGAGCAGCAAACAGGAAGCTGTTCAGTCTCACAGCAATGGCTTACATTATTATTATAGTTGTTCCTTATCTGTTAATCACTTTAAATAATAATTCTGTTTTTTTTTTTTTATTGGTTCATGACAATTCAGTTTAATTTTCAGGATATTTTACTGAATGAAAGTTTGGGTACCAAAACTCAAAGCCAAGAAGACAAATGATTGACACTAATTCCCTACTGACTCAGTGAGAAATAACTTATCACTCAGTAAATATCCAACTTACAAAGAGAAGAGTGAAGTAAATACACACCAGAATTTACAGGTATATAATGTATTTAGATGATCAGTCATTCTCTGCCAACTCCTCCATCACTTATTCAGGATGTTACCTAGACAACAACCTTGGAGGGGCTTCTTACATGTAGGAAGTATATTTCTTACCCTCATTCCCTCAAATCTGGACAAAGCTCTGAGAGGTCTCAAAGCCCGGAGGGTCCTCAGGGACTTGATGGCAGCAAAGTCAGAATATCCAAGTGAATTTGCTACCAGGCTTATCAAGGATACCTGTTAAGAGTACAGAAAGTTACATTAACTTAAAGAATAACAAAATAAGCACTTTTTCTATGCAATTATGTAATATTAAACCCAAACATAAGACAGAAAAAAAGAGCCATATTTTGGAGTTTTTTGGAAGTATTTTGGGACATTCCACAGTTAGGAACACAATAATTTAATTCTGAAGTTGATATTTGTTTTGCTTGCTGTTTTATCTTTCAGCAAATTTAGACTTCCACTCTATTCTACATCCAAAACAGACAAAACAAAATGGTATTCCGCTGTTGAATGACCCTTGGATGACAGCTATGAATGAAATGGCATGACATAAATGAAAGAAACAACAAATATATGTTATGATTGAAGATGACAAAACACGGACAAGTATGCACATATGGATACATAATGTCCATGCATGCATACTTAGCTATATATGCATATAAAATATGTATATATATCAAATAGAGTGAGTTTTATAAAGAATTTATATTTCTCTTTGCCAAATTTGTTTCCCAGTTTGCATCCAATTGATCCAATCGGTTAATTAAAACAATTTAGGACTAATAAGGTCCTAATGATCAGTGTTTCTTTATAAAAGTCTATTTACGGATGTGTTTTTTCAATATATCTAAAGAAGATACTCAAAATTTATTTTTCGGATGAAATAAATCTTTGGCTCCACAAGAGTGCAAAGTACAGAAAAATACAGAAACACAATAAAAGAGAATAAAGTGGCACTTTTTAAAGTGAGAAAGGTAGGTACTGTAGCAGCATCAAGAGGATTTGTAAGGTTTTAAAAACACACATCTGACAAAATGACATTCAGTACATTATTTAAACACATTTAAGATAGAAATTCAACTCAAATAATCTCAAATAATAAGATGACTATAGCAATGTTTGTACAGGTTTATATGCTGAACAGAGTACATCAGATCTTCTGTAGATAAACCCCAGAGTGCATGGCATTGCATTTGTTTTTGATATAAAAGCCAAAGTCATGCCATAACTAATTTAAAGGCTTTTTAAGATATGTTTTAGAAACATGACAGTGGCTTTTGATATCACAACAGAAAGCACTTACAAGTGAAGAAACACAAACATTTGTGATGCAGATGCGAGTTTCCATTTGCAGAGCCCATACTCACCTGGGACCTACTAACTACAACTTACCCTAACAATAGAACGGTCTGTGGCAATCTGTGTAACAGCAGGTGAAATCAGAGGAAGTCAGATCATGCCTTGGGCTGCATGCCTCAGGCTCTTTGGATGACTACACACTACAGAGCCACATCCATTTTATCCAGATATGCTCAGAAAGCGTAACATGTCTCTAATCACTGGAGCACTCTTTTATTTTGTCTGGACAAATCCTGGCATAAAAGCAAATATAAAATTGTACAATGGCAACAGATGGTGGTTTTGGTACAATTTCAACCAAGAAAGTGTCCAGTTGTTGCAGACTATAAATGAACTGTTAAGTGCTTTCCTGTGAATAATATGACACTTACCAAGCTGTATATCTCCAAAACATATAAGCTACATTGAGCTACAATGAGATGAGGGCACTGTTCAATCACATTCTCAAAAAGCAGTCATCGCATCCTTTCACAAAGGGCAACAATAACTATAAGATAGAGCAAAATTTTCACTTACATCCACAATAAGAAAGTCAAGCCAGCACCAGTAGTTAGTAAAATATTTCTTGAAGCCGTATGCAATCCATTTGAGGAACATCTCGAGGACAAAGATGTAGGAAAAGAATTTGTCGGCATACTCCAACACAACCTTTATGACCTTTCTCTTCTCTATATAGATATCTTCAAATGCCTGCAGAAGCATAGAGACAGCAGTGTGAGCAAAGACAGCCAAACCAAGCAGAACAAATAAAACATCTCTCTGGAAAGTTCAGTGTTTTGCTTTTGGGCTATTAGATTGTCTATCATGCAGACTGGTATCAAATATTATGAAATTCAGACATTAAACCTCAATAAAATGGGGTTAATCTTAGACTGTAAACTGAACTGGAATCCGAAATAGAGCAGAAGAAATCTGAAATTCCACTCCAACAGATTTTTATTGCTTTCAGCTTTCTTGTAAAGGCTGGGTTTAAAAACATTCACTGCATTATTAATTAAACTTTTATCTTTTAATTAACATCTAAAACCTAAATAATTTCATAAAGACAAATCCCATTTTAATGCAATTTTTTTGGCTGCAATTTTCTGCAATAGCCAATTGGTGTCTCACATTCAGCAATTAGCTCTTAGTGTAGTTTTTTTTTTTTTTATTACAGGTGGCTGAGCTGCATTTCCCATGACTGATAGAGATTGTCTGCCTATGCACAGGGAATTTGCAGAAAATAATGCATCCAATCAATTCTGCGATACTGTTTTTTTTTCTTTATACTAGTGCTTACTCCCCTTTAATTATTGGTTCAAATTCGGGCACATGCAAACCGAAACATTTCCTACTGTAGCTGATTGACAATAAAAGCCTTTCAAAATAGTGTTGTGAGCAACTGCTTATGTCATGTGCAGCAGGAAATCAAGTGTAATTTCTTACAGCATAATGATTAGCATAATTCCTTACTATATTGATAATTTATTTCTTCTTATTATCTTTGAGTGACTTTAAAAGCACTTTAGAAATAAATTGTATTATTATAAGAGAAAATGTGAACACGTTGGCTGCACTATAATCCAGTTGCTAGAGTACGTGCTGAGGAGTGTTTCCTGACTACATAATTTGTGTGATGCCATAGCAGCCTTACCAGAGCCCCACTGCTGAGCAGGATCATGAAGATGATGAAGGTCTCAAACCAGCTGTGTTCTACAATCTGGTAGCAGGTCTTCCTCAGCCTCCACCAGACCTGGCCCAGACTGTGGCTGGTGTCAATGTCACAGCACTGACAGTGCCTAATGCACACTAATGACAATGTAAAACCAGGACACATATAAGATAAAGGAAAAACCTATGACATTCAACATTAAAACAGGTTTCAGGGAGCAAGGCTGTAATTCTCCGATCTAATGACATATAATGCTTACTTTCTGGGAAGCATTCCTCTGGGTCCATACTGTCGTCAGCCAGCCCTGACAAGTTGTCTACTTCCTCTCCAGGCTTCCTCAGATCCACTGTGCTGCCCTCTGACAGGCTGATCTTTTCCTGGGAAGTGGCAAGCACAGTATCAATCTTACCAATATTTCACTATATTATTATTAAAGGTTGATTCATTAAGTACTAAACTGCTAAATCGACCTGTTTCTTTCACATTGATAAAATGTATTGACTGATGAACTAATTACACTAATTATAGCCGAGGATAAAGACTTGATTATAAAAACATCTGTTTTAAAACTTTAGTGACATCACTGACTTGGGTGTGGTTGTTTGTGAAATTAGCTTTAATGTATCAACCCAAAGAGCAGCAGCATTTTTCAGTGCGTATTCATCCCATCAAATCCAGTTGTCCTTGATGTCTTGCCTTGCAATCTCTTCTATGCATTAGTACAGTTTTGATGAGATTTTCTTATTTAACATGATTTAAAGGACAGAGGTGCAGCTCAAATTCTGTAAAGTGCTATGAAATCTAATCAAGCATTAAAGAGCATCAATGGACCTTCACAAGTTTATCAGTGTTACCAACGTAATGCTTAGAAACATAGAAGAAAGAAAAGGCACTGATTGTATATTGATGAGCAAATTTTGTTGGTAATAGCAACATTTGTAATAATTAGAGCTACATTTATGCAGCTGTGATACATGTGCACAAAGGCTGTCTGTTTGCTTTAGTCAGTGAAATACTCTTTGTAACTACAGTAACTTCTTTATAATACATATAATGCATATAAATATATATATAAGATGCATCCTCATTTACTCCTGAGCAGCTTGGCCCTTCGTGATTCTGCTGGGTTATGTCTGTATAATCTGTAAGGCCTGGCTCTGGAGTGATGTGCCTGGCACCTCAAACTACCCCAAGCCCACAAGTCATATAGTGATGGAGGAATTAAGGTGCAACAAGAAGGCAAGAGGAAAAACAAATGGATAAAGAAAGACTAAGGAATAAGTTTAGTATAATAATAAAGCAAGACATAAGTCTTGCTGTGATTAATAAACAAAAAACTACTTAGCTCATAATGTGTCAGTTGTTCTAACAGGAACAAAATATTTACATTTGTTTCACCAGGGCACTAGTCCCTATCATAGTCAACCTTGTTTGTTGGACAGATTAATACCTTACATTCAGAAAACCTCAACATCTACAACTCCTTCACAGCCCACCCCCACCTCTACTACAGCCGGTGTCCCTTTCCCACCAGATCTATGACCGTGTTTCAATTTTTGAATGACATAAGCTGCACCATTCTTATTATTGTACATGTTGATGAATGTTATTTCACTTCAAACTATCAACCAGAACCAAGACAAAGCTGAAGTCATGCTGAATCAATTATTACTTTTTTCAGAAATGGAGCATTTTTCATCAACATCTGGAACACACCCTGACCCTTGATCTGTATGATGATTTAAGACAATCGGATTAATTTGAAAAATTACCAAATTTATCCTTAAAGTATTTTTAAAAATTGTTTCTATCCATCCATCCATTATCTTAACCGCTGTACAAAGTTGCAGGGGACTGCAGCCTATCCCAGCTGTCATCGGGTTAGTGGTGGGATACACTCTGGACAGGTCTCCAGTTTATCTCAGGGACACGTCTGTGTATGTCTCTTTTGTCTAACAAAGAGACATACACAGACAGACAACCATTCACACTCAAATTCACAATTACGATTTAGAGTCACCAGTAAGTCTAACATGCATGTCTATGGAGTGTGGTAGGAAACATGAGTGCCTGGAGGAAACCCATGCAAACACGGGGAGAGCATGCCAACTCCACACAGAAAGGCTGCATCTTTTAGCTATTAGGGAAGCAGCACTAACGACTCCATCACCTTGCTGCCCATTCTATATGTAGGCAAGAAACCAGGGGGATGAATCCCAATAAATATAATTCACATATCTGGAAATGAAAAACTCACCGTCTTACTGTCTTCATCCTCTGATGACTCTGATATATCCTCCTCTTCAAGAAACTCCACATCTGACTCTCCAGGTGCAATGGGAACAATCACAGTCAGGTTGGGGTTGGTCATGTAACTGTCCTCCTCTGGTGTGATGTACTTCTCTCCATAGCATCCAAAAATCCCTCCATTGCTCTCCACATGATTACCAACAAGCTTGATGGCATGACTGCCTTCTTTGCCTTTCTGATTTCGACGCTTCAAACTACGGTTGAAGATGTTGACAATGAGTGTGACAAGCCAGGAGAGGCCAGCATGGATGCGAGCAATAGCAACCTGGATGTTGTTCAAATCACCGTCTTCATCTGGGGCAGAGAGGTTGTCAGAACTGAAGGAGCTGAGCAGCAGCGCCAAAAAGAGATTCAGCACCTGTTGGCAGACAAACATTACATTTCATTTAGATGCTGTCATTATGGTGGGCATCTTATGTCACCAAATGTTGTTTGCATGTACAATGCCTATGTCAGCATTTACTATGATTACATTGGACTGTGTGCTTTAGGATAAGAGACCCAAATGGATGACATGAAAACCAGGTTATACAGACGGGTTATCGTACTAAAACATACGAGACAAACACATATAAACACGTGCCTTTGGAGGCTTTCTGGTACACAATCCAGGTTTCAAAGCAGTCTGTCTACTAGCTTAGAAAGTAGAAGCATCTATCACAGTATGTTTGTGGGGTCTGTGTATTTATATGGTAAATGGCCTACACTTACTGAATACATCGCTTTTCTACCTTTTCCTACTCAGAGCGTAGCTTCTCATTCACCCATTGGTACTCACAATCACACACACACTCACACACCGATGGGGGAGCTGCTGTGCAGCTGGCCAATGCTCAATGGGAGCAACTAAGTTGGGGTTTAATCTCTTGACAGGAGGAGCCGGGGATCGAACCAGCAACTGGGCCATTGGTGGATTGGCTCTACCTTCTGCACCACAGTTGCCCAGTATGTGTACTGCCAGTGTGCATACGTGACGTGCACAGTTGCTAAGAATCATCTTTAGCCACTAAGTCAGTCAAAGATGGGGAGCATGAGCAGATGATTGGTGATGAATGCCCTACAACCTTCTCACCCCTAAGCATCCTGGATAATCCTTTGGATAAACTGCTTTTTTTAAGATTCATGTACGGTGGGGGTTTCTTGCCATTAAACTATATGAGGAGCACTGTTGTGATCTGGGCTTTGCTGAGATGGTTCATCACGCTGATTTCTGTCTACAATTCTTCCAAGAGGAAAAATTTTTATTACACCTAACAAGGCAATAGACTTACTGAGAAAAACCTGTTGTGTACCCTTTCGAGTATTTTACCATGTCATCATTCCTTTGTTATCACTGCCTAAAAGGCAATGGGTTAAATCTTTTTAAAGTGTTCCCTGTAAAGAGTATTTTAGAAATTGTGAACTTATGGTAAACTAACAGGACAGCAATGTTACAATCATGCTAGAAGTACATTTGACTCACTAAAAGTGATTTTCCAGTTGACCATTTTCTGAGCCCTACCACTGCTCCTGGGAAAATGTCTTCCATGTCAGATATTGGAGCTAACAATGCTAAAATCACTTTGAGTAGAAAACAGCATAGTCATAAGTTAAACTAGAGGTCTTTGAGTTTACTCAGAAGTAAAAAAAAAACAGACTAATTATTTCTGGATGGTGCACACAATTTCTTGGCTGCAAAAAAACAATAATGTGTGGTTGATTTGTTCATTGAGCTAGATTAAGCTGTAATTGTGGGATAGGAAAACTGTGTTGTTGCTGAAATTTTAATGTTTACAAGTGATTTATTTTAAAACTAAACCCCTTAAAAATCTTTAATGTGGACATGACGGCTATGATATTGTCCTAAAGGGCTGAAGTAAAAGCTGCCTGTCCCAGACAAAAAGTCAGCATCCTTGCTAGCTGAATTTTGCAAAACATATAGAAATAAAGGAGAAACATTGCTAGTCCATTCTTGGGAGAAATGGTCTAAAATAGCTTTTGTAACTCTTTTTATTTTCCCAATGTTATGTGTAAAGCATGCTTATGTTTGTAGCTAATTGTCTGGCAGATACAAACTGTACTGTTCATTCCAAGTTCTCTTTATCTTGTTTCATAAAAGTGGTTTTAACATTTAGTTTAAGGAATATTTTATTTGACTGTTTCTGTGTATTTGAATACATTTTCACATAACTTATGAGAAGATGGTCTAATGCCATTATAAATATTTTATTTAAAATAACACTGTCCACAATTGTACATAAAACATAATGTCATCATTCATGGAACTAAACTACTACTATCCATAAACTAAAAAGGTTTTAAAACGTTTTTGAATGACAAATACTATTCAGAGCATGGGATTAGATGAGGAATAAACTAGTGTTTAATGGCAGACGGAACAGAGGGCAGGCTGGGAACAGGTGTTTGAACAATATCCAAGAGGAACTACATATAAAGCCTTACTCCATTTTTTTTAGTATCACAGGATTTTAAAGCAAAACCATGAACTGTGTAACTGAAGTGACTGTGGGGCAGACGCTCGATTGTTTAGACTTTCATAATACCTACCTACATTTGCTAATTCTTGTTAGGGAGTCAAAGCACAAATCTCAACATCTAAACAAAGAAATCCTGAGAATGGATTAGAGAAACAACAATAAAAGGTGATATAAAACTGCCCTCTAAATAAATGCTCAGATAGCTGACATCTCCAAGATTTATTGATCTATTCCCAATAATGTTATCTTACAGAACTGGACTTAAGGTTGCCATACACAAAGCCAATATATGTATCCTTGCTATGGGACAACCACTGTGTTCCCTACAAACAGAAATATTGAACAAATTACAATATTTGATAAATAAATCCAACAGCATGCAATGACGTGCAAGCTGTGTTTTATTTGGTGTTAAATATCAATCCCAAAGGCTAGAACACCAGTAAAAACACTGTGTGGCTTTTGCTGATCCTTTGTACAGTACTTAGGTCACAATTTCACCCGTAAGGCTGAGCTCATTAGCAGTGGATAAAAACATTCAGCCCTGTTGGACATGAGCCTGTGGTAAAGCTGTTCCACTGCGGTGTGTGTCTGTTGTGGCTACAGTTTGCATGACAGCTTGTGCAGATAATGCATATATGACCTAAGAGAGACAACAGATGGTTTGTTTGCCATCCAGACATGATCTGTTTTGAAGTCTGCTAATGCTAATCGGCAAGACAGCAAGCATGATGCAGTGACATTACCACTTTCTTTGTCACTGATGAAATATCAATGTAAACATCAATGAGTTAGCAAAATTTGTTACAATAGTGCACCAATCACTTTTCAAGTAGGTCCCTTCCTCATACTATGGGAAAACCAGTCCTCGCTGGTGCAACGTAATCCCTGATTACTTGTGACATCACCGTTTGGATTTGACAGCAGATACATGTAGTTGCAGTAACATGTAATTGAATTTCTCTCTAGGCAGACGTCTGGTTACCACTGGCTTTTGCAAGCAAGATGTTTTAATCTCTCAAAACCTTTGTCATCTCAATTGGTAGTTTTTCTGCCCTAATATCATTAACTTCCCAACAATTTCTAGGCAGATTGCACTTGATAGGAAATGTCTATGAAGTTTCTCCAGGTTATGCTTATCTCAAAGGTGCTTTTCTCTGGCATACGTTTTAATTTTTAACAACTTTTTCCCTTTTTTTTCTCTTTCCTTGTACTTGCTGAGGGGGGCAACCCAGGGGCCTAAGACACCATTACCCACTCACAATGACGTTTTTTTATTACTCCCGGGGCGGTTTCACAGTCGTTCAAAATTTGATTCATACGATCCTAATGACACACATATAATAATAACCCAGAAGTGACCATCAAAGTGTCAATGACCTTAAAGACTCGACAGCGTTTATATGCCTAATCCAGTCAAGTTGGTAGAAGCCTTTTAGATGAGAGGTAAAACGTCTTTAAGCTTTAAGCAATTCATATTGCCACTGAACAGCACCTCTGGCACACCTGTTGAGAACTATTTTCAGGTTTACTAAAGCAGGATAATAATATGGGAACAATTATAATAAAGGGACATGTTGATCAGTGCAATAGTGTTTTTAATAGTTTTTGGACAATAAGTCAGATCAACCCATTGTTTGTTTTAGTCTTTTCTCAGGATTTGTTAAAAAATAAAATGTTACATATTAAATCATATAAAAATGGCCGATTTATTACTCACCACCAGGTTTCCTATGACCATGACCAACATGAAGACCAGGATGCAGAGGGGCTGCCCAGCCACTTCCATACAATCCCACATGGTCTCAATCCACTCGCCACACAGCACCCGAAACACAATCAGAAATGAGTGGAAGAAGTCCTTCATGTGCCAACGAGGGAGCTGACAGTCCATAGAGATCTTACACACACAGTCCTGGTAGTTCTTTCCAAATAGCTGCATGCCCACCACAGCAAAGATGAAAACGATAATGGCCAACACCAGCGTCAGGTTTCCCAGTGCACCCACTGAGTTACCAATGATTTTGATAAGAGTGTTGAGTGTGGGCCAGGATTTTGCCAGTTTGAATACTCGTAACTGATGAAGGGAAAGAAAGAGGTTTTGCATTAAGAATCTATATCTTAATTTGATGTTGGTTTATGAATTATATCTCATAAACTAATTATGTCATATTGTATAAGTCTTTCCGTGCATGTCAGCAATCTTTATACATAATATCACAACTAACTCATTCAATGGCAAGAAACAAATTCAAACAAGCACACATATTCAAATTAGATGAGCTAGGGGTAAAGACTCATGTTACCAGTCTGAATGAGCGCAGGACAGACAGTCCCTCTACATTGGAGAGACCCAACTCCATCAGACTGAGGCAAACGATGATGCCATCAAAGATATTCCAGCCCTGCTGGAAGTAATAATAGGGGTCCAGAGCAATCAGCTTTAGTACCATCTCAGCTGTAAATATCGTGGTAAACACCTGGGAAAGAACAAAGTGAAGGGTAGTAGGAAGTAGAAAAGGTGCCAACAAAGTACTAACATTTCTTTAGTACTATTGAACCAATTTACTACATTTATGAAACCTTGGTCAAGTTGTAGGATATTTGGCAGGTGACACAGTGACAAGCAGAAGTTGTTTGATGCTGGTGAGCAATAGAAAATTATTACTTCCACATGTCTTCTTATGAGTGTCTCAAAACTAGAGGACACTGACAGAGTCAAATAGGGCCATGCTGATCCATTGTCCAGTAGGGGGAGATGGCAAAATAGTGATCAGGGTATCAGCTCTACTGCTTGCTAAAAATAATCTATCTTACCATGGATAATAAATTTGTGGGCTTTTGACAATGGATCAACAAGGCCCCATTTGACCTTAAGTCCCGCTCAGCATCACTTGTTACAAAAACACAGCTGTCTGATAGAGAAATATAGTACATTATCTGAATGAATACCTTTTGTCTTCCCTCTTTATTTTCCAATCCATTCTCTGTTCTGCTTATCTTACACCTAGCAACACTTAGGAAGAAGAGTTTTAAATGCTAGGCTGCTGCCCACTACTGTTATTAATCTTCCTCTTACCAGATTGCCCACTGAGAGCATGGTGTTGAACTCATCAGTCATGGGGTAGTGCTCCAAGGCCATGAAGAGGGTGTTCAGCACAATACAGATAGTGATACCAAGATCCAGGAAAGGATCCATCACCATATACTTCACCCACTCCTTCATCTTCAGCCACCAGGAGCAGCAGTCCCATATCAGGTACTTCTTAGCAAATGTGTACCAGCAAGGGTGACACTTCTGCCTCGACTCCTGCAACTCTGAAAAGAGATACCAAAGTTCACTGTTCACTTGTTTTTTTCCTCCTTAAAATGATATTAAAGTTAACTAACGGTTGTTTTTCCGATGATTTCTTTTAGACATCAGAACATCAGTGGCACTAAATGAGAAGTTACCGTCATCCAGTTAGCTTAGCTTAGCGTAAAGACTAGAAGCAGCAGGACCTAGGTTTGAAGCTTGAAACACATTCAATCCTATTTCTTTGCTATTGCTGCTTTTCTGAAGAAAGCAACTAAATGCAATAATAAGTATTTGTTTATTTTGACAGGACTCACCATCCATAGCATCACTGAAAAAGCTGACAGAGCTCAGCCCCCTTTTCCTGCACACTGGAGTAGGCTCTGTCACAGTTGGGGAAGGCTGGAGGAGAGGTCTAGGAGCCATGTCCTCCACACTAGTGGGTTTCTGATAGACAAAATAATAAATCAAAATTAAATACAAGGCTGACTTTAGTCATTTGTTTTGTGACCTATAAATACATTGCAAAGTAAAGTTATTCCTGCACATCAGAATAAATACATCTATGTTATAAATATTACTCACTGTGTCTTCCCTGACCCTCTCCATGCTGTAAGCAGGCATGGATGTAGGTGTGTGTAGGCCCAAAGAGGTGACTCCATTCTGGTCCAGGGAAATGTTGAGTCGACCGTTGACATTGAGGCTGGGGGTGAAGACTTGTGAGCAGTGGCTCCTGACACTGCCCGCCCTCCTCTTCCACGGTGTTGCTGTTGAGCTGGTGCGGCTCCTGAAGGCATCCCCATGAAGGCTGTACTCATCGTCTGCATCAGCCTCTGAGTTGATGCGTGTACGGAAAGAGCTGAAGATGCTGTTCTGGCTTCCTCTTCTGGTGCTGAGGGGATGAGAGGAGAGTGTGGCCAGCAGGGGGTGGACTGGCAGGGGAGATACAGGAGGCTACAGAGACACAGAGGACAAATTGGCATGTTAAAGACTGGGAGAAGTTTTTAGTGTAATTGCTGAATAATATACTATACCATTTGCTCATCTGGTGGATCAAGCTTCTCTTCAGCAGCTTCTTGTGCTGTTTCCTCTGACAACGTTCTATAAGATCTTCTTCTTCTGCTGCCGCTGCTGCGCCGTATGCTCCCTGTCTTCTGACAAAACGGAGACAACTCTGGGGACAACACAGAGTCTGTCTCCTGTACTTGTCTCTTCACTGCCAACTAAACACATATAAACAAATAATTTTACAGGATATTCACTCAGTTCATCCTAAGCTGAAAGCACAACAGAAAAAATAAAAATCTTCGCTGAGTACTTGGGCTGCTCTCACTCTTTGCTCTTTTCGAAGGCGCTCCATAGCCAGCTGAAATTCCCTCTCCTTCTGCCAGGCCTCAGCGATGGTTGCTTGATTCTGCTCCTCATAGGCCATGGCCACTACAGCCAGAATCAAGTTTACCAGGTAGAAGGAGCCCAGGAAGATCACCAGCACAAAGAATATCATGTAGGTCTTCCCTGCCGATCGCAGAGTCTGAGGAAGCAAAACAAAGTAACAAATTTTGGTCTTTTTGATTAATACTTTTGGAAATGAGACTGATTGGAAAAGTAAAAGTAAACCAAATCCTTCATGTCATGGGCCTTAAAATCAAAACACTAGGCTGAGAGAGGCTAAAACTACCAGTGCAACTTTAATAAAGTGGTAAACACAAAAAAGTAATTTGGCTGTTATGCATTAAATAAAGAATTACTCCTAATTTTGCTGGCTTTTATGAGAAGTTTGATTGAGTGAAACTATTATACTCTTTATATGTGTGTACAATACAAAACTGATTAAACCACTAAAGTTAGAGGACTTGTTGACTATTTAGGTGACCTTCATTTAATATTTGTGGAATAAAAACAACATATAAAAATTGCACCTGGTGGAACAGTTTTTCCCAGTAGTCTTGTGTCATGAGACGGAAAAGGGCCAGAAATGCCCAGCCAAAGGTATCAAAACTGGTGTAGCCATAGTTTGGATTTCTTCCAACTTTTAGGCAGTCAAATCCATCTGGACACTTCCTGTAATGCACACACAGTAAAAATATAGATAGAGTGTGGAACAGCACTGATAATGAAAGACAGCGCACAATTAAAGCAAAAAGCAGCTGGGACAGATACAGTTGTGTTAGCGTGCAGGCTGCTTTACCAGAGCCATAAACATCTCCAGTATCTTCATGTAGCCATGTGGCCTTTGACTCCACAGGCCAGAGTAAAGGATGAGTCAGTAAGTAGGATACACTACTATCATTACCATTATTTCAGTTGAAGAGGGCACTTGAAATTTGTTCCAGGCAGGAGCACTAAAAAGCACTGGAGCAAAAGGGATTACGCTGAGCCAGATGGATATCAAATTGCAGTTCAAAATTTTTCAATTTGATGCCTCCATCTCTGATCTTCATTGTCAGCATAGTGGCATTACAGCAAATATTTAAGTACAGCAGCTGAGAACAAGCTGGACTGCCATGTCAATTTGAGCGGCAGAATAATTTCGTAATGGCTAGGAAACAGCTGGGCGGGAGGGTGCTGCTGTCAGAACAGCTGTAGATCTCACCAACCAGCCAGCTAAGCAGGAATGCTCACTAAAATCCAACAGTGAGGACATAGGAGGCTGTGTGAGGCCAGCGACATCTTCCTGTCAGACTGTTCCTCTGCTACACTCCACACTGCTAAAATACAGTGTTTTGACTGCATAACTTATTAAAAATATTCTACATTATTTATGTTTACATTATTTCCTAAATCGTAGGGAAACATTAAAAAAAACTTATTTAATTTACACATTTACAATCTGCCTTCTACAGATGTAATCACTGTCTTGAATCATCCATGTGAGCAACGTTTAGGTGTTTGCATGTTTACTCATGTTAACTCAATAATTATTTAAATATTTAGATTGTTTGGTTTAACCTTTTAGCTGACCTCCTAACCTCTTTTTAGTCAGAACAAATACAAATACAATGCCAACCTGGGTGTTTGATTTAAAATCTGACATTTGTTAATTTGTCTGTTGTGTTATCCCACCTCTCACTAATGCACACACATCGGTCAATTGGTGATTGTTTTATTGTAGTTTTTTGTAGTTAATGTTATCAGCCTGCAACCAGTGACAGAAGAATATGTTATTATCCTGATAGATGTACTGTTGAACCGTGCAACACTTTATAAACTTTATACATTCACAACTCTTATCATCGCCCTGATTTCAGTATCTTTGACAGTGTACTATCAATTCCATTTTCCCAACAGAGAAACGTGTAAATCAGTTTTCCTTTAATCCTGGGTGTGGCTGAGGTAGTGGATCTGTCCAATGGCAAAAGCTGAAACTGTCTATACTGCACAATAATTTTGAATGTTTGATTAACAGTGGCTTCAGGTTGTAAGCAAATAAACATTTTCCCAAAGCTTACAGTAGCAATGAGAAACAGCCAGGACCTTTGAGCGAATCATTTATCCCAAACTTGTAAACCGTCATGGCTGAAAATATCATTTGAATATGTGCATGTGTATCCACTCGTGTCTGTGTGTGTTTGTGTGCATGTGTTTGTGTGTCATCATAACGTATCCAAAGCTTTAATTTGGAAATCTACTCAGGGATTACTTGTTGGAATACACTCAAAAGATTAAGCATCCTCTATGTTTTGCGTCCTCCATCCTGACCTGCTTAATATCTTGCCCATCTCCACAGCTAGCCTCAGTAAGATCTAAAATGTCACAGAAGGTAAAAGACTTCCTTTTTCCAACAGAAATGCAACTTACCCTATGGCTACACTGACCTACAATATAATCTGGCAAGCACATCAAAAAGCTGTGGCACTTTGTCTTTGATTTAACATCACTCCCGCTACAAATTAAAACATCCAATACAATGTCTTGGACAGGACAGGCAATATTGAAATCAAAGAAAGACAAAAGACAAATATCACTTATTCTCTTAATGCCCAAGGATCCATTAACCCACAATTGTACTCACCACAATAAAACTCTACTGTCAGTTTCACAAATAGCAGATACACAAACAACAGGCAACACATGTAAAAAAGTCCCATTGCAGAAACTTGTAAGTAAAGTCTGGGACAGCTGGATAGGTCATATCTGCACTAGTCTGATCTTAGTGACTTATTATGTAGGGGAGTTTAATAATGTAATTTCCTCCTGAGTGCCCTCAAATGCATCCTCTTTATGCTCTGACTTGAACACATATTACTGAATCAGATTGTACTTCTTGGGAGATTAAGTTCCTGTGTTTTTGGAGAAGAGGTTACAGAGTGAGATTAAAGGGTTGACTACGCTCAGATGCCAATAAAATTGTGTGACCACCTCCTCTGTGTCTATTTTCTATCAACATATTTGAATAGTGTATTGATATCAATATTAGCTTAATCTTAGAGTTTCAATGGGCAACGTTTGGGAATCAAAATGTGGCTGTGTCCAATACTTTCGCTATGTCAAGGACTATAGAGTGTCTTAATTGCACAAATGTCCCCACACTAAAACTTATGAAGCATTACAATTTAAAGAATGTTTGAAAAAGTTACATATTGTAACTTTCAATATAACTCTTAAATTTAGTTAAAAGTATATCCAGTTAATTTAATGGTTTTACAATTTATGTCATGATTTTGTCACGTTTTTTGTGGGAAAAACTGTAGAAATTTGGAAAACATATTCACTGGCAGTTGGTTTATACTTTGTGTATGTGATAATAAAAGGCATCTCAAGAAATACTTTTTCAGTTTCTCTGCAAATATGATCCTGTTTGTTGAACTTAACTTTTTTAAGCAAAACTCTCAGTCTCACAGAATGAATGACTCTTCACATTTTTAAGTCACAAGCAGGGGTGGGTGGTAATGAGTTACATTTACTCAGTAACATGAAATAATAGCATAAAAATCCGTGAAACTGTAGAATTGTAATAGCTGAGTGCATAGTTTAGGTCAAACACCTGAGGAAAAGTAGAACCCTTTATAAACTACTATGACCATTTCAAAACATAATGTTGAAGTTGAAATCTTAGTAGGTCAAAGTATGCAGAACCATTTACATCGCAATGTGATGTAAGTTGAAAAGATTTTAACAATTGTCCAATCAGTGAAGACGGATCTATTACAGCAGATATACTAAAACCACAAACTCATTTGACCATTTAAAAACCAAAAAAAAATTGAAAAAGGTTTCAAAAAGGCTTTTATTTTGAAAGTGTGTTTTTTTGTGTGTGTGTATGTGTGTGTGTGTGTGTATGTGTGTGTGTGTGTGTGTGTGTGTGTGTGTGTGTGTGTGTGTGTGTGTGTGTCTCCACTGTGTATCATGTTGGAGAAAAACTGTCAGGTAAAGTGTTTGAACACAACTCTGAGGCTACTCACATGACCTGATTCAGCTGTTACCATGGCAATGACATATTTCAATCTGCTGACTCACATTTGCTGAAGACAGGTTATAAACTACTCAGGCTTTGCCTCGCAAAAAATGAAAAAGTATTACTCCAATAACAAAATTAAAAGTTTATAAGAAACTACTGTTATTTTGGGATGTCATAAGATGTAGAACCCGTAATCAAAGGTTCAATATTAATTGCATTAAAAAGAACAAAAATCTGCACCTACTTTGTAAAAGCCTAATATATCACCATTTTATGGTATTTGCTATCAACAATTATCTTATATCATTAACAAGAGCACCTAATGGAAGCCATTTGTTGAAGCTGCAGGATTTCAGATTCACACAGATGGGTATTTAGTTCACTATAACCCCTGAACTGGGCCTGGCATGGGCAGAGTCATCCTGTTGTGCTTGTTTCAAAAGCATTTGGATTTATAGGATTATTCAGCGCGTAGGCTGAGTAGCAATATTTGGATGGTTTCACACTATGCATTTGATTGGGAACAAAGACTGTCCCTCCACAGATAAAATATAATCTATGGACGTATACATTTCCTGACATTACATTGAGATGCTTCTAAACATTAGGTCCAGTTATTTTGCTTTCTTTAAATGTATTTTTATCAATTCCACTTTGTACAACACGTTCTGACATTTACCATTAAAAGCTGTTAGAAAGTCAGTCAAAGGTGTTTCTTGTACATCACAAAGCCACAAACAGAGGCATTACAGCTGTAATCTTAAATTTGTAAGTACAATTTCTCAACAACAGTATCAATCCAAAGTGATCGGGTCCATTGAAGTTAACCTAATCATATCATAGAGCTTTTGAGTTGATGAACTCTCCAAACACCCCCCTCTCTCCAGCTGGCAACTCAGTTTTTCTCAGTAAAGGGTTCCAGTGGAGCTGGGTTTATTATCCACACCACATGTCATCTTATGTACAGCCTCTATCACACTACACACCTCATGCATTAAGTCACAGTCTGTAAATATGAAGTTTGAATTACAATATCTATTGTTGTATTTGTTATTTATTGTTCTGTAAAAACTGTTAGTGTCAAGTCTGGTGCTCAAGCTACTATATCCAATTATACACATTACATGCAAGGGATCAAAACCCATTAGAAGATAAACATTTTGATGTTATGTAATAGCCTGCAGATGATTAACAACCAGTAACCAGGACACTCACCCTGCATCACTTCCGTATCCACATATTAGGGCATCCTTTGCTCCTTCAATTTTGTAAAAATTATCTAAGGAAAGAGAAACAAGATGTTAAAAAACAATATATTTTCATCTTTATTGGATGATACTGGTACTGTACAATATTCAGTGAACTGTGCACTTGTGAAATGCTTTAGTTGACCTTCGCTACTCAGGAAGTCTGCCCTGGAGCTCCAGGTTCTGTTATTGCAGAAAAAGGATTCGTTCGCACTATAAGAGGAGTTGATGCAATGTGCAAGGCTGCGGACACACTTCTGTCTCAGGAGCCCCATAAAAAGTTGCAAGCCAATGAGGGCAAACACACTGAGACAGAAAACGGTGAGGATCATCACATCTGCCAGCTTTCTCACAGACTGGATCAAAGCACCAACGATAGTTTTAAGACCTTAATGGAGAAAACAAGATAGTAATTCAAAAACCTGATTTTGCAAGCATGATTGAAAAAGATTCTGTATATAGTATAGACTGTCTTTGGACCTTTTAGTTGTTTTACCTGGAATAACTGAGATGGTTTTCAGTGCACGTAGTACTCTGAAGGTTCTTAATGCAGATACATTTCCAAGATCTACAAACTCTGTCACATATCTGAAATTTGATGTAAAGAAACAAGAAGATTTACTAAAGTAGGCTTTCTCTACGGTGAACAGGATTAATGTTTTTCATCCATTATTGACAGTATGTAATGTCCTTATTAAAACATTTCAGTCTAATAACATACAGTAATAAGGGTTCTTTGTTTTTAAATTCATATGGGGCAAGAACCCCCAACCCTATGGTCCCTATGGGCAGCCACTCTACCAACTGAGCCACTGCCCTAGTTGAAATTTGGTCCACAACATTTCATAATGTGGAAAGGTGCTTTATTCACTCATTGAACAGCACTGGCAGCAGAAAAATATTACCTTCTAAAGAAATATGCTTGTCTAATAGTAATAACACTGACAATTTTCTCACAGGCTCCAGATACACCTTTTTAAAGCTTCATACTTTCTTGCTTCCCATTGGTTGGTTCTCTGCTTCCCCTTACTTCCCAGACTGAACATTTGGGTGTGTTCTTCAATAGCACCCAATCTTATACATTTATAAATCCATCTATCCATCTAATCCAATCACATTCCAGTGTTTTTGGTATTTTTGTTTTTTACTTTTTTTGTTATTTTTAAAACATGTAATTATTTGTGCTTAATTAGTAAGGTTTAAGCCATTCCTATTTATTATATCTTCATAGCAAAGACTACCTAAAGCACTGGGCAGAGCATAACCAAACATAACAGTATACAGCAGAGTAGAGCAAAGTGGGAGGAAAGGCTTGGTGGAGCACAGTGGACTGATTTTGAGACTCATTCATTTTAAATACGGTTGCCAAAACATTAGAACCACCTCTTCTTATAATGCACTCCAGCAGGACTCCACTACGCACTTTGACCTCAATAACAGTATTACCTTTTTTTGTTTGTCAGGGCACAGCCTTACCGTTTTGTTTTCCTCCTACTGCTTTCAAAGCAGTAGGCTGTGGCCTGACAAACAAAGACAAGATGCACTACTAGCATGATAATGAAAATAATCCACTTCCCTCAGTCCTCCCTCTCCCTGCTCCCTGATACACTCTGTGCAGCACTTAAAGTATTTGACATTATAAAATGTTAAAAAACATAATAACTGAGCAGAAATATTTCTATTTTTAAAATTGGAGAAATAGAGGATAGCCTCATTCAAAATTTTTGCCAGTGCTGTTCAATGAGTCTGGGTCACAGAAGAATTCAACAGCACCTCTCTACATTCTAAGTTACCTTTAACCTAAAAGGCATGGTGGGGTCAGGTGATAATCCTCTGTAGGTTTGTTACTACAAGCAACTATTTTCACATTCAAGTTGCCATGTTCCATTGTAAGGTAAAAACATTGATTATAGAGTTAAAACAACAAAATAGTGAGTGTTTGGCATTAAGAAATGACAGATGAGTTAGCTGACTGAGCCATAATTAATCAAAACCAGACTAATTGGTGAAGGTAATGTTTACAGTCTGTCTACACAGTAAAAGTGATGTTGTCTAGCAGTTTCCAAAGAAAGAAAATGTCATATAAGGATGATTGGTCCCAGACAATGCAGCAGTACTAAGAGGTCACCGGTATAATCTGTCACCTGCATTATATTGAGTCATGGCACAGGGATCTCTGACCCCACAATAGGCTTATCATTCATGGTGTTTAAAAACCACCTCTTAGCTTTACTGACTGACTATGATTACTTTGACTTTTCAGAAAAATAGCAAAACAGACAGTATGTTTCAATTTATGTGAACATAAATACAATCTGCAAAAAACGGTCCTACAAAACTCTAAATTATTTTTTTAATTTGATGATTCTAAGGTATTTTCCACATACACACACACAATGTATCCACAGCTAATGGTAAGAAATGTCAGGAGAGACTGTTAATTTGCATGATGATATTGTTACTCACGCCATGACAATCACAGTGAAGTCCAGCCAGTTCCATGGGTCTCTCAAGAAGGTAAACGGCATTATACAGAATCCTCTTGCTAATATCTTTATCACTGACTCAAAAGTGTAAATACCAGTGAAAGTATACCTGGAAAAATGTATGGAGAAAAGAAGAAAAATGCTGTGTTAAGATTGTTGAACCCTGGAAACAATGCTGCACAAGAACAGATTTAAGCATTAAAAACAGGACTGAGGACCAAAATCTGATCTAAAACAAACAATAAAGATGAATAATTTGCAAATACTCCCAAAATTCAATAAATGCAACAAATAAATTGGAGCATAAATATAGGGGTATGAATTCAATGGCAAGATATGAAATAATATTTAACGTCTTGCCATAATGAAAGCATGCTGCATGCTAAAAATGCACATAACCCACTGATGACAACAATATGCATAAATTAATGCCTTAACTAATACATGCATCATATTACTTACATCTGAATAGATCCTTCAATCATCACTGATAAAGCAACAAACCCCAGCAGAACTCCACATTAGAACAACAGTGGTACTATTTAGAAATAGACACCTTTTTAAATACTGCATGCACAATACTTACTCCAGGTATTTGGTCCATGGTGCCGGATCAGACATGGCCATGAAGAAACAGTTGGTCAGTATTGTGAACATTATAAACAGGCTAAATAATGTGGAAAAGTGGTTAAGGAAAGTGCACTGAACAATTACAAATAACCTGATAAAGTATGTTCTCTGTAAGCAGATATTGACTTGAATGGATTTCAAATCGGTCCAAATACTTCACTTTATATCCATTAGGATAAATCATCACCTTGTATGCTCATGTTACAGTAAATATAAAATGTAGAAAATCAACATTTCATTTATTTTAGTATTTATTTAGTAGTTGGAGATCCGTAACAGTTGATAGACAATTTGCTCAATATATGTTTTAGAATTATTAACAGCGAGAGCATCCAGAGAAAAGATTCTCTCCTGCATGTAAAGTGCAAACCAGCTGTCTGAGAACTAATAGAGCCGTCACATGATGTGAAATCTCCTTGCTCTTATTTCATTTCAGAGATTAAAAGAGGGATATGAGGGGATTTGGTTTGTGATGCCAGAGGGGACCATTACAAAGCTGTTTCAAAAATGGGACTATGGAAAAATCCAATAGAAACCTACACAGGAAATCAGTAAATATTAGAAATTGGCTTATCTGCCCTGTATGAGAGTGGCTTTTAGACTTTTTCCAACACCAAATTAATATTGTTTTTTTCAGAACATGCTGCCTGAAAATAACTGTTAATTCTGCTTAAATAGGCCTACTTTCAGATTTGTTTATTTTGCTAAAAAGGATGCTGACCCACAGGTAGCATATTACTAAATGTGTTACTATCATCAATGAACAAACCATCTAAAGTGACAGGTAATGTCATCCACCAAAAAAGAAAAAGCCATTAATGTTTTATTTATGTTCATGGCCAGGATAGATGCATGCTCTTGGCAATCAGAAAGGATATGCATGGACCAAAACTTTGATGGCAATCGATCTGATGAAGTGAAATGGACTAAATATGTAAATTGCAGACGTGGCACTGAATCTGAAGATGACTTTTCCTTTGTTAAGTACTATAAAAGTCTGTAAAGATAAGAGAAAACAAATAATTCATGAGAAAAATCACACTTAAATACTTGTTACTCACAATCTATGGAAAATGTATTTAAAAGAAGTCAAAGTAATAAAACGCAAATACATCTTTAAAACCAAATTTCAATAGCAATAGCTGTGAGAATCAGTTCTGCTATTTTATTTACTCAGCAAGGATAATAGAGTAGCTGCTATGTTGAGTCTCCCACTCTGTCAGTATTAACATTTGCCATAAGCACTTTTTCCTCCAAGAAAGCAGAGAGTGCCCATATGCACAGCAAGTGAGGCCAGTTGATATAATGGAGGCAACTCCAAACGTTTTCCTAACAGATGTGCCATTTATTTAAATATTTTTTCGTCTTTGGATAATCCTCCCATCTAGCAGTGCTTCCTATGCCAAAACAAAGAGACCCTGAGAATGGCTGCCACGTCCTTTTTCATCTCTCCAAAAGCGTCCCACTAATGGGCAGCAGCCTGATCTAACCAACCCTGCAAATCAAGTCTGGCTAATCCTATTTCCACATTCACAAGAGATCTAAAGAGATGCAGTCACACTGGCTTTACGTCAACTAGCTGCTCCAAAACACCACTTGGTGAACTTAGTGTAAACATCAGCTGCAGCAGGAGGATCACTGCCATATCATGTTCACAAGTGCAGACAAGGGTATTACTGATTATTTAAAAGAGACTCAAATTTGTCAGTGTATTAGTATAATACAGCAGGTGCACAATTGATGTTAATCATATACCACCAATTTTCATCAATTTCTACTGTAGTTTCAAATATAATACAAGTTAAGCCCATGTAAGACTCATAATTAAAATAAAGTATGCTCATAACAGTTGCTTTCCATCATCATAGCTTTTGAAAACAGGCCATTTTAATACATCTAATACATTGATACAAAATATATATTTATCGTGGTTTTAATCTATTAATATTATAATGTTAATAGATCCAAGTGCTGTTATAATATAAATAAAATAAAAGTATTATGAACTAATAAATGTTGATGTATCATAATGAGTTAGTCAACAGATAAAGTATTACAAACAGCTTCACCTTTACCAACAGTGATGTTTGAACCATATTTTGTATTAATTGCTACACATGTTTTGCCTCAGTTCAGTATCAATATTGTTTAAAATGCCTGATCTGTGAACATATGTAGAAAATAATGTTCATTTGTCCTCCAGACAAACATTTGCATGCAGTGATAGGACATTTTTACCCATCACCTGACTCTCACCCTCTTGTTCTTGTAGTAAAAGGGATCAATATCTTCCAGTGGCACCCCAATAAGTTCTGGAGGGATTTCACCGTAGATGCGTGGTAGCTGTTTGCCTGCCTCCAGGTCAGCACTGGGTTTAGGTGGCTCTGTGTTCCTATGAGTCTCCTGGCCACTCTTGGCATTCTTGGCCCGCTCCTCCGCAATCCGCTGCTCCAAGGCAGCCAAGGATTCGCGAGTGAACCGCCGCAAGCCATCAGGACCCGTTGGTAACAGCATGGCTGCCATCTTTTCATCCTGATTCTCCTGTACTAGAAATTACTTACAGCTGGAGGGGGGTGGGTGAATATACAGGGAAAACAAAAATGAAGAAGGTGAGAAGGTGAGCGAAAATAATTTGAACTAATTCAGTCATACAGGCTTGTGATAAACAACAGTAGGTTTTAGATCAAATTGCTATAAAAGGAATATTTTTTATAATAGGAATATGTTATAGGGAAAGCTGAATTTCCCTGAGCTTTACAGAGCATTTTAACCTCCTTCGGCTCATTATTTTGTTTTTTCCCATTTTGATTACTGTTAATTGTGGGAAGTGGCCAATAAATCAATAATGGTAGCAGTAAAGCTTTGCTTTGCAGAATTTGATATATTGAAACAAATACCGAGAGATACTAATGGGCAGAATATAACAAATCACATCAGTCTAATTTAGATTGTCTCAATTTGTCACAAAAAGTCTCTTACAAAAGTGCTTTGTAAAGTGCTTACAATATGACAGTCTTCCTATAAAAGCTTGCCTGAATGGGATCTGTGAACAGGAAAAATATTCTGGCCATTTGACTGGTCCCATAAGACAATATATGAAATTGCCTGATATTACCAATATTTATGTCGTGTTTTTTTGTTTCCAAACCAGAACAAAAAGCATAATTTAAAGTCAAAAGCTGGATTGCCTTTGATAAGATAGTACTGAGGAAGGTCAATAATATGATATGAGACATGACATAAATTCACAATATAAGCACATGATGTAAATTCTTTACCCTTCCCACTGACCACCAGCTTTCTGTTATCCAGCTGTCTCTGTCAAACTAGGCCAGCCATAGTTCTGAGGGGATTAAGCCTGCAGCCTGTAGCGCTGACCAAGGGTTTTCGCCAGTGATGATTTAGCTTGGCGGTCACTTGTTGTTTGCCTTCACTGAACTGAAGGAAAGTGCAGGGCCTGCACACTGACCTGACAGCAACATTAAACGTGTACTTTAACATCACACAAAATGCAGCCCTTCTAAAATTTATCCTAGCAGCAAACAGTTGGTATGTACACATTCAGTAGTCACATAATGACTTTAGCATATTACAAATTACAGTCCAATTTTTACTTTCTCCTATAGATTTGATTTCTATTAACTTCTGAGGGAAACACTATAAGTTTCTCCATCAATCCACAGAGTACACCACTGCAGAGTTTTTGAAGGTGGCAGAAGTCAACCCCAGTTACCATTCCTTTAGCTTCTAAACGATCGATTGGCTAACTTCATACATCATTCAGCATCTTCCTCTGTAACCGGATACATGACATAATAGGTTATTATGAACTACAGAAAAAAGCAAACACTAACCATCAATGGCACAGCTAGACAATGTTTCAACCGCACAAAGGCATCTCTGGGACCTCACATGTGACAGCACTCTCTAAAAAAGCACAGTAATGTTTTTTACCTTTCTTTACTGACTAGAACATGAACTTCCCCCCATCTGTAAACAATATATTCTACTCCACTGAGAGAACCATGATTACTTGCGTCACTGCATAATGCAGTACAGTCTGACCATAAGACCTTTACTCAATGGAAATATCATCTGCACATTTTTCTCTTCCTTATAAATTCATTTGGTGTGGAAAATGCTGGAAACATACAGTATCTAATGCTGATTAGGTTAATATGTTACACAAGGCTGTTTAAAGGTTACCTGGTGTCAGTTAAATGGAAAACTGATTAGTTGTCTGATAATGAGATGAGTGTACAATCAACATTGTAGGATTAGGGTTTTAATAAAACTGTTGCACAAAGATTTCATTGCTGATACATTTTGGGTAATTTTACTACATTAAGAAGAAAGTGTTTGCTAATCTGCATTAGACCGAAAAACTTTGACTTAACTGTATTTCTATCAGAAGTTACAAATTATTGTTTGATTAGCTTGTAATTCTAGCTGTGGGTGTTTATAATGAACCTTAAATGAGTACACATACTTGTTGTTATTGACCCTGTCCCTCTGGACTACAACAACGCACAAAGATGGTTTTCAGGTTGATCTGATCAAAGACCAAAACCACTATCTAAATATCACCTTTCCACTGTACCAAATATTCAATCCTATAGCCATTGACGAAATCTGAGATTATAATGGCTGAAAAAAATTTCCAAAAAGAGGATTACAGTTCTGTTTTTACCTTTTTGGACAGAGAAAATTCCATTGTATCTTTTTCATTTAGACTAAGCTCTGCAAGTTTTCCATCTCCTCCTGTCCTGAAATGCATTGATCCCTTCACACGTCCAGCCAGACGCTAGTTATCTGCTTTCACTTGATCTGCTTATTTGGCCGAAGTTGATCTCAGATCAGCTCGTCTCATACACTGAATCCAGTGCTTTCCCTTTTGCCATCAAAGATAAATAGGTTAAGGACCATTTGCAATGTCACAAAGCAGATAAACAGGTTAAAAACATAGATATTTCTATAATGTCATGGGACAGGATGTGATGAATCATTCACAAGCAGTAAAAGCATTTCTATGAAAGGTAACAGTAAAGAACTATTACAAGGATGTAGCATATAATTGTTGGTAATGTTAGGAAACTACATTTAATATGCACTGTTTCGACTTATATCAGGTTACTTCGGGGAGGACATGGTGGTAGAGAATTAGCCTGAACAGAGGGAGGAATATTTTAGTTGAATGAAATTTAATTTCCATAACAGCCAGATGTGATATGATCATCATCACTTAAATAATTATGATGATTAGACTGAAAGTAGAGCGACACCACGGACTGTCAGTTTTGACATGCACACGTGTTTGGCCTTAGTGGTGTTTTGAATTCCAACACAGGAAGCTGAAAAATAATTCAAGGTATATTGTAATAAGAGTTAGTCATTGATCCACCAAATGCTGTGCTTCATGTTTTGACAGCAGATGCGCAGCTAATTAAAGTTTAAAAACGATATATAAGAATATCATTGTTAAACTACTCCTCTACATATTGTTATAAAAACTATAAAAATTATTCAAATGGCATGTTTGACTTCCTTCTAGATTAATGGAAATAGATGACATTAAAGCAGATTTAGGGAGAGATAGAAAATTGTCAATCCAAATAAACTAAATAAATGTATTGACCTGCAGACAACGTTTACACTAACACAGAGTAGTATTATAAAATTTCCTGAAGACTTTTCAGTTGAAGCTTCCACACGCAGCCCATATTTCATACTCCTTCCCTGATTTTCTTGCTGAAATTTGCTACTAATATTATTAAAAACATGAATCAAAAATACTTTGTTTCAGCTAATACAGCCTCACTGACTGATTTGATGTAAACAGACAATAACAGAACTTGGAACAACTCTGCCTCCACAACTGGAAGTTGCTTTAAACATAATTATAAGCTAGGTGGCTGTCGCTCAGTTGGTAAAGGCAGTCATCCACGGATCACAGGGTCAGTGGAAGTGTCTCTGGGCAAGACATTGAACCCCTAACAGCCCATTCCCGTCCCCAGCTATGCAGTACCGGTCCAAGCCCGGTAGAAATTGGGGAGGGTTGCATCAGTAATAGCATCCGTCGTAAAAACTGTGCCAAATCACCATGCAGACAATGATGACCCTGAACTGTGTATATATACACACACACACATGTGTGTGTGTGTGTGTGTGTGTGAGTATATGTACTGTATGTCAAATCATTCAATAAATCTAGTTTGATGGGGGGTGAACTCACAAGGCCTGATGATTGAAACCATATTTTAACAGGTAACAACTCTTAAACCTTAGGAACATCACTCAGCTGTTATGTGTTGTAAGTAGAAAGTAATGTTATGTTTGCCTGTCAAGGCTTCTGTACGTAGCTTCATTGTTATCGGCCAGTGTGCTTGTGGACAGAATGATTTGCTATCAAGACCTCACTGACAGAAAAAAAAAATTTACAAATGTATCAAATTTTTTTTTCCATTATAGCTTTTCAACACACAGTGCCAATATGGTGGATGCTGCTGATTAGACACTTTGCTCTGTTTGAATGTTATTCTGAAGTGCAACTTAATAATTCATATCATCTTACTGTGAGTGTTTGAGATCTCCACCAATTTAGCAGTGCAGGACTGATTGGCCACAGCCAGACACACAATGACACCATAAACAGGTAGACTGTGAGATTAGTTTGTGTTGTTGGTGCTGCCTGATCTGGCCTCAAAGCAGTTTTCTCAAGCAAACATGTAAAGAAGACTCCAGAGGTTTGTTAGGCTCACTTCCTAAGCATACACATCATATTTTACTCTATTTCATTTTGAAGCATTGTCCATATAGTGAAACCACTGAGTTAGTTTATAAGACTATACACAGCTCCCTCGCAGCCACCCAAGGCCTTATACTTCTATATCTTACACCTCATTATACCTTAACTTTAACACATACAGAATTCACCTGCAAATAGAGTCTGATTTGTAAAATAGATGAAATTCCCATTTTAAGAGTCACCAAGATGACTTACTGTCTACAAGAGTACAGTCTACTCCATCATTTATTAAATACTTTCCATGTCTGCAATGAGTATGTTATCATATTTCAGTGTTTAGTACTCTGTAAGAAAACAAATAAGGATACCTGAATATTGTCCTATACCTATGTTGTTTACACAGAGTAGGTCTTTGATGTCAATGCAGATTCTATGGTATTTTTATGTGGTTTGTGTTTATTTTTTTATCAGATATTTGTCTTCTGTCTTTTTGTCAAATTCTCTTGTCTTCATATTTAAAAAGTTGTTGCGTATTTGGATCATTTTGTTAGGTTTTTGTGTTGTCTTTGTTCACTTATTACAAATTATTACAAATTACTAGTTTATTCTAGGACAACTTTGTTCAAGAATCAAGAATCAATATGTTGCTGTTTTCATTTTTTTACATCTTAATAAACTACATTCATGTTTCTCTGTTTCTTCTAACATTATGAACCATGACTTGATCAAACTGATGATATATGAGCTAATTCTTCTTCTAAACATGATTTACAGTGTACTGTATAATTGAACCGCATAATTTTAAGAAAATACAAGTTATGGTGCATTGAATAATCACATAAAACAAGCTGGACTTTGGTCACAATGACAACTAACAAAAACACTCCAACCCTCTTGTTTTTGCTCAATATTATGTGTCTTTGACCTTCTCAGAGCTTCATACTGTGGTCCTACTGTAGGTGCACATACTAAACTAATGATCTATTTCTTTTACATAAACCTTTTAGTATAATCGCAAGTTATAGCTTAAATACACAGGTTACAGAAGGTATAAGACGAGTAGGGAAACTGCCAGTAAAATTTAGACTAAAAATGTATGTCATCCTTGTATGGGGTTTGAAACACATTTTCTACCACACTAATCCACACACGTAATAAAAGTGAACCACTAAAGAAAACCATTAATACAATATTAAATATATATCTAATGGCATTTTGGTATTTATTTTTTCCTGACTCTTCCTGAATTTGAAATATAATAATATTATATATATATATATATATATATATATATATATATATATATATATATATATATATATATATATATATATATATAATATGATATAATATAATTTATATTATAAATTTTTTTTAAATGAAGAAGAAGCCCCTTTCCTATGAAGAAGCTCTGTATCATCTCATTTGCTGAAAGTGAAAACAAATGCAAAAGTCCAAATAGTTACAATACATTGCCAAACATTTTGTCTTTATGATTCATGCTCAATATCTAAGACTACATTTAATAATCCTTAGGTATACTTACATATGAAACTCTGAGATTCATAGCATAATTTCCAGAGTAAAGTTCTTGGGATTTCAGAAAAAGGAACAACCGAAATCTCCGTGCAAAATCCATGTCTTCACTTCAAGGCTTATTCCGTTTTGTAATGGGCAAAAACTCCAATCAGAGCAGAGAAGTGTCAGAATCCAAAGTTAAGCGGTCTGATAGACTTCTACACTAACTCCAGTGGTCTAATCACTTAATGTTGGACATTTTTATAAACCTGCCACAGGTGCGACCTATCGGTTGTCCTCTTTTCCTTCCGCCCAAGTAACTCTTCGATATTCATCCCACAGAAGAAAGGTCCTGAGCCTCAGAGAGAGGAGAGGATGCTGCAGAGCGGCAGGAGAGACGCACCTCGATTTGCCCTTGAGCAAAGAGCATGAGGGAGGGAGGATGGTGCTGGACATCAAGGGATTACCGCTCCCATATCCACAGTCGTTAGTTAGGTTACACTCATATATCACAGAGAGACGGTCAGTTTCCCTACATCATCAAACATGCACTGATCAGCTACAACACCAATATCAACTGGGGGTTTAAAGTTGTAGAGGACAAGGGCCATCAAGGGCTCTCTGACTGGTCTGCAGCAAACTTGGTTCACTTTGTGCTCTGACACCTGTCGATCATGGGCAGCATTACATTTTTCGAATGCTGACCACTGTACACTTGGACACCTGTCCGTGTTGTGGCGATCGCTGCACAGTTTGAGCGTCTTTATGGCTTTCTTTGCGCTGATTTCCCCCCCCCCAATTTGCCAAATCGTTATGTGGTAGTTTCGTCTTTATGTTAAATTATGATAATTTCGTACTTTCTGAGAGTACAAAAGACATGAATGTTGTTCTTGATATGAATAAACACTGTTTTGGTCACATAATGAAGTGTTTAATATTATATGGCGGTGAGATGTGCTAGTCTGTGCCCTACAACTGAAAGGTTCTCAAAGTTGCTTGGTTTAACAAACTGATCCCATTTTTATTGTATGTTTTCAGTGGGCCCGGGAGATATGGATTACCTGTGTAGCCCCTGACTACACTGTTGATGTCTTATTGTACCCTCTAGTGGCAAATAATAGAGTTTCTATGAAATTAGATAATCCTGAGAGATGATACTTTTACTGTTTACGGCAGGATTCAGTTAGAAAAATGAGAGAATATGTTCAGAATATTGTAAGAATAAAGCCAGAATATAATGAGAATAAAGGCAGAACGTTTAGAATAATGAGAATCACAATATAGTCACAATATAGTGAGAATTAAAGCAGAATAATTACAGAATATTGAATAAGTGTATCTTGTACCTTTTAGGCTTTTATTTATTATGATATAAAAAGAGTATGTAAAGCCATTCCATTAAAGGATTAAAAGCGCTGTCCTTTGCCTACTTGTGTGTGTGTGTGTGTGTGTGTGTGTGTGTGTGTGTGTGTGTGTGTGTGAGAGAGAGAGAGAGAGAGAGAGAGACACTTTAGATGATACAGCAATTTAGGCACGGATTTGGCACAGATAGCGATAAAACATGCGTTTTGCGTGCACTTGGTTAAATGCATGTAAAAAGCATTTATATTTTCATATTAGAGCAAGGAAATAATTATGTACCTTCTCTCTGAAAGTTAAGAAACCACACTTAGGGAAGTATAATTCCGCCTACAGTTGAGATACTGGTGAAATCTGCCATTTTGAAAGTTGAGGTTAATCATTTAAGCCTTATATGTAGTATCAGTACTAGTAGTATTAGTATTTTAGACATATCTCTAGCAAGTGGTGGAAAGTACTTCGTTTCTGTAATTAAATACAAATGTGACGTTACTGTGCTTTAGGTACATTTAATTATGGATACTTTGACTTTTACTTTACGTCTAATAAACGTTTTACCCGAGTATATTTATAGTCGAAGATGCGTAATAATACCATTACTTTACACATTTCATAACATTTTATGAATACAAATCACAGCGAGACAGTAATCGCCTCACTAAACTATATGCAGACGTAACGTTTGTCCCTTCATCCATGTCAAAGTTGGTCAAACAATATAACGAGCAGCGCTGCAAACGATGATCATTTAACTACTTCTCTTCTAATGCAGAGTGGTGCCTGCTGACGTTGGTTGGTTGGGTTTCGTGTGTTAATGTAGAATAAATAAGCAAATAATTAAATAATGCTACAAGAAAACCGCAGACATTTTTGCTTATGATTTATCCTATTCGTTCTTTTGTGGCTCTTTATTTCTGTGCGCCCTTACCTTCTTACCTTCCAGCTCTCTTGACCTTTTATCAGTGGGTCTTAAACAGTTCAAATGCTGTCACTATGTGATGTTAAAACATAGGTAGTGTAAAAATAGATCTTAAAAAGCAAAGATTGTGTAGCCAAAATAAGATCAACCCATCATTTATGTCTATTACCTTTAACTAGGTAATGCCCAAAGCTTTCCACTTGGAGCGCTGCATATTAGTTTTGAGACAGGAGCACATCTGTTGCCTAATGAAAATCTAACTGACCAACTATTTGGTAGTTGTTTTGTTTAAGGGTGTTTGAATGTAACATAAAAAAATATCTGCCTTACAAAATAGGCCACTCATAGTGGAAACAAAAACGCAGTAGGGAATATAACGATATCTGATATTGATGATATAGGCAGTGGGTGTAGTAGAATAATCTGTAAACTTTAAAATAGCACAATGATTTATACCTATTTAACAAACAACATAAAACAGCAGTGGTCCATAGAAAGACAAGTCAACTACTTGGGCTCTAAGTAAGGTTGAAGTACATTCAAAATAAAATACTTAGGTGTTTCACTTGGGGAGAAATGTCGGCGTGGTACTTCCACGAAAACCACATTACCCATAAAGCTTAGGGGAATATGTTTTCTTAGATTCCGGATGTAGCATCACATGAATTGACTGTCAACATGCAAGATGGCCACGCATCACAGGCAAAATGCCGCTGGGCGGAGAAAAGTTCAGGTAAATTAAAATAGTTGTATTGTTGCTAAGTGTCCAGCAGTAGCAACACTAGGATCTTCGGCTCAAAAAAAGTGCTCCGCGGATACTTGACGGACATCAAAAGCCGCCCGCAAAAGGCAGTGATGCTGTTATGAGTCATGGCTCAAGCCGGCTAAGCTAACTAGCTTAGTATACGTTACTTGTTAACGTCTCCGGCTAATGCTGGCGTTTGAATCCTAAGCTGCACGCCTTTCTAAACCATTCTCTGAAATATAAATGCAAAATACATGGTGTCATGACTTTGACGCTCATCAGCACCGATGGTTAATGTGCTGTCCTAAAAGCATTTCAACGCTACAGTGCTGCCAATAACCTAGCTACTGTGTTCGGGCTTGGTCTAATTACTGGAAACGCGTACATGCTTCCGTGGTTCTTTCGTGCACACTACCGTATGTGGTCACAGCGTTAGAAAATCAGAGCACGTTGGAAATTCTCCGTATTTAAAAGTCATATATGTATATACACATACGGGAATTTATTCACAGTATTTTGTTTATCGAGGCTACACCTTTCTTTAGGTAGCGGTAACGCTGCATGTCCTTGTAATGCAAATGCTGTGCAGCTGTGTGCATCAATCTTAATGCCTCGAAATACACACAAGAAAGTGGCAGTTTGCTCACTATCTTCATTGTGTTCTAGGTGTCCTATGTCATTAGAGATGAGGTGGAGAAGTACAATCGAAATGGGGTGAATGCACTCCAGCTAGACCCCGCGCTGAACCGGCTCTTCACTGCTGGGAGGGACTCTATCATCCGGATATGGAGTGTATACCAACACAAAGTAAAACGTTTACCAATACAATAAAATAGAAGATAAGTTATGATTTAAGCAACTGTGCTGTCACATGCATCCTTTTTCTCAATTTATCTCTCTGTCATTGTAGCAGGACCCATACATTGCCTCCATGGAGCATCACACAGATTGGGTTAATGACATAGTTCTCTGTTGTAATGGAAAAACATGTGAGTTTGATTACAAATAGCTTGTATATTTATATTATAGTTGTTTAGCAGTTTAGATTACAGCACTGTATTTAGAATTTTGCTGTTCTCGCTTTTCTCACAGATGTTTCTTTATTTTCAGTGATATCTGCCTCATCAGATACAACAGTCAAAGTATGGAATGCACACAAGGGGTTTTGTATGTCAACGTTACGGACACACAAGGACTATGTGAAAGCACTTGCCTATGCTAAGGACAAGGAGCTGGTGGCATCAGCAGGCCTGGACCGGCAGATCTTTCTTTGGGATGTGAACACACTAACAGCACTCACTGCTTCCAACAACACTGTCACCAGTATGTAGTGTTTACTTCTATGTGACAGTTGTGCCAATATCTGTTTTACAGAGTGTGTGTGTTTTTTCTTTAGTTTTTTGTTTTTTGAAGTGTTTTTCTACAATCGCTTACATTTTTCTGTGGGAGAAATTCTGTACCTATGGACTCTGTTTTGTCTGCTATTCAACAGCTTCATCACTGAGTGGAAACAAGGATTCTATCTATAGTCTGGCTATGAATCAGATGGGTACAGTCATTGTATCCGGATCCACAGAAAAGGTCGGTTTTCCATTGAGACTCTATTGATTTGATGGTCCCAGGTAGTTTCCTACCTCACATACTGGTAAAATACACCACTGTGCTAGTTTAATAGTTAGGGCAAATAATTTGAACCTAATATTAAGTATTTTTTACACATCTCTGGCCAACGGTCATTGACACTCACACATAGACTGTAAAACATTCAAAGGTAATGCTTAAATCATTCAACTTTACACATTAACATTTAACTAGGATATTTTATTCAGATTAACATTACAGTCTCACATCTGAAATAAATTACTGTACATTTACTGTCGAAAGTTTGTATCTTAGTTTTTGAGGTGGTAGAGGTACACGAAATCTGTGTTCAAGTAAAAGAGCAAGTATTTGCCTAAAAATACTCCACTATGAGTAAAAGTACTGATTTCAAATTATTTACTTTTAAGTACAAAAGCACATGGTTTAAAATGTATTTACAGTGGAAAAGTACAAGAATGCCACAAAGGAAACAAAGCATTTTAAATACTACTAAATTAAATGATGAATAAACGAGTCTAGTCTTATCTGGCAAACAATTGCAGATAAAATATTAGTAATAATTTAAAGATAAGGACAAAAGTGTGGGACATAAATTAAACTGCTGGTAGTTTGACCAGATTTGAACCAGTTTCTGTAGTGACAGTTGCTCATAATAATATATCATCATTTGCTTTAACCCCTTGTGGAAAAAAGTCTTTGAGTGTTTGTTCTTTGAATTCACCAACAAGCAACAGTTTTCTTCAATATGTTGAGATGTTTCCTGTTGTATTTCATTTCTGTTAGAATATTCACAAAACTCATTTAAAAAAAAAATGCAGTTATAGAAAAGGTCCTGCCTTCTGTTTCTCAGGTCCTGAGAGTGTGGGATCCTCGAACGTGTGCAAAACTGATGAAGCTAAAAGGTCACACAGACAATGTCAAGTCATTGCTGTTGAATCGAGATGGCACTCAGGTCAGTGTGTGAAATAAAGAGTTGTTGGGAGCCTTTAAACAAGACTTAAAATCTAAACCTGTTTTTTATGGTTTCATTAACCCACAGTGCTTGTCGGGCAGTTCAGATGGGACTATCCGCCTGTGGTCACTCGGCCAGCAGAGGTGTATTGCCACCTACCGCGTGCATGACGAAGGGGTGTGGGCCCTGCAGGTCAATGAGGCCTTCACGCACGTCTATTCTGGAGGCAGAGACAAAAAGATCTATTGCACTGACCTGCGTAACCCAGACATCCGTGTGCTCATCTGTGAGGAGAAGGCCCCGGTGCTGAAAGTAGGAAGCTATTATAATTAAAAACATCTTTCTGACGTGCAGTAGTGGTGTATCTCTATGTATTATTGTTTTAATAGTTGGAAATGAAATATTTTTTCTGGGATTGCCTTCAAATTGTGTGTTTACTGTGCAGAAGCTCTGCTCATTTGTATTTCTGTTCTTTAATTGTACTTGTGTTTTATATTTTTTGTAGTTTTCTCTATTGTCTTTCAGAAATATGACTGTATAGACGTAACTTCTGTGTATTTTTTTCTATGATTTTTTTGTTTTGTTTTATTTTATTTTATTTTTTGTATAGTATTTATTTAATTTAAAAGGCTTTAAAAACTTGAGAATGTTTGTCCTGTTAGTATTCTCTTCAGTTGTTTCTGTGTTCACAACCTGCCACTTGGAATCATTCAACATCATTGCTTTCTTTTTCTGCTTAGATGGAATTGGACAGGTCTGCTGACCCACCTCCTGCAATCTGGGTCTCCACCACCAAATCATCCGTAAATAAATGGGTAAGCATGCGTGTCACGTCACTTTGATCAGTCATCAATGTTACAGCACTGTACTACAGTGTAGATAATCCTGTAGTTTTTGGAAAAAAATTAAAGCAGCTTTGGGATGTTGTGGGCGATACACTAAAGATAATTGGATTACATTGATCATGGCTATTACTGCAACAAAGTGTGAGGATGTGATTTAAAAAAATCCCAAACAATCTCCAATGATCAGTGTTTTTTTTATTGTTTGTTTTGTTTTGTTTTTTAATACAGTCTCTAAAGGGAATGCACAACTTCAGATCATCCGGGGAATATGACAACGACTGCAGCACACCACTGACACCACTGTGCACTCAGCCAGAACAAGTCATTAAGGGTAAACTTTGTTTTTAGTCTTCGTATCTCTTCCAACTTTGTTTGCACTATTCTGGATTTTTATTTTCCTTTTAGTTTGTTTGTTTTGTTTTGTTAAGCAAAATTGTTTGTGATTGCAGGAGGTGCCAGTATTATTCAGTGCCACATTCTGAATGACAAGAGACACATACTCACCAAAGATACCAACAACAATGTGGCTTTCTGGGATGTCCTAAAGGTAAACTCCACATTGTAGTTGAGGTATTCTTGATTGTGATTGAATGCAGTTGTATCTGCTGTTCCTCATCCAAATTATCGTGGTTCAAATTATGTAAAAAGAAAAAATATTGTGCATCTTCGTATTGACTTGACATATTTATAACTTTCAGGCTTGCAAGGGTGAAGACTTGGGGAAAGTAGAGTTCGATGAAGAGATTAAAAAGCGATTTAAAATGGTCTATGTGCCAAATTGGTTCTCTGTTGATTTGAAAACTGGGGTGAGTCGCAAACCCGATTAATATTGAAAAAAAACATGTTGTTAGCTTTGGCAATTCAGAGGTTCCCAATTGATCACGGTTTGTAGTTTTATAGTTGTGTTGTGCTTGTTAGATGCTCACTATCACTTTGGATGAGAGCGACTGCTTTGCTGCATGGGTCTCTGCAAAGGATGCTGGGTTTTCAAGCTCTGACGGATCTGACCCAAAGTGTAAGAGATCTTAACTAATCACATTTTATATACAAAAAGCATGTGAATACACAGATTTAACTAATCAAACAGATAAGAGCCTTCTACTGGATAATTATCGCAGCGCTTAATATGTCTATGCTGGCAAAACGTTGTTCGTTCCTGACTGTTGCAATAAGTGGCTGACTATCTGAATATATCAAATGTGTGCTGTAATCAAAGCAGAAGGCAGTCCAACTAAATATTACTATGTGACTTTTTTTGTGGGGGAGCTTATGCTCTAACTTTGTACTTGTCTTTTCAGTGAATCTGGGTGGACTGTTGCTGCAGGCTCTACTGGAGTTCTGGCCCAGAACTCGGATCAACCCCATGGATGAAGAAGAGAATGAAGTTAACCATGGTAAGATGTTTAATGGCCTATTCATAAAGGAAATATTTAAAAAAAATCAATAACATTTTTTTTCAGTGAGTCATAGGAGTTGGCTCCAAATGCATTTCCTGCTCTTGTTAGTGAGGGGTGTCTGTGGCATCAGTTTGTCTTGTGTTCTCCTGCCTACAGTGAACGGAGAGCAGGAGAACAGAGTCCAGAAAGGAAACGGATATTTCCAGGTGCCACCACACACACCAGTCATCTTCGGGGAAGCAGGAGGCAGAACTCTATTCAGGTAATGTTTCACCAACAGAATTGTATCTGCAGGTTAAAGGTTATTTGCAGCGGCTGCCATGTTGTAAAGAGATGTTAATCCTTCACTCTTTAATCATAGCTCCTAAAATCTTGTTACGTTCTTTAGGTTGCTATGTAGAGATTCAGGTGGGGAGACTGAATCCATGCTACTGAATGAGACAGTCCCACAGTGGGTTATTGATATAACTGTAGATGTGAGTATTATGACTCTTTGTCACGTTCTTTTTATTTATATAAAGTACATCATCTTCAAAATCTGTGTCAAAGACAGAGCAGGTCTATTTCTCTGTTGCTTTAAACATCTCTGTATTTCATCCTCTCTTAAAATCTTTCTCAGATTGTTGTTTTTCTCCCATCTGTATTGTGACTTGCACTTTTATCTACATCAAATGTATTTTTTTAAACTGTCATTATGGGTTATTAATTGAGTTTTATCAACTTAAATCACATTAACAACAAAAGAAAATGTGTCTAAATTGTTTATGAAGCAAGTGTATGTGAAGACTATGTCTGTTGCATATTGTTTTTGCTTGTGTGTCTGTATATCCTCCTTCACTCTGAGAAGTAGATTTTTTATGTGTATGGTTATCTGTTCCAGAAAAATATGCCCAAGTTCAACAAAATCCCATTCTACCTCCAGCCTCATTCTTCCTCTGGTGCAAAAACCTTAAAGAAGTAAGTTCATTTTAATTTCTGTTCTATTAAAATGAGGAGAAATCAAGTTGACTTACTTGTTTTGTTTTCTACAGGGACCGTCTCTCAGCCAGTGACATGCTTCAGGTCAGGAAGGTGATGGAGCACGTTTATGAGAAGATCATCAACCTTGATAATGAGTCCCAAACCACGAGTTCCTCAGCCAATGATAAGCCAGGGGAGCAGGAGAAGGAGGAGGACATGGCCATGCTAGCTGAGGAGAAGATTGAACTAATGTGTCAAGACCAGGTGGGCACGCAGTTGTTGAAGAACATCTATACATCCTCAATTTTATTTCATGGTATAAGGCTTATTTTTATTTGTTTGTTTTATCTCAGATTCTAGATCCCAACATGGACCTGCGAACAGTTAAACATTTTATCTGGAAGAGCGGAGGGGACTTGACGCTTCACTATAGGCAGAAGTCCACGTGAAAATCGTAATTTTTAAGACAAGAACTCTTTGTCATTTGCCAATCACCACCCACCTCTGACATGTAGTACCCTAAACCCCACTGTGTGGTCAAGAGTCACAGTATCAATGAGAATCCAATAAAAATTGAACGTGGCTCATGGTGTATCATAGGGAACCGAACAGAACAGGCCCCAAGAGCCAAGAGACACCTGGTGATAAGTGGTCTGTCTTTTTTATTTATTCATTTTTCTTTTCTTTTCCCAGTTAAAAGAATGGACTGTTATTGCAGCACTCACCGATTCCTTCTTTTTTAAATACATTTTGAGTGCTTAATATGGTTCTTTCTTTTATTTTTAAGTGACAAAAAGTGCTGTGTGTGCTTGCACGCGTGCATGGGCACTCACATGATGGATGTAGTAGACTGTTCTAGTACATTCCAGAAATGGTCTTTGCTCTACAAACACTCCACCTGTCTCAGCAGTATCACCAGTTTTGGAGTACATTTGTCTGAGGGTAATGTCACAGTCCCTTAAAGGAATTCTCCTCTGTTCTGTTGTTAGCATTGTCTATTTTAACTTGAACTTACCCTTGACTTAGACATTAATTATTGCAGAGCTTGAACCTCACTGACAGAAGCACTTGTCTTTGTCTCATCTTTTTAGCTGTGCTGTTCTCAATGGACTAAATCTGTTTTGTAAATATATGTACAAGACTTTTGATTTAAGTGACTTTTTTTCTTTTGGTTTTGCAGCAATTTTATTTTGTTGTTGTACAGTTTACTTAAAAATCCAACAGTTTGAGCACATTCATGGCCATGAAGGTAATTTGGCTTGGATGTTAAAAATTGCATTTGTTGTATTTCACTACAACCCAGAAATTGCAGTTAACTGTTAAGAATGTTAGTAGTCCAAGTTGTCTTAGCAATTGGGAAATTATATATAAGGTATAATATCATTAATAATTCATGCTTACTCGCTCTGTGCTTGGCTCATGAGCAGTGACTTTGATAAAGAGGACTGTTCCTAATGTTATCATTCTCATATTTCATTTAGAATAAATACTTAAACGAAACATGAATATAACTTGAAAGGGAATCAATTCCAAGGGGAGAATATATAAAATTCAACCACTGTGGGGAATTTACTAACAGGAAATAAATGCTTATACCCATTTCTGTCTTGGTGTGTCACCAAGCAGAACAACAGATCTTTTTATTGTAATTTTTATGGAGTTAATTTTGCCATTAGGAGTGTGTGTAACGCCATAGTAGGAATGCATCGAGTGAGCTCTAATTGGCCAAAAAGAGAATGGGTACCACAATTAGGCCATAACACTGCAATATCCCTTATTGTAATAATTTGTGAAATATGTATATTTTAGG
The DNA here is from genome assembly GCF_033026475.1 of Channa argus. NCBI lineage: Eukaryota > Metazoa > Chordata > Actinopteri > Anabantiformes > Channidae > Channa > Channa argus. The sequence goes on from NC_090210.1 coordinate 11,051,552, forward strand.
CATTGAAAGAAATAAATTGGAATGGTTTAACAATGACAGAATAATGGGAATTAAAGTGGATGTTTCTTGAATTGAGTACTGTGTTCAGCTGATGTGTGAAATAAACACAAGGCACTATTTCTTTTTAAATTAAGTGAAAGGTTTGTTTAACCATAAAAGATTCACCCATTTGACAAAGACTGCACTCATTCCTAATAAAACATACAATTCATTGACAAAATATCTGCAAAAATACTTTTCCTTATTTTACACACTAGCACCTACTTTGACAGTGAAAAACATTAAGAAGCCCCCTGATAAGTACACAAAAGAATTACTCAACAGCAGTGTTACTATGTTACTCCACTTTTTACACAACGTCTCCTTATAAGCAAAGATTATTCATCTGTTTTTGCTGTACACTGAAGACATTTTAGTTTAAGATGAAAAGTTCAGAACTTTGGCTTTTATTTTAGAGTTAACGCCTCAAAACACTAAACAAAATAAAACATAGCACCGTTTGTAGAAAACGCCCCAATGTTTATCTCTTCTAAATGATTGAAACATGACTGACCAGTGTCTCGTTACCCAGGTTTGTCCTGTGAGATTGATTTTTAAAACAAATAACTAAATGATTACTCTTGATTCTAGCCTACCTGTAAATAGCGTATTTGTAGTTAGAAAATAATAAACATTAATACAAAAACAGTTTATGGTGGAGAGATGTTGCTATATCATTGACTACTCTCGTATTCAGAATAGCAAGTCATTTTGAATCTGAGAAAAGAGGCATAGCCAACACAACAATTAGGAATGTCCAAAGAAAAACAAAAGAAGCCACTGGTGTACTGAGTAATATAGAGAACCGACGGCAAAGGAAAGCAACAACAGTTGATGACAGACGTATTTTGATAGCTGTGAATAAAATAACAAACAACAGTCGGTGGTGACAACCTCCACAGAACAGAGCTGAAGATTCCAAAATGCACTATTCGTAGACTTCATGAGTGGAAATATAGATCTCATCAGTAAGAATTAGAAAGCTAGGTTTAATTTTTACAGACACGAGCCAAAAACGTTCTCTACCAGAGTGATGGAAAGTCTGGAGGAAAAAACATCTGCTCTTGATCCAAACCATACAAGTGTTTCTGCAAAGCATGCTGGGGGTAGTGTCATGGTTTGGGCTTGCATGGCTGATACTGAAACAGATTCAATTACCTTTTTGTATGATATAGCTCACAACGGTAGCTGCAAAACAAATTTAGAGGTTTACAGAAAAAGTTTGTGTGACAATTTACAAAAAAATGAATCAAAAAGATTTGGAAGCTTAATACATTTGTTGCTGATAACTATTTTGTTTTGGTTTTTGACAGCACTTTGAGACTCTTGTACATGAAAGGTGCTGTAGAAATAAAGCCTATTATTATTAATCATGCAGCAAGATAAAGATCTACAACACGCTATAAACTCAATAAGAGATCAGAAAGAATAAATAGAAGGTTTTTGATTGGCTCAATCAGGCCCCAGCCCTTTACCCATTTGAACATGCATTTCACCTGCCAAAGAGAAGATTAAATGAACCTCAGCCAAACTTATGGAGGCTGCAGTAGCCTGGAAAAGCATATCAAAAGAAGAAACAACAATTTGTTGATGCCAGTGAGTCACAGGTGTGATAGTTACTGCAAACAAGGCAAATTGTCTATTTTTATAGCACTTTATCTAAAGCAATTTACAATGTTGCACAATTGACTCACCAAAATCTACTTGGGTTTCATTGACTTGCCCAAGGACACTTCAATATGAGGGACTGGGAATCAAACCACTGACCATGTGGCCTCTGCTCTACTTGATTTGCAACCAAGTTTTATTTATTTATCTATCATATTTGTGTCATTTGCTGTAAAGATGCTGTGTTCATCAGTTGTTTACCACATCAAGTTGTATTTATCATTAAATGAAAAATAAAACTCTGAACTTAAACCCAAATGTTCTCAATGTACAGAAAATATTAATTACAATGCTATTAAAATACTTTCAGTGGGCACTGTATATTACAAGACATATCATCTATTAAACCTATATTATAAATGCAATACCTTGCAACTCACAGGCAGTACTTGAGCCTACTGCTGCATAGAGCACAATTTGATGCAAATGTAACATGAGACACAGGGACAAAATTCCAGTATTATAACATTATCTGTAAAACAGTTTGTTTTTAAAAATAATTATTTGGAAAAGGCTTCTTAAAAACACATTGCCATCAGACATAGCACTGCCCAACATGCTCACTAGCTCATGTGACCTGCCAACAGAATGGTAGCTTAAAAATTGCTGATAGTGTTATGATGGTGCAGCTGTGTTTTGCTGTAGAAAATGTACTGTATGTGTTTATCTTTGGAAGCATTCAAGTAGTGTACTATTATATGTTGCCCATTTACATTTACTTTTGTACCATAAAAGGAACAATGTTGGACACAATACATATTTTGTAGTATATAAATTAGCCATAATATTAAATTCTATAAAACCTAGGATATTCCTACAGTGCCTTAAAATATATTTCTACTTTTGCGTTAATGCTCTAGCAGGTTCTTGTAGTGCAACTACCCTGATGAGGGATCCACACACTGATATGTAAAACTTTTCGCATCAAATGAGATATTTCCCTCCTTCTGTCCTGCACTTCCTATATAATATTTCTTTAAAAAGCCTACTGTAAGTGATTGTCAACTTCATTTAGCTTTTTTGTGCTCTGATGCAAGCTTACTTGAGATGTAACCCTTCTGGTTCCTCTACGTCATTCTCATGGCAGTGAGCATGAGACACATCATGATGCTCTGCAGACTCCTCCACTGATCCTGTTGCATCCTTGACAGCCTGAGCAGAAGAATCATCTGCTGCTGACTCATTAGCAGAGGATGGGAAGAAATCGCTAGGAGATGGGTAGGGATGGTCTTCAGCTGAGACAGAAAGATTAGCTAAAGAGTGGAGAGACTCTACAGACCAAGGACCCATAGGTGGATGTGAGCTATCACTAGACTTGATGGGAGAACTTTGTGGATGTGTGGACTCTGGGACCAAGTGAGAGTGTTCAGCTGTGGGGACATCTGCAATAGACAAAATGTCAGCAGAAGCAAGAGCAGAGGTGAGGTCCATGCCTGCCCAGGAGCTCAGCTTTTGTGGCTCAGTCTGGTTGCCTGCTGATGACAGCACACTGTCCTCCAGCTCCTCTGTACAGCACAAAATGAAATACAGTCTAAATTAACAGCTAAGTCTATACACACTCCTGGACTCTGACATGAAATACTGCTGTGTTAACTCACCAACACCAGAGACGTCACTTTCCTCCTCCTCATGCATAGCCAGAGATGTGCTGTTCATGTCAATGGATGAGGTGGACAGATCCAACCTGTCTAAGAAATCTGCACCATATAGATTCATTGCTGCCACTTCAGACTCTGAGAAACCTGTAAAATTAACACAGATACATATTAATACATTTTTTAATGAACACACAGTCGCCTCAAGTCAGATGAGGTCAATGTCATCTCTATACTGACCGGGGTCCATGACTCTCTGGATGGGTGGAGGTAGAGGGGGTTCCTGGAGAGTGACCTGCTCCAGGTCTAACACATCTTCATTATGGCTGGAAGGGGCCATCAATGGTGCCTGGAAACAAATGAGGTAAGATTTATTACTAGTGTCCCAGCTTTGTACTCATCTAACATGATTGGAAAACAGTCATTGTTCAGGAAAACTAAAGCAATACAAATAAAGACATCTGCTATTGTGTCTGCAGAGAGGAAGAACAATTAATGTACTATCTGAGCAATAAGGGACCAAGGTAAAAAGAGATTTTAAAGAAAAAACTGAGGATTATATTGGCTGTAGGTGTGAGTGGTTGTCTGTCTCCGTAGGTCTTTAAGTGTTGGGCCAGAGATAGTACAGAGTTTACCCTGCCTCTCGCCCAGTGACAGCTGGGATAGGCTCCATTCCCCCTGCGACTAAACAGGTTTAACAATTACATATAATGAACATTGTAAGTTAGTTAAGTTTAGTAAGAAAATTCCACGCTGTCAGGTAGAAACAGATGTGCATTGCAGTATTTCAGCTTCATGTTGCATTGTAACATTTTGAGGGCAGTACAAATTCACTGTAGGTGGTGTACTGTAGGTGGATCAGATTCGAGATAGGGAAGGCAGTCTGGTTAGTGCATATGGTGCATTGCAATAGTCAAGCTGGGAAAGGGTTTAACCTTAGCCAGGATTTTCAGTTGAAACAAACTCGGCTTAACAACTGAGTTCATTTGATTATCAAATATAAAATCACTTTAAAAAAATAACACCCAGGTTTCTAACAGATGGTTTACAGTACGGTGATAAGGAGGAGAGATCATTGTTGAGGGAACCAAGGGAGTCAACAGGCCTAAAGTCCACAATCTCAGTTTTCTTTATTTAAGATGGTTGCCAGAGTCATGCAATTGGTTAATTGGAGATCACCTGAATTTAGTGATTGTGTTTCAAAGGACTGTAATAGAAATACACTTTAATGTATGAGGACCAGTTTCTAGTGTAATAGCGTCCTCACCAAATCTAAACCATGAAAACAAAGGAATATGCCAACCAACACCATGAAAATTCTAAAACAAAATTAAAAGCAGAAGTCAGGGAGATCAACACAAGAAATGACAGCAATATGATCATGCATAAATCTATGTAGAGCAGGCTGTGCTCACTGTGCTAGGAGACTAGTGGTTGGACTCAAAGACACTTATGTTTCTGATAGCGTTATTATCTTCAGCAGTTGAGATGTAGAGAGTGTGTACATAAAACAACAACCGTTGTTTTTCACAGTCGTAATCTCTATTCTGATGGGCATAAAGCTGAATTTTGATTTCACCAGTCCTTAAGAGACTTCTTCAAGTTCAGAGATTACCTAATGCCTTTTGGCTGATATTTTATTAGACCTTTTTTTCTTTTTACCACTAAAGAACGCAGGCAGCATGTTAGCTAGATAAATCTCTCCCATCCTTTTGGCTGATATTTTATTAGACCTTTTTTTCTTTTTACCACTAAAGAACGCAGGCAGCATGTTAGCTAGATAAATCTCTCCCATCTCAGCTGTTGAAGCTCATAACGTCAAGCATTTGCGTCTGAACAGCACCTTTGTGATAGCACTATTGGAAGTGTACCTCTGTGAATCCATCTCTTGGCAGCATTGGAGACAGTTTCTCCTCTGGAACAGGGGTGGGAGGTTTTGGTGCCAAAACCTTAGGAGATGCAGGGATTCGGTGAAGGTAGCCATAACCAATGCCACAGCCCAAACTAAGAGGAACAGTTTCATATTTTTTAGCTTTCTATTTTATATTATTTTGCATTATAATATAATTAATTTCATACATTTTACAATATAAATTAATGCTGTACAAATAACCCTAAACATTCCCAGTATGATCACATTAATTGGGCAACTGAAGTTGCTTTGCCTTGACTCATTCAAATGCACAATAGGAATACAATAGGAGTATCTGTGTATTGTCACCTACCTGCCTTCTCCTCCCCATGCACCATTTGGTGTGACCACAACCTCTCTGCACGCATCTGTCTGTGCATTATACACCAGCAACTTCAGAGGCTTGCCCTCATGGGCCTCAATCAGTGAGAAGAAGTCTTCTGACTAGAGATTAGAAACATATACATAACCACAAAACATTTTTTTTCAAAGACATCCTTATAAAAGCAAGTTATGTTAAATTCTAGTTAAATCCCACTTCAAAGCACGCATGCACTGTAGCACAATATGTGAAACTGGGTGACCAAATGAATGATGATTAAGATATATTTTTATATATTAAAAGAATCTTACATCTTGCAAAACCTGATCTGCTCCAACAATATAGTCACAGTGGGGCTGAAGCCCTGCCGAGGCAGCAGGTGAATTGGCCTCTACATCCTAGAGGCAAGGAGAATCAGTTATAGAGCAAACAAATTATGAAGGTATGATGGGTTCATTACTGAAGAGACAGGTTTTCCTAGTTCTTGATGAAGCAGCTCACCAACACGTGCCAGACATTCTCATTGGCTCCTTGATAACTGCAGAATCGAACACTGGCACCAAGCAGACCCTGGCCCCCCCACAGGCTACTGGGCACCACCTCCAGCTCACGAAGTTTTGTGGTTTTAGTGCTGTACACCTCCATCTTCACTGCTGTCTCCATGTTTGCCTTAAGGAGCTCCTTCAGCAGATCATTCTCCTCATTCTGGTGTACCGTCAAGAAAGGGTTTAAAATTTAAACTGGTTAAGATGCTGTAGATACATGGTAGAGAATAAGCTTCTACTTTTAATATTGCTGCACCCTATGTTTTTGTACTTTAATTAGGACCATCTTGTGCTCTGTATCAACTGATAATAAACTTACAAGTCTTTTGTTGTCCAAAGACAGAATGAAGTCAAAGAACGGCTGCAGTCCTGCTTTCTCTGCAGGGGAATTTGGCTGCACCTGTTAAAACATTGACACATCTTTTTAACATTTACTATAATAATGTAAATTGGGTTTTACGATTTTAAAATATTAAAAAGTATGTTTAATATTTCTTGCTTATTTGTTTGATTGTCTGTTTCCAACGATCTTGGGTTGATTGAGAAATCTACAGTCCAAAGTTCAAAAGCATTTCATTTCAAATTACATTAAAAACAGAGAAACAGTAAATATTCCATTTTAAGAAGCAAGAAGCACTTTATGTTTAGCATTTTAGCTAATCGCAGTTTTGCTCGATCGATTTTTCAGCTAGCCTTAATTATTTGGCCACTAATGCAATGTATCATTAGTTAATGTTACAATCGTAATTTATTTTAGCAGTACTGGAATCCAAAAAAATTTGGATTCTTCGCTATATTATATTGTTATATTTTATTATGGTATTCTAGCTATAGCATTAGCAACAGGCGTTCATCATGTATGAACGTCTTTGACGATTAAATGATGAAAATATATGACGCTATCCTCTCAATGTATACCGGGTTATTAGAAGAATTTCTTTTAAACAATTAAATTCATTTTTATTTAAAATAAATAGCATAAAAGTTTCTATTGCATAACTATGACCACAGTGCCACCTCATCGGGTTTTAGTAGTAAGTCTGCAGTTACTATTTCGCCGACACTAGGCTAGCTGTTAGCATACAGCAACATTTCATGACAAGCTCTTCACACTGCTCCAAATTCAAAGGAAGCTGAGTCATTTTGAAAGCCTTACGCCGTGAACATGGTATCCGTGAGTTCCTCCTTCGGATACTTCTGAACTTTGCGACAGTCCCATTTCTTTCTGCCAAATATAAATAAAATTTCAGAAAATAAAAACAGTGCAAGAATGATTATCACAGTTGACAGTCCGTGGCCATCTTGTCTGTAGTCCAAAACAATCGAACGTCGCTACTACCGAACACCGGCGGCAGGCGCGCAAAGCGTTAAATTTAAAATCACATAAATGTTTAAACCAATTTTTGAACACAACAGATATGGATTTACAAATTTTGAGTAAGTACTTTTAAACAATAATGTCTCCTGCACTTAAAATAAAACATTAAAATATTAACTACACAGCTTTACTCGGACAAGTATAAAAACACATCATTCCTTTTCTTCTTGTTCTCTTTCTTTCAAACGATTTCCCATCTTACGCCAAAACCACTGACCTTTTTTTAGATTGAAAGTAAAGGCAGCTTCTGAACAATTTTGAGACCTTATCTCGTAGTTAATAGATACGTTTCTCGTAATTACGAGATCCGGGACTTCGGGATCTCGTAAAAATGAGAACGTTTCAGAACTTGCCCTAAATTAATCAGGTTTTTTGGATGTCTGCAGTATTTACATTAGTTCTGTGATAGTTTTCAATACTTTTATAACTCTATAATAAAACCGAACTTTTGATAGAGAATTCGGCTTTTTTATCTTTTCAAAATGTCAACACATAGGCAGTCAACTGAGCCTGGCTTTAAACTATAAAACAACATTCAATTTGCAGCCGACAATGTGACTCTTCGTATCCGTGGCAACAACATACTTCCTGTTTTCTGCAGAAGTTGGTCACAGGAGTTACGTCTTTAATGTTTACTGTTACGTTCTCTAAAATTCTATGTAGAAAACGAAACTCGGCAAATGATATTTAAGATCATATTTAGTAAGACTTTAAATCGCCTAAATAAAATTGAGAATTAAGAATTAAATTAGGTTCTGCTAAACCATGATGCCATTATCGACTCAAATAGCGACAAATTAATAACCACTCTAACCTTTCTACACATCTTGATCTCTGGAACTTGAGAAATGATTAAACACTGAATGTTAAAAGTGTTCACTCGTGAAAAGAGAAAAAGGAAGTCTTATGTGGCCATTGATCCAAAAAGTTGCACTGTGGGCTTCAACTTGGCCTCATTTTAAGCCTATATGTTTACTTTAAGCAACATTTAATATGCTAAATTGGCTATTAACGGTTAATTTTCGCTTTCTAGCATTGGGTGTACAGTAACAATAATTCATTGATTTCCTATGAAAACGAGTTATGGAGTATAGCCTTTAAATTCCTGCCTCAGAAGATACATAGAGCGTTATACTAAACATACAGCGTTATACTAAATGCTGCAAATTGAACTCGCTTTATAGCCTATTTGTTGATATTTTGATAAGCTTCTGTTAAGTTGTGTTTTACTATAGAGTTTTGGATGTAAAAACTATCACAGAACTACTGTCATGCTGAAGACATCCTAAAAACCTGATTAATCTAAGGCAGGTTCTGAAATGTTCTCATATTTATAATATTCTTATATCTTGTAATTACGAGATAAGGTCTCAAATGTTTTTCTTTGGGGAATGCAATGCACCGCCTTACAAATCACATCCTCCAAAATGAGAACAAATTGTACCAATTGTGATTGGTTACTGTGTCTAACAAACTTGACACCTGCTTGTATGCTAATGTCATATACAGATCAGTAAAAAGTATAAACGCCATCAAGATCATTACCTTCTTCAACACTGATATTCCTCCAACTACTTCATGTCTGCTCAGTTTCGGTTTCTACACGCTTCCAAAAACCTGATGATGTAAAATCAATAAATAAATAGTTTTATTTGATTCTCAAATACAAATATGTTTTAAAGTACATTTTAAGCATTGAAAGAATAATTCTCAATGAGCCAGGCAGATGTTAAAAAATTATTAACAACATTGAAGATTGAGACACGTGTGGACTACATATCTTGACCAACAACCAGAAAAGTATAGATATAGATCTACATTTTTTTATTGATGTTTTGTTTGCTCCATGCTTTCAAATGGTAACATTCTATAGCCCTACCCCTGTTAACTTTAGGTAACATTACTTTAAAAACTGCACACCCTTCATATATCTAAACCCAGTATCACCATGTATGTGAAGAAATTAAATAACATGTCAGAAATCATTACTTTGATTCATAAAAAAACATAACAAATGTTAGATTATTAAAGCGTGGTTTATCCAAAACAAAAATCAAATTAGTTTAGGGAATAGAAAAAATATCCAGCTAGAGAAAATATTTTTTTAAGTCTTCTTTGTACATTGAAATATTCTTACAAATACACAAGAAAATGCTCCTTAAATATATTTTTTCTCACAGAGCACCTTCTAATGTCACAAGAGTTACTTGAATCACCTACAAAAACTGATTGTCAGTGACTGAATAAACCTGTTCTGGGTTTGGTTCAGTCAGACCGATCAGAGATTCCAGGAGGTAGGTGCTTGATTCGTACTGTGGCAAACCGACGGAGCTAAACAACTGGAGATGGTGAAATCTCTCTGGATGTTTGTTTCCCTTAAATGAGCTGTGCAGTGGTCCTGAGGGGTAGTCACTGTCAAAGAACTCCAGGTCAGAGTCAGAGGACAGACTTAAGTCCATATATGCGCCTGTGGAGTAGTCCACAGTGGGAGAGGGGGTGGTTGGGAAGCCTTCGACAGAGTCATTGTCGAAGAAGTCTCTGGCTTGGTTTGCATTCTCATCAAGACAATCGGTCAGTGAGGTCCTCCTCATACTGTCTGTGAATGTGTTGGCTGTAAGTGGTCCCATATTGTCAGCAGTCAGTTTGTGAGTAGCAGAGTGCTGCATCAGTGGTTCTCCTGTTTGCCTCAGATTGCTGCAAGTACAGTAGTTATGATTTTCACAGATGTTAAAGGAGTTGGGCAACCCTCTGTCAACTTCAGTGAGTTTGTGACTACCACTGAAGCATCTTCCTGTATCGGAGTCAGAGGAGGAGTCGGAGGACTCAGTCATGTCGCTGCTGCAGGTGTTCTCCTCCACTTCCAAACGCTCTGGGATGAAATGGAAGGAAGGCGAGACAGGCATGGTGAGAGAAGGACAGTCTTCCTCTAAGGTGAACCCAAAGGGGCAGCTCTTGTCCTGTGCATTCTCCACTCTATGAGTCTCACTTTGGTCATCAAACTCTACAAGGTCCTCTGGCAGTCCTGTCTGGTCTACCTGGCTCAATGTTTCGTCCTGCAGTTGTCTCTCCAGTCCCAGTCTCATGATAGTGTGGATGTAATGGGTTCGCACACGTCTGGAGTCAAACTCTATGCGTCCCTGAGTGTTGCCACAGCCATCCTTAGTGCAGCCACATGGGAAGCCGAAGCGATCCATCTGATTTGAAAGGTAAAAGACAGCATTAGATGAGATTGACTGATGGGACATTGTTAGCAAAAAGTAATGCACAAACTGTTAATATAGACATAAATATATATCAACCAATTTTCATTTTTTAACAGAAACATTATTTTATTAATATTTTTTTCTTGAACACAAATAGAAAAACATATATTAAAGGTGCATGATACAAAATAATGTTGAATTACACATATTGTGATTTGGCACTATATAAATAAAGTTGAACTGAAGTGAACTGAAAATTTGTTGATAATGACTGGCTTGCAAACAAGGGATCTCCTCTAATTATAAAATATGTATTGGTTTGGATTGATTTTGAATTACAATAGCCTATCACCAATTCTATCACAGTGAATAATTATATTGTATTCATTGTCCATTTACCAGTACTTTATCTGAATCTACACCACATAGCCACATGGAAAGAATTCTTTTACCACTGTGCATTTTGAAATACAAAAACATCTATCTTTAATAATACAGTGAAGAGCAAGAGCAAACACAGTCATAGAAACAAGACTAAAAAGACTGGAACTATAGCAAGAGTCTGAATCAGTTTTCAATGTCATTTACATGTGCTCGCATGTTTTTTAACTGGACTGGACAGATGTTTCGAAATATGGTAAACCATATGGCAGTGTGTTGCCAGCAGTGAGGTAAAAGTACTCCTTGCTGGTCAAACAACAAAACTGCAATACTGGTAATTAAACAATTGTGTCGTCAAAGAGAAAAAAAAAGTTGAGGACTTTTATGCTGCTCATTACATTTTTTTTTTACATGTGGCCGATATGCATATGAGATTCTTAACCAGTTCAAATTCCAAATGCCACATTCAAATTTATCCAGATGTAGAGATAAAGTAACAAAATTGCTAAACACTCCTACATTACATAATATGCCAGAGTGACTGTTGTGCAGTGTGTTCCAGCTTGACTAAAGTGTTTATTTGCATGAAAAAGAGTCATACCTGGCACTTGATGCCTGCCAGGGTGCATGCACAGGTCTCTGGCTCGCAAAAGCCTTGGCAGTCGCATCCACAAGCCTCTCTAGAGAGTCGCAGGGCATGAAGCTGCTTCTTCTCTTCTCTGTCAATACACTTAACTCCTGCCACCTGAAGGAGTGCCTGCCGCTGTTTGGAGGAGTATGGCTTAAGGACACTTCCATCCTCCAACTCAGCATCACTGATGTGGATGTCAATGTTTTCATCCAGTGTGAGCCTGTCAGCTTTTTGCTGATCAGTGGCACTTATTTTGTTTTTCAGGGCCTTGAACCTCTCTGCTCTTAGTCGTTCTTGGAGCCTCACTCTCTGCCTGTGCTGCTGTTCCAGTGCATGTTCTGCCACTGTGTACCTTTGGAAGGCACTGTGTCTCTGCACCATGCCGAGGGTTGCGCCTCCACGGCTGGGTACACTGGTGAAGCCCTGGCACCGTGAAAAACTGAACACTGTCACCTGGTCAAATCTCACATTGCGCTTTGAACCTTTAAGCTTGGGCCTCTTCAGGATTGACCGAACTGGTTGGGTTAGAGAAGAACACACATAAAACACAAAAAAATTAGTCAGATCTAGTTTTGAATTGATTGTCATTTGCTTTAACAATGGGAACATAGCCAGGAGGGACTGAGAATCAAACCACTGACCCTGTGGTCCTAAATAACTTATCTACAGCCATCCCTTCCTTACAAATAAATGTCAGAGGTACTGTCCATGTTAACCTAAATTAACTTTAAGAGCAATGCCTAGAAGTGCTTCCTAAATAGTTTGAGATATTTATGATATCCCAACCTGCGACCTGAATGGTAACTCAAGTTGAGCATTCTGTAGGTCTCTGAGTGGCAGCTAGGTGGCACACTACAGGTGTTTCACTATACTGTTCTGGGTCAATAGTGGAACATATGTACAGGTCTAGAGGAAACTTCAACAAATCGATCAACAGCATAAAAAGAAAATATGGGAATTAATGTTTAACTACTTTAATTTGGAGGTTTACCAAAATGCAATTAGACTCTATATACCAGTTTACACTTGTGTAGTTTATATTTTTGTCTTCAACAAACTGCTTGACCCTCACACATAACTGAGGATGACACATAACTGAGCTCTACAAGTCAGTAAACAGAGAGCAGCTGACCAAGCTTGTCCCAGCTGCTGTGTCTGCCTACAAAAAACTCCACCCTGGGGCACTGTTTGCATCTAGTTGTGAGGCTTGGTAACAAACCTCATACTACAAGACTGGAAGTGTAATACATAAGCTTTAGGAATTCACAAAAATACCTGCAGATTATTTGGTCATTGCAGGCCATGTGTGCATCTTGGTGATATCTGAGTAAAGACAGTGGATATGACTTATTTAAAGGGACCTTGCTATTCAAATTGATTCCACAACATGCTATTGCTCAGGCAAATGATTGTCTACACAACCCAACAGACAGTCCGGAGGCGAGTTGTTCCTTGTGGGTTATCTAGAACGGCCCTAAGGTTAGCGTTTTCAGCCCTGTCATATCATGACAAGGCTGCAGCAGGTTGATAAGAGACACGCCTATAAAACACTGCAGATAAGGAAGGGGTTTGCATTATTTTAAAGAGAGTAAAAAGAAAACAGTGGTTGTTAGTTTGAAGACTTACTGGGTGAACTGGTGGGCGAAGAAGGGCTTTGACGCATGAAAGTTTGGTCAGAGGAGCTGTTCTCCCCATCTGACTCCCACTCTGAGGAGGCAGGCGAAGATAGGGAGGATGGAGGAGAGGAGGATAAGTAACAGGGGTCATCATTCACCTCTGCAAACTTTCTCTTAAAGATGGCTCTCATTGTTTGGCTGTAGGGGTTTATATACTTTCTGTATCAGCAAAAAGGAAAAAAATAGACATTGCTTTAAATATTTATCATACTATGGTAACAAATGCACAGATCAATACTCTAAGAGCAAAGAACAAGCTATACATTCTGTGGCTTTATCCAAAGAGCAGCACTCATTTCAGCAGTCCTTACCCAGGACCATTATGTAACTCAGTAAACTAATAACAGAATAACAATTCACTTACACAGCAACAAATGTGTCCTCTTCTGTTTGAGCAAGTAAATGCACACAGTCAAATAAAACATCTTTTGAAAAGGACAACTAGAGGAATGAGAGCTCTTTCACACTGAAGGCTGCAGCATTGCTGGTAGAGCCGGTTTCAGACCACAAGTTTGTTTAGGCTAATTCTGTCTTGATAGCAATTATCCTACAAACTGATGTTTCACAAGTGAGCAAATGTGGACTGAAAGCCTACTTTTGCCTATAACTATCTAAGCACTTGAGAAAGTAAAAACAAAGAATCAACAGCTCCTTTTCTTTTCTCTGCAGAGTAATTAACATTCCAATGATTCCTCAAGTTTTTTGTGAAGAATATGTGGAAATGGAGCATCCAATGGCTGTGAGTTATGAGCTGGGGGTTGCAGTGGTTCAAGTGGCTGCTATTTTTGGATGTGAACATAGAAGCTACATCCAAACATGAGTAATTTTAGGGTTACAAGTTTTAGCAGGGTGTTTCAAAGCTAGAAGAAAACTGAAAATCTAAACAGAGTATGTTGTTGAAAAGAGTGGTGTTTGTATGTTGTATGTTATTCATCTAGTCATACACAGTCTCTGTTACACAAGTAAACTTGGCAATATGGGTAGAAACTAATAATTGCAATCACTGGAATTAAACCTGAAATTAATTACTATGACTAATCATTTGAATATTTTTCTTGATTAATTAGCTTGCTTCTTTGAATGTCAGAAAAGTAAAAATGCATTATTTTCTGATCAACATTTCAAAACACAGACAAGGGAAACTAGCAAAAACTAATTTTGGGAATTACTAAAAATGCTACTAATTAATTTTCTGCTTACTGACTAATAAACGTCTAATCATTTCCATTCTAAGCTGATTTATTTTGCTAGCAGCAGTGAATAGTCAATAATAATACAGTACTTTATACCTAATACACTACAGAACCTGTTTAGGGACTCAAATTGTTGGAACAACACCTTCCTCATGTGTAGTTTATTAAAATTTAGAATGAGAAATGTGTAAGGTTACGAGTAGGTTAAAGTGTAATAGTTGGGGTAAGTCTCCAGGTAATGAAAATAAAGTCAGTGTCAACTATCTACAAGTGATGACAACAAACTTGTGTGTGCACTCAGTAAGCAACTTCCTGGATCCCCCAGCAAATATGAGATGAAACAAGAGACAGCTCGTGGTGCCATTTCACTGTTTGCCTCTGCTACAACACACTGAAAACACATCTACATGGTTTTTCCTATAAACCAAATCACAATATTTCTAATCAAAGTTCCATTGCTTTATTATTGTGCCCGTCTCCAGTCTCCTTTGTAGCCTACCACATGCATCGCATTTAAAAATTTGACAGAGTAGAAAAGAATTTACGTGTGGGTGTCCACTAAGACCGAATCAATAATTTAAAGCATCACAGCAACAGCAGGAGGGTACACGTGAGCGTTCACGTCCACTACCCTGCAGCAGAAGTTACAATTTACACTTAATACTGACAGAGCGTCTTATAGTGACAGAGTTGGAGGAAAAACTACCATGACGCACAATGTGTTCACAATAATTTCCTCACTGCGTTCAAACACTCTTTTAATCCCCACAGGAATGTTACACGGGAGTCACAGGGAAGTTTCACCGGAGGAGTGCAGGAGTCGTTTCCGGTTTGGCATAATAACAGTGATTAGGCAGCTGACCTCTTCAACCCTCGCGGAGACACACGGTGATCATGTCAGCTACAATGGTATCACTGTTCTCCCTGTGCGCCCGCTTTCTTTTCACTGACAGGCACATTTAAACCATAACTAACTTCCTCTGCTATTTAAGAGCAGGCACTAAGCCGAGTACGTTTGATAGAAGGTTGTCCTAACAGAAAGAGCCCACTATTTAGACTTAATAGGAACGTCAATCAATAGTAAGTAGTAGTTTGGTTAAGTAGAAATAACGGTGATCCACCTAAATTTCTCAGTAATCGAAGTTCTAAATAAACATAATACTAAATGATAAACCTGTAACACGATAGTGATTTTATATAAACTAATTAACTGACAGACACATAATCGTAAAGACTGTTGGAGAACGACTTTTCGCTGGTTACTTACCACAAATGAAGAGACAGCATAATAGACAAAGACGGCTGAAAGTGACACGAAGTTACGGGTCTTATCTGCGCTCCAGCCAGCTGAGCATTGTGTGTCCTCAGTGTTTAAGTGAAGCTGCACAGTAGTACCAGTGTGAACATGAAAGGACTGTGCGAGGAGCTCCCAAAGACACCGCATTCAGTGACAAGAGAGTTCTACCCCCCGGCGCCTTGCACTGGAGTACTTCGAATCCACTTGCTAACGTTATTCCGTGTGTTATGTCTGCCCACTAAAACACAACGCAACGTAATACCTAGCTCGATGCCGTAACGATGTTGTTCGGTCTGAATCCGTTCAAAGTTGCAAAGACCCAAACAACCAAACTTGGAATACTCTAACTTAGAAAAAAAAGTTTTTTTTTTAAGGTTATTCAAGCAGCTACAGCTAATATTTTCTTTGACATTTGTAGTTAGTCTAGGTAGCCGTTTAAAAACAGTGGCACCGAAACCGGAAGTACCTAGGTAGGATTCCTCTCGCTCTACATAAGTTGTCTCTGCGGCCCCGACTGTCTTGACGCAGATGGTGACACACACAGAGCAGGGAGACGCTCATGACTGACGCTGCTGCCCACACGATGGTCCCTGTTGTATTCACAGTGCATTGTTTCAAGCGGCGATGTGGTGGCACATAAACAACCTTTAAACCTTCAGCTGATTATTTCTATCAGAGAAACATCGGGCACCATGTTGGATGCCACAATGTTCACGTTTCCCAGCAGCAGAACTTGTTTGTTATTTATGTCCAAACAAACAAAAGCAATTCAATAATATCTAGAAGGTGGAAAAAAACTCTACATGCATGAAAATAATAATTGGTATTTAAATAAGTAATGGTTACATTTTACAGTAGATCTAAGCAGTTGTCTAATATTAAAATCTTTATGGCATGTTCTTGTTTTCATAGACTCCAAGGTCTTTTGTGTCTATGAAAATAGCTTTCCACAACCTATTAAAACACAGCATTCTCCTTAAAGATGAGACACATATGCTTGGCATTCACATTACCATTACTGTAATATGAGTCACTGTCGCTCCTTGGT
Organism: Channa argus; assembly: GCF_033026475.1. NCBI lineage: Eukaryota > Metazoa > Chordata > Actinopteri > Anabantiformes > Channidae > Channa > Channa argus. Next base: position 11,068,440 of record NC_090210.1, read on the forward strand.
TGGAAATTACACTTTTATTCTGACACTCCTAAACTCCAGGAACCTCCCTGATAGCTGGAAATGGGCAGGACTATGGATTTTAGTGAGAAACCTCTCCCCCTTTAAAATCTCCACCCCGCTTTTATGTTCTGTCTACTTCTTATAAACAGATGTTGGCAAATGTCCAAGATTATGTGCACATAGTATGCACACCTCCATTTCAAACTACAGGATTGGAAAGGCTGAAGTGACTGGATTACATTCCGGTAATTGAATTGAAAAATCATATAGGATACTCTGTGTTTCACAATGGGAGGAAAATGGAGGTCAGCGCTCCGAAAGCCAAACAGAGCAGCAGATTAACAGATTGACAGACAGATGAACAGATCAAAATAAGCTTTAGCCTCTACCTCCACTTTGACACACATCAGTGTTACAGTTTGAAGAGTCAAACAAAAACAGCACCAACACCTTGAATACCTGTTGGTCCAGACACACGTCCTGATTTCAGTTCTCAGTGGAAGTGTGTGTATGAGAGTGTGACCCACTTATTCTGGGATCACTAAAGTACAAATATGTGTTTCTAGTGCATTGACCTGCTAGAGTAGGAGAGTGTGCAGCAGAAAAAAAGGAACATAATTAACAAAAATGATTTTTTAGTTAAGGTTTGAAATTAGTCAGCTGTGAATCAGTGTAAAGATTTTACACAGTACTTAATGTCAGGTAGAATGTACAGCTTTAAGGCACATCCAGTCTTTGTTTTCTTTGTGTGACTTACTCATAACACATTATCAAAGTGTTACGTGCAGGCTTCATGGCTATATATAGTACAATCACACTGTGTGGACAGAAATATATTTTTGCATTACAGTTGGAGTTTCCTGTTCCTTTTACACCATGTGTCATGGAAGAAAAGTAACATTTGACTCAAACAGCACGGCAATTACCAATTTTAGTTCAGGATGTACAGCGATGACAAATTGTCTTTCGCAATTTTATTTATTTAGTTTATCAGTGAAGACATCAGTGCTTGACCGACCCATATTCATAACCTGATTTCTTTGCATTTTTCAGACATAAATCTAGTCACATATAAGAAGTAACATGTTTCTACAGCAGGTTCATTATTAAGAGCTACTTTCTTCTAAGATGTTATCCACTCATATTCTGTGTCTGACAGATATCTGCTCATACAGTCATGTTACATAACTTCTAGTTAACCTACATTCTGATGGTCTGTCAGGTTTCTGCCACTGGCTCTTGTGATGCTCTTTTCTCAGTCAAGCTGTGCCAATGATAGCCCACATACAGCAATATAGTGAAGGAGCTTGACAAAGCTTCAGGCATGTGCCCCAGTAATTCTTTCGTTCCTGTGCATTCGAGCTCAGGGATTTACCCCCTTTTCAAATACCACTGTCAGTATTCCTAGGTGTAAAAGGAAGTATCAGATACTGTTGCAGTGTAGTTTATTGCTTTCCAGTCGGGTAGTAATGAGAGGTGCCAACAAGAGCCACATGCTGCGGTTTGACTGTTTTACAGTTTTATAGTACATGCTTCCATGACAACACAATCAGATATGATAAATAGACAGCAGAGTACTCTGATGATGTCAAAGTCAAAATACCACAGTGGAACACTTTTATTCTTTTATTGGAATTTGTATTTAATACTAACTTAATACTATTGGATTGGAGTCTTATTTATCTTAACTTAAGCAATTACACGATTATGTAATTGTTAAAGATAGATAGATAGATAGATAGATAGATAGATAGATAGATAGATAGATAGATAGATAGATAGATAGATAGATAGATAGATAGATAGATAGATAGATAGATAGATAGATAGATAGATAGATAGATAGATAGATAGATAGGGACTCAGTGTAATAAGTTTCACATGAATATGATTCAGACTATCATCATATTAAGAAATGGGCAGACCTCCTACGTTATCTCTGCCTTCCTTTCTCTCCTTCTCTCTTACTCTACAGATTCTCTCATTGAAATGTCACATGTTCACATGAGTTGGCTGCTTTTTACATAGCCTTTTATGTCATATTTTGACAGTCGTCACCATGGTCGCAAGGGCAAATATAGTCCACTCATTTCTATTTTAGAGGATGGAAAGAAGTAGTGAATCATTAGATTTGCCTTCAACAAGAGCAGCACGAGCATGATTGCCATCATTAACATTATCAGCATCTTTACAGTCATAATTTTGTCAATGGTGGTACTGGATTTCCAACACACCATTTTTAACTTTCTTTTTACGTTCTGGTACTTATCAGAACTTTGGGTATGTGGTTTGACCAGTTTGACAGTGCAGTTAACATGAGCAGAAACCCACAATAAGGGGCCTGCATGTTTCACTCTTAGAGGATTTGTTGACTATCTAGATGGAATCTGAAACAAAAACAATCCAGATGAATCTGTAACAGTAGGAAATGTTATTGAAAGATGATTTATTACAGTTTTTTTTTTGTTGTTAATAAATACTGAAATGTTGAATCCGAGATCCATCCATTATTCACAGTGCTTATTCTGTTAAGGGTCACAGGAGGGATGATGACATTCCCAGCTGTCAGTGTGCAAAAGGCAGGGAACATCCTAGACAGGTTAATCTACCACAGGGCTGAGACTCATTTTATAGTCACCAGTTAACCAAACTGCATGTCTTCAGACTGTGGGAGGAAACCAGAGTACCCTGAGGAAACCCACAAAGGGACATGTGGGAACATGCTAATTCTACAGCCTGCAGACAGGTTTGAAACCTTGACCTTCTAGGTGTAATGAAGGAGTGCTGACCACTCCACCACTGTGCTGACCTGAATGAAAATTCCCCTAAAAATTTGCCTCTACTGCCACACAAACAATAGGAAAGATCGGCAGTGATGGACATGATTTGTATTTAGTCCTTAAATCCAATGAATTTTGAAGGGAAATGTTCATGACTGGCCGTCGTTTTCCTTAGTCCATACCATTATATCATGTTAGTAAGATTTTTAACATGTTTATTAACAACAGAAATTGTACAGTGGTTGTCAAATTGTGTTTTCCTTAGGAAATAGCATAACTTGCAAACATGCTGTAAACTGCCATGTGTTGAGTTGGTAACCTCACTCTAAGAGCATGTTGCCTTTTAATATGACTAGGTTATAGGTAAAATTATATTTGTGTTCCTGTTAGTCTACTTTTTGACACAAGTGTGCATTTTGAAACTGCAAAAACCAGTGCAGGCAGCATTTAATCTTTTCTTGTAAGTCAGGTATATTTGATGTGGATGACATGAAACAGGTGTGTGATTGTGAAATATGGCAAGCTAGAAAGAGCAGGGCAGCACAGACAAGACATATTGTGAACTAAACACATACTGCTCTAACATTGACAAATAATGTGTTTCTGGTATTTCATGGTCAAAACTCATACACAGCAAAAATAATTTTTCAGGACCTTTAAACTCGACAGTCTTTTTTAAAAAACATCTCTCACTTTCTTAAGATACCCTAAGTCTATGGAATGATTCCCCTATCTTGATTCAAGAGCATATTTTTCAATTTAAGAGCATACTTTAATGATTTTTAAGTTCAGATTTTTTGTGCCACATCATCAGTCTGTGTTGTTGTTTACCTAATATTTAATCTAGGGGCAAAAAAAAAGAAAACTAATGCCAACAATGAGAATGAAAAGTTTTTGTGTTTTATTGTAAAAGATGGTTGACCTGGCATGTTTGCTATGGTATAAGAGTGAAACTACATATTACTAGGACTCTAGATATAGAAAGCTTTTCTGTAGTCTGGTTGCAGATAGTGAAAGCGTCCCTGGAGGAGCTGCTACTTCCAAAATGCTGAAGATGTCCTCCATCAAGTCCCATCGATTGTGAGATATGTGTTGATTCATATATTTAAAAACTACACTCAGCTTGTAGTTTGTTAAAGTAGTTGGTAGATACATGTAGTTAATATAGTCTAATCAGTCCTACAGCAAATACATATGTTCAGATTTTTTTCTTCCATACTGTTCAGCAGTTTTAACTGCTTGATCACTTGTAGGTATAACAGTATAATTTAGACGTAGGTTTAGGTTGTTGTAATTTTTACTCTCCCATCTGTGTTGTCTTAGGTTTTGGTTGGCCGTGCTAATAAAAACAAAAAGAATACAAAATAACCTGAGATAAGGACTTGGAGACAAGGTCCTGCAAACTAAATAAATAATCGTGTTTCCTTCATACCAGGTTGTACAACTCTGAGAATGTAAAACAGCAGCCTTAAGCTTCTCCTGTAGGTTCACTTATTATAGATACACAGGATAATGCTAATGCTAAAGTGCGAGGAGGAGGGTTTGAGATGGAGCACAGGAAATTTGAGCACAGGAGCACAGGAAATCTGAGAGCACACAGACAGTTTGGAGTTCTTGCTGAGTAAATTCAAGTGCGAAAAGGGACATTTTAAGTGCGAGGGTTAAAAATCTATACATAAAAATCATTAAAGTATGCTCTCAAATTTAAAAAAATATGCTCTTCAATCAAGATAGGGAAATTAGTTCATATGAGTCCTTCATGCCATCCTTTTGTCAGTAGAGTGGTATCAGTTCAGGGGGTAACACCGGAGAACTTTCTGTGACATTTTCCTAATGCCAAGTCCTGGTCTTGTGACACGTGTACCGCTGCATAATTCTGTGCAAAATGCCGGTTGAAATATTGATATGAAAGAGATTTATGCTGTGATGACAAGTAAACACTATACACCCTGCATGCACTGAGAAGCACAGCAATGTATAATTTAAATACTTTTACTTACAGAGGATCCTTATTGTTGGAAACAGCCTGCTGCATTCCTGAAATGTTTCAAGGCAATGTACAGTAGACTGTTTTATCAATGGGGTTTTAATTAATGTTTCTTTTTTTCGTCAGTGCAGGGAAATTGTTGCCCAATTTATAATTTATCCTTGTAAAACAGCTTTCACGTGTGGTCACGTTTACAGTACTTTTCAAAAGCAAGTCAAGCTGCAGCCCAGGGTGCAAAGTAGGTTACACAACTACAGTTTTTAACAGAAGTGATCTTATCTGTCACTGCATGTGAGCAGTGCAAGCTGCAAAAGCAAACCAGCTGTGTGATTGGGTTTGACATTCCCTCTTCAACAATAAGCCTTTTGTCAACATTAGCCAGAGAGCTGAGGTGACCTTTCTTACAAACTTACAAACTGGCCTGTATAGTGTAGTGTAGACCCAAATGACTTTTTCCCTGAAGGAATGGGGTGAAATATGTCACTGTGTAGAGATGTGCAGTATTTTCGCAATTACAGACCAACAAACAAAGCTGTGTGAGTGTATGTGTATGAACTGTGTGTTTCTGTTCTCACTGTGCCACTGGTTACATCTGGCTGTCAGCCCTGCAGTGGGAGCTCCTGTGTTCTCTCAGTTCCAGCACAGTGTATTGGGTTGTTGGTTGTTGACTGTCACATGTGGTTCCATGTGAGGCTTTTGCAGGAGCACACAGCAGCATGAGGAAGGAGAGCTGCTCTTTTCTCAGCTGTTCAAGCCAGTACTGACTGTTCTGTGAAGAAGTGTGGGTGAGCCCATCTAACTCCCACCTCCCTCCACTGCACATTCACTCCCTCAAGTGGTTGCCACTTTCTTCTTTCATTGCAGCTGGCAAAACAGGTATTGTTTTAATCATGTATTAATGGTTGTCATCACAACTGTTGGACGAAAGATGTTTTTAATTTATAATGTCTTTAACATACATCAGACATGTGGTAATGAATGCAATCCAACAGTCCTATAAAATTTAAAATATTTACTGATCTACTGTACCAAGTGTACAAATGTTTTGTTACTGTGCTTGCAGCTACTGTGCGCTTTAACCACATTTTTGTAGATGGGAGGAGGCATGTGGCTCTGGTGCCCTCTCCTGGATGTTAAAGTATATTGATGAGTTAATCAATTCTGATTTTTCTAATTGCAGGAATTAATGACCCATTTTATGCACTGAAGGACAACATGGTAACTGGAAGTATTGTGGTCAGAACAAAGAAATATGGTGGCAATGTTTATTTTACTATGAATTTCAAAGTGTTTGTGCAGAAAGATAATAAAATACTGGAGAAAAACTCATTGTAAGATGAAAACCTTTTTAGGTTTCTCAGTGAGTTGTCACTTGAACCACTGTTAGCATAAAAATATTAAGAATTGCAGCTTTAATTTTATTCCATATCAACAACAGATCATAAGCAGCAAAGCTAGAATGGTAAACGTTTCTAAAAATAAAGAACATACAAACATCCTACCATGTGTCAACCTAAGGCCTTAACTATTTGTTTATAACTATATCTTCTTAAACCAAAAGAAAGTAACTTAATAGAAATTATACAGAAGACATATATAAACAACATTTGATCTTAAACCATCTTTTACGTCTTAATTTATGATGGATTAAATGACATTTAAATGTCAGAGTTTTAGTGTGTAATATATGCACTGTAAATCTTGCAGAGTGGTGAAGCTTCAGGGCAGTTAATAATTATCTCATGGTTCCTGTGTCCAATAAAAGTAAAATAAAAAAAATCATTTGGTTTATCGTTGTATAAACTTTATGTGGCAATAGTTTGGCAGAATTGTAACCCCACTGACAGAGCAGCAGCAGATTGTAATCATCAACAGGAACACGCACTACATACTGCAGATTTCCATGCAAAGTCAGCTTTTCCTGTAGCCTGGTATCGGTACAACAGCAATAGAAACTTAACGTATTGTGATTTCTTTTAGCACATTCAGCAGTAATGGTATTGTAATTCCTGCGGCAGTAATAAAGTGACTATGATAAGCATATGAGTTTTGGCATAGGAAACTGCAGCAGAGTGGCTATGCCAGGCATTTCTAAACTCACATCTGAGTGGAGCAGCTGTGCACAGAGGTCTGCTTTCTAGTTTCTCTATGTTTTAATGCCTCACACTTTCCTTACTGTGATAACTATAAAAAACAGAAAACACCATTTTCAATGTATTTATAATATAGATGGGCAAATATGTTGTGATTTGCGTTTCATACTAAATAATGTGTGTTTTCTTGTGTTTTATAAAGTAATGTATTTGGAGATGTTTTAGCAGGTGCCATATTGCATCTGAAACCTTGAATCACAAGGTGTTAAAGGACTTTGGCCACTTGAAATTGCTCTGTCTTGTGAGAGATGTTCCAAAACCACAAGTCAGCTAGAAAGACAGTGATGCATAGGTGACTTCCTCGTCTTCGTCTCTTCAGGTATGGAGTTAAATATCATTTTGACTTTGCAAACAGATCAGCATTAGCCTGTATCTGTGATAGTACTTTAACTGTATTACTTGCTGTAGCTGAAGTAGTTGTTTAGCTGCTCAACTTTATGGAAAAGAAATGAGAATATAAATTGTTGTTAAAATTTTAGGTCTTGTGAATTCTTTTTTTTTACTTCTGACACTAGGATATGTCTTTTAGAAACAATATAAACATTTATTATTATGAAAACAGCACAAAGTAATGTGAAAATGTAACTTTGGTTTGCTTTCTAAAGGTTATAAACATTAACAGAGTCATATGAGCCTGTGTGGCAATCTGTTCCATTATAATATCACTCAAAGTTAAACCTCAACTTTAGGCTCGAGTTCCAGTAGGAAGATTAATGAATAAAGAATTAATGAATTTCATTCTTGCTGCTTTAAATACAACAATATGCTATGTAAGTGCTGTGATCCCTGAATCATATACTTTCTGTTACGAAACATATCTTAACATTAACACACAAAAAGATGTTTATTAATAGGGCCATTTGAGACAACATTTCCTTAATTCAGCTAGTTGTGGAACTACCATGGAGATATTTGGCCTGAGGAGGACCCAGTCTCTGAGGAGTCTTACTGGGGTTCAGGAGAAATCATGGGCCATGCCAGCTCCCAGCTGCTTGGAAAGGAAGTCTGTGTCCCAGCTAGTGCAACAGTAAGTCCTGCACATTGTGGCTACATGCACATTTAAATACAGCTTTATTGTTCTTCACAAGCAAAACTGACTGAGCGAGCTGGAGTTTTTCCTGCCCCATTGGGTTTCACATGTATTAATTACGCACAGTGGGAGCACCACATTACATTGTTTTTTGCAGCTAATGAGAAATGAAAATTAAGAACTAGTGCCATCTTTACCCAAAGATGCACAGTTGTATTCACTTTTACTGCATACAAATTCCCAGCTGATCTCTGGATTCAATCCACAAAGGTCATTGGTAATACATTTGTGAATTCCTTTTTTCAAACAGTTACCAAAGCTGTGCTGACCTAAGGAGTATTGAAAAGGTGGAGCATAAAGTGCAGGTAGAAGATCTCTATTTGCCCATTATAATAACAACACTGAAAAACACATAAAAATCTATAGCTGCCTTCCAGGTGTCAGAAAGCGGTCGATGGAGAAATTCAGAGAGCAGGGAGAATGTGTCCCTTTGGGAATTAGGCAGAACCTCGCTTCTGTCCAGGAGTCACTCCATGGACTTCCTCCCCCAGAAGGAGTCATCGGGCACTAGAGCTCTGTGTGCCCTGTTCGAATCCAAGGCCATCCTGCAGCAGAACTTTCACAGCAGCCCTCGGCTAAACTTGATGTCTACTTCTGAGAGTAAAAAAGGCAGAGACCGCCCTCTGCAGGATTGGATAAGTCATGCCACCCCATTAAAGGATACCACTATTCAGGTGAGTGAATCTCATGTGAGACTTGACAAAATTATACTAGGTGGTCCTTGGTGATTCATGTCATAGTTGTAATAAATTAGTTACACATAATTTAAAAACATTACATAACATGACAGTGCTCATGGGGGGTGGCTGGAGATCAGTTGGTAAAGGCAGTCGTCCACAGGGTCAGTGCTTCGATCCCCGGTCATGGCTACATGTTAAATGTCTCTGGGCGAGACACTGATCCCCTAACAGCCCATTCGCCTACCCAGCTGTGCAATGCCGGTCCAGGACCAGTACAAATTGGGGAGGGTTGTGTCATTTCTACTAACATCGTAACTAGAACTACCATCTGCTTATGTCAGCTGAACATAAAGCCTGGAGACATGGGAAACAGCTAACCTGGCTATGTAATAGAAACTCCAGAAACACTAAAAACACTGTAATCTAACTTTATGACATATATATGTTGTTGATCCCCAGAGAATCTGCCAGGTGGAAAGAAGAAAGGCCATGAATGTACCCCCTGAGTCTTATGAGAAAGCATCCAGATACCCAAATGGTGAGCAGCAGTGCTGAATTTCATGTTTATAGTCACAAGGTCTCGAATAGATCATTGCCAGCATTCCGACAAAGAAACGAGATCACAGCTGTGTTGTGATCTCAGTTGTCTTTGTGAGGCCTGTTACTGTCGTTTTAATGATTGTGTCTCAGTTATGACTGAATATTATACATACATTTTGAGGTATCAGTGTAGGCACGTTCCTCAGTTTGTCAAAAACTTCATCATCCCCACACATCCACTATATCAAATGCATCTATTTTAAGTCACAGAAGTTAAATGTCAGGGCCTTTAGTATTGTAAGTGTCACCATGTAAATCCAGACAGGGTTGGGTAAGCACTGTGTTCTTTGGTCCTGTGAGTTCAGGAAAACATCTAAATAAAGATAAGGATGCAACAGTGCAAATGCATAACTATGTGTATGGCACACATGCTTAAGATAGGAGTGAGGCTGTCATGAACATGTCTGACCGTAACACAGACCTTGGCCTTCTAAACCATGCGTCTGTGTGCATTGGAACTGATATCGCTCCAGCACGATGCTGCTTTGACCCTTTGACGTCTCTTGTGTGAGTAAGACACAGAGAGGCATATGATTGATTCTACAGTGTCTTCTGTAGAGTTTTAAACCCAAGCAATGGTTGAAGATACGCAAAAAGTCCACCTATGAATTATATATTAACCACTACAAAGCTTACAGTAGTTAATCGTCTTCCTGCAGATTTAAATTTTATTCGCTTACTGAGTGTTTTTAGTGTAGCACATTACAAAAATCCATTTAGTGTTCCTGTGTGTGTTTTATTACCCTGTTCTCAGACACCCAATGACACACATACTGTAGCTCCCACCCAGTGCCTGTTATAGTGGGTGACAATGTAGCTATGGGAATGAGAGGTGGAGGGGTGCCCCAGTCTCTCAGTGACTAACAGAGGTAATTGACTCAGCCCAGATCAGCAGCCGCCAGCCCACCATCCCAAAATAGCCAAAGTCTTCCAGTGGGTTAGTGGGCTCTGATAAAAATCAGCTGTCACCAAGGCCACAGGACTAGAAAGAGTTCAGTCAAAGCAAGCACGGACAGAGGGGACAGGCTGTATTACACAGGCCTTAACTGTCAACTACCACCAGAGATACTGTGGAACGTGAGAGAAACCTACACTGGATGGTACTTTAGTGAGTATTATGAGTATTAACTTTAATGAAATGAAGGAAAGCTATGTGATTATGTACTTTATTATAATAGATACCAGTATAACAATATCATGCTTATAAATTATGAATAAATGTATTCAGTTTTTAGTAGTGCATTTTGTCAGGTGTTATTTGTATGTGTTAGATAAGCAGAGTGAACTCTCATCATTTTTATTTCCCTCATTTAGTTATTTCATCAACATAATTAAATACCAAAATGTATTAATATGTTGGTGATTATATAATCATTTTGTCAACAAAGATGTAATCGACAACAAAGTAATTAAAAAAACAAAACAAAAAAGGACAATTTTTCACTGAAATTATTCAATCAGCTATCAATAGTTTAATATTTGAAGTAATCTTTTAGTTTTAAAATAACCCTAAATTAAATTATTAACTTGAACGATAAAACTTAAAATAGAGTTTTCCAATTTTCACTTATAAATAAAAATTAATTTCTTCCACCTTTGTTTAGTCTTAAGTGGCTATTAATTTTCATTTTCCTGTCCTTAGAAATGTCTAGAATGGGAGGTCAGAGGACAGGATTAATCAGCCATTTTCTGTCTTTCCTTCTAACATATGAAAAGGTATAATAAAGTAAACCGCAGGAAGTAGCTTGTAGCCAGTGAAAACAATTTCTTTTATTAGTTGTGGCTTTTATTGTCTTATGGCAGTGTATGTTGTTTGGGGCCTCTGAACTACTACAGTGTGAGCTTCCTTTTGGCTTTGCTGGTTTTCATTAATGTCTGTGAATGTGGCTACAATCAGCAACAGCTGATAGTGGTGAAAGGTGGTGGTTGTGGTGAAGAATAAATACCAACTGCATTTCTGCATCATTTGTTCAGCTGCCAGTGGTCCAAAACACCCTCACATTACTGTGCCACTAATAGCTCCTCTTCATTCCTGGAGATTAGCTTCTGAACATTCTCTTGAAGGTGTGGGCATCTGTGAGGAATGTTTAGGTTCAGCAAAATTCAGTGAAGCTTAAAGTCTTTGAGTCACTTTTGATTTATTAAAACTGGACTGAACAGAACAATATTTCTAGATATTGAAACGAATGTGTGACTATATGGTGCTAAGTGATAAGTGATGGAGTTGAGCCTGTAGTTTACAGGGTGAGGACTTCAACGGGACACATATGGCACTCAGTTGCTCATTCTGTCTGCTCACCCATCTATGAAAATGCTTTAAGTCCGGACTCGTGAGAGGCGCCAGCTTGCTGGTCCATCCTTTTGTGAAGGCTTAGAGTGTGAAAAGGGGAGGTGTGCTCAAATATGGCAATTAGTTACAGCTGGATGACCTGTGCAGCACACTGAGCTTTTGACTTCTAATAACTGTATGTTGTTTGTTGTAGTTTAATTTATTGAGTTTAACATATATTGTTTATCTTATGCTGTCAGACATCCACACTCACATTCCTTTAGTCGGGAGCTGATGATTTAATGGTTGTGAACTAACACAAACAAAGTACAAATGATCTGTGTCACCCCAGCTGAGCTGGCAGTTGCTGTTTTTTTTTTCTTTTTTTCTTGGGCATCATGGTCCCAGACAGCTGTGTGAGCCTATTTGTCTCGTCAGCTACAGGGATCAAAGCTGTCGTAAACAGCCCTGTTGTTAGAATGTTTCTATTTGGCGCAATAAATCATATCATATCTTTTACTTTAAATGACAAGTCGACCAAGCTGCACAAGTTGTGAGGAAGCCAAATGTTGTAGACCTTGAAGTGAATGAAACAGTTTCCACAAGTTAACAGGGAGCTACAACGATGATAAGACAAATTCCAACGTCACTATAAATACACACACTATGACCATCACTATAAATACACACTCATTAACGTTGTTACTGGCACTAGACAGTGTTCTTTATTTTTGGATACAACATCTGTGTCCTACATTTACAAATGTGTGTTAATGAATCTATATGAGTAAAAGTGTTATTATACCAACTGAGCACATTATTTGCAGTTTATATATGTTATTGTATGTACTTTGCCTTTTCTATTACAGGTGATAAAATTAGTCCATCACTGACCAAGGGGGGCAACCCACCAAGGCAAGCTACAGACAGGATATCTACTTCCTTCTCAGTGAGAGACAGATTGGCTGTGTATCTGTCAAAAGCAGAGGCTGTCGACTCCACAGGAGGCTTAACGCTACCAGTGAGTTCCTGAAATGCCTCTCATTCCTCACCATATGCTGAGGTCAAGGGCTTCAATAGGGAATGCTCTGTCACAATAGAAGGAACTCTATGCTTTCAGTTAAATACTGCAGTTTACTCAATTTATATTTCTGTTGTTCAACAGCAATTCACTGGTACATCAGGAACGAGAGCTAAAAACAGTAAGGTACTGTCCTTTAAAAATTATTTCCACAAAAAACAGTGGTGTTGCTGTGCTGTGATAGTTTAATATTCTACTTTAGATGGCAACATGTGTAGTTACAGTTTGAACCATGACTCAAGGAGCAACAAGCTTCTGAACAAAGCAGATCATTGAACATAATTTTCCCCCAGGATTTTATTGAAAGAGAAATTAGAGTACAGTGAATAAAGAAGTTATATTACTTACATCAGGTCACCAGACTTTATTAATGCTACAATTGTGCTTTATCTGCTGGGTCCATAAAAAAGGTACTGTTTGGTAACACATTAAAATGTAACATCAGTGTCCTATTTACAGCGTATTTAAAGTATCTTCAAGAAAATATTTATCTGCTGAAAACATAACTACTATATATGTGCTGTACAGGTCATATTGTATAAACACATATAAATGGTAGAATTATGGTATAAAAGTAATATGGGTTTGCATTTCTCTGTGGACTTTCTCTAGGGATTTTGTTATGTCATTATCAGGACAACTTGCCCTGGGTACAGATTAGAGAGAGGCTGCTGAACCGAATGCGCTGTCCAAAGTTGTGCTTTAGCCAGTCGTTGAAATTTGCTGATCTGACACCAATTCCATGCACGATGATTACATGAGCACAAAATAACTCATGACAGTGCCCAAGACTACCCCACACAAGCCCCAGTCAAACATTTTACTGGGAGAACAGATAGTGTCAGGCACATTGACCAGAGCAGACCTGCGCACATACATTCATGCTACAGCTGTCTGTTCTCAACTTTCAATATTTTAACATAAAAAATAAACTTTATGACATAGCTTAAAATTTGTTTAATTTAGCATCAATCCAAATTTTGGCTTCATTGAATTTTGGAGGATCTATGATTTTAATTAGGAGACTCAACATCCCTTAACCCTTTGTTGTTCAAACACTGACGGTAACTCGTGACACTCCCAGTGTAGGGCAATTTTCTGTGTGATGTTTGTCTACTAACAGCTATGAAGTGTTTTGTTAACCCTGGAGGGAGGATTGTTTGCAGTGAAAAACATCAATTGAGCAAGGTAAAGTATGAGTTCACTTACTTAATGCATGTTCTAATTATATTTACACGCATGTTCACTAATACTGTTGTTCCATTACTGAATCCTGACAATTTTACTCCCATCTTTTTTTCATTTCAAGATGGCTGATGCAGCCAGGAAGATCACAGTGTCAAAATCCTCTCATGATGAAGATGACCTGCCTCTTCCCCCACCTCCTCCCATTCCACCTAGACCCCTTGACTATGAAGGATCTTCAGCATCAAAAAGCCTCCCTGCACCTCCACCTAAAGAAACCTTTTCTACATTCTACCAGCAACGGCAGAAGAGTGAGGTTAAGAGGCTTTTTAAGCACATTCATCCAGACCTACGAGCAAGTCTGGATGATGGCGTAGATGATGAAATTATGAGGGCAATACAGTCAGAAAACCCTCAGGCAGAAGAGGCTGCTTATCAGGGTGAAGTGCAGTCTATGAGATGGATCTTTGAGAATTGGACCCTTGACAATATTGGGGATCCTCACGCAACCAAGAAGCTGTTGGATGATGAGGAATTGAAAGGTGGAGATGTCAGAGGTACCTCTTCTATGTTTGAGCACATTGAAAGCACCCAACAAATGTGTGCCAAAAGACAGACTTCTGTCAGAGGGGATGTGAGAACATCAGCCTGGTTGTTTGAGACCCAGCAATTAGATTCTCCAAATAAATCAAAAAGTGAAGAAAGTGAACTGGTGGAGGCAGTTTTGAAAGAACCCATTCAGGCAGGGGATGTGAAAGGGACTCGGCTGCTTTTTGAGTCTAAACCACTGAGTGACTTGGGACGCTGCAACTCAATTGAAGACCGTAGCCTCCTGAAACTTAGATCTGAGCTTCAGGAGAAGAAAGGAGATGTCAAGAAGACTGTGAAACTCTTCCAGACAGAACCTGGCTGTGCCATCAGAGACAACAATGGCAATATCCATGAAATTAAATCAATCTGCAGGGAGGAGATAAACAGCAGCAAATTCAGCAGTGCCCGTTGGCTTTTTGAAACACAGCCTTTGGACATGACCAATAAGGAAAGTGATAGAATGAAAATAATTCGTGGTATTTCATTGGAAGAAGGCCACGGAGGAGGAGTTGATCAAAAGAGGTGGATGTTTGAAACTCAGTCATTTGACACAATAGAAGAAGCCATGGGCAAGTTTGAAGGGACAGTGGTCGAATATGAAGGAGAGGCTAATGTCAGCAACAAAAAGAAACTCTTTGAGATGCAACCTTTGGCAGCACTTAAAGGGGACTCACCAGAAAAGCCTTTGGAAGAGATAGAAATAATAGGGGGAGATGTTAAGACCTCCCTGTGGCTGTTTGAAACTCAACCAATGGAGACTCTTAGTGGAAGCTATGAAGCTGGGAGTCTGAAGAAAATTACCCTTTCAGCTGATGAACAACAAGAAGAAAAAAGCAATAAACAATTGTTTGAGAGTGGGAGCAATCAAGACAACACCTCATTCAAAGAACAAGAGATTGTAAAGGGTGATGTTAAGGGATTCAAACATCTTTTTGAAACAGTTCCTTTGAGCAAAATTGCTCAATCTCATGAGGGCATTATTGAGAAAGAAAACAGTATTGCAGTAGGAAACTCTGAAGATAACAAAGTAATGTTTGAGACAACCCCATTATATGCAATAAAGGATAGCTCTGGAAACCTCCATGAAGTCACAACAGTCAGGCGAGAAGAAATCATCAAAGGGGAGGTCCAAAACTATAAGTGGATGTTTGAGACTAAGCCTTTAGACCAGCTTACAGAGAAAAAGGGAAATGTTGAGGTGATCAAAGGCATTACAAGGCAGGAAGATATAATTGGCGATGTCAAGATGGCAAAGTGGCTATTTGAAACCCAGACCATAGATGGGATGCATTTTAAGTTGAGCAAGACAGAGCAAAATACGTGTGTAGCAGAGGGGCCTCATAAAGGTTGCGTCAAAGGTTGTAAATGGTTATTTGAGATACAATCGATGGACATTTTGCCTGACAAATCAGAAAAAGTGAAAGATAAAGAAGCCATCGACGATACTAACGTCAAATCGATTACTTGGCTTTTTGAATCACAGCCTTTAGACAACATCAAGGATGGTGAGGAGTACAGTTTGAAGCTATGCAGCACAATACATGATTCTACTAAATCTGATGTTAGTGTTCAAACAGTCAAGCATCTTTTTGAAACAGAAACTTTTTATAAAAGAAGAAAGGATGCAGTACCAGAACAAGGGGTGAGATGTGTCAGCAAGGTCAACTTTCAGTCAGGAGATGTCTCACAAGTCAAGGAACTTTTTGAATCCCAGTCCCTTGATGACATAGGATCTGAAATAGTGAATACTAGTAAACAGAGGCAGGATGAGTTGATTGAAAAGGGTTCGGTGCATAAATTCACTTGGATGTTTGAGAACTGTCCAATGAACTTGTTCAATGAGGACAACAATCAGGCAAATATACAAAGCATCAGCTGTGCTGAGGGTGGTGATGTCCAGAACAAAAAGTTTATATTTGAAACCTCTTCACTGGACAAAATTCACAAAGAACCTCTAGAGCAGAAGTCAGTGTCCGAGGAGGAAGTGGTAAGCAATGTAGATGTGAAGTCAAGCACTATGATGTTTGAATCGCTGCCACTGTATGCCATCAGAGACAAAGAAGGGCAGTTTCATGAAGTGACAACTGTGAAAAAAGAGGAAGTAATGAGTGGTGACGTAAGAGGTGCCAGGTGGATGTTTGAGACAAAGCCCCTTGATGCCATCAAGGCAGAGAATGAAATTTATGTGATTCGAGCTGTGACCCAAGAAGATGTCAAGAAAGGAGATGTCAAATCAGCCAGGTGGAAGTTTGAGACGCAACCTTTGGACTCTCTCACCAGCCGAGATGAGCCCTCCGTCAGGGTTACTGAAGACTCTGTAAGCAGTAATGTGCAGCTCAATAAACAGATATTTGAATCTGAGCAGTCATGCAAAAAGTTCGTCCGAATGGTTAGCGTCACTGATGTCCAGCGTGGTGATGTCAGGACATCCACCTGGCTCTTTGAGAATCAATCTATTGACAGTTTGAAAGGTGAATCTGAGGAGCAAGACTTGTTAAAAACTGTGTGCAGGGAAGACAGCCAGAAAGGAGATGTGAAACGTTGCACTTGGCTGTTTGAATCTCAGCCACTAGACAAGATCAAGGAGCCTGAGGATACCTCAAAGCAAGGATTTGAGGATGAGATACCAAAAGCTGACGTCAAGTGCACTACCTGGCTCTTTGAGACAACTCCATTGGACAAAATTACCGCTTACACTGTTGCTGATAGCCTGTCATATTTACACCAAATGTCTTTTGTTCATTCAAGTGGCATCATAATAGAAGCAAATGAGAGCAGAAGTGTTAACATGGCTAAATATCTGCTAGAAGCAAATGAAGCTGTGCACATCCAGAAAGAGGATCTTGGTGGGGGTAATATCAGGAACATCATGTTACAACTTTTAGTTAAATCAACCCTAAGGCCACAAGTTACTCTTCTTAGAGAGGTGGAGAAGGGTAAAGTAAACACCACAGTAGTAGAGCTTCCAGTCTACCAGTCAGCCACAACTATCAACCTTGAAAGGGATCAAAGAATGCAGAACATTCTCCAGATGATTGATGAATTCCTTGTTCAAGATAAGGATATGAAAAAAGGAATCTTAATGCAAGAGACTGCAGATGGACAAGCAGAGATGTCAGTTTATTCACTCATCTGCAATTTTGAAACTAAAACTCAGAGTCACGTTATAGAGAGGGGAGATGTAAAGTCAACAATTGGAAATCTGTTAGCTACTGCCAGTAGTCAGAGGACTGCAGCATCATGTAGAGTGGATGAAAATGAAAGGGGAAATGTAAACTTGTATAAACATTGCATTGAGAAAGGAGATCTGGACTACCTGAAAAGTCTTCATTCTGAGGTGTCAGAAGATGAAGCTGATCACAGTTTACTCTGTAAGGAGCAGATTGAAATAGTTCAGGGGGATGTGAAGCAAGCAAAGAGAAGTCTCTGCCAGCACAAAGAGCAGGCAGAGCGAACTATTTCTGATGTTTTACCAGGAGATGTAAAGAACACCAAAAAAGTTTTTTCATCAGAGGGCTCCTTCAGTGTTGATAACTGTATTCCAAAAGAAGAAATAATCCCTGGGGATGTCTTATCAGCCAAGCAACAACTTGCAGTAAAGCAACCTATCATCGTAGAAAAAGAAGAAATTGTGGCAGGGGACATCAAGGCAACAATGCAGTCTTTAGAACTTGCAAAGCAACAAAGCACATGTGTGGAGCGGGAGAACATTAAACCCGGAACAATCTATGACATGGACTTGTCCGCCCAAGGCCCTGAAACAGAAGGAAGCTCAACACAAAAGGAGATTATTATATCTGGAGATGTAAAAGCAGCTAAAAAGTCACTTGAGATGGCTAAGCAGCAGAGCCTGCATGTGGAGCGTGAGGTCATTGTTCCTGGAAAGATATACAACCTGAATGTCACAACACAGGAAGAAAGCTCCTCAGCAACAACGCAAGCCACATGCTCATCTTTGTCCAGAAGCCAGCAAATTGGGACAAATCCAAAGGTCAGTGATGCAGTGAAAAATCAGGAAAGCCATGATTTATTTGAGGCTTGTCAACCGAGTGCAATTATAGTCAGTAACTCTGCACCAGAATCACTGCCACCTTTTGTAAGTTATGAGAGTAGTGGTCAGACAGGTGAAGATGAGACAGAAGTTATTATCAAGGGAGATGTAAAGGCAGCCATTAGGTCTCTGCAGAATGCAGCAACAGAACAGAGGCTCTTAGATAAAGAAGCTATTGTAAGGGGAAATGTCCAATCGGCCCTCCAATCTTTAGAGAAGTCTAGTGTAAATGTATCTAAAGGAGACTATAAAGCTGCAATGATATACAAAAACTCAGGGATGGCTTGTTCAGGGAGGAGCAAGACAGTTCACAAACAGTGTGTTGTGGTGTCTAAGCCTCCATCTGACACAAAATTGTCTCCTTCAATTTCAGTAACCTGTGAAGGACATCCATCTATTACAACACAGACTCCAACACCCAACCTTCTAGCAAATGGAATCTCTCAATCAACCAGCTCCGAAACTCCACCTCCTCTTCCTCAAAAGTATGGGAAACCAATGGAGCAGAAGCCAGCTTTACCCCCAAAGCCACACTGGACAAAAACAGTAGTTGTAGAAGATCTTCCTTCTTTATCTGAAGTCGCTTGCCACATCAGAGACAATGAAAAACGTCCAATAATTCCTCCAAAACAATGCAAAACATTTAACTTGCCCTCAACAAATAAGCTACAAGAAACTATAACCCCACATAGCAAAACCAATAAAGACACTACATACGAAACATTCAACCAAAACCTTGTTGATGAAGCAGCACAAAACTCAAATCAAACAAATGAATTTCTACCAATGGATTTAAAGTCTCGGGAAATGAATAAGAGTATGGAAGAGGTATCGCTTACAGGGTGCCAAGTAATACAAATGGAGAGAAATGTAATACAGAAAATCAATGCAGCTGAAGAGATACAAATGTCTATGAAAAAGTACTCGGCGGATGGCAAACAGGAAATGAACATGAGTATGAAGGCTGCTCTACAGAACTTTAAAACAAAAGAAAGTGAGAAAAAAGTTCCTTTGTTGTCCAAGAAGGTTAAAGTAACAAATGACTCAATCAATGAACTCAAAGAAAAAGATAAAACCATCGCTCAGCAACACAAATCATCTTATGAATCATTTGAACAGAGCAAGCCCGAAGAACATACTTCAAAATCCAAAAGCCACGTTGATAAATGCTCAGTGAAGCTTGGTGAAAAGCACCAAACACTTAAAATCGATAAGGTAGTTCTCAGAGAGAAAAAAGCAAAGGAGACGGAGGATGAGCGAAGACAGAGGCTTTCTGTCCACAAGGAAGAGATCATGAAAGGAAATGTAAAGGCAGCTATGGAAATTTTTGAAAACATGAGAATAAGAGAGGAACTTAAAGGAATCCTTTCACAAGTGCAAGAGATAGAGGGAGAAAGCAGCAGTGTAGATGTTGGCTCCCTGAAGACATTTTATGAGAATGTCCCTGCTTGGATGGTTACACCAAGTACAAGTGCTGATCAAAGTATAACAGAGGAAAGGAAGGTTGAGGCAGAGGCAAATGCTGAAGATCTAGAAAGCATTTCCTCAGTGGAGACAGCATTTGAAGATCTGGAGAAAGCAAGTAAAGAAATAATGAATCTGAAGGAACAGACTCTAGCTAAACTTCTTGACATTGAAGAGGCAATTAAGAAGGCTCTGTACTCTGTCTCCAACCTGAAATCAGAGGCTGACATTGCAAGCTTGTCAGGACTATTTGATGAATCTTTGAAATCTGAGCAAATTCCTCAACCTGCCAACAACATCAGGAAAATAAGTATAGTGTCAAGCAAGGCCAAATCAAGTCAAACCAAAGAGTCAAGTGATTTGAAGCTACAAACAGTTTCAGGTTCAAGTCCTTCTAAACCAGAAGAACCAAAGCAGGTACACAATAAGCCACTGATCAGGCAGTCATCCTCCCAGTCATCGCCATCATTCATCTCCATTCATTCGGCTGCCAGAAAGCCAGCAAAACAAACAATGTCGCCTATGTCTACGTTTAAACCAAAACCAGAAAGCGGCCCTCAAAGTTGCCATGATGAAACTAGTGATATTGGACACGAGCCTGCTGCTGAGTCTCCAAAAACTGACCAAAGACCTGCTCGGCGCAAAGTCAGCGTGCTCGAGGTGAAAACAGTTCCAGAACAACCTGCAGGAATAATTGGCACAAAGACTGTTAGCGAAACTTACGAAGAGACCGATGGTTTTGGCAACAGATTTCTTTCTTCCGTAACGTCAACATTTGTCACCAAACAATCTGAAAATGAATCATCTGCTCTTTTTGAAGTTGTTGGGAGTCCAGCAAGATACGAAGTCATGACATCACCATTAATGCGAAAATCTGAGCGCCCCATTGAAGATAAAGTGTTGAACAATGTCAATGAGGAAGGAACTGTGTTTGTAACATTTAGTCAACCAAAGGAAAAGCCCTAACGAAGCCACCTATCAGACTACTGTGTTTGCCTTTACCTTTAGATATTCATTTATTCCATTTGTGTATTTATCACATTGTGTTTTAATGGAAAAGAATTGTGTTACTCATAAAACAGATATGAAATGAAAAAATGTCTACTTGTAATTCTTAGATTTTATACTGTAACCAAGTTATGTTATTAAAGTTAAACATTTAGCTAATATTGTATGGTATGTTGTGTAAATCATCAAATAAATTATAGTTTAAAAGATGGGATTGTAATGATGTTTTTATGCTGGTTTCTTATCATACATTTTACACCTTCAAGTTCAGTAATTAACACATGTAAACCACAATTTGCTGTTTACTTGTTGGCTTGGAGGAGCTGCCAGCATTTATTCCACCTTACCTCTTTCCCAAACTGTTGAACCACAGTTCTGAAGTCTTCGTGAATTCTAAACATAAATAAATTTTATTTTTCTGCATTAAACACATCAGATACATGTAAAATAGGCAGATTTGGAATTCTGAATAATGATGTAACAATATGTATATGTCCATGGTTATAATGGCATCACTCTCACTTTTGCAACCGTACCCTCAGACCTTAGATATAGCTTAATACTTGTGCACCTTTACTGGCCAATAAGAATCCTAAAAGTCAATGGAATGGCCATGGAAGAGGAGTAAGTGAAACTCTAGATGCTATAATGTCTTTGAAGGGCTTTTTAAGCCTTTTTAACATCAGTATTGGTGAGAATGTTTAATTGTGAAAATGTTTACTGTAAGCATCTATGCAAAAAAACAAAAATAATTACTATTAAATTATTGCCATGTAGACAAGCGGCTGAAGAAATAAGCATCACAGAAATGTCTTAATGTTTGACTGTTTAACAGAAAATACTAGTTACCACAATCTGAACTTGTTCTCATTATCATAGTTCCAGTCACCTGCCAAGGAAATGTGTTCTGCCTGTTTGACACCTGTCTATCCAATGGAAAAAATGGTGGCCAATAAACTTATTCTGCACAACGCTTGTTTCTGCTGTAAACACTGTAAGAAGAAGCTCGGGTGAGATTTTTTTCTCAGTTTGGTTCAATGAGTCAAATTAACACCTGCAAACCACAAATACACTACAATCAAATTGCTTTTGATGAATTTAAAGCATTTTTAATAAAGTGGACTAATCTGCTGATCTGGTGTGACAAATCACATGTCAACTTATGAAATACTTGATTTAAAATGAACATCACCAAAGGCTGTGTTGTCTAATTTCAGCATTCACAACTATTCGTCTCTTTATGGGGAATTCTACTGCCTCTCTCACTACCAGCAGCTTTTTAAACAAAAGGGAAATTATGATGAGGGGTTTGGGCACAAACAGCATAAAGACCTCTGGCTTGAGAAAAATAGAGGCGTAGATGAGTCAGATGCCCTACCAACTCCCAAATCTACAAAACCCCACTTAAAATCTTCTGGCACCTCTAGAGATTTTTCTGCTGATGTGTTTGGTAAGAAGTCTTCTGTAAGAGATCCAAGATGTAACAGTGGTGCTGATGCTAAGGGCAAACTGAAAATGAGCTGGCCACCAGAGACAAAGAATACCAGGGGTAAACCATCAATGAGGACATACGCCCTACCTCTGAAAAATAAGATACCTGACATTGGCAAATCAGCCAGTATGAGCTTTTCAGAGTTTCAGAAAAGTGACAGGAAACAATTAAACATCAATCATGATGTAAGCAAGAAGGATAAGTTGGTCAAGGAACAATCTAAGAAAACAGGTTTGATCTCAACTGAATCACCCTCAAAAGAGCCAAAACCACAAACCACAAGTGCATATGTCCAAAACAGCAACTCTTCAGCAGCAATCAACCATTCTTTAT
Source organism: Channa argus (assembly GCF_033026475.1). Taxonomy (NCBI): domain Eukaryota; kingdom Metazoa; phylum Chordata; class Actinopteri; order Anabantiformes; family Channidae; genus Channa; species Channa argus. The sequence goes on from NC_090210.1 coordinate 11,091,204, forward strand.
CCTCCACAGATAAAGGTTTTAATGTCACAAACCAAAAAACAGTGCCGAAAAATGCGGCCCCCACTTCAAAAGCAATTAACACAAACTACAATCCAAAAGTTAACAAGCTGGATGCTCATCCAAAAAAAGCCAGGAAATATGTACGATTTTCTCCCAGTGTTGATGTGGATCGTTATGACCAGTCCCCACAACAGACCTCAGAAACCAAAGAGGAAGAGTCGTCAGATCAACCTGAACAGACTCAAATGAATACATTCATTGATCTGAAAGAGGAAAAAATTAAATCTGATAATTTACCTTCTGAGTTCAACAAAGAACAAAGCAAACATGAGGTGAATGTCGAAATCGATGAACATAAATGCTGTGAAGAAAAAAACAATACATCAAACCAAGAGCAGGGTGTTGAAGTGAAGACAAGTCAAGACAGTTCAGGAGGTTCAAAAGACTGTGGTAAGATTCTAAATGGGGTTGTAGAGACAACTGATCAAACACTTAATACCAAAAGTCTCACTGAAACAACTCAAGACACTGTGACAAATGAGAAATTATCTGCTCAATTAGAAGTCATTCCAAGAAGCTCAGACAATGCATTCAATTCAGAGAATCCAAGTCCTCTGCACAGTTCGGAAGGACATGTGACCAAAGAGGAAGCCAATCCTGAAAGCAATAAAAACCCGCCAGAAAAGACTGACTTCACCGCTCGTCATGAAAATGATGGTAGTCAGAAAAAAGCTGTAAGTACTAATTCAAAAGTCGAAGTGGGATCTTGGTCTAAAGGAAAAAGTCCTTTGTCAAAACTCTTCACATCATTTGGAACAGAAAGAACAAGCAAGGCTGAATCAAAAGACACCAAGAAATCAGATGTCAAATCTAGTGGACTTTTAGGAAGACTGTTTCAGTCATCCTCGGAGAAAGCTGTGGACGCCACGAAATCAGCCGCACAAGTTGAAACAAATGATACAATACACATTGATGACAATACAGCAGAAGAGGTAAAGGAAGCCATTACAACAGAACTGCAAAAGGAAGACAACACAGCTCAAGTGCCACCTCTGGAACAAGATGTGGGAGAGCATACAGAGGAAAAGTCACAATCTGCTTACTCCAACATAATGGGTAGCAACAAAGGTATTGGCAAATTTACAGAGTCCTCCAATCTACACCTGATGATAACTAGTGAAACAGCTGAAACAGGTGATGTCCCAGCTCCAAATCCATCTAATGATCAGAAATCAGACTTACAGAGCAGTGAGACTACAAGTCTGTCTGTCACTGATACTGGAATACCCGACTCTAAAGATCGTCCTTCTGCCATCCAACCAGGGATCCAGGCATCTGAGCAGTCATTCACCTGGTTGACAGCCGAGAAAGGTGGTGACGAAGCTTTGAGTGACCCATTTAATGATAATATATATGGAAACAACGACAGTTTAGTCCCTCCTGACCCAGTAGCCATGCAGATAGATACTGCTGAACATGCTCAAAAGACTAATGAATTTTTTGATCCATCAGATGAAGAAGGAAGAAACTCTACAACTGAAGCGTTTTTTGATTTCAAGAACGAGCCTCATCAGGAGTCCTCTAACCTCTGTGGTTTGTCCGACTCTCAGGAGATTTTTATGACCAGACCCACTGATGCATTTCCATCTTCTATGAGTGACACGACTTTGTCTGCAGATGCTTCTGCTAAAAGTTTTAGCCTGTTTGACTCTCAGACAATATCCACAGAGAATGAAACGATGCTCAGCACGATTGTCCCTGACGCAGGCCCTCTAAACCAAGATGGAAATCAGTCCTCTGGCTCTTTTGGTGGATCAGGCCAAACAAGAGAGGAGAACACTGACTTTGACATATTCAGCTCAAATGTTGATCTGTTTACTCAGCCCTCTTTTGTTAATGTGTCTGATCAAGAAGGAGCTGATGCTTCCACAACCCACCCAGCTACCTTTTCCAATGACATCTTTGGACTAAATGACGTCTCAAATGCTACAGATATGTTTACTGTACCACCAAGTAGTTCAGCATCTTTTAAATCATTGAATGATTTACTTGCTTCAGATTCAGCTTCTCCTGCTGCACCTGCAGCTCAGATAGACCTTTTTGTTGATGACATCTTTGCATCAGAACCACAGTTGCTCCTAATGTCTGAACCAAGTGACAGTGGACTATTGGGCAGTGGTTTAGAGTCTGAAACCACTGTCACTGAGCAAGCAGCAGAATACCCTGTCACAAACAGTAACTGGATGGATGATCTGCTTGGGTGATAGCTGGACATTGTGTAATAAAGTTGAAACTACATAAATCATTTTAACATATTTACATGCACTATTAAATGCAGGGATATGATAAGTCAATAATTATCTAATGAAAATACAACTATTTTTGTTTTCATTTGCAAATGCATTAAATTTAGAAGTCCGAATGAAACAAAATCAGTAATATTAATGTAATTTCAAATGCTTGTGTTAAATATGTCTTTACTGTAAATTACATCTGCAAACTTAGTATTTTATGACATAAAGAGAAACAGATTCAGTAATTTTTGCAGCAAAACTGAACATTTTAAAAGTAATTTAAAATAAACAAATAGGTAATAAATATTATTATTCAAGAGTATAAAAAAGTGTAATTTGTGTAACTTTATGTTCTGATATGAAACATTTTTTTCTGAATGTATTGATTAATGAATAATCTTTATGTATGTAAATATGCTCTTTGCTTATTGATACATAGCTACATAAACTTTACCCTGCAGAATGATGTGCTGTATATATGAGTGTGACACTAAAAGGTGTTTTCAAATTCATCAACTAAAAGTGGAAAGTTTCTTTTGCTCACCTACAATTAAGGTGAGAGAACTAAAGAAAGTTAGAATGTTAGATGTTGACCACTTCCAAATCATTTTCATTTTGCATCATCACAACAGTATTTTGGGATTATTGGCAGAAAGTAATTAAAAACCTTTTTTGTTCCATCGTTGAATGTAGAAGGCACTATAATGGATTAAAATACACTCAACAGGATACTCAGACTGAGTAAATATATTAAACTATACAGTATAGCAAGTGGAGAGTGCTTTCTTTAATCTGTAAAGCCCACAACCCAAAATATAAGAAAAGCATGTTGCAGTTATACAGTGTCATACAGTTGTCAGTTTATGTGTCATTAAGAAATGGCTTGGTCTGGTTATTTTCATTTTATTAACATGTTTACAGCTGGGTTGAGTTTGGATCTGGACAGCTTGTTATGTTTCTGGAGGTCCTATTTCTGAAAATATATTAGGAGAGGTCACAACTCATTTCTCATAATGCTCCACTTATCATCTTCACATCTAAACTACACCCACTGATTCTCAGTAATAAGGATAACCAGTGGGATGACCTGAGCATCCTGATTGCAGGTGCACCCCCCAGTTGCACCTACAGTAATTATCATTCCACGTTTCAAGCTATTTAATGGACACTCAGGTTAAAGCAAGCCTTCAGTATATCCTAAATAGTGTTTAGGAAAGGCTGGGAAGTTGACACTTGTGAACACCTACCTAACAGAAGTTAGAAATAAGTCCTGAATAAACACATTATATATATATCCAGCCCCATTTAGGTAAAAAATGAGCTGTAACAGCTAAGAATGTAACAACAATGCCAAAGTCTACAAAACAGGAAAGAAATAAAAACAAAAGATCACAATCAGACCAAAACAAATGATAGTGTCACTTTCCTAAAAGTCCATTTTGCTAAGGGATTTACCTTCAGGAACAGTAAGGATAAGTATGGTAGACAGTCCTCCAGCCACACATGTTGCTATGAGTAATATTTTTCTCCCAGAAAACCTCTAATAGCCATATGCAAAGTATGAGCACTGGTATTTGAATAGAACCAAACAAGAGCTGGAAAGGTTCACTGTAAACCTGTTTGAAGACACACAAACACAAACAGAACAAGGATGAGCCATAAAGCATCCAACATTATACACCATTCTTAATCTATATGCGCACTGTTTTTGAACTGTAGCCATGAACAGTGCAGCCATGCACCGGTGCAAAGGGGGAAATGCACACTATAATACATACTATAAGAAAACACATTTACAATTACTGTACATTAATTCAATGTGAAGGCACATTCGGTCTGTGGGTAACTGGAAACATAAGGGCATAGTACCACATAGCTGAGTCACACATGCTCCCCAATTCAACTTACACTTACAACTTAAAAGAAGCAAGAGGATTCAGTTTAACTTACATTTTAAGCCAAATTCAAGAAGAAAAAGATATTATTATACAAAATAACAATTTTCTTGAAAAGTTATCTACCTCACCATCATGTGTCAGCAGATTCACTGTGTAGAGCAGAAAAGAGAGAAAAAAAAGGCTGTACAGGGGGGTTTGAGAATGCTGGTTTCCTCCCATTGACATGCATGTCAGGCTATTGTGTAACTGTGTGCATGAATTTTTATCTGTATGACTCTCTGCATCAGACCTGTGACAGGATCTGTCCAGGGTCTATAACGCTGCTGTTCACCCAGTGACAACTGGGATTAACTCCAGCATCCTATGAACCTTAACACAATAAACAGATACGGTGATGATAGAAAGCTAATGATTAGTTTGTGAGTACGTAGTTCCGAATAAAACTGAATTGACTCGGCACATCTTTCTTTTTGGATTGACAAGGTTGACAAGAAAGAAGTCTGGTTCCTTAAGCCAACTGCCAGATAACCTCATGCTAAATGCTTTATTGTATTCACTAACTACTCACTTTGTGCTTCTGCTGTTCAGAACTGAGAAGGTGACATAAACTGGATCCATCTGAATCTTTTCATTTGCAGGAGGCAGTTAAAACTCATACTAAGGGTGAATCAAAATGGTAAAATAACACGGGGAAAAAACTGAAGAGAGCTGCAGATTAAGTTAATCATTCTGTGGATATTATTTGCTATCGGTGCCTCCACATTGTCATTTGATAAATATTGCTTAAACTTTATACATACTATTTATACATACTTTCTGACTTACTTTCATTTTTCTTTCCTTAGCTAACCGAGTCTTGATGAAGACTCGCTCATACATGTACTGAACACCATTATATGAGATGTGACCTTTGACAACAACAGGTTTTTAAAGCTGTGTAGAATGTCCTCATTTCAGAGTGGTGAGACAGGATAAACATCTGGAGAAATTTTTTATGATGATCATTACACTGCCCTCTTCTCGACGATCTTAACAGTGAGGTTACATTTTATTGCACAGCTTTGTGATTTATTGTACAGCTCTGTGATCATGTTTGTCAGGATGTTAGTTTCTGAAGAGAATCCCCCACAAATGCAGTAAAAGTCATCTAGAACAAACTTTGAAACAGTATTTTGCTGTCTTCTTTTTCTGAACACACCCAGGTATTTAACATTATTTGACAAAAAAATAAAGATATTTTTTTCTGCCATTCTGCATTCATTTTTTATTCACACTGTCTAATGTATATATTTTTAAAACAAATAAATGAAGTTAAAACATACAAAAGAATAATGACAAAATCCCTTTTCCCCTCTTTATTCTCTGATACCTATAGGGGATATATGTAGACATATATGTACATATGTAGACTCAGTAAGGGGGCCCGACCCCCAGGTTCAGCAGTGTCCAGTAAATGCTGAATAATGTTCTGTTTGAAGCAAATGCATTGTGTTTTGGAAATTTTGACCACTTGGACCAACGTCTACATCTTGGTTGACTTCAGCTTTGGAATACTTGCTGTTTGTGAGTAGGCAACAGTTCTGAAAGACACAGGATAACTGCGTGAAAGATATCTGTGACAAATGAGGTAAGAGTAATAATCTAATGTGATGACATCTGTACAGTGACAGAAAAATGTGAGTGAACCATTTGGAATTAGCTGAGTTTGTGTCTTAATTGTATCTTAGAATATGGCCAGATCTTCATCTAAGATTAACAAACACATCTGTTTAAATAACCACCAAATTGATGTATTGCTTGTGTGCATATTGAGTACACATTCATATTGTTTTAGCTGATGGCCTCCAGAAAAGCTTGTAGGAATCAGATGTTGCAAACCTGCAGTTAAATCATTGAAATGGGATTAAAGGTATGATTTAGAAATACTCTTTCCTTCACAAGAAGCATACCATGCCTCACAAAGCTCAGAAGACTTAAAAGTTGTTGATTTGCATAAAGTAATTTAAATAAGCCTCAAAGAGTCAGATAAACTGTCTATAAATGTACTCAAATTGCTGTAGTACATATTCTGTGGGTGGATAAGTGGATATCCAGCCAAGATTACCATAAAGGGCACAACTCAAAATGCTCAATTAGGTAATAGTCAAAAGTAACAACTACAGGAATAAAGGAATCTTTTGAGTCTACAAATGTAAATTGTTGAATAGGCATGATATGTCTTAGTAGTTTTAGGATACCATGCGTCATGCACCATGGTCTTGCAGTGTCAGGGCTCCACTGCGTGCTTGCTAATGAGAAGCTTAACACTCCACAATCATACTGGGAAAATATTTTATGGACTGATAAAACAAAAGTTGAACTGCTTAGGAAGAATGTACCACCTACACCCTGTATGGCATAAAAAGTTACCGCACACAACCATGAAATGAAGAAGCTGAGTGATAGGGCTGGAAAACCAGCACAAACATCAAAGTGGATCTGGCTTTAAAAGCTTTAAACTGAGAAAATCTTTATTTTTGGAGTGGCCCAATCAAACCTTAGATCTCAGCCCAAAATTATGAAATGACCTTCCTTACATTCCCACCAGATAACCTGAGAATATGGAATATAAATGTGTAAGTTACCTATTGCCTTCAGCCTCATCAGCTGTCTCAGGAAGCTCTTTTTTCCTGGTCTCAGGAAGCAGGAAGCCAATAACTCCACTGAATATTGTAAGGCTGCCTACAACTGAGATGGGTGTGACCCAGTGGTAAATGGCTAAGATGTTAAGCAGTGGAGACAGTAATGAACCTATTCTTCCTGATATGGAGCCTAAAGCTGAGGCTGTTTGTCTGAAAGAGAAAAGGTTAAAGTTTAAATAGTGCATTTACTAATAAATATTTGAATTTAAACACACATTGTACAAATTGTATAGTATATACATATACTTTTGCAATTGCTTTGACATTTTAGTGTTGCCTAATAGGTGGGGCAAAAAAAGAACGAGACTAAATGTTTAATGCGAAAAACTACCTAACAGATGTTGGAAACAATTCCTGTATAAAGACAGTACATATGGAAGAAGCCCAGGTCAGGAAAAGGCGCGCTGCAACCGCACAACATGTAACCACAATGCCATGTCCTAAAAAAAAAAAAAAGATTAAACTTGACGGAGGAACAGGGCAAACTGTCATTTGGCTAACCAAATAGTTTACCTTGAGGAACAGATAGCATAAGTATGGAAGCAAGTCCACTTAGCACAAGTGTCACTATATATAATACTCTTCTCCCGAAAACCTCCAGCAGCCACATGGAGAGTAAATTAGCTGGTATTTCAATAGCACCAAACAAAAGTTGTGTCATGAAGATGCTCAAGCCAAAGGTTCCCATATTCAGGTACAGCCAGTATAGGGCAAGGTTAAATGAAAACCTTTAAAAAGTAGAAACACATATAGTCAGAGGACATAACAGACATCCTGTTTTTATAATACATGCATAACAATTTTTTAACAATTACTTCTCAGATTTTTGATTCTGCAACTTCAAATAACCAACTAAGTAACTTACCAAGTCAACCAGTCTGCTACTAAAAAAGGACTATGAATTATTTGTATAATAAAAGCTATGTTGCTAGGTCCATTTTATAAAGTAACTTACCATGCCAATAATATGATGAAGAAATATCTGGTCAGAAGGGACGATCTGAAAATAATTTTTATGCCTCCTTTGTTCACAGTATCTTTCACTACAATCTGTGGCAGAAATATTATTTCACACTCTATAAGTCATTTGTTATACATCCATCAACAAATAAATGTACTTGGTGGCTATAATGTTGATTTCTGAACAACAGTTATTATCAATTATAGTCATAAATCAAAAAATAAATATTGATTAAATCTATTAATAGGAAATGAAACAAATAAATACAAATCAAAACTTGTAAATATCTGGGCAATTAATTAATTAGGCCACAAATGTCTATGAAGAATGTCCTGCCATGTTAATGTCAGTGACACCTCACATACCATTGGGGTATGTACCTATATCTCTTTTGTTTGGCTAAATAATTGTTTCAATTGTTCAAATTTGATGGAAATAGGAAGACAGGAAAAGGAAGAGATGGGACCCTACTCAGACAAATTAAACTGCTAGAGCATCAATGGTATTTGTAATAATCTTACAATCTCAATTAACATAACATGATGTCAACGTCACATTTTACACTGTAAAGCTGATGTCAGTTCTTGAACTATTGTGTGTAAAAACATTAAATTTTAGAACCTTGTCAAGCAAAGAGTCCGGAACAGTGCGTTTGTTGATGGTTGCTGCCTTTACAATCAGCTGTTTAGCCTCTTCTGACCTTCCTCTTACTAACAACCACCTTGCTGACTCAGGAATAAACCTGATAGAAATAAAGAAAAAGCCAGTTGAAACAGAAATAAAGCATTAAAAGGAAATACAAAAGGTTTGGTGCTCACCATATGTAGACAGCAACCAGTGCGACTGGAATTGCTGTGATTAGTTGTGCCAGTCTCCAGTGTCGGATAGCATAGATCATACCAGCAAGGATGCACTGTCCAACTGCACCAAATAGCTGAAACACACATACTCCCCATGACCTTTTGGATGGCCCGATCCATTCAATGGCTGCAGTAACAACAACATTTAGAAAGCAATAATGGCAAAAAAGCAACACATTAAATAGTACTGATACCTACTGTAATGATGTAACTACTAGTAATGATTTCTACTGGAATCATAATTCATAATATTGCAATTTATTTGTCATTTTGTCTTGTCTTTAATAACTTTTGCTGCCTTTTTATACACAGTCGGGTCTACAATTTGATAAACTGTGTGTTAAACGTGGCCCCTTTATCGAGGCTACCGCTGTTTATTATGTTTGTCTTCTCACAAATTGATGTGTGTATTTGAGTTTAAAAACTTAGTTTTAAATAAGTGCTTGAATTCAGACAGAGAAAAACAAGGTGTCTCATTTCTGGTCAGACCTCAGTCAGCTTGATCAGTTTAGCTTAAATTCTGGAATACATTTTTTACCCGTTTCACTAAAAACTAGAACTGATTATATCCATAATAGCATGGTAAAGGACAGAGGCTAAGGCAATGCAAGTTTTTCTGAGTATGGTAGTAAAAAATGCAAGACTAGACTTTTGTTTTATTCTAACACAATCACACTAGTTATCTCTATTTTTGCTTTCACAGAAGGAAGGCTGAACAGGGCTTTTTAAAACATGTTCCTTAACACTACAAACAAATGTCACATAGCTTGTTGGGCTTCTAAGGAAGGATTGGTTCCTACAAAGTCAGAAACCAAAACAAAGAGCATGAATTTGGCTTACTAATTAATTTTGTACGTAAATGTAAAACTGGCAATCTCTGAAAGAAAATATTTTACTGATAGTGAACTGTATTGCTTTTAAATTGTTGTTTACAACTCACTTTACAACCACATCTCTGTCACATACAATGGATATTTTCACATACTAAACCAAATAAATATATATGTAAATTGACTACTAAGAAACTAATTTTCAGATATCATGAAAACAATATTCTATTATAAAAACTATATTAGGTGCAACTGTGTTCTAAATGTGTCCAAAAAAATACACATACACATACCCAGTATAATACAGTTCATTCGATATCCTCCAGTTCCAACTCCTACTAAGAACTGAGATATTAAATAAAAGTAGACATTGGGGCACAGTGCTGTTGTCACAACAAATATGAACATTATAACCAGTGGAATTTGATTCGCTCGTTTCCGGCCAAACCTGCAACAGAAACACACAATAAATCAAGAGTAGCTTCTGTTAGGTTAAACACACTAAAATTAAAAAGCTACTGGTTATGTGAATGCTAATGAAGGCAAAGACAGAAATACTATTACTGTGCACTCCATTTCATAGTGTGTAATTATGCATGGTATATAGTGTGTATTAGCTGTGTAGAGTTACGCTGTAAAGTATGTAAATGTTTCTAGCATCATAGACTACCTATAGTGCACTGAAAAGACTTACGACTCAGCAAAAGGTCCAAACACAAAAGAGCCAATAAGAATGCCACTCATGAACAACGCTTGTATCACTTCCACCAAGTTAGCCCGGTCACAGACTAGATCAAACTGTTGAAACAATTCCATAAATTTAAATTAAATGTTTCATGGACGTGATTAGTAAATGCTTAGACTCATCACACACTTACATCAGTTACTATGGTGGCTTCATACAGCATGTTGTAGTATATCCATCCGCTCTGGCATACTGTGGTCTCATTGAGTCCATATTCTCTGATGGCACTGATGTCCCAGTCCACAGGAACAAACATCCGACACCTGCTGAAGCTCCCATCCACCTCCCGGGGCAGAGTCAGGTTCAGCTGCTCATCTATGGTCAGGTTAGGATCAGTTCTCAGGATCCAGTCTGTGTTACAGTGTCGCTCTGGATCTGTCTGGATAAAAATGAAGCTTGCAAAAACAAAAGCCTGAACAATGTTTGGAAAACAAAGTGCAAACAGAGTGACTTGCTGGAAGAATCCAAATTCTCCAATGGTCCTAAGGATCTCTCCAAAGTCAGCCATGCTTATGTCAGTGCTGCCCTTTGTGAAGATTTAAAAAGACTGGAGTACAAACTCAATCAATGTTTAACTTGTATACATTAGATTTAAGCTGAATGATTCCTTTTAACCCGTGCACTACCTAAAGTGCAGTAAAACATATTATTCTCTTCAGGATCTGCTATTTTTCTGACACTCACTTTCACACCTATGGACAATTTCTATCACTAATCAACCTGACTCTATGTTTTTTGTGAGGAAAACAGAGTATCTACAGAGTAGAAACAGGTAAAATGTGCAAAAATCTTTACACAAAAGATGCAGCCAGTCAGCAGGTTCAAGCCCAGGACTTTCTTGCTGTTCCACCTTTTGTTGCTTATCATGTATGTTTTTATTCTCAACACAGCTGAACTCCATGTTACTTCATGCCTACACATACAATAGATGTACATTAGATGTCTTCTCCAAATGCCTGTTCATCTGGTTTTCACAATGTGTACATTTATTTTTATGTCTAAATCTCTACAAGTAAAATATGCTAAGTTAAGCCGTAACACATCTGGGACACATCTAATGTAAATTAATCTCTGACATCAGTATGTTGAATGCTTGGAATAGTTGATTTACAGGGAGCAATCTGGGTTTGCTTTTCATACCCCATGATAACTTGGATCACAGCTGGATTACCAAACCAAATACAAATACAATAACAAATACATTTCACATGATCATGGTTTGTATCATCTGATCACCTGATAGCTGATTTATTTCTTGGTCATGACTCCTGTTGGTCAGGACTTGGGTCAGCATTGGGTGACATGGATCACTGACATATCCAGATTGTAAATGCCTCCATGAAACTAGGATAGTTAACTTACTTAAAATTGCCGGTTGTTACCTATAACTACAGTACCCGTATGGAGAGCAATGAATTAATCTATGTACAGTACATTTAAATACATGCACAAAAACACTTTTCTTTTACAGTTTTGATTTTTTAAAAAGAGGTAAGTAATTATATTAGCTGTCTTACCTTAAAAAATGTATTCCCTCCTCTATACTCTAGTTTCCTTGTAGAATCAAAAATGATTATTATTGATGATTATTAAAAGTCCCAGGCCAAATTGCTGACTTAACCCGACTTATTTAAATTCTGATGTTAATTATTATTTGTTGTCACTGATAGATAATTTAATGAAATGAACTGTGGCTACAATAAATGCTAAAAACATGGTGCAATTGAACATTCTGTAAAATTTGTGCTGTGGTTACTATTTTAATAATCAATTGTTTAATTAACTGCAGCGCCAACCTCTCTCTGTGTCCTAAGAAAATGTTTCACACTACGTCAGGTGGTATCATTTTAACAAAAATAAACAGGAAACTTAGAACCTAGATTGCCAGTTATTGGTATATTGTCTGTATCATATCAAACATGCCAATTAGAGGTTTATTATTAGTTGTGTTTAAGATGTCCAAACTGAGCATGGAATTTTCATGTCCCAATTATAATTTGTGTTCTGGTTCACATACAATGGCTCTAGAGGGGTCCTCCTATCTCATCAGTGCTTGGGATTTATTATCTGAGGACAATGAATATTAAAAGTAATTATATAAAGTACCAGTAGCTGTTTTACTATTAAACAAAGTGGACAAACTATCCTTGTAGAAGAACAATGGCACAGACTACAGTTTGGTTGATATGCTTTGTGGAGGCATGCTTGATGCACTTTGGGTCTTGGTAGCCTTATTTCTGTGGGAGAAATGAATACAGACAACAATATGTTAATACAACCAGTGTTAAACTGTGGGCCATAGTGTTTGTCACCTTCTCTGTAATGGATGTTATCAATATGCAGCTTGCTCACTTGTTGCTCTCAGCTTGATCGGTTGAATCCGGAAGCTCTTTTCTCCTTGTCTCAGGAAGCAGGAAGCTAAGAGCTCCACTGACTAACATTAAGCTGCTGAAGACTATGATGGGTATGGACCAGTGGTAAATTGACAACATGTTGAGCAATGGAGACAGCAATCCACCAGCTCTGCTTGCAATGGAGCCCAAACCCGAGGCTGTCTGTCTGTAAAATAGACCATACAGAGATCATTGATGCACAGCTTGTTATGTTAAAGTTTAATGTTAAAGTTAAAGTTTTCCTCCCTCCTCAACACCCCTGTGGTTAAGGTCCTTAACCCTGACTGCTCCAGTGGAGCTGCTCAATAACCACAGGTCAAACTTTGGTTGTACTGGTCAAATTCCAGGTGTGAGTGTGTGTAAATGTGTGAAGGCCTCTCAGTGAACATATGTTTAATTTTGTTGGGGACAACAACGTGATCCCATGTATTAAATTATTTGACTTAAACTGATATCAAGTTGAAAATTTAACATTTCACTGCATAGATAATTCTTAAAAATTTAAAAGAAAATCAAAGACGTTGATGTCTGGTAGGTATGTTGAAACAAACAAGTACTGTATTAATATTTTTGACTTGTAATTGAAACAACTTAAACAATATGATGGCTGGTATAGTATCAAAACACTATGATGGTGAATGTGAGAGAGCCTCATCTTACCGAAAAGATGTTGGAAACAGCTCCTGGATATACACATTACATATGGATCCTGCCCAGTTGGTGAAAAAACGTCCCGATACCGCAAGCACGGTAACAGCAACAGCATTACCTTGAACAGAACAGCAACAGAACAGAGTGTCAGGACTGGAAAATATAATGAGTCTCATGCAAGAACATTTCAGTATTCTTATGAATCTTGTTTGTACAATTATTCTACAGATTCACAAAACTCTCCTAACTGCACCAAATTGTCATAAATTTGTTTCAGGCTGATTACTGACACTCGTTTAAGAGGAGCTGTGCCTCCATGAAATCCAAAAACGGACAAATAAGACAATATGTTCTGCCTCTAAAAAAATAATTTTAAATGCTATAAGTATGCTCTATATGTTCAATCAATCAATTTCTGTATTAGGTTTTAACTCCAAATCAATTCGTCAATTTTATTCACACTGAAGAGAAACATTAATGTGCAAAAAAATTGGTGAATTCCATAAATGCTGCCAAATGGTGTAATGTGGCAGTTAGGAGCCAATCTGTTCATACCAGAAGTTCTTTCACTTGGGCCATTGTGTGGGAATCTAATGGCTGTGCCAAATTGTGAGCCAGTCTAGACAATAGATGTTTAGATATTTCAATTGTGTAAATGAAAACATCAACATGATGACAATATTAGATACAGTAGGAAGTGAAGGGAAAACCGTAGTTCTGGGACAGCTTGAATATTGATACCACATCTCATGTCATTTTATAACAATTTTTGGGCTCTATGATCAGAGATGGCCATCTCTACAACCCCATGGCTAGACAATCTAAAAACTGACAAAATCAAAGGAACACAATCTAGAAGAGTGCATCTGAAGTGGTTTACTTTGAGAAACAGCAAGGATTAAAATGCACAGCAATCCTCCAATCAGCAGCGTTGACATCAGTGATACTTTTCTCCCCAGTGCTTCTAACAGCCAGATGCAAAGTACGTGAGCTGGTAGTTCAGTCAGCCCAAACATGGCCTGCGTCAGGAAGATGTCCAAGCCAAAATTTCCCACATTGAATGAAAGGCAGTAGTAGGCAACATTCAGTGAGAACCTAAGAGAAAAAAAGGACTAAAGAAATTAATTAAATAAACTTTGTAGAATGTAATATTAACTCAGTATAACAATAAATAATTTATAAACTATTTTTTTTATTAAAAATTAAGATTAGATTAGGTTATATTATATTATATTATATTATATTATATTATATTATATTATATTATATTATATTATATTATATTATATTATATTATATTAGATTCGACATTATTGCCATAAACACTTATTTACAATTTGATTTGTGCAAATTGTACTATTAGTGTGATGGACAAGAATAATACAGAATAAACTGTTGACAGTGCAATGTATAAGGCTAATGCATAATATTCAGTACATGATACATATTCAGTACAGGAATGAGGACTTGGATTGGTGTGTGAGATCGATACAGTTCAAATGGAATCATCAAATCATGCCAATAACTTACCATGCCAATGTTATGGTAATGAAATATTTCCTAAGCACAGGTGAGCGGATAAGAGTTATTATACCTCCCTTTTTCACAGTTTGCTTCACAGCAATCTGTAATGCACAGTGGACACCATGCTAACATCTGCTTATGGCTCTGAAAACAAATTAAGCTAATCTAAGGTGATGAACTCTGTTATATTGTTAATGATACATGACATAATTTATTCTGTTATTTTATCCCTTCTTCTTTTCCTTTTGGCTGTTCCCTTTCAGGGGTCGCCACAGCGAATCATGTGCCTCCATCTAACCCTGTCCTCTGCATCCTCTTCTCTCACACCCAGTAACTTCATTACCTCTCTCACTACATCCATAAATCTCCTCTTTGGTCTTCCTCTAGACCTCCTGCCTGGCAGCTCCAACCTCAGCATCCTTCTACCGATATATTCACAATTTCTTCTCTGAACATGTCCAAACCACCTCAATCTGGCCCCTCTGACTTTATCTCGGAAACATCTAACATGAGCTGTCCCTCTGATGTACTCATTCCTGATTCTGTTATTTTATCCCAAATTGTTAAATAAAAACATGGTTTTTCAAGCCAATCTAACATTTGCCAAAAGGTGTAAAGGACATTAATCAAGATGCCTCTGAGACACTTAACTTATATATTTTTACCATAAAAATATACATTTTCGCTATTATAAATACTATATATATGTCCTACTCCATTTGAGTTGTCTTACAATGGCATAAAAGATGCAAATCATAAGGTACCTTCTTCAGTAGGGAGTCTGGAACAGTGTATTTGTTGATTGCTGCAACTTTGGTAATCAGCTGTTTAGCTTCTTCTGTCTTTCCTCTGTGCAACAACCACCTGGCTGACTCTGGAATGAACCTGGGATATCAGAAACAAAGACAGTGACATTTATTAGTCATTTGTTATCATTGCTCAGTCACAAGAGTGAAAACAATACACCATACTGTACCATGTAGAGATACCAGCCAGTGTAAGTGGTGCTGCGGTGATAAGTTGGGCCAGTCTCCAGTCTCTGATGCCGTAGATCACACCAGCAAGGAGACACTGTCCAACTGCACCAAATATCTGACTCAGACATGATCCCCATGATCGTTTGGACACTCCGGACCACTCAGTAACTACAGTAGGAAAAATAACCATTGAGCTGCAGATCGAGCAGAAACCCTTAAAAATCCTAGTTGTCCTACCTTATAAACTAGCGTCTTATTAAATGTAAACAATTCTTCTGTGCTTTATTGTATATGCTTGACTTATAGTTTTTGCTTGGTTTGTACCTCACTAGTTAGCTGCTTCGGATAAAAGCATTTGCCAAATTACTAAATAGTGAAAGCTATATAGAGTAAAGACGAATAAAACTGATGGTGTCAAATTTGAAATAGCTTTTTCAAATGACTGCATGTTACTGGAAAAGTTTCATATGCATTCAAATCATTTCATATATCCAAATCAATCATTTCACTGAACCATATCAAATTTAATATGGACATGTGAGGGCTTTATCAAATCCCTCTAGTATAGCACACACAAACAGAATGATGGTGAAGTAATGATAATGTACCTAAAATAATGCTGTTAAGTCGAAAACCTCCGTAGCCAATTCCCACCATGAACTGGGAAGCCAGATATAAGTAGAAGCTGGGACATAATCCAGTAGTTACAGTAAATATGATCATCACAATGACTGGAATCTGAGCTGCTTTTTTACGACCAAACCTGGAAAACAAAGACACCTCGGTCAGAATATGTTATATAACTTAATTTCTTAATTGTGATGGATTTAGTTGGAATGAATGCAGTATAGTAGGGCATCATGATTGCATACAGGATTTAGTTAAACATACGATTCAGCAAAAGGGCCGAATAGGAGACAGCCAACAAGAATGACAGCCATCAACACTGTTTGTGCCACTTCAACCAGATTAGCTTAGTCACAAACTAGATCAAACTGCAAAAACATCCAAATCAAAGCAAACAGTTAATAAAGTAGGATGTTATAATGATAATTCATATTTTTATTAAGTCGGTATCCCCTTACATCAGTTACTATGGTGGCTTCATACAGTGTGTTGTAGTAGTTCCATCCACTCTGGCATTCTGTGGTCTCATTGAGTCCAAACTCTCGGATGGCACCAATGTCCCGATCCACAGGGAGAAACATCCGACAACTGCTGAACCTTCCATCCTCCTCCCGGGGCAGAGTCAGGTTCAGCTGCTGGTCTATGGTCAGGTTAGGATCAGTTCTGAGGATCCAGTCTGTGTTACAACGTCGATCCGGATCTGACTGGATAAATAATACACTGGCAAAGTGGAAAGGAAGAATAACATTTGGGAAACACAGAGCAATAAGTATGGTCTTCTGAAATAATCCAAATTCTCCGACACTACGAAGGATCTCTCCAAAATCAGCCATGTTCACAGAACTGACTTTCATTTTAGATATGCTGTCTGTCTGGCCCTTTATACTGTACAATTCTCATTAATGTTTAAACTATATTTCAAAATAAATGAGACGGTATTCAGGTGATTTTTCATTTTGTAGCGAGCTACAGTACTTTTATGCTTTACAATTAGTTTTATGAAACAGTAATTGCACTGTTCTCTAGTAATGTTCACTTTGTAACTTCTTTATAACACCTTGGCATGAAGAAGTCCAAAGTTGAATATTTTTCTTTCAGCAAATGCTTTTTCCCAAAATATACACATTTTGACAATCTTATCAAATACTGCTAATAAATAAATACTATTACTGCACATGTGTATACTAACTTAACTTATTTAGCTATGTTCAACACAGCTAGTTATACAGTCAAAGCCCAGTTAAGCCAATGTGTTGCTTGACTGATGATTCTTTGCAGACAGTGTATTATTAACTCTGCTTATCGCTCACCGAAAGTACTGTTTATTGTTCACTAGCTTTTACAATATACTAATTTAGCAAACACTTCCTGCTAGTACCCTTAGGTAGCAGGAATACCTGTTACATAACACAGAGTCACCATACGTGGAATTATATTGTATTACTGTATGCTATAAAGGATATCTAAAAATCCTTGTCATGCTTAGATCGGCACAACAGTTGACAAGATAACTTAAAAGGAAAATTCTGATTTTTTAATCCTATCTTTTAGCCATTTCGAGTTCTGTTTGTACTGATCTGCCCATAAATGCATTTGGAAGTATGTAAAGTGGCAGAAATCTCTAATATGAAACAACAACAAAATTATACTAAGCCTTCACAATGTCAAATTAATTAGAACACTGAATAAAGTACTGTGCTTTCAGTTCCCAAGTTCGATTATGTATGCCTTGTTTTATATAAAACCTACAGTAGACCAATGTTAGAGGATGATAACTGCAGCGACAAAAATTGGGGTTTTCTCTTTTTTTAATCTATTTTATCATCTATTAAGCCTCTTCAGTTTTTCCCTGTCAAAGCAAAGATCAGCTTCAGAAATCCACCTAAAAAAAGATTTTTCAATGGTCAGTTAAATCAGACACTGAGCTGCAACAATTTTCCTAAAGACATTGTAAGACACCTGGGTTTTTTATCATCCCATTCAATTAAAAGACATAAGGTCTTTGGAACCTGTTTCCTCCTAGGTACAAAGATATTCACGTTAGGTTACTTGGAGCTGTAAATTGGCTGTAGGTGGCAAGCTTATCAACTATTTTATCAACAACTTTTTATAACATATTTTTAATATAAAGCTCAATGAACAGAATGTTCAAATCTTCTTCAAATTCTCTTCAAATTTCAGCTCTAATTACTTCATCATATGTTCCCCCTAAAGACACACATTAAACAATCAATCAACTTTTTGTGTTTTAGAGTGTTTGATAAATCCAAATAATAAAATAAGTCTTTTATGTTGCTTTTGGACCCTTTTTTAGGTTCTGCGTAGGTTTGAATGGCAACTGGCTGCAGGGACAAAGCTGGCACACTGCCGACAAGATGGTGACCGTCAACCTTGCAAGAGGTTGTTCCAGGAGTTGTTCATAATGGCAACACATAACAAAACCACAACAAAACATTTCCTGGCATTTTAGCATCCCCATAGACCTGTAAGACTTGTTCCTTGATTAGTTATTAGCATTAGTGATGAACAGTTTTATCAATAAAGTAAGGTGAAAATGTAATGTGGTAAAAGGTAATGTGTAAGATAAAAATAAATAATGAATCTAGACTAGCTCCCATAGTTTATTTGGTGTAGTTTCAGCTGTCATTGTGACTGATAAACAAGATTTGGGTTGACAGTGGACAATAATGAGAAAGATGCTATAAAAACTTGTTTGCTGGCAGAGAATTAGATTAGTAGCCCAGAAAGCAAAATGTATATCTGTCAGGAGGATTAATCCAAAAACTGGAATTTGCTTAGTTGTTTAGATTTTCTTATGCAAAGTATGCAGTTAAATGAAGATTGTATTAAGATTTCATATGAATATACTGATATACTGTGTAGATACTGAAGTGTTTCAGTAGTTAGATCAGAATTTTACGATGTGATTACAGCTCAGTTCACAATACAAAGTGATAGAAAAGCTAATGTACATCAAGAGAGTACCAGATGACATGAACATTTCTGCTGTTATTGTGTTTAAATGTGTTTCACCAGCCTTGGCCCGAGTCTCTTATTATGACCCTATAACACAACCTGTGCTTACAGAAATTAATGTGGTGGTGTGGACACAATTGTGAAATTCCCCACATTTCCCTGTACAAACTAAACAATAGTAAAAGTAGAAACAAATCTAAAACAATAAAACTAATGCAGTTTATGTGTACAGGATACCGGACAATTAAACAACTTATTTATCCTTTTATTGTTACTATGATACATTTTCCATGAACAATGCCAGGAATTGGGCTACTTTTGGTTGAAGAAGGAGAGGAGGAAGGCGTGTTTGTAGAAAGAGAGAGAAGAGGAAAGCTAAGAATGTAGGACTCACAGTAGGGACTTTAAGTGTTGGGACTATGACAGGGAAGGTTAGAGAGTTGGTTGACATTATACAGAGAAAGAAGGTGGATATACTGTGTCTAGGAGACCAGGTGGCAAGGCTAGAAGCTTAGGAGCAGGGTGTAAGTTGTTTTACCATGGGTAAGGTAGGAAGAGAAATGGAGTAGGAGTTATCCTGAAAGAGGAGTTTGTTAGGAATGTTTTAGAGGTGAAAAGAGTATAAGATAGTTTGATGAGTCTGAAGCTGGAAATTGAAGATGTGATGTTCAATGTTGTTAGTGGTTATGCCCCATAGGTAGGATGTGAGTTAGAAGAGAAGAAGAAATTCTGGAGTGAGTTAGATGAAGTGATGCAAAGCCTCCCCAGAGGTGAGAGAGTGGTTATTGGTGCGAATTTCAATGGACATGTATGTGAAGGGAACAGAGATGATGAGAATGTGTTGGGGAGGTTTGGTCTTCAGCACAGGAACGCAGAAAGACAGATGGTGTTAAACTTTGCAAAGAGGATGGAAACGACTGTAGTGAAAAAATCTTTGTCCAGAAGAGGCCGGAACATAGGGTGACAAACATAAAACAGAGGTGGAAGCACTCAGGTGGACTACATCTTGTGTAGATGTTGTAAGCTGAAAGAGATCAGTGACTGCAAAGTGTTGGTAGGGGAGAATGTAGCCAGACAACACAGGATGGTGGTGTGTAAAATGACTCTGGTGGTGAAGAAGACGACTAAGAGAGAGCTGAGGACACCTGGCCAATACCATCCCTACTTTAAAGCATGGTGGTGGCAGCATCATGCTGTGCGGAGGTTTTTAAGCAGCAGGAACTTGTTAAACAAACTACCCAAAAACTCTAATGCCACCTCTCCTCTTCATCCTCTTCAACTTCCTCACTTCACTCTTACTAATCTTTGCTACTTCCTGCTCCACACCAGTCACTTCTTCTACTCTTCGTTCCCTTTCATTTTCCTCATTCATCAACTCTTCAAAGTTCTCCTACCATCTTCCCAAAACACTCCTGGCACCTGTCAGTACATTTCCATCCTTATCTTTAATCACCCTAACCTGTTCCATCCTTCCCATCTCTATCTCTTTGTCTCACCAAACTGTACAAATCCACATCTCCCTCTTTAGTGTCCAACCTAGCATACAAGTCCTCATATGCTCTTTGTTTGGCCTTTGCCACCTGTACCTTCACCTTACGCTGAGGAAGATGAAGAGGACTAAGACAGAGCAGAGGACGACGTGGTGGAAGTTGAAAAAGGAAGAATGTTGTGTGGTTTTCAGGGAGGAGCTGAGACTGACTCTGGGTGGTCTGGAGGTGCTTCCAGATGACTGGACCACTACAGCTAATGTCATCAGGGAGACAGTAAGGAGGATACTTAGTGTGTCGTCGGGAAAGAGGAAAGTGGACAAGGAGACTCTGTGGAGGAACAAAGAAGTTCAGGAGTGTATACAGGGAAAGAAGTTAGCTAAGAAGAAGTGCTACACTGAATAGACAGGAGTAGAGGGAGATGCAGCGTAAGGTGAAGGTAGAGATGGCAAAGGCCAAACAAAGAGCATATGAGTATTTGTTTGCTAGATTGGACAGTAAGGAGAAAGAGGTGGACAGGTTGGTGAGGCAGAGAGGCAGATAGACAGAGATGGGAAGGATATGCAGCAGGGTAGGGTGATTAAAGGTAAGAATGGAAATGTGCCATGTTGAAAGTCCCTCCTTTCAGTGGCTGAGGACAGGTTCTCTTGGGATGTAGAGTATAACATATGTGGGTGAAGTCACCCATTGTAATTTCTGGCCTTAAAGTTTTTTCAACGTGTCTATTTTCTACTTTTGCCAAATTCAGCTAGAGAAACTCTATGCCTTTGAAAAAGTTTTTCTCTCATTTCAACAGTATTTATGGTTATTCTGTGGCCCAGCTGAAACAGTCAAAGACTTGTATTGTGTCCCATTATAAGAGCCTTCCAGAGTTTTCAAACCAAAACACGCAGGCTGCTGCTAACTAGTGACTTATCCTTGAATTCATTGTATTTCTTCAAATTATTATTATTATTATTATTGTGCTTTCTGAAGCCGCCTGCTACCAAGTTTTTTTCGATATGGTCTAGTTTTTTTTCATCAGTTTAAACCCATTACTGTACCTTTTGACAGTTGAACCAATGAAGTTTCAAAGTTCACATTTGCCTTAAAGCATCTATTATTTTCACTTCCTATAGATTTCCTGAAATGAAAGCCATAGTAATATAAATGTATATTAAAAGAATACATTTAAATACATTTCAGTAATTCTTTCCAGACCTTGTACTGTACTTTAAATACTTCATATGAACTCTAGACCTTTTTTTAAGCTTATAGTCTATTTACAACTTATAACATGTTTACTTGGCCCTTTAGGGTAATTTATGCTAAAGTTCAGTGTATTTCGGCCCTTTCAATTTTTTCTGCCTTTGTCACATTTATTTATTAAAGTTTCAGGTATGTTCACCTACAATACAACTGCAACATCCGAAAGGCTTTTCAGTAATGTTTTTCAAGACGTGTCCAGTTAATACTAGGCTCTTCACTTTTCAATTCGATGCAGCGATGCCACACTTCAAAGGTCATTCAGCCACTTCTACTTTTTCTGCCTTTTTACACATTTTGTAATGGAAATGTTCAAATTCTCTTCAATTCTCTTTACTTTGACAACATATTATGCATACAGTACTTTCACCTACAACACTGCTTAAATAATTACATATTTCTTTCAGTAAAGCTTTTTCAAATACGTAATAATTATTTAATACTCAGACTGCGTTTACATTCTAACTTTTAACACTATTCAATTTGATGCAGCAATTCTTTACATGTTTAAGAATTCTACCCTCTTCTACTGTTTTCCTCCATTTAAAATGTATTTAATGGGACTGTTTGTATTATCTTCATCATCCTCCTGTTTGAGATCCAATACTTTTGCCCTCATACATCCCAATTGTAACTTTAAACAATCATGTCAGTGACGCTTTTCAACTCCTAGGCTCCAATTTCAACAGTAACATTTCACTTTTCAGTTTATTTCAGCAACGATGTTGTAGTTTTAGCAATACTTAAAAAAAAGTGTCTGCATTGAAGCATTCACAGCACATTTTTATCTGGAAATTCTTTTTATAATTCCAACCATGAGACTTTATTCAGCTACTAAAGATCATTTTGCTTGTGTCAACGTTTTCTAACAATTTATATAATTTTTCAAGGAAACTCCTTTATGTTATCACAATACTTCACTTCAAATTATGCATTTATGATTTTGCACATTAAAAATATATTTAATGAGCTGTAAAGAAACAAAGCTAGCGAAAAATGTACTTGCCAATCATCTGATTAAATAACACTAATTATTGAATATGAATACTAAGAGGCAGAATGATCTTTTTAAACAATATAAGGAAAATCATTTAAAAAAAATTAAATGACTTTCAACTCAGTCCTTAATAATTACCAAAAATATCACACATACATACATACAAGGAGAGAAATATGTAACTTGTGCCATCTGTTAACATATTATCTGCTTCAGACAGGTTTCATGGAGAAAAACTGCATACCATGACATTAAAGAAATGTTTTTGATTACAAGCCCCAAGTAAATTCAAAAATACGCATGTTAACATATCAATCATGATATGTTACCAAATGTAGACATATTGTGTGCATGATTAGTGATGCTCTGACAAAGGCAAACAGTGGAAAACACTACTAAACAAGTTTTGTGTACTGAACATTATGAGACCCCATTCGCCTTTATAAATATTTACAAGTGAAATGTTCCTTTGTTGGACGTGTCGTGTACATACAGTCAATGCACCTACAGCATTACATACAAAGCTCATGATGTTTGTGAGACAGTGAACGGAGTTGCCATCACACATACATTTACAATATCTTTACATACACCATTTGCACAAGTACCTGGACTCAGGGCTACATCATATCCTTGCATGTGGTACAAAACAACCATACAGGGAAACTGGGAGTGATGAAAGTGATTTGTTGTTGAGTGCTTAGAAAGCAAGAACTACTGTAGGACTACTGTATATGTAAATGGATTTTTAAAATGTATAAAGGGTTCAGAAAAATGAAAGTATTACCTTAAGTGGTGTCAGGTTTGATTTTGTATTCTGAGGATTTTAAATTTGTCTCTTGCTTGCTGCTGCAATCAGTAGAACAGAGATGAATGACATTTTGTATGTGGTGCTCACAACATTAAGACCAGAGTCTACAGCTGTGCTAGCAGTTTTGTGCGGCTGTATGAGCAAGCTAATATGTTAGTGTCAACAAGCAGATGGTCAGCAGGTTAGCATTTTAACATTGCTAATTTGCAGTTGAATTTTGCAGTTTACAGTTGAATTCTGATGGGAATGTTATGTACTTTTTCATAAAAGAAATGCAAATATAAAATCTTAGCAGTAGATGAAAATTCAATGAATTCAACCTGACTAGGATATGAATCTGTCTACCAAAACAAATGTTCATGGCAACCCATTAAAAGCTTGTGAAGTATTTCACAAAACAGAAGAATGCTAAATTTATCGAGGCTCTAGAAATAAAAGTAATATCTACAGTATAGGCCATTTCTTTCTAAAACTGCTAAGATAATCCACAGACCACACTGTGGATCAACAAAGTGTTGACAATCACTTTTGGAAGGGGTTTTTTCGATCATTTACTAACGATAACATACACAACAGGATGCATAACTTCTCCAGATTAATGAGACTTTTTCAATTTTAATGATGCAAGTTTTATAATCCAACTAACAGTTTCAAAGTTATTTCAGTGTAGACCATAGCGGTGGACACCGAAATAAGTAACTCCTTTCACTCCCATTACAGTGAAGCGGAGGCAGAAATCTGACACAAATAGACTGAAACAAAGATTTAAACTACCCTGACATGCAGGTGAGAAAACACATATTTAATGTGAGTAAACTGCCCCTTTAAGCTTTGTTTTACTTTGGTAGAACATGTTCAGTTTTTGAGAGTGCACTAATCCACAGAAGCCTATTAGCAGTCAGCCTGCCAGCATTCAGGATTCTTCCTAGCTGTTAGATCAATAACTGTAACAGGCTAAATGGCCTCTTTTTTGCAGTTTGTTGGTGTGTTTTAACTTTGTCAACATACCTAAAATAATTCAAGCTTCTTAAGGCTGAACTCTGTTTTGCTGGTTGACTATTCATGAAATTGTAGTGAAGTAAAAACATAAAAAGTAGTTTAATTCAACCCAAGGCAAACATAATCGTTAGCAATCAGTGGCCATGTGTGATCTAAAAAAAAAATAACTATTGCATAGTAGAAATATATTCGCCAGGTCTAGATTTGTGAAAATAATACTGTCTTTAACACGTCGGGAACCCCATCTCACAAACTTCATGCTGTAACTGCATCAGTTGCAAAAAGCAGCAGTTACAGTTTGTGTATATTTCAATATTTCATTAGTGCTGTCAGAGCTTTTGGTTATGTTTAGGGGGAAAAAAAATATCACACACTGTGGAGAACAGAATTCATTGCACTGCCTTGTGAAATAACTAAATCTATGCTAAAAATGTGTTAAGATTTCTGCTTCATAGTTCTATATCATGGTTTTTCTTAGATTTCTTAGTTAGGTGAACCTAAGACACACCAAATAATCACACAGTCACACTGGTGAAATGTGTAGTTGCACTAACTAAGGCTGGATGTACACTTTGAGTGTAGCATTACTGTAAGTGCCATTTATAGGTGGCATGACATGCTTGTGAGTCTTGTGGCACATTTGATTTTAAAAAGAAAAGGCAATCACTTCCAGTACTGGCAGGAGATGGTTGGATTGTGCTTATGTATGAAGAGGAAGAAAAGAAAGAAAAAAGAAATAAGGAGTTGATATAGTTGATTGCATCTCTTCTCCCATTTACTTTATAAGCGCACTGTAAACATTTCAAGTGTGATTCCTGTGATAAACTGAACCTCTTCCCAATGTGGTCCTCATGCATCCTGCAGTAGTGTCTCACTTCTGCCAGCTCCATGTCTCCTCCACCTCGTTATCTCCTAACTCATCCTCTTCCTCTCCCTCTCCCTCTCTTTGGCAGTAGTGGTTTCTTGGAATTGACTATAATGCAGCTGTGCAATACCCTTAGTTTCCTTTGTCCTTTCTTGCTGGCCCTGTTTCACTTAACTGATGCTGAGCTGCGCAAATCCAATAAGTTTAACATCATCTGGAATTTCAGATTCCTCCACACCAGATGCCTGGAAAAGAGGGACCACAAAATACAAAGTTAAAAAATAATCTATGATGAAATAATGGATCACAGTAAAAGGCAGAAAATATTTATTTTACATGTTGGTAGTGAGAAGTCGCTTTTCCTCTGACTTCATAAACATTTATGTCAATGTGCTTACCAGTTTAAAGGTTACGTTTTTGTTAGTTTGAGGATCATCAACAATTTTCTGCAAATTGGCAGCAACTAGACAGGTGACAAAAGGAAATGAGAGAACCATGTCAGATGACCAACCAATGTAAGAACAGAAAGAATGTTTACTTAACAAAATACTGAAGCTGTGAAATGTTAAAAACATCTAGCATTAAAGTGTGCATAATTACCCAAATAAAGTTTAAAATACCATAGAGAAATAAATATAAAATCGGTCAATTACATTACTGCGTCGGAGAACCTGTCCAATTGTAAATATCTCATCATACTACGACTGTTACTTACCAATGACCAAATCCCTCCCATCAACTAGACCTGCTGAGACCAACTCCTGAGAAACTCCATCAGCCGAGTCTGATGGAACAGAGAGAGGCAAAAACATAGTCTGGAAAGAAAGGACTGGAGTGCAATAGCACATGTGAGAAGACAAAATCCAAGGGAGCATTACTACCTCTGCCAGGCATGAACTCAAATCGAATGTCATTGAGCTCCTTCTTGGGATTCCTCAGTCTCAGGACAAGGCTGATGGGAACACCGGAACTGGCTGCAGTTGGATCCTAAAGCAGCAATAGTAAGCATGTTAGAGAAAGCTGTAGGCATGATGTTTTTTTGTTGGCCAACCTAGCCATACTTACATGTTTTGTATAGCAAGATAATCTGCAGATAATCTCACATGACTTAAATATCATAACCACTAAACTTCCAATTTATGATATGATATAGCAAACTTAAAGCCTTTCTTGCGATAGTGACTTGATAAATTTGTTAATAGTCACTTATAAACAAAATAAGGCTGTGAAAATGGATTACTGAGTAGATAAGCATCCATTTCTAGCCTGATGACATTTGATGTTCCGAATAATTGCTGAAGTCTCATTTAGGTACTTGTTAGCATCCATCTAGTTTAAGACTCTAAATGAAATAGTGTGACTGTACTTATTGAATAATTTCATGTCAGAGATTAAAGTGTGAAAATCTCTTGTCTTGTGTCAACTACAGACCTCATTTGAGGGTTGTAACCCAAAAATCCATAAAAAAAAATACACTTTAAAATGGGGTAACATATTTCCAGGTTGTAGTACTTTGCAAAACTTATTTTTATGTTATACTATCTTTTGTCTGCAATAATAAATCTTCTTCACTTTGTACTTTAGTGACTCGTGACTGCCTATTGGAAGATTTTTTTAGGTATCCTGGCCCAAACCTGAAGACTTTTTTATACCCTAATCATGTCTACAGCATACTATTGTGCAGTTCTTATACTTTTCAGAATGCAAAGGGGATTTTACAGCCACAATGTCCTTACAAATGGAGCAGCTTCTCTTTTGTAATGCTACAGGAATCCTCTTTCCTAAGAGCAGAAATTAAATCTTTCGAAGGGAGGATTGGAATCACTTCAGTGTTCCAATTAATTAGTTAAAATAAATAAATAAATAAAAAATTAAAAAAATGGGCTAAAGTGCTAATGTATTAGGAGGAAGGAAATCCATTCACCATGCTTGTTAGAGCTTAAGGATACAAAACAGGGAATTTTGCTAAGTAACTGTGTCACTTAATTTAAACAAAATACTTGTTTTTGTACCATAAAAGTCCACAAGAAACCTTTATCAATAAATTTGATGTTAATGTAAACTGCATTTACAGTAGGCCCCTTTATACCAATGTAAAACATAATATTTACATAAAAACTAAACAAAAACATAATTTCGCTGCAGTGCTCTATAGTGCTATGGTGGACAGAATCTGCATAGGTGTTCAATCCTTCAAGTTAACAGGTTTGAAGAAATGAATTTAAAGAAAAGAAAATACCAAAACCAAAACAACAACAACAGTAGGACTGTGGACACAACGTTTAAAAACTGGGCAGGAACTCCAGCTCCATTATATTCTTACTAAACCTTGTACTAAACTAACACTATTAGGAGCACATCTGCACTTGACAGGGCTAACAAGCAAAATCCATATTTGTTTATACCTGAGCATGTACAGGGCTCACTGTTTGAGGGGGACCATGTGGTGGAGCATCCTCTCCTGCCTGGCTCGCATTTGCAGGTCTCTCATGTGCTGTACCAGGTGGATGCAAGTGTCCTGTGGAGCCATCTGTTGGGGGGAAAAGCTAAGAAAAACATATTTTCAAATGAAAAAAAAGGACTAGTTTTTAACTTTACATGAAGAAACTAAGCGAAGAGAGTCATGCATATTGCACATTTTAAGGTAATGCCCATAACAAATGACTCACCTCCATGTTCTGGGATCCATCCTTTACTCTGGGTGACTGCAGAAATGAAATAACAGATTGTCAAGTTGAAAACATGCAATTCTCCTTTTATACCCCAACTATATGGTTCGATAGAGTAATGTGAAATTGTATAGATAGTGACAGACATAGGTGATACAGTA
The DNA here is from genome assembly GCF_033026475.1 of Channa argus. Lineage (NCBI taxonomy): Eukaryota > Metazoa > Chordata > Actinopteri > Anabantiformes > Channidae > Channa > Channa argus. The sequence continues at coordinate 11,119,855 of NC_090210.1, forward strand.
AAACAGTAAAATCGTTAAATCAGACATAAACTGTGAATGTACATTAGAAAATAAAGAGTTCAGATTATCTAAGCAGGTCGGCCAGTTGGCAGGTAGTTTTGTTCTGTCAGCAACTTCAGTTTGCATGCTCCATTTTGACTCAAATATTGTAGCATCTGTTCAATGCTTTAAGAAAAAAAGCTATTTGGGCAAAGAACATATGATAATTATTACAAATTGTTTAATCCTAAGGGGCATCACAATTAGCATCACAAGATGAAGCAACATAGGACTAACAATACCAGGACATGATTAATTTAGAGATCCTCTATCCTCTAAACTACAGTAAACAGTGAGATGCTCCTGAGCATCCAAATCACACGCTCTCTTTATGATAACATACCAGGAAGACAAAAGCACTGCAGATGCTTGTTTTTTGCTTATCTAAACTATATGGTAGTTTTTGAATGGTGTCAATAGGCCAAGTAAAACCAGAGTTATGATAAATGGTTCGTGTGTGTTCAGCTGCACAAATTAGGACACATCTAGCGATGCTTCATGCCCAATAATTTTGCTTGAGGACGAAGATGTTAAAAAATACAAAATTTTCCCACGCACTTAGCACCATCTGCTGGCTCAAAGTATGCTGTGTGTACTAACAAATCCAGTATAGCAGCCTTTTAAAGTGGGCAAGTTTGACCCAGGAAAGAGGAAGGCATGCAATGTCTCACCCGCAGTGCAGCGACAGCAGCTTTGCCCTCCTCACTTTCTTCATCCAGCTCATCATCGCTCCACTCCCAACCACCATCCTCTGTCTTATGGAGACGTCCACTTGAGCCAGGTACACGACGCACCTATGGAATGCATGTTTTTTTTTTTTTTTTTTTTAAAAACACACAAAAAAGAAAAAGATTAGGAAAATAAGGCTTTGCTTCAAATTGACTGAATAATAAGACTTTTTAAAAATCCTCTTCAAGATTCAACAGGCACATCCTAAGCAGGTATTAGTCAGAAAGTTGGGAAAATGGGACACACCCTGTGCAAGACAGTACACTATGACAGTATGATACAACATTCTATATAAACATTACATTTTCAATTAGTGAGCATTCAGTGTACTGTGAATGAATGAATGAATGAATGAATGAATGAATGAATGACAAACCTTTTTTGATCGCTCTATTATTGTCGGACCTTTTTGTAGAAGCCTCTCCTGCAAGTACTCATTGTTCTGTAGTAGAAAGAAACATTTTTACTGGACCTATAAAAAATAATAACTTTGAAACATGTAGAAAAATATTTCATAATAGTAAAACACTGCTCACCTTGGCTTTTGTGAAGAATTTGTGCTTCAGCAATTCAGCAGCAGTTGGTCTAAATGGGAGAGACACACAGGGTTCTTCATTAGGTTTATTACAAAACCATGGAATCTAATGGAAAGCTAAAGCAAAACAGACACAGAATTAACATTAGGTGGAAAGGGTTCGGGATTAACTGACCTTTTTTCTGGATCTTTCTGCAAACACAGGCAGATCATCTTTCTAAACGACTTGCCATACTTCTTCACAATTTCCTTATCTGTGATGCCTGTCTCCAGGCAGGGAGGGTCGTTCTGCAAAGTCAGCATCAGCACCTAAACACATGCAAAGATGAGCCTTAGTCACTAACCAAATAAAAAAAATCAACTTTTCATTTAAAGTAAAATGAGAGGATTGTTATTAAGTTAAGTGACTGAATAGAAACACATAAGACTATTTTCTTAATAGTAAAGTGAAGTGTAATATATTAATCATAGTAATAGTAACAGGCTACAGAACTCTGTAAAATGTAAAATGAACTTGTTTTGTTTGAGCCGTTTTATTAGGCTACTAGAAAATAAAAATAAAAATAGATGAAGCTTGCAATATCACAAGGGTGACATGTTTTTAAAGATTATGTTTAAACCACATAAAATAGAGTAAGCACATGTGTAGAAACACACTTACCTTCATGGGTGGGTATTTGTGATATGGTGCAGCCCCAGTGGCCAGTTCAATGGCTGTTATTCCAAAACTCCAGATATCAGCTTTGAAGTCATAGCCACGAACCTGCAGTTTAAAAACAGGGCTAAATGAACAATGCCCTCTTTTCATATCTGAGCTATGAGTCATTACAGAATAAATGCCACAGAAAGAAGCCTCCAACCTGTTCCATGACCTCTGGGGCCATCCAGCACGGTGTTCCTACAAATGTCTTTCGAACCTTATTCCTAGTCATGTCACCTCCTGTTGCTAGAAAGGCACTCACACCAAAGTCTATGTGTGGGTAATTGTAAAACAGAAAAAAGGAGAAAAGCTAATTAAATTGATGTTAAAGATTCTGTGAAGTGAAATATGGGCTTCCTTTGAACTTTTGAATTTAAAATAAAATCAGGAAAGAAATATTGTACAGAGAGTGCCTATGTCTTATGTACTTTACAGAATCACTAAGAATGAAGAGAAAACACTGTACCAGCAATTTGCACTGAGCCATCTTCCCCAAGAAGAATATTTCCAGCTTTTAGATCTCTGTGCATGAAGACACAGAAGACAATTAAGACTGCACAAGTCAGTGGCTAAACCAACAGGGGAGTGACTATAATGTAGATGTACAAACACCCATTTCTCCTGAACACAAACTAATTAAAGTTGCACCTTTGATCTGCCTCATGTAAATTAACATGATTTGTTTGCACGTTGTGTAAAAACTATACAGAAGGAACAGGCGTAGATTAACCTGGTCTCAACCTCCTACTCCCTCTCCTGATTAGATGTAAGTCAGTTAGCCCCAGCATCTAAGTTCAATCAGCTGCTTTCTCTATCTGCTGAAATACTGTCCACATAATACTGTGTCATCTCAGACTAATCTCAGACATTTCATTGTCGCTGAATAATCTGACAAAATAAACATTTTGTGTGAATGAGAGTGTTAATTGGAAATGGTTACACTTGTCATACAACAAGGCACAGAGGATAGATAAAGACTTTACTTGTTAGTGGTGGTTCACAATGTTCCTGGGAGGGACTTCTTTTTTTAGTAAACAACCCTCCTCAATTATGCATTTTCATTGTATTAAATATTGAAGGACTGAGGTCTAGTTCAAACCGCACGCTCATATTCAGAGATGAACGCTTCAGTGCCTGAATGAACTGAGACTGGAGCGTATGGTGGGACATAGTGGCTACAAGTATATGACAAGGCACTGATGGTAGTGGTGGCCCATTAACATAACTCACCGATGAATTTGTCCGTTTTTGTGAAGGTACTCCAGCCCTTCCAATACTTCTTTCAGGATGGTGGCAATGCTTGCCTCATCCAGTACTCCAGTCTTATGCTCGCCACGAGAGATGATATGTTTAATTATGTCCAACACAGAGCCTGAATAAGAGGCAAAGGCTTGTCAAATAACATGTCAACAATACATGGGTGGAATCTTCAGTTGGCAAGTATTTGAAATCACTGAGTAGTATTTATATGGTAGTAATGCATTTTTCTCTAGTAACAAAACACAGACTGCCATAATGCCACAACGTCCACGAAATGTAGCATCAAACTTTCTAAACCTTTGGATTAGTGCACCTCAACTTCAATCTAAGTAGTTAATAATACACCAAAGGAGCACTTTTATATTGTTTTGTGTTCAATGTTTGTCCTCCTAAAGAATTATTGAGTGCAAGTGTTTTTGGGATGTCTTGAGCCAAATTAATGTAAAAATGTATTTCTGGACCAGCATGAATGTAAAACCAATGGTGAGAGTTTTATGTGCTGACAAAAAAAACTAAGAGACAAACAAACGATGGAGAAGAAGCTTGATCTCAAACAGAAAGGTTAGCTGGCAAGATGTATTACCTGCCAAATAACAATAGGAGTTTGAATAAATGTGAGTGTAAATGGCAGATGCTAGCAGTCCAAAAAAAATTTTAAAATTAAACAAATCATTATGTGTAAAAGTAATGCTTATTGGAATTGTGGTAGATAGTGCATTTCCTCCGTTCCTGTTGTTGGCTGACCAATCATTTGTCTTTGTGGACTGGTTTTATGGTAAGAAATGTAAACTATGTACAGCAGGATCTGCCTCTGTCAGTAAGCTCTGATGCACCCTGTGTAAAAGGGTCGTGACACACCAAGCAAACGCTAAAGAACTAGCGAAAAGACAAAGACCAAGTGTTGTCTCAGCTACAGTAAGTCTGTGCCGACAAGGGCTAGAACATACCGCAAAGACAAGAGCTGATGAGTATAGCATTGCACATTTTGTGTGTGCTTGAGAGAAGAAAAGCAGAATTTAACATTGAACTGCATAACGAAACAGTGTCAGCTTATTATAGGTCATCTGTGCATTAACACAAAATGGCAAAAGTGAGTTTTCAGTGTTAAATAGTGCATAGTGTAGTGTGTAAATCATAAGTTATATACATGTAAGCTATCAAACATTGTAGATTCACAGGAAATACTCAGATGTTACATCAACCTAATTAAAACTCTGACAGATAATTGCAAATTATTAGTATGTAACAGGCTACATGGTGACTTGTTTGAAACAATGCTTTAAAGTTCAAACCCTGGTGTTTTAAGAAAAAAAATAAGTCAAATAAAGAAAAGTTAAATGAAAAGTTAACCTTATTTAAAAGGTTAAATAAGGTAAAGGCTAAAGATAGCTGAGAGCAATTGTACTTAAAAGCAAATATTCTTCAACTTTAGAGGACTTACCACCACTGAGCAACTTCATCACAAGCCATAGTTCATCCTTCACCACGAATGAGGTATAATAGGACACAATGTTCGGATGGTGGCACTGGCTCATTGCCTGGATCTCTTTCTGCAAAGAGAAGAAAAATGTAAGAAACAAGGTTGAAGGAGAAGCAGATTATGGGTACAAAGCCGAGCACTCAATCTTAACATTGTGTAAAAAGGTGTGAAGCGCAATTATGTTATGTTTCGAGCAAGACATCTGAATTCCTGCTACCACTGTTATTGGCCCAATGCTTAACAAATGCCTCTTACTCCAGGCAGTAAGAGTAACATGGGGTTCAGATCATCACAAGGCCACCAATATCCATCTCTTGAGGATCAAGAGGATGGTGAAGGTGGCAATGTGGAGTCAAATATGAGTTTTTTTATCTTACTGACAACTTTGATACAGTGTACTTATTATTATTATGTTGATGGCATAGATCAATATCTGACTGTCCTTTAAAAAAAATCTTAATATAACAAGGAGAGATAACTCCTTCACAGGCAAATCATCTAGTTATATTGTAGAAATAGTGCATAAATGTACATAAACAGTGCAAAACATAATCAAGGACTGTTTAGCACCAACACTGGATTAAGTACTTTGATTTACTCAAATTGTTGAACAAATACATGCATCTGTGAATTATGTAATGATGGAATTTCAAGAGCTATTACAATATCAAAATATATACTGTACACCCCCATTTTGGAATACAGTTTCACATAAATTATAAATTTTGCATAACAGCAGGCAATCAAATGTGTGAACTGACTTAACAAAATGCAGCACATCTTAAATGTAGAACATGCTTCACTGCAAGTTTCTGTTGCAGTTATGTTTAGTTCACTTTAGTTATGTCACTTAGTACTGGTTGCGGTGACCGCTTGAATGATGGGACCCTGAAACCGACAACGCATCTGAATTGCAGATACAGGCACAAATATTTTCTTACCAGAAGTTCATCCATGCTTGTTTGACACTTTTCCAGGTTGATGCGTTTGATGGCCACCTTCTCCTTTCTTGGTTTGCAGTATGCAGCCTGGACAACAGCAGTAGCTCCACTGCCTGAGCAGAACAACATTAAGGGTGAAACTATTACACTGTAGAATGCGAGTTTAAGCTCACCTATATATTTTGTTTAAAAAGTGAGTAGGTATTAAAATTTAGTATAAATAGGGTTTTTTACAGTTTTACAGTTACATGAGTTGCTTAAACACATTAGCCACTTTACCTGAACTTGTGAAAAGCTCGCCATAAGCCGTAACGTTATCGTACCTTCATTAAAAGAGCACCACCTACAACTGACGAACCTTCACGCACTGAAGGCTAACTGATTTATATTAACTAGCCGTTCAGCTTCACTGGCGCTCGCAGGGCCTTCACTGGACCCTGATGGTTCAGTGGTAGAGCATAGGGCTGGGATACAGACGGCCGCGTGTTCGAATCCCCCCCCACCAGATGTGGCCCTGGCTAGCTATCAAGGACCACCTTGGTGTCAGTCTCGAGACCGGATAAAATGGGAGAGTTGCGGCCCAGGAAGGGCATCCGCCGTAAAAACAACGTGCTGTGGCGACCCCTAAAGGGACAAGCCGAAAGCCGTTGAACTAGCATTTTAGCTTCGTGCTGAATGACAAAAAGCTAGCTCCCTTTAGCTCGTCAACAAACAGAAAGAGTTAATTTAATTTAAGGCTGTTAGCGTACTGTATCTGGCATTCTGTTAACATCAAACACCTAATGCTAACTTAGCAAGTGGCAGTAGTGAGCCGACACCGCTGTAAAGACAGCGGAGGCTATGGCGCTAACATTAGCGAGCTAAGCTAACGTTACTCACCTATCACCTCGTTGAGTTCGTAGTCGTCTCTGTCGATTGACCATGTTTGAGAAGACTGGTCATCTGCCATGGTGCTGTGTTATTTGAAATGTCTAGTCGATGTTTCAAAATAATAACAGATACTCTGTCGTAAAGTGTACCCTTTTAGTTACTCCATTCGATTGTGATGATGCTGGCTGCTTCTAAGACCGCTCCTGTCAACACAACTTTACGCGAGACTGACGTATCAGAAGACGTCAGAACTCGAGAGACGGGGCAGAGATGTCGCCATTTTGAGTGTGGCCAAAGCTCCCAAATAAAGTAACCCCTGCAAATTTTAACAAAACATTGACGTTAGTCTAAACAATAAAATTTGAAAAATCTACTGAATCTAAAAGACTTTTAACAGTGACGGAAGTAGTCACATAATTCTGGTGTTGTAGAGGTAGTAAGTATGCACATTTACTCAATGTAATTGTAATTTAAAGTACTGTACCTAAATACAATTTAACTACTTTACTGGAGGTTTTTTCCCACGTCAAGTCACCCGTAAAAGAGATGTTTGACCTTTATTTGTTATTATTTACTAAGACTCCAATTTTCGTGTCCATTATTTTCACCTTTAAAAGTTCTCAAAAAAATCTGGACTATATTTTTATAGTGATACTATCAATGACATCAAATTCAAGACTCTTGAGATTAGTGTTGTTTTTTGGGTGGCATATTGGTCATTGTACTTTATGTAAATTTTAGAGCATGTATCTCAATTTGAATAATGAACTTGGAGGTGTTCTTTTTCCTTCAGTTTTTTTTCCCAGGCATGTACGTATTGCATGTTTACTTGAGTATTACTTAAACTGTCCCTGCGTTGTCTATGAACGTACAGGCTTTATAAGTAAAATATTGAAATGTAACTCATAACTACAGCTTAGCTGTTAAAGAAATGTAGTAGAGTGTAAAAAACTTATCCTATATCGAGCCTATTCACTGTTGCTAAGAGGTTTCATAGAAAACAGTGTTACTATACAAAAACGCAAGACAGCACTAATCATATAAAAATGAGTACCACTGTACATACTACTTTTTAAAAATTTGCAGCAGATATACAGAGCTTTTTACTTCTTTGTATTTCCTTTACTAAATTTCGTCTTTGGTATATGTCCGCTAGTTCACCCAGACATTTGCATAATTATGTAACTGAAACAGTGCCTTGAGACTTGAGGATGTTCTTAAAACAACTATCAAAAAGTCTGGTATCAGTGGAATGTGAGGAAATAGCTGGGCCAGTTGCTGCTTGTCACACAACCACACAGAGAAAAAAAAGCTGCAGATTTTATCAACAAGAGAAGTGACTTGGAATTTTCTCTTTTATCAGTATTTTGAAATGAAGAGTTTTATTGGTATCATTATAGTTCACTGACTAATATCACTGTTCTTTGGTTTGTTCCATGGGAGCTTAATTACATATTTAACTTCACAGGTTTGAAAGGGACTTCCTTTTCTTGTAGTCATTAGTCTAGGAGGTTCATATAGTTTGTGTTACAGCTCAAGTCAGTAGTAAACAGTCTTCCCAGCTCAGAGAGGAAGTTCTGGCACAACCTCCCCTGCTGTCAAGGTGAATAAACAAAGACAAGCCAACTAAAAAGATCAGAGTGCCAGCAACATTTGTAGATTATTGAACAACTTTATTATTATTAGAAAAACATATTTATGCATGGGGCCTTCGTCAGGATACTTTTAAAGCCAGTGTCTTTCTGTGATCTGGTGTCTTGTTCCTATCTAAACTCAACAAAGAATGTTAGGTATCTCGGTTTTTTAAGATTCTTACAAAGATGAATTCTTACAGATGAAAATACAGGTATGGCGATGCATTATAGATGCCAGTGATAACCAGACGACCTCTTCGCATAACTCAATGTGATGAGTGTAACATTGTCTGGTGGCTATGGCTAAAGAGTAGTGCATCAGGGATTGCATCCTGGGATCTTCTGGTCCACATGTCAAAGTGTCTTTTAGCAAGACACTTAACCCCAAGTTCCACCTGGTGGATTAACCCATTGCCTTAAATAAGTGTGAGCTTCCACTGGTCTGTGCATGTACTGTTTTTATTTTTTTAATTTTAAGTGAATTACTTTATCACAGGTTAAAAATGTGTGACAAAGAACTAAAGGCAAGGTGAAAAGGGGCTGGATCTGTTTTTACTCTACATGTTTTGTAAGGAGCATGATTATCAGCTATGTGGTTAAAAATAAAAACACATGGCTGAATAGGACATGATATTGAGTCACTGAGGAAAGCTTGTGCATAAACATGTTTGAAGCTTCTATTATTTTTACTGGGTTTTCATTTTTCTTGTGTTTTTGACACTGACTGCATGGCACCACTTGGCGAGTCAGAAATTATGTGGTTTGTTTGTCATATTGATGTCAGTAAATGTAGCCTAGAATCATCAAAAATCTGGTCTGTTGTCATTTTTACATATTAGCCGAGATAAGTTTAATTCTTTAAGGCACTTCAGATTTAAGTTGCCAATAATAAGTAACTCAGCTGGTGAAAGTTGAACAAAAGTTGTTCAACATGTGCACCGACAGTTTATATATATAAAAAACAAGCTGCATCTTGTGATCTCAAAACACACACTGATAAAACCATCAGTGTATTTTATCACTGATAAAATGTCTTAATACCATACTGCACATACACACTATGTCTGTTTTTGCTTTTGGAGTTTGGAAGAGGTCAGCCCTTGCCCGGAAAGCTCATCTCCTGATTCTGTATTAAAACTCACTCAACCTGATGCTGACAGCGTTTGGAGTGTAAGCGTGTAAGCCAGGCCTGAAAGGGAAGTGCTGAGACCCACAAGAGCCCCATCATATCACTGACCCCAGTGCTATTATCCCACCAAGACTAAGCTGCATATGAAAATAAAAACAAAAAACTTCATCTGTCCCATTCAGTGTCACTGATATGCTCAATCTCACTGTCAGCTATGTGGACTGGCTGTGAGCCAACTATGCTATTCAGCCCTTGTGTTTTCATGTCCTAATGTTTGCTGAAATAAGGAACAGATCATAGATCAGATCCACATGAAAATACAACTGGCAAAGGCTTTAGCAGAACTATAGACATGAGAATTTCCACACTGTTTGAATACTACTTAGAAAACCTGATTACGGTATCTTGAGGCTTATGGGTGGGTAGTGAACACCCCCTCCCTGGTTATTCACATCTAGAGACTTCTTTACAGTGTTGTGTAACATCGGAGTGAGAAAAAGCATAGATTAAAGGAGTTTTCATGTTGATTGCAGGTGCACTCTGATTGTGAGACACTGTTCAAATTCTGGAGGATGTAAAATCAAATATTATGTTAATCAACCACATGCGTGATGGCAAAAGCGGGTGTTAAGGTGTAACCTACCCTCTTGTGACATCAGCAGCACAGCTTGCTTTGCAGTCTTGTTAAATCGGCTGACACCCTCCACAGTGCCAGAAACCCACCTGTGTCGTCGACCTTGCGTGTTGTGTCTGTGGTGATCGCTTTCTTGTTTAAGTGTGCACAGGGAAAAGAAGGAGCAACTTTAGATGAAGCGCTGCATCTAGTGAGTGAAACGAGGAAAAACAAGACTTGACTGCGTAAACCAGAGGATAAATCCAGAAAATGGAAAGCAACGGGATCACCAAAAAGAATGGTGGTAAGACGCATTTTGGATTTCTGTTTGAAAGTGCCTTAAGCGCAGTTAGCATTTTTTTAAACAAATTTTGGTCATTTTCCAACACTTATTAAATTTAAGGACAAAATTAAACGTGGGCAAACTTCCTTTCTTTTTTCTTAACAACTCTTGTAAAAAAAAATCTTACATTTAAATCATTATAAAGAACTTTGTGTTCTTCTTTTTCCCTTACTGTTGATATTTAAATTGCAGAGCACAAAGACGCTTATTTCTATACATTTAGGTTCCGTTTAAACTCTACAAAAAGGTGTGGCTCCTTCATCCCAGTTTGGTGCAGACATAAACAAGTGTTGCCAAATCAAACAGCGCACAGGCCTTTCAACCAGAGAGGATAAATTAACCCCGGCTGCAAGTATAGAGCAGTATAGGCTCATGTTTCTTTAATGTGTGTGTCGTAACCTCTTAGCCAGTAGTTTTAGCTTTATCTTTAAAACAAATTAGTAAACGTCCACGAGTCTGGACAAATCACAGCACCATGGAGTAGTGCGTTAACTCCACTAGATGGAGCATATCACCGGTGAATACAAATAGATTTAGTAAACTCAGCTAATTAATATAGCTACAGTGTTTTTTTTTTTTTTAAACACCGGTTAGATATTTCTTTCTGGCTGTTAAGTCGATGAAGACACTGCTTCCACATCTTATCGTGTTGTTGACTCAATTCGAATGATCCGTTTTTTCTACCAGTTTGACTAACATCTTAAGTTAACACTGAGTGTTTTTGAATCTTCACAAATATTTGTGCTACAATGTTCAACTCGTTTTCCCTAAATATACTATTTAACGACTTTAGTGTAACGCTACCTGCTGTACAAGCCAGGCAGAGGGTTTGAAGCACACGTGTGTGTGCGCGCACACCTCGCCACCAGCTCAGCTACGTGTCAGACTGTCAGTCCTCAGGCAGAAAGGAACCGTGACACAGTTGAGCAGTGAACTTTGAGTGCGGCAGGTTAACGCCCCATCCACACACTGGTCGGTCCTAACGCCTTTTGAACACAGTCTGGTAGTGTTTGAGCACCCGGAGGCACCATGAAGTGCATGCAAAGACAACTTAAACTCAGCAGATCTGAGGAATCCCTCTGCTATGCCAGAAGCCAGAAGGTGATACAAGTGAACTCAAAGCTGCTAGGTAGGCTGCACCGCCGTTGTTTGAACGATATCTGGTAGCAGACGGGACCGAATGGTTATCAAATGGTGATCACACTTTCCTTCGTGTAGATCTCAAATTCTTTTTAACATGTAAAGACATTAAAAGAGGAGGGGAGGGGTTGTCTACCTGCGTTGTGGCTTTAGGCAGCCACTCTTTACATACAGATTTCTGATGAGATGAGTGCAGGTTGAGGAAGAGGCAAGAGATCAGAGTTTAAGGTACAACTGGACTAGACATTGGTAGGTTTGCAAAAATTTAGCATTCAGTCCATAAAATTCTTATTGTTTCTCAGGGATGGAGGGTGATCATGAACTCCAGTTCCTCCTGCAAGGGGGGGAGCTACTCAAAGTCCGCTCCACATCCTGGATAAAGCCCCGCTATTTCAGACTCCAGGCAGACTGCAAAACCATGTGGCAGCAGTCAAAGAAAACCTTCAACACCAACCAGACCTGTGAGTGCAGACCAGCACCCTGTGTGTGTGGATGAGTGGTTTTTAATGCATCTGATTATGTCTTGCACTTAAATTAAATTCACATTCAACATTTCTGATTAATTCACGGGTTAACAAGTGTAATATAGTGATGCTTTTACTGCTGTTTCCATGTATGCTGCGTGTGAGCTTTGTTACTAGACACAAAAGAAATTTCTTAAGTAAAACACTCTTGAAATGACACCCATCTTCAGTTTCACTTGAAGACATCTCAGAGGTGCGAGCAGGCCGTCAGTCAGAGGGCTTAAGGAAGTATACAGAGGAGCAGGTGGAGGGCCGCTGCTTCTCCATCATTTTCAAGGACCGTCACAAGAATCTAGACCTCATGGCCAGCTCTGAGGAACAGGCCAAACAGTGGATCAGCAGCCTGGAGAAAATGATCTCCAACATAAACAGTCTCAACAGCCAGCAGAAGACAGAGCAGTATCCTTTTTGGGCGGTGGACTTTACAGTGTGCATGTTGTGTAAATGAGCACTGTCATCAGAAGGTTGACTCTTATTAAAGGGTTAAAAGATAAAGTGGGCCCCTTTCCAAGTCAGTTGTAGTAGCAATAAGTCCTTAAGCACAAACAATAGATTAAACTATTTCAGGAGCAAGAGGTTCACTTTCCTAAGGGTAAAAATGAAAAACAGTTGATATATTAATCACAATTTCATTCCATACACTTAAACATGATTAAATGGAGAACTGAACAAATGATTTACACGCTGAAAAAAGAATCAGTCCATAGATACAAAAAAGATATGGTCAGCTACAGGATTTTGACTATTGAAGACCTAAAGAAGCCAGAACATAAAACGTAACTTGTGAAATTAAAATGACATTTCAGTAACATTTTAAAAACTTTTAGTTGGCTGATTGATTGCGCTTACTAAAATGTTGTATGCCTATGAGGGCAAACCTACCTGTCCTGCATCAACATCGCTTACGGTCTGAAAGCCTGTGACTGAAAACATCTAAGTTAACAGTAATGAATGTGGCAACAGTCAGGACACGATGTAACAAAAATAACTATATAACAGTAACAAATGCAGAAAAACAAAAAAACATTTTGTGCATGTTACCCCAGTACATGTTGGGATGGTTTCTTACATTCCTACCTTGTGCAAACACAAGTTAACTTTATCCAGGAGAAAGTTTTTTTTGTTTGTTTGTTTGGTTTTTTTTAAATCCACCCTCAAAGTCCTTTCTAAGAATTAATTTGCTGGATAAATGAACAGGACCACTTAAGCCTGATATCAGAATGTTAGCCTCAGCTAACAAGAACAAGGCTGTGGAACTTCTTCTTTAGGAACCCCTGGTGCATTCTGCGATGGCAATTGATGCCGGTCTTTGGCTTTCTTCTCGTATCAGCTCCTTACATTACAAATCTCTCAGTTGGATCTTTAGCTGTCTGACGAAAGCAGACAAGAACAAAGATGATAAACTAACTCAGTCAGAGGTTAAGGACTTCTTCAGTATGATCAACATTGATGTAGATGACCACTACACAGAAATGCTCTTTAAGGTGATGCACAGATTTTAATGGTTCCCAATAATTAAAATCACTTGTGGATATCTATTGCTTTTTGTTTTTGTAATTTCTTTATGTAATAATTGAAACACAATGTGTCCTAACTAATCTTCTTCTTTCTAACTTAAAGAAATAGAAAAACTATTCCCCTCTTAATAGTAATAACATAATAATACCTTTTTATATAGAAATGTTCACACTACAAATGTAAAGTCTGGCCTAACCTTAAATTTCAGGAATGCGACAAATCTGAATCTGGATACCTGGATGGAAAGGAGATTGAACATTTCTATAAGCTTTTGACCCATCGGGAGGAAATCGACGTAATCTACGGAGAGTACGCTCAAACTACAGGCTTTATGAGCCCTGAACACTTGCTGAACTTCCTGGTGAAAGAGCAGAGAGAGAAAGCTACGCTGGCTGATGCGCACAAAATCATTGAGAAGTATGAGCCAGATGAAAATGGTCAGTACCTTATTTCATGGTTCTTTTACAGGGACTGACACACTGCTGTTAAGTAGCGGATAGGGAATAAAACTAGTGCAGCTCTGATACTCTTGCTACTCTCCTTTAGCTATTCATTGTATTTTCCATTTGTATTTCATTTTTAGATGTTTTCAGTCTATTGAGCTATAGTATGTAAAAACACTTCTCCTTTCATTTGAGCTAAGAGGCTTCAAACTGATCATTACTGACCCAAAGCTTGTTTGAAGTAAGAACAGGGGCTTTCAGATGCTGTTAAGGGAGACTTCACACACTTTCCCCATACATAAACGAAGGTGTCACACATTGTGTTGCTTTGTCTCACCACTGTCACATCATCTGTCTTGTTGTCTTTGTCTGCTCTCAGCCAAGGAGAAGAAGATGCTGTCTAAAGATGGCTTCCTCATGTACCTGCAGCAGCCAGACACCTTCATACTTAGTCCAGAGCACAAAGAGGTGTACCAAGACATGTGCCAGCCACTCAACCACTACTTCATCTCCTCCTCGCACAACACCTACCTCATGGAGGATCAGCTGAAAGGGCCCAGCAGCACAGAGGGTTATGTTAGGTGACCGCTTTGAGGTCTTTCAAGTCTTGAAATCTGCTGTTGAAGCTGTAGTGCACAGATAAAATCCATACAGTCTGCAGATATTTACTTCACTTATCTCCCAGTCCCAGTGGAGAGCTGCAGGAAGCACCCATCTTAAAGTGTTACATTCCATTTTGTTTAGAAAAACATAAATCAAATGAAGATGGCTCATAAAATGGTTCTGTTTTATTGTTGTTACCATATTTTTCAGGAGTGTGTGTTTATTGTAACAGGGATAATACAGCATGCGGTATTTTGTTAATTTAATGGCATGTATTCTATTTGTCTATCTGCACTGAGACTAATCTGTAAGAAAATGTATTCGATCAAAAGGTTACTGGTTGCTTCAGCCATCTGACACCTAAATGCCCAGGAGTTAATTAAGTGGTCCAACTTGTGGCTTATTTAGGGCTTTGATGAAAGGCTGCCGCTGTGTGGAGCTGGATTGCTGGGATGGATCAGATGACGAGCCAGTGATCTACCATGGCTACACACTTACCTCTAAGATCCTTTTCAAAGATGTGATCAAAGCCATCAAGGAGTATGCCTTCAAGGTATGTTCACTATTAAGTCTTCACACAACATCCATTAATGCTGTGTGTACAATTTCTTGGTCTGAGTCCCTGTCTGGTTGTCCCCAGACTTCCGATTACCCAGTGATTCTGTCCTTGGAGAACCATTGCAGTGTAAAGCAGCAGGCGGTCATGGCCCACCACTTGAGCTCCATCTTGGGCAGTGCACTCATAACCTCCCCCCTGGGTGAAGGCATACCCACAAACTTTCCATCTCCTGAGGTCCTTCTCCATTCTGCCTGTACATCATTTTATTAAAGACAGCCTTCATATAAAAGCAGTCCCTGACACAGCTACACTGTGTGTGTGTGTGTGTGTGTGTGTGTGTGTGTGTGTGTGTGTGTGTGTGTGTGTGTGTGTGTGTGTGTGTGTGTGTGTGTGTGTGTGTGTGTGTGTGTGTGTGTGTGTGTGTGTGTGTGTGTGTGTGTGTGTGTGTGTGTGTGTGTGTGTGTGTGTGTGTGTGTGTGTGTGTGTGTGTGTGTGTGTGTGTGTGTGTGTGTGTGTGTGTGTGTGTGTGTGTGTGTGTGTGTGTGTGTGTGTGTGTGTGTGTGTGTGTGTGTGTGTGTGTGTGTGTACCCCAAGGAGTTGAAGGGCAAATTCCTGCTCAAAGGGAAGAGGTTAAACAAACTGGAAGCAGCAGCAGACAATGACACTGATGTGACAGAGGAGGAGGAAGAGTCGATAGGTGAAAATGAACAGAAGGAGGAGGAGAAAAGCAAGGTGAGGGTGACATCAAAGCAGAGAAAAATTAACACATTATCATATTTTACTTAGCTTTGCATTCTGCTGAATTTCTAGAAGAAAAAGAAGCTACAACTAGCGAAGGAGTTATCGGACATGGTAATCTATTGCAAGAGTGTCCACTTCCAAGGCTTTGAGTATGCCAGACAAAAACAGAGCTTCTACGAGATGTCATCTTTAAAGGAAGGAGAGGCCATGAAGCTGACAGAAGAGTCAGGTGAGGAGGTCATTGGGCTGTATTCTGTAAGCGTCTCTTACAATTTAAGTTCTTTAATAAGTTCTTATTGGTGCTTCTAAAAATAATCCCATTTGTCTTCTTAGAACCCTTTGCTGTACAATTGCTGTTTAATTATTTGACTTTCTGAAGTAGGCCTAAACTGGGAACCACCATGTAAACATAAATTAGAGTCAGCAACCCATCAAGAAAATACATTATGCTATTGCGTAGAATGTAAATGGTTTTTGTCAAATCAAGTTCCCATAATGTATAAAACGATGCATCCTCCTGTGTGATAACAACACTCACTATCTAAATTACTTTAAACTTCTGCAGCTAATGCCTGCATCCGCCATAACATGGAAAAGCTGACCCGTATCTATCCAGCTGGGTACAGGACCGACTCTTCTAATTACAACCCAGTGCCCCTTTGGAATGCCGGGTTTCAAATCGGTACAGTAGACTGATCCAAGGAGAGAATTTACACAACTGTGACACAAAATCATGACTGATTTACAGGGGTCTCCAAATCTTGTTGGAGACGGTGTCTTGAGATGGTGAAGTCATTTTGATTTATCACTGTTGCTGTTCCAGTGGCTCTGAACTTCCAGACAGCCTGCACAGGCATGGATGTGAACCAAGGCAGATTCCTGGTCAATGGGAAGAGTGGGTACATACTAAAACCATCCTACATGAGGGACATAGCAACAGAATTTGACCCCATAACAGTGACCCGGGGAGACTGGCTAAAGCACAAGGTTCTCCATGTCATGGTAATGATTTTAGTGAAAACACAATGGCAGAAGTCACATATCCAGTTCTTGAATAAAGTGTTTACATTATAAATGTCTTTTAATGTTTGCAATCAGATTATATCAGCCCAGCAGCTCCCCAAGGTCAACCAGAGGAAATCCTCCATAGTGGACCCGGTGGTTAAAGTGGAGATTGATGGTGTGACAGCTGATGTTGCTGTGAAAGAGACCTATGTTATTGAAAACAATGGTACAGTTAAATTTTTGCACAGCACTGTACAGTAAGCAGATATTAGAGCTATTTTTTTTATATAACATTTTAATATCAAGTGTTAAATAGAATTCAATTACCTAAAATCTAATTAGTAAATTTCACTTTTCAGTCAGGGTTCAGCAGGAACTGGGATAAATCCTGGCTTTGTTAAAACTGTAAATCTGACTAACGGTTCAGCTAATGTATTCATGCCCCATAGGTTGTTAAAATGCAATAAATGGAACTTGAATTCACCTCATGCAAACTCAGTTGATCAAAGTTTAGAAAGGCAAAGACACAAACATTCATGTCAGGATACAATTTTTATGTTGAGGCAATATAAACCTTTGAGTGTTTAATGGCCTCAGTAGTTGAATGTGACTGATATTGGTCACATAAATAATTGATAAATCTGAAGTTCTCTGCAGAGATTAAAAAGCCTGCTGAAATGATCTCAGCTGGTACACGACAGTCAGGCCTGAGGCATAGTGGTTAGACGGAGGACACAACCAAATACAGAGGTCCTTTATGAAATATGCTCCAGAGTGCATATGACTTCAGAATGGGGTGATGGTTAACCTTTCAGAAGGACAGTGATCCAAAGCCTAAAGCCTAGATACAGTAGCCTTAAGAGAAGTCTCTGACCATCTTATGAAGCCCAGATTTTTACTCCACACATTTGTGGAGAGACCTGAAGATGACAGTTCACAATTATTCTGAGAGAATCTTTCTGGGAGGACTGGATAAACTGTTCAAATCCATGTGTAGGAGGCTTGTAGAGTCTTGCCCAGGAAGATTCAGAGCTGAAACTGCTGCCCAATGGGCTTCTGGGCAGTTCTTGATGAGATTCCTTTTTCAGATTTTACTTTCACTTTACTTTTGTTTGTTTTGTTTTTGTTTTTTTAGATTTATTGGTTCCAAAAAAATAACTTGTTTTCGCTATGCAATTATGGGTAATGGAGTGCAGATTGATGGACAGAAATGTCAATTTTATCAATATAAAATAAATGTGGCACATGAAGTTACTTCTGCTGTGTCTATTGTAGGGTTTAAGCCTGCATGGAATGAAAACTTTCAGTTTAACGTGTACGTGCCAGACCTGGCACTGGTGCGCTTCGTTGTGGAAGATTACGACTGCACCTCTGTCAATGAGTTTGTTGGACAGTACACACTTCCATTCAACAGCTTGCAAATGGGTAAGTGCTTTAGTCGGCTATGGATCTTTGCAATTCGCATATAACAGGTCACATTTTATCACTATACACAAAGAACGCAAAATCACTGGTAGTTCTTTGTTTTCAAACTTCATAAATGAACAAAGAGGAACTCTCCTCTCTTTCGAGTACAGAGAACTCAATTCATATGTGGAACAAAGAGCTCTTCATATTTTTCTTTTTCTGATCACTCACTCAGCTGATTTGTGCTCCCACACAGGATACAGACATGTGCCTCTGCTCAATAAGAATGGAGACCTCCTCCCCTCAGCTCGACTCTTTGTACACATCATGGTTCTTGATGCCGAGTAAGGATTCACTGACTGGCATGTGTCGCTGCACTAGGACCTGCATTACAGCACCACATTGTTTCTTTATTTTGTATATTAATAACAATAAATTTTTGCTCCACAGTTTTATTTTATGATTAACTTATTGGCGTCATTCCAGCTATTGTGACAGTCGGATAGAGACCAAATTTTTAGGGGGCGCTACTGTCAGTTTAAACTAAAGATCCTCATCTGCAGCTGAAAATGATTTGTACTGGGAAGTGGGTATTTGATTGCAAATACTGCACATACACACTAGTTAGCTTTTGTAATACTCCATATAGATCACATTACAGGAACTACTATACAGATTTTATTTGCATTGATTTTTATGAGTTGCACTAATGTTCGTTTGTTAAGTTTGAGATGGCATTAGATTTGGTGGGATAACTTGTTCCTCATTTTTGCTCAACTTGTGTATTTTCTATTTAAATCATTTTACTCAAATGACTTTTTTTGACTTCTAGATAAACATAAAACAGTTTAAAAAACTTGTCAAATAAAATATGATCATTTTTCACATATCATCATGACTACTACTCTCTTTTTGTAAATAAAGATAAGTGCTTGTCTACATATTTTTTCCATCGCTTTGCATGTGTGGTTCTATGAAACTTTGTAATAAGCTTAGAATTAAAGTTTACTAAATGTATAATGCTCAAGCTACAGTTTGCATCCACTATGAAGTAATTGAGACACATAGAACTAAACAACCTGGTTGTTATATATGACAAAGGCATAAGAAAGCTTTCAGCTCATTGGCCCACAGTGCTTACAGTATGAAATTTAAGCACCATTTGAACCACTTTCTATTATGCAAACAAAAGAAGGAACCAGTTTGAGGTTTGGCCACAAACTAAAAGCATTACCTGGTGAACCTTGGATGGACACACCCTTTTAACACTGTCCCAATAAAAAGGAGGTCAGGAGTAATAAATACAGAGCTTGTGGGATCACTTACTGTTATACAGCATGAAAGCCTTTTACTAATGTTACTTAAAGTTACAGTATGCAACCATTTTCAAGCACTTTTAGAAATATGCTCCAAAACACCTGAGAAGTGTAGTCAGTCTTAAACAGCCTTGCTGCAGGGTAGGGACTGTTGACTGTTACTGTATTTTAACTGTAAAGAAACACCACACCTCAACTTTACCTTTTAGTTTCACTAGTCACTGCTGGCTTTTTAACAGCAGCAGGGAAAAAAGCTCTGATAAGCAAGTGTAACTTACAACATTAAATGAAGACGACAATGATGTAACAATGAATGCTACAATGATGTTTGAATGTGTAACTTCAAACTAATTACTGACCATGTTTGCTTAAAATGAATTATGCAAATATATGCTCACGATTTTTTCTATACATGTGGTTCATCAGTTTTGTGGTTTAAAGTTGTGCCCACAGCATTGGAGTGACCACAATGTTGTCAATTCTTTGTGTAAGCCAAATTAACTTACCGCTGCCTTGCAATTCTGTTGACAGAAGACAAGCAACATTTCTCAATAAAAATGTGCTTTATTGTGACATATCAGTAAGGAAAAAGTTTTTTTTTTTTTTAAATCCACTGTAAAATATATCCACAGAACAAAGTAACATTCTCTCTCATGACTTGTGGAGTTAAACCAAATCAGGTACAAAGAGAAAAGTGACAAGTCTAAAGTGATGATCTTTGGCCTTAATTCATGTACCAAGTCAGACATTTGAAGGAAAAAAAAAAACAAGACATGACAAAATTGTTTCAATTAAGCATTTTATTATGGAAAGAAAGAAAAAAAAGTTCAAGATGACAAGATGCTGCTAACAAAATAAGCCAACAAGAACAAGTGTCTTCAAAAAAGGTGAACCTGATCCAAAAAATAAAAAAAGCACAGTGACTTTAAATCAAGTGTTGTAGAACTTTGGTGTTAAATCAATACAAAATTATGAATGTGCGTTTATGAGTGAGGTGATACACAAAAGAAAAACTGTAAGGAAGCACAAACAAGATACCTGTGCACACTCACACATGCGCACGTCCCCTGATAGGAAAGAAGAGACCTGACTGATGATTCTTACCAAAGGCAAGAGAGGGACATTACACATATGAAAGAAGAGGAAAAAGCTGAATACAATGGGTAATATGCAACTTTTAAACCAAATACTGACAAAAGGTAGGTAGAAAAATATCACAACGATACAAACATTTTTAGAGAAAGTCATTCAGGGTTGAGAAGAGTCAACCAGACACCACTTAGAAAAGGACATTGCACTGAAACCATCATCATGAGCAGAACACTCATTACCAACACAAATGTTTATGCAGAAGATTTTATTTGCCCGACGGTGCAGCAGCTTTTCAACTGGAAAGGAAAATGGTGGAAATTATGAAGTAGTGTAGGTCTTTTCAATAGATCATAAACCAAGCAATAAAGCAAATGAGGTTTGCTGGGGCATACAATCCCTTTTCATACTTCATTGCTCCATTTTTTGTCACACAATGCTAATTCACTTAACCATATATGGTCTACATATATGGCTGAGTCATGTTCACGCTCCCTAAGAAAGTAGTAATGAGACAATGCTAAAATGTATAGATGTAATGTTGGAATTAAGAAACATTGCTTTGTGCCTCAACAGGCAGTAAGGCATCAATGCCACGATGAGGTGCTTCACAGTCCTTTTTGCAGTGCCCCAGTAGTGTTATATTTAGAGATGAACCTGAAAATCTGAAGGGCTGTCTGGATGGGCCAGGACTGAGCACCCATCTGTAGGTGTGGAAGGTGTCCATTCTTAGTTCCTTCCACAACAAAAACTCACAGCTATAGCAATGTAGTTCAGTATACAAGGTTGTTTGGCTGTTGTTGCTCAAATAGACCAAGCAACATTAATTTGGAAAAAATAATATTTAAACATTCTAATAATTTAAGTGAGTAAGGAATAAATTTTTAGGTGTATATCCCAGTTTAGAACAAATCAAGTAAAAGAAATGAATAATTAAATGTTTCAAGGTTTGTTCCACACTGAAACCCACTTTGATAACCAGGCTGGTCTTACAATTAACAGCTATCCTCATTAGGGCTCTAAAAAAATACTAGGGATGGAAACTCCCCCGTAAAATGTTATTGCCATTGTAGCTAATGTTGCAGTTTGCGTGGCTCCACTCAAACGTAGGCACTGAGGTGAAGAGGAATTTATATATTTAAAACAAAACAAAAAAAATTAGCCTTGTATCCAAGTATTATCTCCATTGCTTTTACAACAGAACTAGACGACGTTGGGCCATCACCGCATGTCAATCAGGAGAGAATGGTGTGATTTCAACACTGTCCAGACTCAATCTGATGCTATCATATAGTCCCTAAAGACTTATGAAACTTATGAAAAATAAAGCATAGCACTTGACCCATTTACTGAGAGATCCCAGACCATTAAATACGACAACTTGTACAATTATGGAGAAAGACCATCCCCCAAGAGTAGAGCTGCACCATTCAACAGTGTGTCCAAAGAAAGAAAAAGGAGGGCTAAAAGTTGATAAGTGTGACATGATGAGCATGACCTCACAACATATAAAAAAATAAAATAAAATAAAATATATATATATATATATATATATATATATATATATATATATATATATATATATATATATATATATATATATATATATACACACACACACACACACACACACAAATGAAATTGACATCTTTGTCAAAAGAATAAAACCTATTATGCAATACTTGCTAACTGTTTAACTGTTATAGACGAACTGTTAAAATATGAAGCCTGTTAAAATGTAATTTACTTATTTGGCAAATAATAAAATGAGATTATGGGTGAAGGGGTTGGGGGTAGTGTGAGCAAGACAGAAAAATAAATGGCACAGATTCATTTGAGCTTTCAGATCAAAACAATCAAATGCGAAGATCTACGGTACTTGTAGGCCAGGCCTAAGGTTCACAATTGCAAATGTACTTCTTTAATTAAAAGAAATTATCTATTTCTACATGAAATTAAATCAGAAAGAAAAAGAGTCACATTTATATAATGGCACTATCATAATGGGGGAAAATAGAACACTATGGAACTTATTAGCCAGCGTTTGATGATCCCAAAAAAAATAAAATAAAAGTTACATTTTTATATAAAGATACTTCTGTGTCTACTTTAAAGCATATTGTGTGTGAAAAGACTGAAGTATTCTGGAAATATGCCAAGTACAAAATATCTCCCCATATAAACATTCACACAAGGCACTTCATTCAGTAAGAAAAGAGAATCACAGTCCTTTCTCCCACCAGAAACTGCCTGCATAGCAACAATAAGAGGACAAAATCTTTCAGACCTTTGTGTGATACCACAAAAGACGTTTCTAAAAAAACAAACAACAACAACAACAAAAAAAAATCTGGCTTTAAAATAAGCACTTCACCGAATAGTAAAACTTTGTTGTTGTCAAAGAAAAGACCAGAGTTCATTCCTCTTAGCATTTTGTCCCCCATATTATCAATTTAGGATGCTTTGTAAACTTTCTGGTGTGGGTTTTGTGACACAGTGCTCCTGGGATATATTAAGTGTCGTTTTTTTCCTGATGGCACTTAGAAGGCAGTCAGTCACCAGGAGATAAGAGCAGAGATGGGATTACATGAAGGTTTCCACAGTGAGACTCCATGGCGTCCCCTTGGGGCAGAGACAAGAAGGGCGCATGTGGGAGGATCTGCCTGAGTCTGAGTGATGTGGTTGTTGAGGAGGGCAGAGATTGACAGGATGTGTCGTTTCCTGCTACCTGCCTCTCAGATTCTGTAGGACTCCGTAAACCTCCTCTTCTTTGCTGAGTCCCTCAAAGAAAGGCAGCAGGTCCAGGAGCTCTGTGTCATTCATGTCGTCAAACCAGGACTGGACTGGGACCTGGGACGCAGAGATCATTAGCAGTTAAGTTTTTTGTTTGACATCAATTACCCTGTGCACAGTAATAATTTTGTCCACAAACATGGTGCCAAAAAGAAAACGGGAATTAGTATAAATTAATACTACCATCGTCGTGTTTTCCTTATTGTCAGTGTTATGTAATAAATTAATAAGTTAAACTTATTCTCTCAACTCTCACATTGTCTGATGGTAGAAAACTCAAAGTTCCAGTAGAGAAGAATAGCTGGGGTTATGCTTCCCTTTTTATTTACATTTTTTTTTTAAATAATTTTTTGTCCAAAAACCTAAAGTAATGTCAGGTTAAGTATAATATTATTTAAAATAACCAATTTATTAGGGAAACAAAACATTTTTTAATCCTTAGGTGGTTTGGGAACTCACAGCGTTTTCTGGATGAAAAATGTAAGACGCAGGTGAGTTGTCAACAATGATGACATTGTTGAGCTCTCGTCCCAGTCGGCTGAGGTCTTTGACATAGTTGCCTCTGTGGAAAACGCAAGATTCTCTAAAAAGTCGTGCTCGAAACACACCCCATTGGTCCAGCAGGTCTGCCACAGGGTCTGCATACTGTCCAGATCAAACAAACATGGAAACACATTACAGTGCTGTACAATCAATTATCAAACAATTCCTGACTTTAACTGTTTAACTTTAACTGTACTGTGAAGCACATCTTAGTCACATACCTCCACTAAAACACTAACAGAACAACTTGCAAAAAATAAATGCTACAGGTTAAGCTTGACTGCTGCGTTTACCTATCAGGGAAGAAGACTCAGGGAATACTACCCGATGACACAACAAGCACCACTTACACTTAGCTTCTTTACTCAGTGTGAATACTCAGAGTGAAGAACATGTGTTATAACAGAAATATCTAAACATGGTTATTTCTGTCTCAAACATTAAACTTACCCAAGCATTAGTGGCTAAGATGCAAAAGATACAAATAGCAAAGCATAGGGACTGTAAGTATTAAGACAGCGAGAGTAGATGATAATGATGGAGCAAGAAAGAAAAATGTATTTCACACGTATTGCTTGTTACTAAACACACCTTGGCAAGACTGGCTGTAAACAGCACACATTCAAAGAGCTCTCCCATCTTTTGAAGAAACTCATCCACATGGGGTCGTTTCAGCACATACACCTGTGAGCCAAAAACACAGATAAAGGAATGTAAAACAAACAGCGGAAGTACAAATTTTGATTGTACTCTACATCAGTATTTAGATTATTTCTGTCATTATCACAAATCCTTGGCATTATAAACACCATCATTCTTACACACAGTGTAGAAGTTGTCAACTTCTTTGTCCCAGTCCAGCAGTTGCCATCCAGTGCAAGTAATCATGAACAGGCCAACCAGGATACACACAGCCTATCCTGGATTACTTGAACTGCATCACAACCATTCACTTCAAAATCTCCAAATATGAAAAAAATTACCATTAGCAGCATTAAAAAAATTGTACAATAACAAAAAAATAAAAAATTCTGTCGTGTGTACAATACCTGATGAACGGTACCATCAATCTCCACTGGAACAATAAAGTCAGCATTGTTGATGGGCTGTGAAAAGACATACAACATAACAGGCATTTAATATATTTAATTCAAACTGTTTGTGTAATATCCCAACTGGCCAGCAGATGTTCTACTAGCAGCACAAACCCTTCAAAGATTTTTGATGGGAGAAGAAAATTATCTGTGTATTTGGTATGGCTAATTTCATTTTTCCTCATTCCTTCTCCAACATCCCTGGTCATCTAACACAACAGACAATGAAGTATCAAAGCCCAAACAGGAACTTCTAAAAAGAGTGGGGGAAGAATCTAATTATTGGTAGAAGACACCTTTTCTTAAAGACCAAGCATTATCTAAATAATCGGAAAATATGAATGTATCCTCAAAAAGCATTTTCAAAATGTATGCACTGTCCATTCTAAAGTAATTTCCTTTTGTTTGTTTTTTTTCAAACAATATACACCTCTATTTATTGTACATAGGACAATATAGAACAAAATGCATTTCATTTTCTACTTGTTGTAACTCACAAAGCTGACAGATCCGATCATGTTCTTCAATACCAAGAATGCAAGGTCCAAATAGCATATTCTGGAGTGTAATAAAAACAGAGCGCTGAGGTTACAGTTGCTGAATTTATACACACAGCATGGCTTGTTCAACCTGAGGAAGATGATGAATCAACTGCAGCTGGTTTCCTACATTAGCCAGCCTTCAGTCTTTCCTATAAGCATCCTGTTTTTATTATAAATGCACAATATGGACTCTACTATTTCCCCCATTCTTACTACAGTACATCCTCTGCCACCTGTTCTTCTTCTGTCTCTGTTTGCCAGTCTCATGGATTCAACACAGCCTTGACTTCCTGCACATTATTGGCTGAGCTTTGAAAATAGAGAAAGATTACTGTAGATATACACATCATTTTCAGTACAAGGCATTTGCACTCAAATGTTATAATTTGCAAAGGTATAGGTAAATTCAAAAGGAAAAGGCACTTGCTTTCTATATCACAGTGAGTAACAGGTTAGTAACAGGTTTGTTTTCAAATTGTATTTTCAAATTGTATTTGAAAACAATTTAATAATGAAGACAGAGTACAAGGTAAGCTCACAAATAAATGGTAATTCAACCCTCCAATCCAGCTAGAATTTATAAAATGCAAAAAGGAGTGGTAATGAACTGTATGCCTTGTGTGATACGTGTAAGGTCATGGGACACAGGAAGGACTAACCTTTGTCTAATGTCCAGTGAAGCATGGACGAAGTCAGAACTAACCAGCCATGAGAGACTACCGTCTGAATTGAATTTTCTCTAAATGTAGAACAGAGAGTGGAGTTGCTCTATCTGCGTGTGTGTCTGTTGGCGAGTGTCAGTATGTTTATGTACCTCTAATATTAACTGCAGTTAACATTATTGTTTGTCAATTGTAAATATCTTCTTAAAGGGCGACTTCAACAATTTTCAACTTGCTTTTTATGGGTGTAGTTTATGGTGTAAAAGTAACCGAAAACTCCTCCTGATTACATTACGAGGAGGAGTTTTTCATCATTAGGAGTTCAGATGATATCATCTGGAGGAGCTCTGGAAGAACAGGTTGACCATGTTTACAAACTCCATAGTAAGAACGAAATGACATAATCTGAACAGAACGTTCCTCCAAGTGATGTCATCTGGAGACATTTTTTTAGATAGAAGTAGAGAGATATTGTAATACAGGGTCACCTGACCCTGGGGTTAGGTGTTTTGCCCAAGGACACTTCAACGCGTAGCCAGGAGGGACCAGGAATCGAACCAATGAACCTGTGGTCCGTGGACAACTGTCTTAACAACTCAGCTACAGCCAGCCACAGGTGTGTTGTACTAAAGCCCATTTCCCGACCAATTTGCACATTTATTTTGTCTCAACATCAATTAGAACCATGGACTTGACACTAGTTACTGAAAGATGATCTTATCAGTGTGACATTTTAACGAGCAAGCAGGTACAGGAGCATTAGCGTGAGGGGAATAAATAATTTTTAAAAAAGGGTGGCCTAATATACTTGGATGGCTAACACTAGACATTTTGTGACACAATATTAGGTCTTTAATTTGGGCTGTAAACATTAACAAGAAACTTACAGAATGCACACTCTGCAGCAGGACACTGACTTAGCAGGAAGTATACTAATGGTTTACAAAACATAAGATGAACTTGGGATCTCAAAAGGGACCACTATGCATCGTTTCTGTAGGACTTAATTAGACTAACAATGCAATATTATCTGCAACAGATATACACTTGGTACCTCCCTTGAAGTAAAATCTACATAAAATACATAATAGTGCTGACATTATTCACTCAGAGGGAAGCCTACCAGAAGCTTTTCAGTTTTAACAAATATGTGGCCAATTAGGCAGTTAGCATAGTCTACATACAAGCAGCTTTTGTTTTAGCATGTTCAGATTGAATATTTTCCACAACAGCACTTCACTTAACATTTACTGACAGTGGTTGGGGACTGAAGTTAACTTTCTTCTGTGTGTTTGAAGTTGTTTTATGATTTTTTTAGCACTTGTATTAGCTTTTATTCATCAAGCTTTGACAAGTAATCTTTCACCTCACCTGTTCAGCTCCCTCCATTCTCCTGCTGTTGCCTGGAGCAGAACTATGCTCTTCACCACAGGAAGTGGGCACAAACGACAATTTTCAGATCTGCTAATCCTACTCACTGCACTCTTCAGCTGCGACTGTAGCGCAGGACGGTAGACCACCAATCTCACAGTTGCTGGTTCAATCCTCGGCTCCTTCGGTCACATGTCGAAGTGCCCTTGAGCAAGACACTGTTGCTCCTGGTGAACGTTGGCCAGCTGCATAGCAGCTCCCCCATCGGTGTGTGATTGTGAGTGCGAATGGGTGAATAAGAAGCAGTGTAAAGCGCTTTGAGTACCAATATGTAGAAAAGCACTATATAAGTGCAGACCAATAAAATGAACCTGAGTGAGAAGTGGTCCAATCCTTGATACTCACACTAAAATTGAATCACATTGGTATGCCTAAATAATATTACATATGTGCATCCTGTTAATTTCTTTCACATGCTTGCATTGTAGAGCCCTGAATTATGTAACATCCTCTTCACATTAAAATAACTTAACCTAAACAGCCTTAGTAATGTTAATATCTATTAAATTATATTTCAGACTGGTACTTTTACACATTTTCAGAATGTTATTATCAACTTAGTATCAGTTCATGACATCTCTACTTTTTGATGCTAACATCATCAGCAGGCAAGCTGAGGCTACTCAGTGATACTTAGCACCTGCCATCAGTCAGTGGGGTCAACGGTAGAAATAGAAGTATTGCCTATCATGTCACGGGAGGGGAGGGAGGGGCCAGAAGATTTGGCTTAGTCTTTAAATCCAAGTAGACAAAAAGTAGAAAAATATGTTCGGAAAAAGCCAGTCTACACATAATATTTGTGGAAATAATCCTAACAAAACTATGTAACCATGGGTACAACAAATAACTGATAAAATAGGGGTGGAATTACAAAAATAGGATATAGTATACTGTACATGTGCAGGTAAACAAGGTAGTAAAGGTACAGGTAGGTAGTAAAGCAATTTAGCTCTTGCCACTTCTTACCTTAAATGAACTGTGGACGAGAGTTTCATCCAAGTCAATCACCACACACTTTTTGCCAAAGTCAGATATCTTCATCTCTGGCAAGAGGTATTTGGCTGGTGGCTGTGGGGAAGGAAAGTAGATAATGTCTAGTATACTGGGGAAGTGACAGTTTGACAGGGAAAGGTTGAGACAGTGTGCCAGAGATCAGGAAGTGATAAAAGGACACACTTTTTTTTATTATAGTAATTTGTAATGCTAAGCAAAAAAAGCCAACATTGTGTTAGGAATAGCATCTGCAAGGGAAACAATGCAGCTAAAACAAAGCCATATTTGATGTGATGATGTGTTGAATGAAACCATGAGTTCCAAACAACACCCTATGGGATTCTTTATCATCAGGTATTCTCCTGCCAGAGCAATCTACAAACACTTTTATGGTCAATCTCAATCATCAAATTGGTGGAAATTAAATAAACGCTTTAAACATTCTCACAGGCTAGGCCATGCAAAGGTTAGCTGTCACTGCTGTAGACTCATTATTACTGAAATCGATGAATTGTAAACCATATCAGTTTGAAAATGCCGAGTTTAATCTAAATCTAAACATGACAGGATCAACACATGTGGGAACTAGTGTAGGAGCAATGCTGTATTCAAAACCATTGACAATAGGATCACAGATGAATGTGAAGGGCTGGGCATCATATGGTCAATGATGGTTGGATGGGCTCGACAAGTACATATTTTAGCCAGAACTCTCGAAAACCCCATCGAATTTCCTTCAATCCTTAAGTGAGGGGATCATTAGGTTTCACCCCTAAGGTGAGCAAATATAAAAGGGTAAGAGTAGACCTGTAGACCCTAGGGCTTAATATTATACAACTGCATTTAAAAGTAGCATAATTAATGTATTTACTTTTTGCATGGAAGTTCATGAAGCATTAATATAGCCTATACCGTTTTACATTTAACTTGTTAAAAGATTAGTGTCCCAGTATTTCTAAATCCATACAAACCAAGTGTCACTCATGCAGATCAGGCACTGAGGCACCATTTAAACCCATAGATGCATGTACACGTTCCACACAGCCAGTGCTACGATGGGCTGAAAATGAACTGCAGAACGGTAGCAGAGCTAACGCTCTCTGAGGAGGGTAGGAGCCCACACAGACAGGATGTGCCAGCACCAGCCCACTCAGCCTGCATGCAGAGGAAAAGGAAAATGGCAATACATACACTAGGAACAGGGATGACCTCGACCTGGTCACACTACAACACAAGAAACAGACACAAATATAGAAATAGGGTGAGGGGTATTGAGGAAAACAAAAAAAGAGGAATAGACAAAAAAACAAAAGGATCCACAGAAAAATGAAAATAAAGAGAAAGCACTATTCACACAAACAGACACTTTACAGTGGATAAAGAGTTCAAAAAACTCTTCAGATGGTAATTTCTGGAGTTTTGACAATAATTGAAAAATAATCAGGTAGTGATGCAGCTGCTAACCTTGGGAGGTGATCCATTCTCCTCAACAGGTGGAGGGAGGGAGCTGGTGTTGGTGTTGGTAGCTGGTGGCTCCACATTGTAGTTACGGAAGCAACAGAAGAAAGTGCTTAAGATGCTCCGGCTTCTCTGCTTCTTTAAGCTGCTGTTCGACTGGGACACTGTCAAACAACAGGAGGTGGTTGAAGAGTAGTCGGTAAACAAGTGACTATGCAAATCAATATTCTCTCAGAAAAATTAAGCAGCCCAAAGCTAAAATTTATGTTTTGTAATTTGCTTGCTGAGACATGGTTGCTACTTCAATAACTGGCAAAAAAAAACTGTTGTGTTCATTAAAATTCTCGCAGTAACAGTGTTAGGCTGAATCACAACAAAAGGTTGACAATATGATTAAACAGCTTCAGTGTTGGTTTTGTTGACCGTAGCTGGCAGATCCACTGATCAGAAAATAACTTAGCTGACTGGGTGACTTTATCAGTCACACATAGTGAGAGTTCTGAGCGTGCTTTGCTCAGACTGCAAATTGCCTCTCATTCCAGGACTACGAAGCAGGGGCTAAATCAGACACTGAGCTTTTATTAATAGTGACAAGTTGGAAGATGCCCCCTCCCCCTCCTGCTTTCTGCTGTGATCGTGGATCCCATTACCCAATCAGCCTACGAGGCTGAATATTGAAAGGCTGCTTACGTTTCCCTCTGTGTTTCAGCTGGGAAATGAGTGACTGAAGCAGCCTGTACATGCACAAGTGCTGAGGGAAGGGAGGAGGTGTGAGCCCTTAGACCCTGGGAGAGCTTATACAAGGCTGCATTCCTCCCTACCGAATAAGTCTCCCCTGCTCACTTCCTTAGCTAAGACAACAAAAATTGTTTTGCAGCTAAACATTGGTGAAGAGCATTATGTCATGTATTCTAGCATTATGACATTGCACCACTTTGTAAATATGATCTTAAACCAATACTCACTAGACATTTGTTGTAAGAAGCACTGCAGAAAATACATCACATAATTTGTCTTAAAACAAACTACTACCCTGTATTGACGGTAGACAAAGCAAACACATGTATTGAGGCAATACATGCAGCCAGAGCATTACACTGTGTCATGCAAAGGATATTAGTTTTAAAAATGTTAAATTTTAAATTCCATATCCTACAGCTAGAGATACTCATGCATTCAGCGAAGGTAATAAGCAATGACTAAAAAAAAAAAAAAAAGACATTACGCGGCTACATGAAACACTTTCAGCACTGCACTGCATCCCTGCCATTCCCCTCTAACACTGGTTTCCAGAAACATTTAATTGCTGTTGACTAAGGACAGGCTGTGTGTTGGGTATTTAGATGTCACTCCAAGACAAGTTAGGTACACTTTACATCCTTCTGAAAGGACGTAATAGTAAAACATTCTATGTCTTAAGATTAAATGTTACTTAAAATGTTAAAGACCAGTAAAGCAGTGATAATTACATAAAGTAAATTTTAATTGGCTCTTATTGAAAATGTTGTTAATTTTCATTATATTTATTTGATGCATATTTATTATATGAAGATATGTTATGGTTTTATCAAACAAAATATTATGCATTGATTATGTGGAAAACTAGAATTAGTGTAGTGGAAGGGTGATCTGTTATAATGTAGTATATACACAGTATTATGCAGTGGACAGCAGGTAGATGTGGCCACAGTACTACTGGATGCAGCTTCAGCATGAGGTTAGTTAGTTTATTTACATAGCACCTTTCAAGAGTAGATGTCACAAAATGCTCTGCAATAAAAAAAAAACAAAAAAACAAAAAACAAAAGAGAGCAAACCTAGACAGCAAAATAGAAAATAAAGAAAAGCATAAGACGTGGATAAACATGAACAACTAAACAAGCTGGTCTTTGCTTTAAATGTGTCCACAGATCTAATATCCAATGTCAAAGTTCCAGAGTTGAGGAGCTACAACCACAAAAGGAGTTTCCTTTGGTCTTGAGCCCAGAACAAGGGAATACTAGCAAGCCCTGGTCAAAGGACCTAAGATTTCTACTGGTAATATACAGCTGTTAATGTAGACAGGAGCCTGACTATGCAGGCCTCAAAAAGAAATATCCAGAATTGTGAACTGGTTTCTGATAGGAAAACAGTGTAAAGAAATCACAATGGGGGTATATATGAGGTCTTGGTCAAGAGCTTAACTACAGCATTTTTGACAACTTGTAAGTGATCAAGGGATGTCTTGCTAAGGCAGGGGGAAAAGGAATTACTGTAATCAAGTTTTGGAATACAATGGTCTTGAAATTAGCAATGTCCCTTAACTGGAAAAGCAAGACTGAACCAAGACAGTTTTAGTTGATGATACATAGTTTTGAACTGTAACTGAAAAACTCCTGTCAGACATACCAACCCATTGAAACTCCCAAATAATATAGGGTGGGCATCCATATCAGAAATAGCATTGAGATCTAGTAGTACCAACATAGAACATTCTTCCACATCATAGGGCTAAACTCTCTCAGAGCCAACACAGAGACAGTAAACTACAGTAAAATGACAAGCGCTATGTAACCTTGCTCTACGCACCGTATTAATCCACTGTCTCCAGAGGCTGGGTGAGACCAGCTGTAGCTGTGATAATGGCCACTGAATGGTGCTGTCACTCCGACTATGGCAATAGCCAAAACAATTAAGGTGTTTTTTAGAGATCAAGTAAAACTGACCAGAGTCATGTAGACACAGCCTATGAGCTTCACTTTTGTACACACACACACACGAGGAATAAAAGTGTGTGCATAAGAAATTTACACTGTGCCCAGAGTTTTAAGAACACAAAACCCTAAAGATGGATTAGGTCTCTAACCTAATCCATTGGAAAATAACAACGGTTACCTCAGTTCAAACATCACCTTATCAACACTACATAACTTGTTTTTATTAAACTGGACTTCTTCTGAGGTCTGCATTTCTGTTACTAAGACAACTCATATGACTCATCTTTGTAGTTGGACACTAACAATTCCTGCACAAAGACCCTCAGAAAACTCCTAGGACTACCGAGTCATGTACGGAGTTAAACAGGACTCAAAAACATCACTTCTGAACTGAAATTGTTGGAGGGTACTAATTTACCAAGTTCAGGTACTTTTATTACATCTATTTGACATAAAACATATTTCATTACCAATATTTTTTTTTACTGGAGAAAGAAATATATTACCTGCATATAGTACAACATATACCATGCTGTCCGCATACAAACAAACTAGAAGTGATAAAACAGTAGGCATCACAACAACTTTCATCAGAAGTCAAGCAATACCTGACAGTTTCTTTGTTTTACAAGTTATTTTACCTCCATATTCTTCTGAAAACTCTACAGTCTATGTCGCCTCTGCTTGTCCATCCAGAATCTCACCTGAAATCTGTGCTTTGTGTGTCTCTTTTTGCTCTTTTCAGTTAAAGTTGTTCAGTTTTTTAAACACCGGTCACCGCCATATTTGTTCTGGCAGAAGAACACACGAGAATTTCTTTTCTCCTCCACAGCTCCTCTGTACAAAAGACAGAGAGGCAGCCCCGATGAGGTGAGACTTTACTTGAGTAGGCAGAGTCTATGCTCGATTATACGCACAATATACGCTCTGCATGGGTTTTTCATTCGCTAATTGTATATGTTAGGCGACAATGCTAAATGTAAAACAACCTCAGTATCACTCATCAAACAGATATTTTTTATAGAAAGATACATGGCCCAGATGGGCCCAGGGTGCCAATATACCTTTTAGCATAGACAACACTGCAGTGGCTTTAGGTAAAGTCTCTGATCATCATTGAGTGACTTTGTGTGTAGGGCTGAACAAACAAATGTATTTTTCAATAAAGTGTACTTTTTATGCATTTCTAAAAATTAGATGGCTATATTACCTGCTGTAAGTCACACCCTGCCCGTAAACCATGACAGGAATAGTTCTAGTCTATTCAACACAACAGTAGATTTATGGTTCTGTGGTGACTTTGCCTGGTTGACTGTGGAAATTTTGTAGAACATCTAACATCACATCTATGAGGAGAGGGACATGAGGGCTTTACTTTTTGTTCCATTTATGCCTAAACTATTTAATCAAATAGGATATTTGTATCTAGTTTTAACATCTGTTACTGACTCTTATTTTTGGTCAACTGTTCTGCACATCAACAGTTTAAGTTTTAGTATTTGTGCATTTGCCAAAAACAAAAATCCCAAAGGCAAAATTTTTAGACAAAAAACACAATTGTGATTAACAACAATTTCCTTAAATACATTTTTGTAGAATTGTAAGAAGCGCTTCATGCAGTATTGGCATTTATCAGATATCAATGAATCATCATGAAGCAAACTGAATTGATAGTATCTGTAAAGCTACAGATCTGCAGATATACACAAGGTATCTGTATATTCTTTGTGGATGTCATAGTGACACTCAACCAACAACTGCCATACTCAATGTAAAGCACCATACATACATAAATCAATCTTAAGAAATGTCTTGAATTCCATTGCTGTGGAGAAGTATTACTCAAACTGGTAAAGGGACCATTTAAAAGGGGCCCATTCATGTCATAGTTCGATCAACGTTCCAATGCAACCACCTCCACTATGGAGTGGTGACAGCAAACCCTCTTCAACACTGTCTGTAATCTTGACAAAAACAAAAGACAAAAAACAGACCCAGAAAAACCACAGCCACAACTATCTTATTCTGAAAATGAAACATGTTTTATTTATCATAGTATACATCCAAGAATCAAAAGAATGATCACTGGCAAATAGTTATACTTGGCTTCGAGGTCAGTGATGCTTTGGCCAACAGGGCAGTGAATCTATATTTAGGCTGCTGCTCAACAGCCAAACCAGTGTGAAAGGCAGGCACACATTGTAAGACAACCAGCAGAGTAACAGTGAGAGCAAAGGTGGTCAATTTATAGCCAGACAGTTTGGAGCCTGTTCAAGCAATAGAAGATTTTTTTTTCTAAATTCCTTAAGGACAGTTGCTGGTATTGACTATAGGTTAAGTGATTTACAATAAATAGGAGGCAGTCAAAATCAATGGTTGACTGTGCATTAAACTCAGAACAAATCTGAGGGAAAAGGGAAAAAAAGGTTCTGATACAGTATAGGCTGATTGCAATAGAGGGGATAGAAATTATACTGATTAAACTGTTAAATTCAAAGATTTATTTCTCAAAAATACAACTGTCCATGACTATGGTGCTCACACTCAAATCTTACAGTTTTCAAAATATTAAAAACAAAAAGGAGGAAAGGACATAACCATACATTTCTGATAATGGCACTCGGTACTTGAATTTGCCCTGAGGTAAGAATTGTGTATGACTCATTCTTAAGAGAAAAATGGAAGCAACAGGAAATAATCAACAACAGAAGTGAAGCTTAGTCTTCTTAGCTTACTCTAACTGAGGCCAATATTAGGTGTGATTTTCATGCAGCAGCCAAATACTCAACAGTGAATTACTACTGTGTGAGTGTGGTGCTGAAATGTCTTTGTTGGTCAACAAACTTAAGTCACACTAAATAATAACAGAGTGCAAATGACAAGAGGTACTCCGTTAACATGACTTCACAGGTGGGCTGATTATTTCTTGAGATAACCTATTACCAAATATAACAATATAAAAATAATTTACTGATAGACCCACAGTGTGACTAAATAATAAGTTATTTAATATAGGCTGACAATCTTTTACTTAATCATTTGGCCCTATACAGGAGAAGATAGTCGTCTCTGCGTGTGTAACCCTTGTGACTGACCAGCCACCTGTCAATGGCATACCCTGCCTCTCATGCAATGTCTAATGGGAACAGCTCTAGCCCACTGGCAAAAAAAATACCTTTAAAGCAAAAGATTCTGCTTTTATAAATTCATAATCCACTCTTTTGTTACCTTTTTTAAGAATAGTTAATAAAACCATTCCTGAATTAATTTTAACAATTTGTTGAATTCCTCTATAAATAAACTACTTAATTGGTAATATTCCAGTACAGCTCACACCCAGTGCCCCTCTCACGTTTTCCCCACCAGCACCAAATTATGAAACATAAAATGAAATCAAGCTCTTGCAAAACACTTTAGTAAAACTTTTTAGGGCAAATAGGTTTTGCCATATACTGCAATGAGATTCTCTCACAACTCCCACATGCCTGCAATAAAAATCTCTTATGACAACCACGTGTTCAAGTCGCATAGAATTCATAGTAGTTGCTATGGTATATCTTTGTACCCTCAGAGGAAAAGGCATTATGCTTAAAAGACTAAGACTCTCACATTACTAATGGACTGACAAGTGTGACTTGAGATGTGATACTGATACACATCCCATTGGCGTAGCTGACCCGGAAAGTGTCAGAAAAACCCAAGAATGAGAATGAATGGACATTGGTTGCTGTGTTGAGGGAGCCATCTGATCTTTAATAAGGATCATGCGGAATAAACAGAGAGTACTGACAGTATAATAAATCATGTTTCAAACATAAACGTTTGGAGAATTCAGCATCGGATATTATCCAGAGTGGCCTTTCAGACGTGTAACTTACAGGGGGAGATCGCCCGAGTGAGAACCGTCCTCAGGTGTGAAAATACGTCCGCGATCAGCGAGCACATGAGGCACAATTTAAAATAAAACGTAATCTGTGCTACAATGTGTTTTACTTACGGCACATCGGGGGTGTACATCTAATAAAAAAAAAGATTAAATCAGTCGACAACAGCGGCAGTTGAGTGATGGAAACATCACCAACACGCACATTCACGCCCTTATAATACTCCATAATCGACAATTCTGCACAGAGCAGCGTGCTGCATGCACGAGCTCACGCGCACAATACGGACATCGCACTAAGGGGGCTCGATGGAAATAATCCGGATAATGTCGGCAGCGTTTCACTCGGACTCTTTGGTTTGAAACTTACACCACCTCCTCCACACAAACCAGAATAATGTCAGAATACCAGTGCATGTCCAAAAAGGGCTTAAAGCGAGTATAAGTGAACTTCAAGGCATAAAAAGGACTGTTTTTACACTGAGATCCTCACAGGGGGACTATTAACTACAACTCAAAATATGAATAATAATGAAGATATGATTCATTTTTACTTAATGTAAATAACTAAATAAACTACCCCAACATGTAGTGAAATCCAGATTATGGCACTTACGGCAGAAAATCAGGATACCTGTTCACAATACAGGCAAAAGCAGGTAAACTAACAGCAATGTAAATATCTGCATCCTACATTACCCCATCATAGTTGTGAACACATTAACACATCAAATTTGAAATTAAGGGGGAAACAGTGTCCAAATTCACTTGAATGTGTACATCCAACGGCAGTGGCAACACGTTTCGAAGAAAAACTGACAAATACAAATATTATCACGTTATGTCATATTAGTAGGTACACTCAGTACTGATAAATTGTTTGTTTGTGATATTTCAAGCATCGTTACTGGGATAAAACCACACGTCTTGTCACTGGGGCGCTCTTCATACGCACAGGCGCAGCAAACATTCGCCAAGCTACTTAGATACCTTATTCAGATAAGGCCCTATGATAAACTTGTTGCTTGCAAAGAGTTCGTTAACTAACGCGAGTTATGTTTCCATACAACAGGCAGGCAACCAGTGTCTTTAACTACTACCCCAGCTAGCAAGCAAACGCTAACGTTAGTCGATAAGAGTGGTTAGCCACCTAGCATTAATTATCTGCCCTTAACTGGTTTTCCTTACCTTTTTCCTGGTTATAGGTTATTATTTCCTCCTCCTTCGGGTTGGAAACTTGGGTTATAATGGACATGTGGTCCATTTAGGCGGATGGTTATTTCTGTTTTGTTTCCCACAATGTTATTCGCACTAGCGCGCTTCCCTCCCTAGCTGCTGTTAGCTTGCTGTTTAAGATAATGATGACCAGCTAGCCCACAAAGCCAGGCAACCGTCCGAGGCTAAGTGTTGTGGCAGCGGTGGTAGCCAGCCAGCTAGCACGGTGGTTAATTGAAGCCAGTCAATGGCTGTCATTTATGGAGCTCCACAAAATAGCATCTCTGCAGACAAATATTTTGTGGCCAAATCTGACAGCATGTGTATCTAAAAAACAAACAAACACACAAGCAAAAAACTGAAAAAAAAAACAAAAAATAAAACGACGATGAATTGCTAATCAGTTGAAGGTAGCAAGTAGCTTGAGTTAGCTGGAAAGCTCCGTTTATCCAAAATGTGAGGCCGCGTCTGGAACAACGTTGAAAACACTAGGAAGCTCGTCGGCAGATGGGTTTGTTTAAAACGTGTATCAAACGCAAGTAGATCTACATTAAAGTTAGCAAACACTTTTAAACAAACAGTCCATATCTACTTGCCCTACATTCCCTGTGCGATATGGAGGCTTTATGTATTTTGAGTTGCATCTGAAGCGGGGGCACTCAGAGTGGGAGGGGGCGGTTTGTTTCAGTGACGGATTGTCTCAGGCAGGCAGCACAAATTCGCCGCAACATTGCTCAACCCATGCAGCTGGATGGCCGCGGCTTTCTCGGGCTTCCTTTGCTTTGTAATTACTTTTAGTCGCGGGCAACGAATTATGGCTGTTCATTATCGATATAAAAAGAATATATTTAAATATATTACACTTTGTGTAGCCTTATATTTCGAAGCCAGCTTTACCTCAGACATGAAAACAATGGCCAGCTTTACCAATCAGGCAAAGAGTTGATGTTATTCCCCCCCCAAAAAAACTCTTCGAGGCTCTTTCCTCGTTGGTCCCTGTACATTTTTTTTAGTCTACAGCGTCTCCTAGTGCCTAAATGTGGGATATGCTTCTAGTAATAGGCCTACACCGCATTCAGAATGATAAAATACAGTAAAATACAATGTTGCACTTGTATCCAACCGTGTCCGCTGTGGAGCAGATGTTTCTAGCAAAATGACTTGATTTATTGAAAATAATGAGAAAGTGTCACCCAATATCTGTCGCACTGAAACTGACGGAAAATTATGTAAAATCACAAACTTCCTCATATTTAAATGATTTTACAAGAAAAGCCCGATACCACAGCCTAGTAAGATCATAACAATATGCCGCAATGAGAACAAGCAGTTGCCCGACTCAAAGTTATATGTGCATGTCCAGTGCATTTTATTTTTCAAGTATAAACCATATTTAAAGTTGTGATTAGAAAATCATCAGAAGTGTAGAAGTATAGTTTAATTTACACTTACATTGTATGGTGGGAACTGATCGATTGGTGCACCTGCATTTTACTTTCAATTTTACCATTGTACCAGAGTGTTTTTGCACGCCTGTAAGGCTTTATGGAATCGATGTGGACCACCCCTCACTGCGGTGCAGTAGTGAAGGATAAATATATCCCCCCACCCCCCTCCTCCTTTTGTGGAGTCCGCAACATCCTGACTTGCGGAAGCTGGTGATCGCGGGTAGCGGCAGCGGCAATCCCCACTCAAGACGGATGAATTAGAAAAGCTGCTATAACAACCACCACCCCCTCTTTCTTTTATTTTCTGTAGTGAAGAGACGGGCTTTTAACTCTTCTACCCCACTCCCTCCCTCCCTCCCTCCCTTTTTGACAGACAGACAAACGGATACAAGGTTAGTAAAAACAAGTCTATTTTATTTGTCCATAGGGTTGAACATAGGAGTAATCAATAAAAACAAAAGGCCTGTGTTTTTTCGGCTGTGTGTGTATGGAACAGTAACGCACTAAACCTGCATTTGCATGCAGGACGCTTTGCTGTGGTCCTCCTTAACCATGGCTGCATCTTGGTATGGACAGAACTGCTAGTGCAACTCTTCTAACTTTAACTCAAAGTGCGCGACATAAGCCTGGCTCTCTCTCACACACCAACACACACTAACACACACACGCACACATGCAACTTGGCATAAGTGCGTCGTTCTCAACAGGATAATAATCGTCTGTTTTCCTACTGTGGTGCACCTTTCTTGGTCATTCCAGTCAGTGCTAATTATTCTGTGAAGTGAGTCCCCAGCGCTTCCCAGATCGCATAGCACTGCAGCTGCCCTGCTGTTCAGCAGACCAACTGGAAGAGCTATAATAGGAAGGAGAGGTAGGGTTGCGCAGCTGACAAGGCTGATTCCGAGGAGCCAGTGCTCTGCAGAACTATTTAAGTCAATGGTTTGTCGATCCGAAAGGTTTATTAGTTAAAAAACTTTGGTGTGTATTTAGCAAGACGAACGTGTTGATTGGTGTTGGGATAGCATGCATTTAACTATCATAATGTATTTTTCTGGTTGTTAATTTTAAAGTAGAAATACATGCTGTTTTACAACTGCACTGTATTGCTTGGTTTATCTTTGCCATGGGAATATAACAGCTATATGAACGGCACTGACTAAACAACCCACAGTAGTACAGGGGTAGTGCAGTATCCTTTTCTAATTTAAAGGCTATTTTTTATTGTTGCACCCACTCATTGTTTCAAAGACACGGCTGTCAAACTGCACGGTTTCAAGCTGATGCCTTATTCCGAACTAAATGTTAACAATATTCTGTATAACCAAAAACCTGTTAAAGGATCTGGGTCAGTTTAATCTGAGATACCCCTTGCTCATATTACTGAAATGTCTAGCTTTTAACCTGTCTATTTTTATTCACACTCATACTGTTTGTCTTTAGTCAGGTCTAATATTGTGGGCTGATTGCTTTTCAACCCTTTCAGACGCCCTGTATACTGATTCACCATGGGGATCAAGGCTGCCCTCCCCAGATATGAGCTGTATCTCTACACAGCTGTGCTTGCTGGGGCCTTGATATGGGCAAGCAGCTGGATATTTGAAGCTTCAAGTGGTGAGTGCACAACATCTCAAAAGAGGTCTAACAAAACACTGTCCATGTAACAACGAAAGTCAATAACAACACTAAAGTTTTTCTGAAACATTAGTCACCACTTTCTGAACTGAAAACAACTTACATTTAACCATATGACTTCATTATTAAAATCTGTCTAAAACAGTGCTTGACCTACAATTATATAGTTAGTTCAGCAAATTAATAGGGACACAGCTCCCCTAAGGAATTGCTGTGTGTTTCTATTAATATAAAGATGTTTTAAAGAAGGTTTAGTTACTTCGTAATTATTTTTGTAATTATTTTCATGATAATAATGTTTTAATTCAAATCTTGCTAAGCACTAAGCTCAGTGAGCAAATATATTTCCAAATATTTTATTTAAATTATTGCCAAATGTTAAAATTCTGATTTTAAAATGCTAAAACTAGCCTCCTCACACACAGCCTGGGTGAATGGTAATGTCTATAACAGTGTGTCATCAAGCTCTCTTACTTTTTTCCCTTACAACTATCTCTTTTTATAAAATGGTAATTTAACGTATGACCACTGTATTTGCAGGGATTCATACTTCTCAGGCCGACATGATACAGTAGAACTATTTACTGGTAATAGAAATCTGGCCGTGTTCCCAGAAATAAGAGCTTCCCCCTACTGACCCTTACACTTTAATGGCCATTTTCATCACCATAAGTGTAATCAGGCAAAGCTGGAGGAGCTACTATTGGGCCACGTGTACTGAATGTCTCAACAACAATGCCATCATTATGGTTATCATGATTAATTTTTATTGTTATCTTTTTATAATTTCTGTAGTAATTCAGGCTCCACAGTGAACTAATCTCTTACAACCAGCTTATAACCGACTGTATGACTGTAGCTGATGTATGAGCTTTAAAAATAGAAACCCTCGCAGTGAGTACATTACATAATAGTTGATGTTATCAAATGGACTGAATGTGCTCTCACACCTTAAATTTACTCTGAATAATCCATAATTACACTGAGGCCGTTTGGATTTTAACTGTTCCATGTCCCATTTTTTAGGAAGATTAAAAAGAGGCCATTGTTTACAGACAGTAGAGCCCAAAAATACAGCTGTCTAAAGTCTGAATTCACTATAGCACTCTTCAGTCTAGAAGCCTTAGCATGAGTGGGATTCTTAACGCAATATTAATAAAATGCTATTTCCAATGCACATTATC
Source organism: Channa argus (assembly GCF_033026475.1). Taxonomy (NCBI): domain Eukaryota; kingdom Metazoa; phylum Chordata; class Actinopteri; order Anabantiformes; family Channidae; genus Channa; species Channa argus. The sequence continues at coordinate 11,162,047 of NC_090210.1, forward strand.
TTCCATATTCTTCTTTATTCAGAGAATATAAGCAGAAAGGCCTTCAAAGAAAGTGTGAAACCAGGATGGCATTACTTTGGAAGGAAAATGGTGAGTTTTATATCTATATATCTATATCTATATCTATATCTATATATCTATATCTATATCTATCTATATCTATATCTATCTATCTATCTATCTATCTATCTATCTATCTATCTATCTATCTATCTATCTATCTATCTATCTATCTATCTATCTATCTATATCTATATATATATCTATATATATATCTATATATCTATCTATCTATATATAGATATAGATATAGATAAAGATATATATAGATATAGATATATAGATATAGATATATATATATATATATTGCTTCTATGTACCCCATTATGTTCTGTAATTTTTTCACTGATGCAAGATGGCAAAGGAGAGTGGTTATCATGAGGTATTAATCCATGTTACTTTACCACAGGATGTGGCGGACTTCGAATGGATAATGTGGTTCACTACATTCCGCAATCATATCCTTTTTGCTCTGACTGGTCACGTGATCTTTGCCAAGATATTCAGCCTTATAGCTCCAAAGGTGCATGCATGTGTGTGCTGTAGCAACAAAAACATATTGTGAATGTCCATGGGGTAGCTCACACACACACACACACGCATATGTATAAATACATATGCGTGTGTGTGTGTTTGGTGCACTTGTCAATGGAATCTATATGCCATGCCAAGCTTCACTGTACAAACATTAGGTCATTTCCATGTAATTCAGTTGCATACTATTGAGAAATACCATTTATAATATATATTTCTGTAACACAAAAACTAACACATTATTGCAGGGGTCACCAACCTTTGTGAAACTGAGAGCTACTTCGTGGGCATCAAAATAATTTGATCCCCACGGGCACCATGTTGGTGACCCCTGCATTATTGCCTTGCATGAGCATGAGTTTCCTTCTGTGATGTATCTGTTGAACATACTTTTGATTGAGATTTTGAAAAAAAGTTTGCCATGTGTTCTATTTTGTTTCATGCTTACTATGAAGAGTGGTATAGATGGATGTAAGGTAACAATAATAAACTTGTGAATTTCTTAACACTTGTGTGTTTCATTTAAGCCATTCACATCACAACAATAAATTTGTGTTGCAAAGTTTAATCTTTCCAGTGAAACCATTGTTGATACTAACTGCGCTCTTCATGTGTGTTGCAATAAATTTTGCATAGTGCAGAAATCCTGTAATGATGTTAAACTGATGCTGGCCCCTCTTTTTCCACAGCACAGATCCTTGATTTTTGGTGTGTACGGTGGTTTGGCAGTCCTGGTAACAATGGGCTGGACCTTCGTGGCTCTAGTTTTGTCTCATTGCATCATACTCTACAGCATCGCCCTGGTCAAAAGAAAATGGATGTGCTTTGCAGCAGGCCTGGCCACTCTGGCCTCCATCAAGCTGGAGCCATATAACTCCTGGCAGGTGAGTGGGTGTTTTCAGGTTTTTAACAAAGCTTTGCAAAGATGCTGTGCGTTTGATTGCCTAATTTAGAATGATCTGTGGGACTTTAAAATAGATGTCATATGACAGACCTTTATGGGCCATGAGAAAGATTTAAAGAAAAGTTTGTAATGTTGGTTTAAACGTTTGAGAACTGATTTACTGCATTTTTAAGTGGGATGAAGAGGTTGCATGGCTTCTACAGGAAGGCCAGTGAAAAGGATGACAGCGTGTGGTCGAACAGGTTGCTGTCAGTTAAAATCTAAAAATTTGAATTATGATGATTAAAATATTTGAACTGTATGTACTTACTACTATACAGACAATAATGTAAAATATAATTACAGTGAAACTAATACAATTACTATGTGTAGCTCACTGGTAGAGTACTGGGTTGGCATGCAGGAGGCCACGGGTTAGAAAACCCACCCCACATGGGGTGGCCCCGCCCAGCCACCAAGGGCCTTCTTGGCTCTGGATTCAAGTGAGGAGAGGAAAGACAAAAAAGAGAACTCAGAGTGCTAAAAGTACAACAAAAACAAGTAAAAGTAGCAAATAAACACAAAGTAACAACTATAAGTGTCCAGCAGTAGATAGTTAATTACCCCCATCCTCTTCTTACTGTTTGGTCCAAAAACAATAGAGTAATAGTCAGAATAAAGATTGCAGATTGAACTCAGCGGGGAGCAAACCAATCCAGTAAACGGTCTCTGGGAACAGGAAAAAACAGAAGAGGTAATCCAACAAACGTTGACTCGGAACAGGACACCAAATGAACAAACGGGGTCAGAAGAACAAGAACAGGCAGAGATCACTGGATGCATTTGCAAAAACTCACGGCAGAGTCACAAGGAAAATAATAGAAAACACACTGGGAGCTAGAAACGAGGGAAGCAGAAAGACATTCTTGCATAAAGGAGCAGGTAAGTGGATTATATAAAGGGGAGGCAAAAGGTGAAACCGGTTGAGAGTGATTAGACTGACCGGAGGGGAGATAGGAACGGTAACCAGGGGAAAACAGATCAAAAGCGTGAAAGACCCCTGAAGGGACAAGCCATAAAAGTATTTATGTTGTATACAATTTGAGAAATACACATGGCATTATTTTACATTGAAGTAATATCATTAAGTGAAAGGTGTTATATATCTTCCGAATATTTTATCTCTCTCCCCTGTTATAATAGTACTCATATATATATAAGAGAACAAGTTGCTGGTTTATTGTCACGCGGTTTTTCTTTCAGCCAAACTGAACGGCATTTTGGTAGTAATTTTACCCATATGCAAATGTTGATGTCTGAACAACTCTCTTAGGAAGCCTTAGTAACTGGTTCCTTCGACCTGCAAGACCTCCTGTTCTATGGAGGCTGTGGCTTCAGCATCATGCGCTGTATGAGCTTCGCTTTGGAGAACTGTGAAAAGAAGGATGGCAACTACACATTCTCTGACCTGCTGAAATACAACTTCTACCTCCCCTTCTTCTTCTTTGGGCCTATCATGACTTTCGACATGTATCATGTCCAGGTGAGGATTTTAATATTAAACTGAATGCATTGAATGACTGTGAGATGAAGTGAAAAGTAAGCGACCCTCTGAGATTTGACAGTAGGTATTAAGTCATCGCGCATTATGGCACATTGTGCACGAAAGCTCTCAAAAGCTCATGTAATACCCACATGTAGTGTTATTTTAGGACAGCTGGTGCAAATCTGTAGGATGCCGTGTTTACATAATTCAATTTGAAAAGCACAAATAGAGACAGAAACATACCAATTTTACATTCTTAAATGTTCAATCATTTTAATGTAACACTGACATATAGTAGACCTAAGGTGGTCTCTTTATCGCTGTATGGAAAGTAATTCTGGAACAATGATAGCTTGTTCAGATTACTGGACAAATACTGAATACTGAATATTCTAAAGGTGAACCACACCCAGCTGATCCGCAAAGAGAGGGAGTTATGGAACATCACCACCAAGGCCTTGTTGCACCTAGGAGTTGTTCTGGTGGTGGACGTCTTCTTTCACTATCTCTATATCTTGACAATCCCCAGTGACATGAAGCTTGTCACCAAACTTTCTGACTGGTGCCTGGGTGAGTTACAGTTAATATATTTGGGTCAGGTAAATCTGGTACTCATGTAGCTTTGTTTTTAAATTGCTGATTGTTGACATTTCTTGACAAATTCAGTATCTACCAGTATCAACCAATATCATTTCTAAAGACATACAAATTATCACATACCTTTGAACTGAATCCTTTTCAGTGAACACATGAAATGTTAAAAGCATTGAGACAGTACTTCGACACTAACCAGTGACAAATTATTTCTGTTGAAGTCAGTTTCTTTTGTAAGGAACAAGGTTAATGGTACAGTAGATTTATCTACTGTAGATCTTTGGGCTAGTTTAGGGTTTAAATATACAATAATGTTTTTAAACTTTTCTCTGACTTTCCTATTTAAAAAAAAAGAAAAATGCCTCCAAATGACATCACCCAGAGGAGTTTTACATCATTAAGAGTTCAGATAATATCATCTGGGGGGGGGGGGTCTGGAAAAGCAGGTTGACCATGTTCACAACCTCCATAGTGTGAGCAATAAGTCGACATAGTGTGAACTGAAGGTTCCTCCAAGTGATGTCATCTGGAGGAATTTTGTCAGCCAGATGAAGAGAGTTTTTGTAATATAGGGAAGTCAGATAGAAGTTTAAAAGCATTATTGTATATTTACATATTTAAAGTCATTGGGAGCAAGTTGAAAATTGCTGAAGTTGCCCTTTAAGGTAAACTAACGTAATTTTCTTGTGTCGCTTTGCAGCTGGCTTGGCATATTCCAACCTGGTGTATGATTGGGTGAAATCAGCTGTAATGTTTGGTGTCATCAACACTGTGTCTACACTGGACTACCTGGACCCTCCTCAGCCTCCAAAGTGTATCACTATGCTCTACGTCTTTGCTGAGACGTACGTCTGACTTACACTTCTAACAAATCACAGTTCAGTTTCTTTGTTTATCCTTTGTTTCACCCTGTTAAACAGAATTATAAAAAACTATTTACATGTAAATGTGTGTTTAGGCACTTTGACAGAGGCATCAATGACTGGCTGTGCAAGTGAGTGTCTGAACTAATATTAATACTTTTAAATAACAGAACTTGGATAAAATATTATTTTGACACTTCCTTTTGTTTAATCTGAATTTATATTGTCAAGATATGTTTACAACTACATTGGTGGGGATCACGATAAAATCTTTAAAGAGCTACTGGCAACTATCTGCACCTTCGCTATCACCACTTTGTGGCTGGGCCCATGTGAGGTGGTTTACATTTGGTCCTTTTTCAACTGCTTTGGCCTCAACTTTGAGCTGTGGGTGGCCAAGTTCTTCTCTATACCACCATTTTCTACCATGGAGGTGAGGAAAATCCTAACACAGAATAGCTATCATACTGATAATTAAAAGAAAGCAAGTTATTATATGGTCATTATGCCAGATCCCTAAACACATTTCAATGTATCGTCTTTTCCAGGGTGCTATGGGTGAAGCCATGTCACGAAGAATCCGTGGTGTGTTCAATGCTGCCAACTTCTGGGCCATCGTCCTCTACAATGTGCTCTCCCTCAACAGTTTGGAGTTTGCCAAACTGGTGGGAAGAAGACTGATTTTCAGAGGTGGGGAACAGCAAAGCTGAATTATATAAAAGAAAACAAAAGGTTTCCTGTCAGTTTCAGTCAAAGCAAAAACAACACAGACAGGCTTTTAAAGGACCACATCATTTAGAAATCATATGACTCTAGCATCCTATTTGTAGCTTTTTTTTTGCATAAAAGAATAAAAGACTTGGAAAAATAAAGCAGCTGTTCACAGGATCATACTCATCTGTTCTTCTTTCCTCCCTCTGCTTTCTCCCTTTTCCCTCGTTTTCCTTTTATTTTTCAGGTTTCCCTCTATCTACCCTCTCAGTGTTATTTGTTACCTACTGTGGTGTGCAGCTCGTGAAGGAGAGGGAGCGACAAGAGGCCCTGCTAGATGAAGTGAAGCCAGTCGATGATGGCAAAGAAAAAGCAGAATAAATAGACAGATAAACAGAAAGTTTCAGACTTATTGGTCTGCACCCCCCTCTCACTCTTCCATCTTCGGTTTTGTGAGCGGTAACTAAAACAGGTTGTAAAAACCATTAGGCACGTATATTGTTCACACACTTACAAACAGAAAAGTAAATATGCTAACTGGAACCAAAAATAGTTGAGACTGATGCCACAGAAGAACCATTTTTGGTTCCACAAATAACCTTTTAGAAGATAGTTCTTCAAAGAACCCCTAAAGGTGCCTCAAAGACCTACTAAAAACAGGTTCTTTAAGGCACTTTATATGGTTGCTTAAAGAACTTTTCTAAAAATGGTTCTTTAAGCCTGGATTTTCAAAGAACCATGCAGGCTTCTGAAGAACCATTTAAGAACCAATTTTATTTTTTGTCAGAAGCAAAGAAATGTTTTGAACTGTGAAATATCTTAAAGAGCACTTGCTGTAGATAATTACCACAACATTTGGCACAGACATTGTATTTACAGTATTGTAAAGGAGCATCCGTGTTCATTTATTTTTAAAAATACTTGCTTTTTAAAAAACAATTTGTCAACATGATTCTGTTTAGTCAGATGGAATCTTAATTCAACCAATGATGCCTTAGATCCTAAATGTTTAAACTTTAATTAAAGAGTTAAACTTGAAAAACCTAGGGGTTTGCCATGAATGGAGTGCAATAAACAAAGGGTGCTGTGGAGATCCTTCACATTGCTTGCAGCTGATTGTAAATTATATTTGTTCTATTTTCACTGAGCAAAAATACAAGTCCCAATATGTAGTATAGTCTACTCTACTTAAGTGTTACTTGAGAATTTATTAGAATTTTTATAATGTAATGAAAACAGTTTTTCCTCACAATTTCATCCTCAGTAAAGCTTTTTGGGCATATCTTTCCTTCCCCTTTTCTCTCATAATCCAGACCTTCAGTTTGCTATGAGACGAGGATATAGGTCAGTTTAATCTGCCTGTCACTAAAACTTGCTGTGTGTCTTTAGTGCAGTGGGCAAAGGGAAGAGGTTTATGCAGATTTTGCAGACCATTCTCATTGTGGAGTTTTTATTAAAACATTTTTAATTCAAAATATTGACTGGGAATAAAGTTTTGTTTCACCCTGAAGTGATACTGTTCTTTCCTGAGTTTTATTTTTTCTGTAGCAAGAGTTCATTGAAACAGTTTCCCAACTTCATTTGGTTTAAATAGATGAAAATTATTTATTAAGTTAATTATGACTGTTCTATAGTGAGGCATTGTCATTTAAATGCCACAAGAGGGCTCAGTTTAACCAAAGATGACTGGATAAAAATAAATAAATACTTACTGATAACAAACTGTAAAGGTTTAACAACCCCGTGTTTCTGTCAATTATTCTGATTAGACCTGTACTTAGGACACTCTTGGTGTGTGCATCTATGAGGTATTTGGCCTAAATTTCAATCAGCAATTTAAGTTATCTACAGTACTAGATGATTTTCTACATTCTTTCATTTGTTACAGAACACAGCACTTAAAAGCATAATATATTCATAGTAACGTTATAAATTGTTAATAAATGTGGTAGAGTTACTAATGCAAAGGCTGGAAAAAGTTTGTCTTCATAGCATAACATGGTTCTGATCAAGAGGAAGCATTTTATTTTTATTATATCCTCATTGTTTCCGTAGCATAGTCCATGTCAGTTGGACAGAACACACATCTTTAAGCTGTTTTAAATGAGTAAGTTAAGAACAGTAAAAATTCTAATTGGGATCAAGAAAGAAGGAAACGCTTTTCCAACTTCTTTGTTTTCAGCAGTGGGTTTGGCTCCACATTAACAAAACCCGTTAACATTCCCTGTGCATGGTGAAAGTGGTAAATCTGCACATTCCACAAATTCCTTTTCTTCAAATCCGATAATGAGCTTGGCTTTCAAATTGATAAAATACATTTTTATTTCCAGTGAGGGATCATTTGGACAGACGTTTTTCTTTGGTTCTCCCTTTCTTAATAATGACAGCTCTTATTTTTAACCAGTAGGTGCCAGTGTTTGATTATCAGGATCAGTATGACAGATAATAAGGTGTTTAGGTGTTTTAGTTATATCATAACAATGTATATATGTAATTATTATGTTATTATAAAGATTATAGACAGATGAATATTATATTTGTATATAATCTAAGAGTCAGTGTAAAACTGTTGTGGGTGAAATTGTATTCATGTAATTGTTTAAACGGTGCCTTTAAATTGTGTTCAGTTTTTGTCTTTATATATTGTTCATTTTGGGGAAACATTAATACTCTCTAAAGTAGTGTTTGACCCATAAATGATTAGTTTGCTCTGCTTCTATTTTCGCTGAATTTAAAAGTTCCTTTGTATGTAAAATTATACATACTATACAGTGTATCTCTACTGATATCTATGCATCAGGAGAGGTAGAAGTCAAGCCAGTATTAGATTACAAAGAAAACAACAATGATCTAACATCCAAATAGTCATACCCATTTATACTGGCTGGTGAGTTGTTCTGCTGGATTTAACCATGTTACAACCCTGTGCTTCGTCATTCAGCTTTTTGTGGGGGGGGTTTGCGTGGTGCTGGAGTGGATAGCCCTCTGTCACCAAAATGGATTCCTTAGCTTTGTGAGGGTCCTGTCTATAAATACTTGTGACTTACAGAGCAGCTGACAGCCACAGACAGCTGCTGCCACTGGGCAACTAATCTGTGGAGACTATCCACAGTCTGAGCAGTCCTGTGAACGGGGACAGTCCTGTTCTGTTGTGGTGAGTAAGTAGGGTACCCACGAATCCCAACCAGGACCAGGTGGCGAAACAAAATGGCTGCCATGACTATAGACCCGGAAAAGCAGCCTCGGATGTACCAACAGACCCTGCTTCAGGATGGATTGTGCGATCTCTTGGAGAATGAAAAATTTGTAGACTGTGTCCTCAAGGTCCAGGCCAAGACGTTCCCATGCCACCGCTTGGTTTTGGCAGCCAGCAGTCCCTTCTTCAAGGCCATGTTCCTGTCTGAACTGGAAGATAGCAAGAAGCATGAGATTGTGCTCAAAGATGTGGAGCCTGGTGTTATGGGGATGATCCTGCGGTACCTATACACCTCTGACATTACTCTAACAGAGCAGAACGTCCAGGATATCTTCATGGTTGCTAACATGTACCAGATCCCCTCCATCTTTTCTGTGTGTGTGACCTACCTCCAGGACAAACTAGTGCTTGGAAACTGTTTGGCCATCTTTAGGCTGGGGCTGCTGCTGGATTGTCCCAGGCTCTCTTTGGCTGCTAGGGAGTTTATTTGTGAACGCTACCAGGTTGTTATCAGGGACCAGGACTTCCTGCAGCTGGGTCCAAGTGAGCTGGCCATGATCATCGCCTCTGATGCCCTCAACATAGAGCGGGAGGAGCAGGTGTTTGAATCTTTGATGGACTGGGTCAGACACGATGAGTCAAACCGGCTTAAGGACCTGCCAGAGCTGTTGCACTGCGTCCGCTTCAGGCTCATTCCTTTGGATTACTTTAAAGAAAAAGTGGAGCGCCATCAATACATCCAGTTCAGCCAGGAGATCAAGAAACAGTTGGATCTAGTCAAAGATGCTCACAGAGGTCGTCTCCCAAAGCCGAAGAAGCCTAGCAATGATGGGCTGAAGGAAGAAGAAGGGAGTAAAAAGGAGGAGGAGGAGGAGGAAGAGGAGGAGGAGGAGGAAGGGTACTTGCCTGGTATACTCAACAACAATCCTCGCTTTGGGATGTTTGAAATGGACCTGATACTTATGATAAATAACACAGGGACTGTGGCCTATGAACCTGTAGAAAATGAATGCTTTGTGGTGTCAGAATCTACAGAAATTCCCAAGAACCACAGCAGCCTAGTGACAGGGCAGAACCAGGTGTTTATAGTTGGAGGACTCCTCTACAATGAGGAGGACAAAGAGGAACCATTCAGCTCTTACTTCCTACAGGTACTAAAAACAACCATTAGCTCTTTGTAACATAAAAACAAACAGTGTTTTCAGGATTTATTTTTCCTTTCTTTTCATGCATCTACAAAATATGGATTTCTTATTTATTTCACTCTTCAAATATCTTTATCCACAGCTTGACCCAATGAGTTTAGAATGGTTAGGAATGCCTTCACAACCAAATCCTCGGTGTTTATTTGGGCTGACTGAAGCTGAGAACTCCATCTTTGTTGTAGGAGGGAAGGAACTGAAGGAAGGAGAGCATGCTCTGGACTCTGTCATGATCTATGACAGACAGTAAGTACAGACATCAAAATTAGTACTCATAGTCAAAGCTGTTGCCATTGTCTTATTGAAAACACTCGCAGCTACTGCAAAGGTAAAACTCTTTTGTAATATCATAGTTCAAACATATATTTAGTGCATACATATGGCAGTTGATGCCCATTAAGTGCAATACAGTATGAAACTGTCACATAAAGGTGCTACATAAATGTATGCAGAAATAGGAATTGATATAATTAAGAAGTGTTTCGTCAATGTATCTGAAACATTCCAACTTTCCACAAAAAACAACCTATTTTCCAGCTTGCTGTGAATGCGTTTTTCACCTTGAGCTTATTCGTTTTTTATGAGTTTATTTACTTCGAAATTATGGAGAAACTCCATAGTACAATTTTTGTTTATCTTAGAAATTTGGAGACACATGATTATCTTTAGGCAGCAGCATGGCTTCTTGGATTCCTGAACATTTCCATTATTCTTTTTTGTTTTTGTTTTCAAAAATAACTTTTAACAATCAATGCTGACACATAATTTTCTTTGTATACAGGTCCTTCAAATGGGGAGAATCAGACCCTTTGCCTTATGAAGTATACGCCCATGGAACTGTATCACACAATGGTCTTGTCTATGTTATTGGAGGAAAATCTGAGAGCAAGTACGTTGGACTTCAGATACTCTAAATTGAACATCCCATATTATTATTTGATGTTCCTCACTCAATATAGTGTACACAATCTGTACTTTGGTACAGTGATATAGATGTAGCTATTGGCATGTTAGAACTAAACCCATAAAAAGTGGACTCCACCAATAAAGACAAAGACAAGTCAAAATATAGGCAACATATAGGCTGATAATTCCAGGCTTTTAATTTCGAATGTGAATCAAGCTCCATCCTATAATTCCAACAATGAGACTCAAGACTTAAATAAATAATGGAAAGGAAATTTTAATGGAAGTGGAAATGGAAATTTTTACACGCTATTTTAAATGTTTTACGCAGAAAATGTATGAAAAGAGTCTGTGTCTACAACCCCAAAAAGTTTGAGTGGAAAGACCTTGCACCTTTGAAGATGGCTCGCTCCCTGTTTGGTGTCACTGTCCACAAAGACCAGATCTTCGTAGTGACAGGAGTCACAGATGCGGGCCTCACCAGCTCTGTGGAGGTCTACGACATTGCCACCAACAAGTGAGACAACGTTTTTTTAATGTAACCTACTTTATATCACCAGTATGAGGTTAAGCATCTGTCCACAATAGTGAATTGACTCATCAAGAGTGAATAGCAGATCATTAGACCATAAAATGACCCTCACTGCGGTGAGTATCACACAGTAATTTAACAGCTTATTTAACTCCATTATCACTTCCCTCTGGGTGTGTGCGGTTATTGCCCTGTTGTGCCCCAGGTGGTCTGAGTTACCAGATTTCCCTCAGGAGCGGAGTTCCCTCAACCTGATCTCTATGGGAGGCTTCCTGTATGCTGTAGGTGGCTTTGCCATGATGGCCACTGAAACCAGTGAAGAGCCCGTCCCAACAGAGATGACTGATGTCTGGAGGTTAGAAGCCAGTACAGTAGCACTAACATTTACGTTCAAATATGTATTCATTTAGCAAAAAGATAAACATTTTTACAGATTGGATTAAAAAAATTTTCTTACAACAATAGTCAGTAGCTTAAATAACACTAAAACACATCCTTTTCCATATATATATATATTTCTAATCTAAAGGCACAATTCTCAAACCTATACAACAGTCTCCACCTATGGATGTCCACAGGAGGAGGTTGTGGACAAATACATTAATAAACACTTTTATCCAATCAGCTACAATATAATGTGTTATAAATCTTAGTCTTTTGTGGTATTAATCCAAAAGAGTGCCACATGTATGTTAATTCAGTTTTCTTGTTCTGTTTAAATAATGGTTGTGAAGCACAATAGCTCCTATCTTTTTAAAACCAATTGTACAGGAAACTACTGACATCTTTAGAGTGAATAAATGGGCTTTTGGAATGAGGGCCACAAAGAAGGTATTCGAAGAGAGATAAATACATTGTTGGTTTTTGGTCTTTTCACAGAATTTAAATAAATTTAAATAGTTTAAATTTGAATAAAACAAAACTTTCAATACATTCAAATAATAGCTGCATTCCAATCAAATGTTCCAGTTATACGGTCCTGGTACACATGAAATTATCTTGGGTTTAAAATTGAGACAAAAAACAATCCTTCACATTGAAAGTTTAACTTCCTGTACTTTTACATTCCTTCTGTATACTGTAATTATTAGGGCATGACAAGAGGATAATTTTCATGTGGAGTAGGCTAGAAAAAATTGTAGACAAACTGCATTGAGATCACGTTTGTTATTTTGTTATTTACGATGCCATAGCCCCTAAACAGTAACATATTTGTCTTTCCCACAGATATGATGAGGAAGAGAAGTGCTGGAATGGGATTTTGCGAGAGATTAGCTATGCAGAGGGCTCCACTATTGTTACAGTGCGTCTCAACACGCTGCGTCTTTCCAAGTTGTAACTGAGTTGAAAAGACTGTTGGTAAAATGAGGCTAATAATGTAACATCAACATTGAGATAAACAAGTATAATCATTGTGGACATTTTCCCAAAATTAGCTCAGGGTCAGAATGTTCCAGGGTAACAATTGAATTTGGTCTCTACAGATGAAATGTTATGAAATTGTTTTATCTTGTGTTTTACCGCAGAGGAGATAGATACATGCCAAGTCTATGGCATAAGTTAGAAAAATGCTCCACATTTCTTTTATAACAAGATAAAATGTTGTTTATACATTTTTCTTTTTTGTGGTTATATAATTTCATAGATTTTCTTCATTATTAGTTTGCTTTATTTAAACAGAAACAAAGATAAAGCTTGATTCTTGTGCTTTCAGTGACGACTTTGATTTACATGTTAAACAACACAAAGACCTTTCCCCAGTGCAAGTGGTTTTAGTTATCTTCATTTGACATTTTGTTAAATAACATATTGTACAGTTTGCAATATTTACTCAAACTTTTCATGGCAAAAACAAGTAACATTTTAGGAATGCAACTGAAATACACACAGCACAATGGAGGAACATACTGTACACTTCCAAACGTAAACATCGATTTCCAGTTGACACCTGAGCTCCCTAAGTCATCATCATAAAATATATCATAAACCTATTTATAAGCCATGTCTACACTTTCACGATATATACAATAATTGTGTAATACATTTATTCTGAGGTACTTTCAGTTAGTTACAGTTCAGGTTTAGTTCAACACATACTTGTATGTACAACCAGAAAAAGACAGGAAACTAAAGTAAACATCGAACACCAACATGATTCTCGCATGAAACATGACATGGTCACATCATAGATGTGAGAAAAGATATTGTGACATTTCACTCAAAACCCCATATGTGAACCTCACTCTGGTGCTAGAGGACAAATCTTGTCTGTATGAAATTTGACGGCAATCCACAAAATAGTTGCTAAAAGATTTCAGTCTGAAACAAAGTCGCCATAAACTGTCACTATGAAGTAAATGAAATAGAACTAAATAAGAAACTAAAAATAGATGCAATGAAATAAACTGTCCCTACAATACAATTAATGAAAGTGAATCGATGTTGCAACATATATATTGTGGACTAATAATGGAAAACATCTGGTCCATTAGTTGTACAAAAAGTAAAAAGTAAAATCTGTTAAGTGAGTCGGACAAAACTAAAAGCTTGTGATCTGAGATAAATTACAAGCGGAAGCTTTGGTCTCTTCTTAGGAATCTTATCCGGCAGAAATTTAGCAAAGTGTATGCCCCTTATAAATCTGTCATAGACAGGATAGGATTGTCTCATATGTGGTTTATGCTATATTTTCCTCCTCTGTGACTACAGCGCATGACAACTTGGCCTTGTCATTAAAGTTTTTACCACTGATCCTCTGAACAACATGGCCATTAGGTTAAGTGCTTGGAATCCTCTTGTGTAACAATCCCTTTTAATAAACTTCTCCTGTCTTATAGGACACAGCTTTTCTCTCAACTATCTATTGCTTAACATCAGAGGGAAAATGCCGGCCAAGAGTGTAATTTTCTTTTTTTCTTTTCTTTTCACTTTTTTAGTGATCACAAAGACAATTTTCAATCCATTCAGTAACTGAGTTATAGTAATTCAGATTTTGTTTTTTTAAATCTCAATAACGCATTACATCTTGGTATGAAATGTCTGTGTGACACTGGCCTTGTTAATACTTGCCATTGAAAGTGGCATCTGCCAGTACAATGGCCAGTACAAAGTTCCTCCCTGTTCAAAGCTACCTAAACCTAAAAGTGTCTGTAAAATGGCAACACTGCTTTGTTGTATTTTATATTGGCTATTAATTCTTAATAAGAATATTTTTTTCAACCTATTCACTGAATAGGTGTGGTGTTTTCATGATGGTTTCAGATGTTTTTCCAGCCTGGCGAAAAAACAGATAGTGGTTGAGATTAAAATGAGCAAATATTAACTTTAATACTAAACTGTCATACTGACATTTAGTACACTGTACATTCAGTACCTATAGAAAAAACAAAGAAAGGAGTCAGCTTTCAAAAGGCAGAGAGGTGCTCTTGACACGCTGATGCCCGCCGTGTTGTGGGGCTGCATTTGGTCAACATTGTGATTTGTGTGCTGAAGTTGTTGCCATTGCTGCCAATGGATGGCTGTTGGTACTTAGTGTCAGAACCCAGGAACCTCTGCAGCATCCATCTGCGCCACTTACGCTTAATCTCTGACTGCACCTGCAAGAAAGATGAAGAGGTAGACAAACAGGACAAAGAGGGGCCGATAAAAGTGCATGACACACAGAAAGGGGAGGTGAAGTGAGATTTAGGCTACCGACATAAAAGAACAGTCAATATCCATAAAACAGTTTTTTTTTTTTGTTTAAATTAACTCACCTCTCCATTCAGAAAGCAGTACAAAACCGCAACAACAAAACCCTGTTGAAGAGAGAAGTAGATAAAACCAAATGCCAAATAACAGCTGTTGCTGAAAAGAAATACCAGTGTGACAGTACAGCTGTGGAAACACTTAAAATGTTTGCGGTGAATAATAGTCGTAAGATTACGACCAACTTCAGACCCAGACAGGAGGTTAATCATTTGAATCTCTGGGAATATTTTTATGGAGATATCATTCTAAGCTAAAACTGTTGTAAACGAAGAATACTTTCCATTGCTAGGTTTCCATCATTGAACTTGGCACTCAGCGTTTACATTCAGATTAATGCTCAGTAAATCAGTAACCTCTTCATTCAAGTATGTAAAGTAAAAGTTGTCCAGTATAACAGTCATTTGCTTAATCAGGCAAATGATCTTCATGTAACCATTTTAAAGTGCCATTACTATAAATCTATTTCCCTTTTGTTTTCTATCTGGTGACATACATGTGCAACCAATTTTGATGCAATTCTTTAGATAGGATGTAGGTAGGATTGCTTCTGTCTTTCTTTTGGAAAGTTGTAATGTTGCCAACCACCTGCCTCATCTACTAGATTACCTGAAATGATCCCAGAATAAGATCGAATACCATCCTGATTTGTGAGTTGATGTGGTCAGGGATGAAGGCAAAAAGTATGTAGTTTATGCCAAACAGAGGTATCAACAATAGTGTGGATTTAGCCAGTCTCCTGAAAAAAAAAGAAGAATTAAAAAGTGAAGAGAAGTATGAACAGTCAAAAGCTATAGTACAGCCAACAACATGATGTTTGAAAAAAAATTATTTATTCTATGTCACCAGATAGCAAATAACTGTAACCAACACTAGGATTAAGCATTGAAAAACCTACGAATATTGATTGGATTCCTTTCTTCCAATGTCAGGACAGTTCATCTTTTGTCGCAGAATCCGGATTATACAGATAAAAAGGAAAGAGTTCACCTGTTTAAAAGGTAGCAGATAGATTAATATGACTGCATAACTCATAAATCATGGTAGGCTGCTGAAGAATGAGGTACCATGACTCACCAGTATGGTGACTAAAATGGGGGTTTTGATGATCCACCATGGCCTGTCATCAATCATATCCCAGCAGCTGTCAGAACAGATAAGGTGGTAAATACAAGCTAATTTTAAAAACAAAGAGAGAAAAAACGGTACAATAAAACAAACGTTTAATCTGCAGGTACAACAGTGAAAAAACTCTGATGCAGAAATTATCTTGGTTCACTTATCGCTAAAGAAAATTGGTTCCTTTATCGCTAATTCATTTTCATTTCAATTTGACATGAAAAGAGATGTGTTCTAGCAGATTTAGCTTTTAGCTCATTTCTATGTGCATTTCCTTGACGTAAAAACATGATACAGTCCCTTTAAATAGTATATGTATATTTATTTAACTTCAAAGTAGAATAACCACATTAAAATTAAACTACATAAAATCCACTAGACTCATAGTTTATGGTCAATTAAGTGGACTGTGTACATCAATATTTAGCAGTACCAAAACTAGAGTTTCTCTATAAGGAGGTAGCTTTTGCCTCATAGGTACTCATAATTACTAATAACTTAAATACAACTAATGAAAGTGCATTTCTAAGTTATAGGAAACTAGTAGAAAAAGTAAGTAAATTTAGCTAAGGCTGGTTGTGGCTGTCTCACTAGCTTACACATAGGGTAACATGTACACAAAACATTATGACTACTGACAGGTGAAGAGAATAACACTGATTATCTTGTTACAGTGGTGCCTGGATTTGGGTGGGATATATTAGGAAGTAAACATTTTGTCCCTGATGGATTGAGTGACTTTGAAGAGGACCAGATTGTCATGGCTAGATAATTTAGTCAGAACGACTCCAAAACTGCAGCTCCAGTAGGATGTTTGCAGTGCCATGACTACAAAAAATGGTCCTGAAGGAAAACTGGTGAACCGGTAAGAGGCTCATGGTCACCAAGGCTCGCTGACACACATGGGAATCAAAGGCTGGCCTGTAAAATCTGATCCTGTAGAAGAACAACAATAGGTCAAATTGCTGAAACAGTTTAAGCTGCAATGGGCATGTGAGTATCAGAACTGAACCACAGAGCAATGGGAGAAGGTGGACTGTTCTGATGCATCACATTTACACAAGTAGGTGGAGGCAGTGTGCTGCTGGGAAACATGGGTCTTGCCATTCACCTGGAACACCATGTTGACCCTTTTGTAGAAACAGTATACCATGATAGCAGTGGCTTCTATCCGCTGGATAATGCCCCTGCCACACTGTAAAAATGGAATAAAGACTTTGAGGTGTTGACTAAGCCTCCAAATTCTCCAGGACTCAATCCAACCAAGCATCTGTGAGATGTACTAGAAAAACTAGTCCAAACCATGGAAATACTGTCTAGCAAATTACAGGACTTCAAGGATCTTCTACTGATGGCTTGTCCATGCCTTGATAGGCCAGGGCTGTTTTGGCAGCAAAAAGGGGAACTACTTAATATTAGGTGGGTGGTCAAAATATTATGGCTGATTGGTGTAGCTTTCCCTCTTTAGCTCCCATCGACAATCCATTACTAATATTGTAGCTATTTCTATAACTTAAAACATGTCGTCCTAATGAAAATTACAGCATTGTGGCCTTTTAAGGTAGCATGGTCATACTCAGCTCTTGTTGTGGTCATTTCTTTGCATGTCACAGATTAATAATTCCCCCAAACCTCCACTGAGAACTACTATTAATCAACCCCCTATCATAGATGTTATTTCTTTTTGTAAATATGCATTTGCAGTCATATGTCTTCCTGACAGGGAAAAAAGCCTGAATTTAACCCATTTTAATCTAAACTGAAAGCGGTGATGATAACTTCACTATAATCAACATAATTAAATTATGAATAACCCACCCAGGATCTTTTAAATAAGCCTTCGTAATCACCCACGCTGAGATAAAGATGGATGGAGCACCTGCAAACAAACAACATGCAGAATTTGTAGTAAATTATTTCAACATTACAATAATCTCTAGAGAGAAACTATCAATTATGTCCACTTTGTTCAAACAAACATTCAATAAATGTAGGAGATTCAGCCAAATATGACAGTGAGGTCTGAATGTGTGTACACTATTTTAATCTTTTGGATGATTTTATAGCTAAAGGAATATTGCATTTTGGGTATGTTTATTATTTTTAACATGACTCATAATATGTGCTCTGTGCCAATATTGGCTCATCCTGGGTAGCTGCAGGAAAGTCGCATGCCTGTTCAATTTTACTCCTGGCAGACACAACATTTCAGGTCTATTTATGGAGTTACACTATTGGTGTAATGGAAAAACGAACATGAGAAATTTGTAGAAGGGTTGTTAAATACACATTTCAAATACATGTAATACTGGGATTTTAATACTATGGGGCCAAAATACATATTTGAAAGGGGAAGATAAGTAAAATAGGTTTAAGACTAAAACATGAAGGAAGGGCTCAGCCAAAATGTGGAGTACATTTTATTTGATACAAGCTTGAAAGTGCTTACTCGCTGCTAAATTGAAAGCCTAGAGCCATTAAAAAAAATAAAAACCCAAGCCTAAATTCTGTCATAGGATGTATTTGTTAATTTAGCTGTTTTCCTATAAAAAGCAGCTAAACATGGTTGTAGGTATGCCTGGATAGTGTGAATGGGTATGATTAACATCCTGTTATCAATATTGTATTATTAACTTAATGTATTGTGTTAGAAATGATGGTTCTATGTTTGTGCAGCAACATAGAACCTAAAGAGTGGCAGCCAGCTGCTGCTGCTTGTCTAAAACTGCCAACAAGTCTCATTCAAATGTAAATGGAAGAAACACTTTTTTCTACTGTACCTTACTTACTAATTGAATTGCATATGATCATGTTTGTTTCGGGCTGAACTTGTGTGAATCACATGAATATGACAACATTTGGCACAGCAGCCAGCACGTACCCCAGCCAATCAGGATGTACCACCAGAAGTACTTCCTCTCAGAGAAGAAAGAGACAGCTAACAGAGCGTGGAGATAGAGGCCCTCCACCAGCAGCCAGAAGTAACTTGCCATGACCCCATACTGGAAGAAGACCACCACTGCCCTGCAGCCAACCTACAAAACAACCAGGATGTTAGTGGCAGTGTTAATATCAGTAGTGTTAATATCAGCATAAAATAGAAATTTTGTTTACATTGGTTATGTTATTTTACAGATTCTACTTTACCAGTCTAAAATTAATCTATATTCAAAGTGTATTTGCTCTTCGAGTTAATGGTTATAGCTTAAGCTCCTTGTGCAAAGATACTGTTGTTGAATGCTCAGTAATCAGACAACTCATCTGCAACATTTACTGAATACCTTAAAACAAGATATTTTCCCAAGAAATGTCAACTGAAGTGATAACCATGGGGTAAGATCATAATATGAAAAGACTCTCCCTTTTTTTTTTTTGATTGCGTAGGCAAAGAAATTTTATCTTGTAGAGAAATGTAGTCTCACTTTATAGGGACACTCCAATATGATATATATTGCACTTCCACAAAGTTAGAAAACACAGAAAAAAGAGAGTAGGAAGAGATGCTGGGTAGTTTAACTAACTAACACTTAACTGTTTGATTAGTTCCCGGGTGAGCTGAAGCTTTTTAATTCAAGAGACTGGCTTATCACTTGAAATTTGACAAGCTAAATACTACTAAAAACTAGAAAAATATTGAAGTACTAGGTAAATTTCCAAAAAATAGATTTGTGTTCCTTTTGTTCTACAACAATCACGTGGGCTACATCATTCAGTTAAAGCATTTTGTTTTAGAACTCCGTAAACTTTAGTACATGAATTCCAGTAACCTAGTGACAGTGACCTTTCTCCAGCCTCTATTTTTTTAACTGACATGTAACAGAAATAGAGAGTGGATATAACCTTTAGAACACAGATTTCTCTGCCAAGTAAATCTAAAAAGGTTTTTAAGCAGATTTAATAGTAATGTCAAATGAGGTTTATTCCCTTTAATATGATGCGTTCTACAAAAAC
The DNA here is from genome assembly GCF_033026475.1 of Channa argus. Classification (NCBI taxonomy): domain Eukaryota; kingdom Metazoa; phylum Chordata; class Actinopteri; order Anabantiformes; family Channidae; genus Channa; species Channa argus. Next base: position 11,181,891 of record NC_090210.1, read on the forward strand.
CTGTGTCATTTAGAAGCAGTTCTAGCAGCTGGGTTTGGACCAGAACAACCTGCCTACACTAAAGAGGAAATATCCAAACTCATCCTTTAGGAATCAGTAGTAACAGATGTGATTTACAATCTGCTGATCTAAACATGTCTGCTAATAAAGCGCTGATTTAAACTGGAGAAAGATTAGAGAACACATCACTGATGCTAGTGACCAATCCAATAAAAATAAAATAGCCATATTATATAAAATCCAAATGCCCAGTCCAGATACTTATCTAATTGTTTTCTTACATTAGCAGTTAAGATATTGTCAGTGTGATAATGTTGTTGAGATGAAGTGGTTAAAATATCAAAACTCTGAATGTGATTTATTGACAAAAGCTGTCTACAGTTCAGGCTTAATGTTCCGCAAACAGAAACTCTCACAACATCCTGCCGGACAGGAATCACTTGGCAAACACAGTTACACCCAGAAGCACTTGAACCTTAGCAAGTTAGGTAAACTCCAACACAAAGCATTAAATTCAGTAAAGTCTGAGTGGATAATTAAATAGATGAAGCCTCAGGTAGGGACGGAAAGCAACAGCCAGCTGCTGCTCTTACGTCAGATGGAATGGATAACTTGATCTATGATTCAGGACTTTGGATTATACAGTTGAGAAAATTAATAAACTGTAGTGCTTTGCTAATAAAATGGACACGCTGGCTGGTACAGCGTACTCACAGATGACTGGCAATTGTCCGTCTCCCCAACCTCGTACAGAATCACGTCCTTGATAAAAACAGCCATGGCTTTCAGGATAAAAGATACAAACAGATGCATGTGGATGTAGTTTCTTGTGCAGTGCAGCTTCCTGAAGGAGAAACCAAATAAATTGATAACTAATTAAAGACCCTGAATGAGCTTTTTATGTGACCTATCCTAAAAATTATCTGATAAGTGTGTGTTTTTGGCATATGTTTAGAATAAATATCAACACAGTATTCACAGGAAACCACAGGCTGAGTTTACAGAGCTAAACAAAGAATGAGGGAGAGAGTGGTCATAGGTGCTTTCATTAAATAACCACTGACTTTTGATGTGCTCACAGCATTGCTATGTAAATGCCACGCTACATCATAACCCAGCAAAAGTCAGGGCAAGCAGCTGTATCGGTTTCATACTTTACACTCCTGCAGTTTGACAGAGGGCAGGCACAAATGTGAAAAACATTGAAAAGACATTCAGCACAGAAGTAAATAAGAACTACTGAGGGGTTTTTTTGGAAAGAAAATGTCACTAATGTAAATTCTCTCATCTGGGTGTTTTCAAACAAATGCCTTTTTGATGAGCTTATGATTGGGGCTAAATTGTGTAAACCTATCAGGCGAGTCATCACTGCGGGATGGGTGCGCTGACACGCAGCATCAACCAGCTGCCTGAACAACACGCCTGTAGCTAACCATAAACAACAGGCACTTTTCACATCCTGTGCCTCTGCTACACACTTCTAACCTAAACGAGAGGAATAAACATGTTCCATGTTGTTTAGCCTATAAAACACAAACACTCCAGAAGCAAGCACACTCAGCTGAACATGGTGTGTAGCTTAATGGTAACCACTTAAACGCATCGTAATGATCAGTGCTGCATCATGCCAATATGCACACGCACGCCTTTTCTTTGTAACCTCAGGACTGTAGGTCAAAAGTGAACTTCCTCACTTTATGCCTGCAGTGGCACTTTGTTTGAGGAATGCTGCAACGGCAGACAATGTCCAATTTGAATGACTGGCAGAAAATGTTGCAGTCACATCACTCAAGTAACATCACACAGTAATAGAGGAAATGTGATATCAAATTACGCAGTGTTATTATGCTAAATGATGTAAACGTTTGTGGGATTGTCTTTATGCTAGGATGCTCAGTAGCATTTTGATGGATCTGCTTACCGAAAAAAACACAGTATGATGATGGCGATCATCAGAGAAATGAGCGACACACTGTGACCAATGGTGTAACCTACTTTGACAGCGGTGAAGAAATCTCCCTGTGAAAACATACATTGGTAAACTCAGTAAAAACACATCATCTGGACCTAGTTTGGCATTTAACTTGAAGGCCCAGCAGGAGCAGAAACGTGAGGATGGAAGGTTTTGATTTATGGTTGCCATATACTGACCGCATTTTGATCCATGGTGTTGTTGGGATTGTACCCACAGTCCATTATGTAGGAGTCTATGCTGATCGAAGTCCAGCCATCCTCACTGCAGGTCCTTGACACGTTGCCTAACAAGCATATGAAGGACAGAAAGAACACTGAATATTACTCTGAGAGAAATACAGTCCATTATGTCTGGTAGCTTCAGTGTGTTTCAGAAGTAATGTGTTATGATACTGCGTATGTGTGTTGTGAGAGACGAACTCCACATCTATTCACACTTAATTATGTCACAGAGAGACATATGTGTCTAACTGGAATCATCCCAAATGCTAAAAGGAAATCAAAGGAATGGCTGAAGAGAACCAGGTCCCATTTTTATTTGCCTCTATCCATTTCTTAATTATTCTAAGGCTGCATGCTCACCAGGAGCTCAACAGTCAAACAGTAAGACTTTAATCTCTGTAAATCTCTGTAGTACTCTATACCCTTTTTTTTTTGTCTTTCGGCTTATCCTGTAAGTTGCCACATTTTTATGACGGATGCCCTTCATGAAGCAAACTTTCCCCACAGACCTTTTCCTAGCAACCTTTCCCTGGGTCAGTAGGCAGCCACTCTACCAACTGAGCCACTTCCACCCCTTTAGAGTACAGTACCCTACCCAACTGTATTTGCTGTACACTAGGGTAATGTACTAAGAACACTAGATGCACTAATGCTGCCTTACAAAGTTAAGGTAGCATTATACAGAGCAGTCAAAAGAACTAAACATGGTAAAATAAAGCTCGCAGAGTAGAGCTCCGCAGAACGGTGTGAAACAGTGAAACTGACTGGAATAAAATTTTGTAGAGCTTATTAGAATAAAGCTCTGAAGAGAAGAGTGCAGTTGACAAGAGAACAGTTCAAGAAAGCTACCTTACACACAAGCAAATTGTTATGTATCACAGTATATTAGAGCTCAGTAAATTAAAAGAGTACAGTAAAGGAGAATAGAACTCTGTATGGTAGTATGGTAGGTTAGAACTTTGTGCAGCAGACAAATATTTTCAGGGCGTCTTAGAGCATTAGAGTACAGCTTGATAGAGCAGAGCTCAGCTGAAAGGAAAAAATAGATCTTAGCAGGCTATCATTCACTAGAGCTGTAAAAAGTACAGTGCAGTAGACTTGAGTTCAATAGAGTAGGAAAGAGCATTGTTGAGTATATTTAAGCAGTCTAGAGCTTAGTAGAACTAAGTAGAACTGTGTATGAAACAGTATAGTAAAGTACCACACAGTACAGAGTTCCGTACATTAGAACACTATAGACTTCAGTTAAGTCAAATATAGTATTGCAGTGTATAGTTTAGCAGTCTTAGAGCCCTGAAGAGTGGAGTAGAAGTCTAGAGGCTAGAGATCACTAGAGGTCTAAATAGACTTGGGCTCACAAGAGACGGACATCAAGACGTCAAATAAACACAAATTAAAAACACATAAAAAGTAAGTAAAAAAGTGAGTGGATGTGTATTTACCTTCTTGACTTGCATAATATACAGCATCTTAATAAATAACTTAATAAATAACAATAAGCACATCACAAAAAGGTAAAGTTGTTATGTTAGCAATTTAATAGCATTTTTAATGTTTCTGTCATTTAAGATCAGATCATTGTTCCCTTGCTTTTTAACAAACTGCCCAGAGTAAATAGTGCTATGTTTGAACAGTTATTCCTATAAATGTGCATCACTTGAACCACATGGTAATGGGACTTGCTGGTAGCCCAGTTAAGATGCAAACCGTTAAACTGAAACGCCTCAGATTTTAATTTCCGTCTACGGAATTTGTAGAATATCATCCCTATTTATCTTCCCATGTTTCTTATCTATGTCTGTGTCAACACAAATAAGGATTCAGGTGCTCACCTAATTCTGTTCCACACAAATACCTATTATAATTTACTGCACCACATTTGAGTACTGTTCCAATGAGGCACTAATTATTAATGACTGAAAACCTGTAATTTTGTTCATTTCCAATTGTGCAATATTTATTTGTAGCATTTCCACATCACTGTTCCTGTTAATAAAGACAAGAGGCTGTGTGTGTTGGTGACAAATTAATTTGTGTCCTGAGTGTTATAGTAGGTATCAGAATGTAGGACATTCCTCACATTTCTCAAGGATATTGCTCTACAGCAACTATCAAATGTAGACAGAGTTGAGAAATATCAACAAACTAAAGTCTTAGAATGTATTTGGCATTAAAACATAGACCACTCACAAATACCTGAGTGGCGTATTTCAGAGAAGATGGAGGCTTAGCCTCCTCACACAACGTGACAAGACACAAAGGAAATGGTAAGCCCCTGCTGTTTTTAGCTCATGCCACTACTGGATTTCGTTTGTTTAAGGGATTGCCAAAAGAATGCTTTCATCATTCCCAGAAACACGACTGCAAGGTTTTTCATTGTCATGCGTGACGAAACAAGCTCAAACAAGTTCTTTAGACTTTTCTGTTAATGTTGTATGTCAAATGCTTTGTCCGTCCTAATTTTAGGGAACATTTATATTAGCAAGCAATGACCAGCTCCAGCTGAACTGGATATTATGACACGTAGGTGCAGCCATTGATAGCCAGGCACTCAACCAACTAGGAAGAGTTCATAAGAATGGCAAACTCTATATCAGCTGAATTTATGACTTGACCCTGAGTATCTGTGGCGCCACATTTTGTAATGCTTGTTTTTGTGTGTGTGTCTTTTTTAAATAAATGGTTCAGGATGTGTCAATAACCATCTTTCACAAGCAGCATTGAATCCATTTGAAAAGAAACTAAACTGAGACGATGATATGCTCAAATAAATGTGCCACTTCTTAAAAAGATACATCATAGCTATCCAAACATGAGATTATGAAATAGATATGAACAAACGAAAGAAGCACAGAGAAAAGGCTAGTTTCTCAGATTGTAAGGTTCACATTTTTACCCTTCTAAAACAGTAGTTCCCAATGCACTAAATCCCAGACCTTTCACCAGTGCTTGATTAAGTCCTCCTTACAGGACCTGAGGGCAGAGCAGGTTTAACCAGCAGACCCTTTACTGATTAGGTGATTTACTGTCAGATTGATTTCATTCACATTGTGCACTGCAGGTTACTTATCATTCCCTCATCTTTCTTTTCGAGCCACTTTGCTTCATCCCGGGCCCTTCACAGTTGGGGTCTGTTGATGCTGTTAACCTTTGACATGTTGGTGAAATATACCTCTGCTGCCTTTAACCCCACAGATCTGGTGATTCATCATCTGGCCTCTCTGTTTTCCCTCGAGTGCACTACTCTCTCAGGTCACACTATTTCCCATCTGGATTACATCACAACTTCCCAGAAAGCCCTGCACTGAACCTTCCCATGCTGAAGATAAATCTTTTGGTTTAAGCAATATAACCACTGTGTAGATTATAGGGGCTGGCACACCCTCACCATATTGCAGTTTGGTGCTTTGATTCCTGGGTAAGTAAGATACTGAACCCCATGTTAGTTGCTCATGCGGCATCAGGCCACCTGCTTAGCAGCTCCCCATTGGTGAGTGTGTGATGTAAAGCACTTTGGGTAACTATAAGGTAGAAAAGCATTTTATACATGCATACCATTTGTTTTTTAATTGTAATAGTACTATAGCAACATACACATAACCAAAGACAGGTATAACCTTGTCAAGCATTCTTATTAGGGGACCATGTAAAATGGCTTTGGGAACTGGTTCTCATTGATGAAATAGCAAATGTAAATTTCAGATTTTACGCCTTTGTCATTATTATTTACACATCATTTGTGGCTCAGGAAAACTGTAAAGTTGGTCTAATCTTATGTGAATTCATCACTATGACTGATATATTGTCCCCATACAAAGGATCCAGTAGACATAGTAGTCTAAGGTGTCTGCTCCTGTAAAGGGACAGGGCTACAAATCAATGCTTGCTAAATAGAAACAGCTACATCAACTTTTACAGCATAATTACACTGTGGGATATCAGCATGGTAATTAATGACAAACGGAGATCAAGGGGGAATAATGGCAGGAACAACAGAACAAACATATGGCAATTTAGTAACCAATTCCCAAAAGCGTGATTTCCCTTAAACATAATTACTGCTATGTCCCTGTGAGGCTCAAATAAACAAAACGTGTCTTTGATGGTTGGATGCTATCACAATGGGAAATGGTTTGTGACTCAGCAGTGTGTTGATGCAGTATGATATGGGGTAAGATAAAAACAACAGGTGAAATAAGGGACGAGAATGGCATTATAAGTACAAGCCACAAGTCTGCTCAGCATACCTCAGAGTTTGTGTTTCTGGGCTCGAACATGGACAGTGATGGTGATGATGTGTGACAAATATTCAAGAACAAAATTTAGGAAAGCATACGAATCAAAGATTAAGAAAATGTAAAGGATAAAACTGGATTACTGTCATTCCTTCACATATCATAAGTCTTACATGCATGAATTGGCAAATTAGAAAGTTAATTTAAGGCAGTAAACTCGTTTTATATATATATATATATATATATATATATATATATATATATATATATATATATATATATAAAAAATTTTATATATATTTTCATATATATTTCACAATTAAAATTCTGTAATCATAATTTGCCAGTTTCAACACAGTATTCAACTCTTTAGCTGCTAAAGGCTCCACCACACTCACTAACAAGTCACTAAGATTGTCTAGTTGCTGCTCTTTGGTTTACTTAGTTAATCTATTTATATTTCCCCTTTTTCTACCCACTGGTCTCACTGTCTATCATTGGACTGCTTTTCTTTTTGGATACTGCAGGTGTAATCCACTGACTGTATCTCTATTCATAAGTTGATGTAAACGGGTTACTCCTGACTTTTACATAATGTAAAATCTACCTTAATTTGTCTGCCAAAAGGTGCCACAAATGTGACTGCTGATCATCACACAAATTTACACAAACTATTCGGTGAACTTAATCCTTACGTGTCTGGATGTCCCCGGAGAAGTAGAAGAGATATTTGGGGCAAGGGATGGTAATCACCTCTCCAATGTCTGCACTGGGCCAGCAGGTGATCTTGTCCCATGTCCCACTGCATCCTGAGCAAGGGACACAGAGAGGGGGGGGACCAAAAAATTGGCATGGTTATATCAGTCAAACACAGAAATACCATAAAAGAGAGCAAACATGGTGAAACAGAAAGTGTCATGAATGTAGTGCAGTGACAAACAGAAGCCTGATTAGGGCAAAGGTGGAGGACTGAAGTTGCCATGGCAGCCAGAAGTGTAAGCTCAGGTCAGCTGTTGTTGTGGCCCTGGGTTCAAAACACTGCCACATGACTAATAAAACAGCCCCATCTTTTGTTACATGCTGTTATTTGAATTCAACAGATCACTGTGACTTTGCACACAGATGTTCGGTCTGAGGAGGCAGAATCAGGTCACAGCAGCACTTTTTAAATCTGAAAGTCCTCAACATATTCGCATACTAAATAAAAACTGTTTACCAGGTGACAACCGCAACATCGCTGCAAGTATATAGCCCCACTTACTTCAAATGGAATAAATAGCCAGAAAAGTGAAGTAAAAAGATTTCAATGTTTAATGACACTGTGTGAAAGTCAACAGTCTCGTAACACTGGGAGTAAGTAATAACAAGGTTTTAGTTACACACATTGGTAACAGAGGCTCAGTGAAGCACAGTTATCTCACTGAAGAATTGATTTGTGCACTGCATGCTGTGAAAATGCAACAACATCGTTATCACCATCTAGTTTAAGCCTCATCAAAAATAAACTGAAAAAAACATCATATAACTGCTTTTGGGCACCTAATATAAATGTATTATATAAATGTATATACATTTCATGAACATTAGAGATAAAATGTGATCAGGGGTGTAGTTTAAAACTGAACCTGCTCACAGGTGATTTAGGGCTGGCTTAAACGGCAAAACAGTGCTCAACCAGGGTGTAACTCAAAGCCACAGACAAGGTCTGAACATCTTTGGAGCTCATTGTGTTACCTTGACCAAATCCCACTTGTCGATTTAGCAAATTAGGATGAGACTGAGTAAGTACAGCCAAGGACAAGGAAGTCCTGTGGAATACACACAAATAAACGACATACCTGTGGTTTTGTTCTCAATCTGAGCCTCACACGAGTGTCTCTCCTTGTCTAACTCTTTCTTGATGTCACACATCTGACTCTGCACTGCAAATACCTGCAAAGAGAACATTTTAAACGTTTTTCCCTGTGTATCTGTTAGGCCACAGTGACATTTAAACAATGCAAGTCAGATCAATTATCTATTAGGCAAATTTAGAAGAGTTCTACTGCAGGGGCTCTATGAGCAGTGCTTCACATATCAGGGGCAAACACATCTATTGTCTCCACCAGGGTCTTCCTGAGATGAGCTAAGCTGGGCTACCATTTAGCTCATCCGACAACCATCCAACACACACAGTAGTAGTGGTTCAGCTATCACACTATTTAGATTAGCAGGTTTCAAAACTAGAGGGAATCTTCAGGCCCGACTTGGTTCCATATGAAGCCAAATCCATGTCAATATACCAGCAGAGAATTTACAGGTCCTCTACAGGACAAGATTTATTGCTGTTACTTAGCAGGATGAGTCTCCCCTGTGTGGGCATTAATCAGACTGCAGGTATGTGCTTATAGTTAGCCAGAAAATAAGCCCAGATGACTCCAGCCTCTCAGCTCACTCAAGGTGGTTCCCTATTTATATAATCATATATATCCTGTTTACCTATGCTGCACATCTTGACTATGAATAGAGAATATATTATGATGTTGTCATTGAAGGCGCAGTGCTGTCTCCAGCTGAGCAAGTAAAAAAACAGGAAGAAAAGTTCCCCCACTTCATCGTCATCATCCATTTACATTCTCCACTGGCACTTTTCCTTTACACTGTTATCACTAAAACAGTCAGTGAGTGAGTACAAATGCTGTAGATGTAAAAAGCTAGTGTGCTTTTCTGGGGGATCTGACCTCCAACAGAATTCCAGCGTGATTCACACATTCTTCTCTGCAGGAGAAATCTGTGGATAAGGACACTGTAGAAATTACAGAAGAGAAGGGACAAAAGTGGACGTTGCCAGTCAAGTCACCTTAAGCTTAGTCATGAAAAGTAAAAGAAGTCACATAAAAGCAATTACAGTCCCCACTGTTTTGTTTGGTCCCTAATGTTATTTCAACAGATGTTGGTTTTTGCTTGTAGTGCCTGAATACTTCAGGAGATTGACACTCAAGGCAGAGACTGAATTTGGAGGTTAGAGACCGCATCAGTGAGGAAGACATTTTCTGATGTCACATTTTATAAAAGGTAACCCCAAGTTGAAATCATACTAAAAGCCTTACTAAACTAGTAAGGCCAAAATAGTAATAATTTCTTGCTTCATCTGCCTAGTAATGACATCCTTCTTTTCTCATCTTAACGGGGTCTGCTGACTGAGTCAAGCTGCGCATTGGGCCACAGCAGTGCGCCCCCCCCAGTTTTGGAAAGCAGGAGCGTAGGCATCTGTTTAGCTACACTCGTAGGCACCAAGCTGCTAGAAAGCTCTATAGGGTCAACCTTAAAGTGCCAAATTAGGCGCGTAAACTTGCAGACGAGTCGCATACTTTAAGACCTGCCCAAGTTCAAGTCATGAGAAAAGTCTGTGCGTGCTACTTACTGGTTCCAGCAACATGCAGAGGAGAAGGACGGAGATGAATTTTGAAATATCCACCAACATGTCAATCAAAGCAGTAAAACACTATAAGATACGAGATGAGATCATTAAGACAAAGAGTTGAGTATCTTGGGGTAATCCGCAGCAGGTTTGAATGGCTCCCCTTTGCGCGCTCTTACGCACTGGGTAAAGCGAATTGCTCCGCTCATGAAATCCTGCTCTGCTTCTCCTCCTCCTCCCACTCGGGCTTTACCTTGAACAACCAACAAGTAAAATATTATCTGTGGACGTCAGTAGACGAAGGCGTATACACGCAGCAACAAAGAAAGAAGGAAGCTGTATCCGTAAATTCAAATACAGCCACGATTCACCTTTTATTCAGCCTCTATTGATAAGAATGTTATTAATTATGTGGTATTAAACAAAGATCTATTTATAGTTACAGATGAAGAATCTGCATAAAATATGATACGTTTTTAAATATACGACGATGCATGGGTAAATATTTAACCTGTGGTTCCAGACTATTCTGACTTGTTACATACAATGTCTGTAGTAGTTAGAGCATTGTTTTTGATGCTATGAACTGTCAGCATCTTCACACCACTTGCACCATATTTCCCAAGTCTGCCATGTCCAAACAAACAGGATTATACTACAATCTTTGAATAACATGTCGCTCACAAAAATCCACTGAGCTAAACTGTCAAACTGTCCAGAAACTACTTAAAACAAGCTTCACCTCCATCAGCTATAGTAAAACTGTTGCTGTATGCTCATTGGTAACAACACTAATACATCAGTGCCTCAACTGATGATCAGATAATGTGAGACAGTATAGGTGAATCTTAAAATGATCAAAACATGACAACAAACATGAACTTGTCATAAAGGAGAGTCAACATTTATGTGACATAAGAAAGACAAAAGCATCTATCACTGGGTCATCAGCTTTACTGTACCTCACTGTGGGTTTCTTGACATTTAAATTATTTATTAGTTCAAACCATAGATCATAGAGACATTCAGGTGAACAATCTAGATACATGTTACACAAAACTCTGGCTCTTAGTTGTATTTCCTCAAGTGGAGCTCCAAGCTTACACTGTGCAGATAAGATAATGCTAGGAAATATGCTAAGAGCATGATGTTGGATCCAGCTGTGGAGTTAAAAAGCTGATAACTCATTTGAAACAGTGTGGAAAGAGTGAAAAACATCCCTGCTCACTCAAGAAGTTTTGAAAAATTGGTGAAAAACAAGCAAAGTGTGTCTTTTTTTCTGGTCACACTGCATTCATGCAGCAATGTGCACACTGGGAAAAGACAAGATTTCTATCATTTACTTGCAGCCTGATAACAATTCATGGAATCTGGCTTTGGTTTTTCATGCATTGCCTCTCATACCATGTGCTCTTACCATATGTTTTACTGGTGTGGATTTTCTATCACTGACTTATGAAGTGGCCGAAGCCTCAGTGAGTCCATGGGGCTTATTGAAGCTTTGATGGATGTCAGAGAAGTGTTCGTCTGGGCCGAATGTCAAATATTTGGGCTTTTTAGTTCTGTTGTAGAAATTTTATTATTTTGACTCTGACTAGAGTCATCCATCTTATTAATCTAATCAAAGGTTTCTTAGCATTGTCTACGCTAATATGCAATCACATTAGACATCTAAATGAGTTAATCGGTCAGAGATGTAAGAGATTAAGTGCATCTCAGTCGACATACTCTGGATTGTGTTATTACAGCAAAAACGTGACACCATTAATGTTTGCCATTCTCTTCTACCTGTTGGCTGTGGCGTTTTATTGCCTCCGTCTCCAAATTAGGAACACATTTCTCATAAACCTTGGTCATAAAAATCAACTTTTCTTCTGAAGAGGATAAAGGTATTTACATTGTTTTTTATTTACCATCTGTCTCCAGCTTACTGTGAGGTCAGCGACATCTGCCTGTTTTGCACTGTAAAGAAATCTGCAAAGTGACAAACACTTTGAAATATGTTGGCAATTAGAAGCTGTGATGCTCTAATGCAGAATTAATGTGGGAAGTGTTTATTGTGGGCAATTGCTATATAAATTTTTGCCTCTGACAAAAACTGGAACCTAACTTTGCCTTAAGCAGAAGCTGACGAGGATCGTTGATTCTTGTGGAGGCAAAGGTGATAATTATCACAATGCATCAAACTCATCAAAACCTAATGAAGATCAGAAAGAGCAGGGAGACCAAGAGAAATCCAAACCTGTTTGCCAAAATACCCCAATGACACTGTTCATAAATCCAGATTCTTTTCAAAAATAACAGCTCTGTTTTGATTTGTTACTAAATCATTTTTGATTATATTTTTTGGACATTGAAAGCATTTTTAAACCAATCAATGCCATCCATCATTTCAAATGGAAATGTGAAAGCCACAGAAACTGCAGTCAGACAGACAAATTGACTTGATGGTAGCATCACCCACAGGTCAGTTTAATTTTTAAAAAACAAAATCTCAACATACTGGATCATTAGTACAAACTGTGATTAGACATTTGTGGACGCTGATGTTAAAACCCTTTCTCTCTGGTAAACACCAGACTTATCTTCGGGCTCCACCACGCAGACATCTAAACCTTTGACGTTACTTGGCTTAAAGTCAGCTAGAACTTATATGCACCTCTGTGGGCTTCAAAAATGGACTGAGCTAAGCATCAGGACAAAGCTATAATGCTGGCAGAATCCCTTCTTTGATCAAAGTATTGTTCTTATTTCAACCGCAAAAGGCAGACTGGGTACAAGTACAAGTTCAGTTTCACAGAAATGTGGCTGTAGACTCATTCTAAAAACGTTTGTCCAGTTCTTTAAATCCATTTAAATAATGTTATGAATGTTTTAGATAGAAATGGTGGAATTTTCCTCTTACAAATGAGAAGTTCACCTAACAGGCCACAAGCTGAAAAGCTGAATGCTGGACCTCTTGTTTTCAAAGCCAGAAAGTGTCCATATGTCAAGGACTCTTACTGCAACTCTGTTTCCACTGATTCTCTAGCACACTGTGTCTAAACCAGTGTTAGGGAAATTAGTAGTTAGACCATCAAGGCTTTATGCTCTGAGAGGGAGGGCCAAATGGTATGTGCATCGTCAAAACCAATGACACAATGTAGATTCTGGGAATTTTTTAAAATAAGAATGACAACTATTACCTTGCTGAAAATGTTTCACTATGTTCTATTTTACTGTTTAGCAAAGCCACTGCAAATAGATAAAGCACTTGTGGTTCACAGCTGTTTTACAGTCACGTACTCTGGTATGATATTTGTGCCTGTGCCGCTGTAGAGCAAAATGAGTCTGTCAATGTCATCAGAGACATTTGATACATCGTGTTAGGGAAATTAGATTTGATGCTGCACTGAGGTTGAGCATGGTCCAATAATAAGAAAACTGACATCACTATTTTGAAGTGAATGTCATTTATGTTTTCAGTGAGTAGTCAAGGACAGATTGAAGAGGAATGAAGCAACATATGAATCAGGACGAACACTAAGTATAATGAAGGAATTAAAGGCGGCTCCAAAGCTTTCATACAGTATCTCTTTACTTTTCTCTTCTCTTCTCTACTCTAATCGTAAACATTGTTATATGTTGCTACTTCTGTGGAACTGAAGGGACCTGCAACGAAATACATCATAGCACGAAGAAAAAAAGGTCTGAACACAACGACAGGAGGAAATGTGACCGTGCACTTAAAAAAGGAGTGTATTTATAGTCCGCTACTGTTTGCCAAAAGGATATACAGTACACAGAGAAAAAGGAAGCTGGCAACGTTGGTGACATTTTACATCAGAAAAAGAAAATCATCAATCTGCTACACAAAATCATTATACATTTTCTCTCTATTAATACATTTATTTTGAAACCATACATATAAACCACCAAAAGAGTAGATCTGTGGTTTTCCTAATCACAGTATACTGGTGTTTTCTTTGACATGGGTTGATTTACAAGAGTGCAACTTCCTTTTAGGCTCTTTCGTCTATGAGAGTGGTGGAGCTTGGTCCTAAGCATTGTGTGTTTCACAGCAGTCATGGTGTTCAAGGTTGATACTTTTGATTGACTTTGGCCACTTCCAATCCCCATCCACACTACAAAAGCATACATAGCATGTAAAAAAATACTAATATATATAATATATATATATATATATATATATATATATATATATATATAATATTAGGTTAATAAAATTAAGCACACATTTTCCCGAATAGCCCTTAGCTGAGAACATATGAAGTAAAGAAATGCAGATATTGTGTTTTTAGTCATATCCAGGACTGCATGCTTGGCCTCACAAAAATTCCAGTTTCAAGTGTCCTGCATTCAGAATGTTACGTGATTAAAAGTCCAAGTATGTTAACATCAAAATTTACTTAAAGTAGCAAGAAACCTTTATGCTAAAAAATGGTTTTACTTAGGGTATTTTTAGATATTACTTAGCAATTTTAGGGAGGTGTAATTGAGTAAAGGATGTGTAAGGAGTATAGAATTGCTTCATCGCTTGATTTTCCCTCATTAGTGTCATAGTCTGGATGATATTCTGTTTTGTATTCTACTTTTTAAACTTTCTCAACTAAATCAGCTTCACTGTTGGTGTCATCTTCTGTTCATCAATGGTCTTCTCATTCTCATTTCTCATTCTCCTCACTACATCCATAAATCTCCTCTTTGGTCTTCCTCTAGACCTCCTGCCTGGCAGCTCCAACATCAGCATCCTTCTACCAATATATTCACAATTTCTTCTCGGAACATGTCCAAACCACCTCAATCTGGCCTCTCTGACTTTATCTCTGAAACATCTAACATGAGCTGTCCATCTGATGTCCTCATTCTTGATCCTGTCCATCCTCGTCACTCCCAAAGCAAGAGTCGGATGCCGTTCCTGCCACAACCCTCTGCATTTATCCAGACTTGGGACTGGCAAAAGAAGACACTTGCTTGTGCCCCCTTGCGGTTGCAATTTCTGTTCATCAAAGGTGCACCATAATTATTTTATGCCGCTTTCTAAGGTTTCTAAACTATATTTCAGAGTAAAATAGTACAATTTTATACCACTCCACCAATTTAACAGCTATACAAACTAACTGGTTACTTTACTATTTTTCATTACAATGTGTTATTTTAGATTGTTTGGTTTTGTTGTTTTAATTAAGTAAATTATTACTTTCACTTATTACAACTAAAATAATTGTAATGTATCTTCGATAACAGGGTTACGAGTAAGGAGTTTAGGTAGTCAAATGAAACTTAAAGTTAACTTCTTGTTAGGTTTAATAAATTCCCACAATGACACGGTGCCATACTATACATGAACAGAACAGTGCTGCCACCTGTTGGTCACAAGGCTTAAAAGCAAAATGCTGCTTTCTTCTTATTGGATGATGAATCCTGACGAATTACAAGCAACAAGGAAATAAAATAAAGCAGGTTTTCTTTTAGATTGTGTGACCAAACTCTAGGTAAGGCGTGTATTGCCAATTTAAGAGATACGTTTTGTTTCACTTAATGTATTTATCTTACAGAACATACGATATGCCGCTTCACCGATCATTGCAGTAGTTTTGCTATGCTTGTCAGTATGTTCATAGTTTCTCTTCACAGACAGAATGGGTGACTTTCCCGTGAGCCCGTTGGTTTGTATTGGTGTCGGGTCCAGTTTTGCTTTCGCTGGCCTGTTTTATCGTTTATACCAAGACAAGAAGAAAGAATTGAAAAAACTGAAGGCAAGCACACAATTACGAACACTCAGCTATTAATAAAACAATGGTTGTGCTGTGAGTTATAAGTTGTTGTTTTCTTTTTTTTTTTAATTGTAGGAAATCCCAGTTTTCAAACCAGACGAGCATTTGCTCAAAGTACTGAAGGCAACTCCCCACAATCGCTTGCAGTATGTTGCTGTGGAAGGTACAAACATGCCGAGAAAATTATCACTTTTGTAAATGCAGTTTTGAATGGGATCAGTTCGAGAGATTGTTTAAAGTGTACCTTATCTATGGTTAAAGGTATGGTCCAGGCGGACGGCGAGCCTCTGGCCAGCCAGTTTGTCCCACGGTGCTTTGGGGTGATTCAAAGGACAACAGTGGAGGAACACTGGCAATACTGGAGTTCTTTAACTAGAACATGGTAAATGTTAGACATTTTTGGTATAATTATATCAGCCTATAGGCCTAGTATAAACACCAATGTTATCTTATCTTTTAGGAATTCTCAGACCATTAACAGGAAAGAGAGCAGCAACTCTGTGCCCTTCAGCCTGGTCAGCCCTGGAGCCTATATCAGTGACTTATCTGTGAAGGTGCAGAACCCTCTGGAGGCCTCTGGGTGCTACCTGGAGAGGGTTTACTACAAACTAAGACGTGCTGAGGAGGGGTTGGTGAATGTGGTGTTGCAGGGCCTCAATGGGGAGAAACCTGTGGCAATGGAGGAGAGTGAAAAGCTGCTGCGGGTGGGGAGCATCCTGACTGGGTTTGGGGAGGTGGTGCTGGAGGGAGGCCAGGTAATCAGGCTGCAGGCACCACAGGATGGGCGCAAGTACATCCTGATGCTTACTGACTACCGAAGCTTTATAGACCGGCATGAGAGATCAGAAACCATCTGGAAGGTGCTGACTGCACTTACTGGTATCACAGGGACTTCCCTTCTAGCTGGGGTTATTTACAACCTAGTGGGAAAACAAGATGACAAATCAAAGTAGGCTTGAAGATGTGGATCCTTCAGGTTTGATCACTGCAGAAGCTGTGCCACAGCTATTTGTAAGATTCCAAAACCGCTTAATAGATTCTATAGTATATTCATCATGTTACCTGGTTCAAGCGCTGACAGTTATCTTGTCATATTGCAATTACAGAGTGAGGGGCAAAGCACACTGAAAAGCATTAGTAAAATAGAAAACAGTTTCACAGTCAAATTATAACTAAAAGGATCATAATTTGAGAGTTTTTAATTTTTTCATCAGCCAGAACAGACAGTCAAAAAGAGTTATTTTGTGTGTTAGGTGTTGGGACAGTGTGCATCATTTTTGCCTCTTATTTTGAAGTGTAAATCCAACATGCCTGTCAATTTGCAAGCACAGACCAAATAATTTTTTTTTTAAATAAATTTCAAATTCTATATGTTCTGATAGAGGTTAGGGCATAATTAGACGGTCTGATGGCCTAAATGAATTATATATTAGGAGCCTTGCTACAAAATAAAATCCTAATCCACAGATAATGTACAATAGCATGACTAGTTGACCTATGATCACATCAAATTATTTCTTCCTCAGTCAGTGGAACATAATCAATTGTCCCATGCTTCCTTTAACATGTAACAACTCAAGGGAACATTTTTTTAAATTCACATCAAATCAGTCAAGGTTTTACTTTGGTTAATGTTTCTGCTCTGTTACTGGTAATCTAATCAAGGAAATTGTCACTGGAACATTTCAGATGTGGGAAATCAAAATTTACTGTGATATGGAGGGAATCAGTTTTTCCTTCTACTTCTTGAATCATTACGATTTTCCTGTCAATGTTCAATTTATAGATGAAACCTGGAACTAAATACTGTTGTAATCTTTTTTTTATAAAGGCAGTTAATCTTGTGTCTAATAAAGGCAATAAAACATTTAATGCTGCATTAGCAGTTTATCTTCTGAGACATTTGGTGTTGTTGACAAGTAAGAAAACTGATAAGTTAACACATTTCCAACAACGCTGAGGGTCTTCTTTATTTGGATGGTGCTGTTCATAGTTCACAGCCCTGACATGGCATATGTCATAAAAATGTACTTCAACTGTACAGAGCAAATGCTGAACGCTGCTTGAGATGGGTAGAGGGTAAATAAAACCACATGAGTCCATTCATTCACAACAGTTCATGTTATACAGAATATTGCTTGTCCTTCTCTCATGCGCTCCTTGTTATTTCCCTTCCTCCTCTGAAGACTCCTCTGCCTCCTCCAGCCACTGAATGAACTTCTGCAGCTGTGAGAGAACAAACATAAAATAGACCAGTCAGAAATTTAGGACTATAAAACACCAAGACCAAGTGACATACATGCATCTGTCATCTGTAAAGTATTCACAGCGCATAACCTTTTCCACATTTTGTTATGTTACAGCCTTATTCCAAAATGGATTAAATTAATTATTTTTCTCAAAATTCTAGAAATAAATACCCCATAATGACAACGTGAAAGAAGTTTGTTTGAAATCTTTGCAAATGTATTAAAAATAGAAACCGAAAGAAAAACATCACATGTACATAAGTATTCACTTCCTTTGCTTAATACCTTGTTGAAACACCTTTAGCACCACTTAGAGCCTCAAGTCTTTTTAAGTATGATGCTACAAGCTTTCAGACCTATTTTTGGGCAGTTTCTCCTATTCTTCTTTGCAGTTCCTCTCAAGCTCCATCAGGTTAGATGGGGAGTATCAGCCATTTTCAGATCTCTCCAGAGATGTTCAATCGGGTTTAAGGCTAGGCTGTGGCTGGGACACTCAAGGACGTTCACAGAGTTGTCCCATAGCCACTTCTATCAAGTATGTCTGTACATTGCTGCATTAATCTCTCCCTCGATCCTGACTAGTCTCCCAGTTCATGCTGCTGAAAAACCTCCCCACAGCATGATGCTGCCACCACCATGCTTTACAGTAGGGATGGTATTGGCCAAGTAGTGAGCGACGCCTGGTTTCCTCCAGACATGATACTTGGTATTCAGGCCAAAGAGTATCTTTGTTTTATCAGAGCAGAAAATTTTGTTTCTCCTGGTCGGAAGGTTCTTCTTCTGCTGAGGAGTGGTTTCCATCTGGCCACTCTACCATTCAGGCCTGATTGGTGGAGTGTTTCAGAGATTGTTGTTCTTCTGCAAGGTTCTCTTCACAGAGAAATGCTG
This sequence comes from Channa argus, assembly GCF_033026475.1. NCBI lineage: Eukaryota > Metazoa > Chordata > Actinopteri > Anabantiformes > Channidae > Channa > Channa argus. The sequence continues at coordinate 11,200,636 of NC_090210.1, forward strand.
GATCTCATTCAGATTGACCATCGGGTTTTCTTGGTCCCCCTCCCTGTCCCTTCTCTCTCTATCGCTCAGTTGGCCATGCAGCCTCTCTAGGAAGAGTCCTGGTGGTTGCGAGGCCACTGTGCTCATTGGGAACTTCAATGCTGATGAAATTGTTCTGCACCCTTCCCCAGATCGGTGTCTCAATACATTACTGTGTCAGAGGTCTACAGACAATTCCTTGAACTTCATGGCTTGGTTTGTGCTCTGACATGCACTATTAACTGAGGGGCCTTATATAGACAGGTATATGCCTTTCCAAATCATTTCCAATCAACTGAATTTTCCACTGGTAGACTCCATTCAAGTTGTACAAACATGTTTGTAGAATTTTTAAGAAAATAATGAATTTGATCCATTTTGAAATAAGGCTGTGACACAGCAAAATAGGGAAAAAGGTTAAGCGCTGTGAATACTTTCCAGATGCACTGTATCTGCAGTTACAAAAAAGTAAAATAAAAAAATTATAATATCATAATAATATAAGTTTTTAATTTATTCAGCTGTAAATGCCAATTATGTGAGATTTTTCATGGATTTTGTTAAATATGCACTTGACACATTGCTGTTAGACACATTGTATGTGTGAGTTTATGCTTTAAAAAGCAGAAATATAGCCTATATTAATACTTCATAACAATTTTACAATGGTATTCCCTTGAGTAGTTCATGTAGATATAACAGGAAACGGAAGTGATTATTTTAAAATGCTGCCCAGGTTTGGCAATATTGTCTTGTTCCTTTTAAAATTGATATATTTAAAAACAATTTTTGCTTCCTTAGTAGGATTACATTATGCATCATTATGCACAGTGATTCAACAGTAATGTCTTATTTCATATTATTTCTAATTTCATTCATTTCATTATATTCCATTTTTTTTATCCCTCACCACCTTGTCTTGAATTTTTGCATCCATAACATAAATAAGCATTGAATTCCCTCTGTAAATTCTCTGTTACTCATTCAAAGCACAGTGCATTCAAATAAAGTTAAAATAGTAACCTGTTACTGATCTCCAACCTTTATCCACTTATTTACTTCTCCTGAGCTGGTAACAAATTTTCTCTTCTGCTTTTACATTGATGATCTTCCCACAGCAGCTGGACATGAGACATCAGTATTGTTTAACTGTGTCCTGTCTGAACCAGTTCACCATGGTACCTACCCCTTGGTTCTTGCGGAGTTGTTTGCTCATGTCTGTGGTGGCACCCTGGGAGAACCAGCGTAGTATTATCTCCTCCTCCAGGATCTCCAGCTGGTACATGTTCATCAGGACCTGAATTCAACACAATCCAGCACTTTCAGCAACAGCTACCATTCCAGCTTGATGAATGCAGAGTAAATTGCACAATTACATAGTTGCTTGATCACCAACATCTTTTCTTGTTCAACCTTTTTAAAGGGAGACTTCACCAATTTTCAACTGGCTCTCAGTAGCTTTAGTTTAGGGTGTAAATGTACAATAATGCTATTAAACTTCTTACTCTCCAATTTTAAAATATTTCTCTGCTTCTAGCTGAAGAACTCCTCCAGATGACTTCACCCAGAGAAGTTTTTCATCATTAGGAGTTCAGGTGATGTCATCTGGTGGAGCACTGGAAAAGCATGTTGACCATGATTACAAGATGACATTATCTGTACTGAAGGTTCCTTTCAAGTGATGTCATCTGGAGGCATTTTTTAGCTAAACCAAGAGAGATATTTTGAATGTTTAATAGCATTTATGTACATTGTACCCAAACTAGAACCAAAAGAAGTAATATCACAGTCAGTGTCCTTTAATATTCAGAATGCGACTGACTGCACATAGTGATGTTATTTGCCTCTGACCTTGACCATGGCAGCCCAGTGACACTCCTGCTCCAGGAAATGGTCCTCAAAGGCCAACAGACAGTCTAAATGGTCCTGGGCTCTCTTCACATAGTTCTTAAACACCGGCGCCCACTTCTCCAATAACTAGAAAGAGAAAGAGAAAACTGCATTCAGCATTTGTTTTTTTCTATCATGTTACAAAGATGTGCTGTAAAAAAAAAAAAGAGAGAGAGAGAACAAAATAGGAAGCTCATTACCGGCAGGAGCACAGCAACATATTTTGATGTAGTGAGCTGGGGTCCATGCTGCTGAAAAGGATAATCTAGAACCACTCTGGTTAAAATCTGCATCACCTCCTTTAGACTGATATTGTAGGCATACCTTGGGAGAGACAATGAGTAAAACTGAATGTGCATTGCTTTCAAAGACAGCAATAAAATTGCAGGCAATTATGAGTTCCTCCTTACTTTAGAGAGTTGATCTCGAGCACAAGATTGTCACAGCCAATGTTTTCTTCCAAACCTCTCTGCAGAGTCCCCAGCACCTCCATCTGGAAAACTACACATGAACAGAAGAGACAACAATCTAATTAATTCTGTTCACTCAAAGATAATCTAGAGACTAACGCATTTGTGATCTGACAAACACGTTCCAGAAATCATTTTAGGGAAAAGTCAAAGTAAAGAAATGAAATCACTCCTGTAACTTTGTGCAGTAGGCAGGAGATATGCTGTTTGACAAGCAGAGACCCCTCTCACCTTTTACATCATCCATTTCAGGGGAGGGTATGACCAGATCATCAGACCCATCAGGCTCGCTGTCCTCACTGTCACTCTCAGGGTCTGGGTTCAACACCAAACCTGGTGTTGAACAAGACAGAAATGAAAGACTGCTGGGACATGGACTACAGCATCATGGAAATTGCCAGTTGCACATGCCAGCTGTCGTACCCCAGAGACACTGCAGCAGCTCCTCATCTTCAGTGTCGTCCATACTGCCATTCTTCCAGATGTAGCCTTTTCCATCTGCTCCAACTTCTGCTGGGTTGAAAACTAGAGGACAAAAGGAAATAAAGTTAAGTTCAGAGAGATTTAGGGAGTTTGATAAGCTGTAAATGTGTCTATACATACCTTTCTGTTTGGTTTTATCTTTACTCTGACCAACCTCAGCATCATCACTGAGAAATTCATCATCATCATCCTCTTCTTCCTCCTCTGGGTGGTGCATAGACACCACAGTCCCTTCTAGGAGAGAGATGTTTGGTCCAATCACCACCTGAAATTAAGTTAACAGGCTAATTCAGGTCTGGTCTGGCACCATGGTTTGAGATGTAGACGTGAGAAATCATGGTGCAACCCAGAAATAAAAATGTAGAAATACAAAACACAGAAAACATTTTAACAAAGTAGATTGTTATATTAGTAGGAGTGTGAGCTTCTTCAAAATACCTTTTTGCACACGTGCTCCATCTTATTTCTTATTTACCTACTTTTTTATTGGAATTTCAATGAACTGATAAACAAATAACATGATAAATTTTACAGTTTGATTTTAAATTAATTAATGCATTATTACACTGAACAAAAAGCAGAGAGGTGCAAACCTTAATCTCTGTCCTTTGAATTTTTAATATATACACTATATTGCCAAAAGTATTCGCTCACCTGCCTATAAACCCATGTGAAAATTAGTGACATCCCATTCTTAATCCATATAGTTTAATATGACGTCGGCCCACCCTTTGCAGCTATAACAGCTTTCCACGAGGTTTAGGAGTGTGCTTATGAAATACATAATACACAGTGCTTGCAGTCTTCGCTCTAATTCATCCCAAAGCTGTTCTATCGGGTTGAGGTCAGGACTCTGTGTAGGCCTGTCAAGTTCTTCCAAACCAAACTCTTTATGGACCTTGCTTTGTGCACCTGAATTCATTTATTTGGATGGGTGAGCGAATACTTTTGGCAATATAGTGTGTGTGTGTATAAAATATCAATAAAAAACCCAGTTTACAAATCCTTCTAAACTAAAGGAGTATGTTACTGTTGCTCCTTATATTGGTTCCTTATAAGGTTGTGTTTAGGTTTGTGTTATTGAAACAAATTCAGTGTTTTCACGCTGTTTCTTCAGGTTTCTAAACACAACTTGCAAATCACAGATATATGATTCACGTCTGGGTTTTTACCAAACCATTTCAAAATGACAAATGACGTTTTTTTTCCAGGTGTGAGCTTGGCCTTCCACCACCCTTCTGCTCCGTTTGTACGTTTGTGTGAGATGCTCTCGTTGACGGCACATATGTAAGCAATCAGTGCAAATTTATATTACAATACACTAAATTTCTCTAAGTGGGAGGAATTACGCTTACAATATAACAAGTTACGGTGCAGCCCTATTAAAGGGGGATACGTGTGGGACTAATTCTGACCAAGTTCATTTTAGCTGCTTGTCTAGTAAGCTCATGACTTCAGGAAATCACCTGACCTATTGGTCTGGTAGGAACCAGTGGCTGGATGTACTATCAAATTTCTCAACAAAAATTTTATATACATTACCTAGAGACAAGCAAAAAACATATTATCCAGAAAAGCAGGTTTAATCAATAATGGGATTATTACATTAATATTGCATATATAAAGAACAGGGGTAAAGGAGGACAATACACTACAGTATGTTACTTACATTATATGCAAGGACACACTGTTTATTGAGCACCACACCTTCTTTGACCACAGTCTTGTCACAGACCACAGACTGGCTGATCACCACATTACTGGCAACGTGAACATTACTCCAGATGTAGGCATGATCCAGAATAACATTGTCACCTGTTGCAGTCAAATAAGAAGAATATCAATCACACTTTGTCATACATTGTCAAACACATGCACAGGGAAATTAACATTTCCACATTTCATCAATGCTAGCCAGTAAGCTCACCTATGATGCAATTGTTACCAATGACACTGTTGGAAATGTAACAGTTAGCTCCAATGCTAGTGTCACAGCCAATGAGAACATTCTCCTCCATCTGGCTGCCATGGCCCAGGCTAACGCCCAACCCTCGGTAAACATTGTGGCGAGAATATGTGCAGCTACGTCCCTCCTGGTCTGTGAAGTTAGCCTCCGGTGTGAGGGGGTAGACCCACCTCCGCACAAGGTCTGACGACACTGAATCATACATGAGCAAGTTGGACACTCTGACACCATAACCGTCCTTAGTGACATGCATGTGTATCTGGTTTCCCAGGATCTAAAAAAAGAAAATAAATAATGACTTGAGCCATCTTAAACAGCACCTCAGTTTCCAAATTTCCAATTTATGGCCCAGTAATACCTCTTCATTGACCAAGATCCCTTTTACAAAGTCATTCCTAGTTTGGTAGTCAAAATTGTCAGTGAAGAGCTCTGCAACCTGAAAAATAATAAAATAAAAACTATGTTACCGTAGACAACATAAATTAATCAACCAGTTCCTCTGTCTGTTTGAAAACTGACCTGTGGAGAGCAGATACTAATGTGGCAGTCCAGGAGATCATGTCTGATTTCAAACTCATCACTTCCATTGTGAAAAATGTTCTGCAAAACACAAACAGGATCACCTGTCATTCATCAACCGAAGGCACAAATATAACAAACCACCACTAAAACTGTCAGTTACCATAGGAAAGTGTAACTTCTTCAGCCCCTGTGTTTTCTGGTAGTGTAAAATCCGCTGGCTCTTACTATCCATAGCAACAATAACATCATCTTCCTCACAGCGAGACTTGTGACCTGGTGATGATTCCTTAAAGATCATAGTCATCACAGAGATGTTTTTCTCCATCTTACGACGATGCCTGTGTAAAAGGAAAACAATTCTCAGGACAAACATTGTATTAGAGCAAAGCAGTCTTGCAGACCACTATCCTTGTTGCTCCCCACAATATAAAAAGAGTTAGAGATATTTCTTACCTATGTTCTTTCAGTGCCTCACTGATATCAATATTTGACACCACATCTCCGTAAACCAGCACAAAATCGGAGCGCACAAGGTTCTTTGCATCAACATCCCTGAGCACATCTCCCAAGGACCGGTACAGATCTGAAGTGATGATGTGGACTGTGTTTGGAGAGGTGGGTCGACACCACCTTGACCTCCTGCCAGAGACATTGTTGGGTCAAACTCTTTCATGGGTACCAATAAGCACAAAATGTGCTCCTCATACAGTACCAAAGAATCTTACAGTAGGTGGTCCTTGATTTTGCTGGCCATCCAGCAACAGAAGACAAAGGTTTCCTGCACCCCAGTGGATGTGAGGAACTCCAGGGTGTAGTCAATCATGGCAGCATTACCGAGCGGTAGCAAAGCCTTTTTTCAGGGAGAATGTGACACATGACATTAGCAACGTTACAGTCACGTTATATGATGGACGCTTCAAATATCATCTCCAGCATACTTAAGCAAAACCACACAATAGCTTAATCAAAACTTTAGATGCTGGAGCTCGAGATAAATTAAAGTAGTTTCAGCACTGCAGCCCCGTCACTGTTTACAGCATGGACATAAGTTAGCTACCATTAGCACCACAGTTAGCTTGGCACGCTGCCTACCCGCGGCTGGTCTTTGGTCACCGGGAAGAACCTCCTGTTGAAACTGTCAGCGACTAAAACAGCCTGCAGCGGCTGCTCTTCTTCCTCCTGTTCACCTGCTCCTTTTCTACCTGAAAGGCCAGGACCTGACCGACTCTGTTTTCCTCCTTTACCGGCCATGTTTCTGTTTGACTCCCAAGTAACTCTGTCATCAGATGCGACTACAGCGACAGAGTTAGGACAATCTTCGTCTTGTCTTTGAAGCGCAACTAGTTTGCGCGTTTCAGGGAGTTAAATTTTTCAGGAGTGCATGATGAATTACAATAATATGTACATTTAACATTTAAAGATATTCTTAGTATCCTTCAGCAATAAAAAGGCTTAAAGTCTATACTAAATATTAGTCTGCTTTTGACCTTTCTTTGCTTTTTTCTATTATTTTTGAAAATATGAAATGTGAGCAAGTATATTAAATGATAGAATGTTTATTATTGAATATAAAGATACAAAAATATCTCATGTTAAACTTTTATGTATATCCTTTAATATTTAAGGATCTATTAAGATCATTTAGCACATATTCCTAAATAAATGTGTATTTAAAGAAAATACCACAAAAAAATTGAAACAGCAAACCTGTGGGTCGGAAACGTTTCATAAGAGAATGGGAGAAATTACGTGCCCAAACCCCAAACAGGGAAATTAACTTAATCCTGTTTTATATCAGCAGTGGAAACATAATTACAATGTCCTAATGTCAATTATCTGTTGAATGCTTGTCAGTAGCAATGGTGTTTTGATCCCCCCTACATAAAAGGTTAAGCAGTCAAACAAAAAATAGCGAAACACTAAATACACATACTGAAACAAAAGTGACCTATTTTTGTGATCAAACTTAATTTTTTGGAATTACTTTATTGCAAAATGATCCAGTTAAGTACATCTGAACCAACATGTTTAACTTAAACAGAAACAAAAACATCTGGTTCCTGCCATCCAACAGTTTAGACAAAAACCTTCATTCACTGTCCTGTGTAAGCTCAACAGTTGTTCTTGATGTTCTTAGTAAAACACCAGTAAAACTATTTGAGGTGTCTGGTGATATTCTTGGCATGCTCCAACACTGAGTTGTATCGCAGGGTTTTGGACTTCCAGGTAGATGGAATGCCTTCAAGTCCAATCTAGGAGAATTAAAATGTCACATTTCAATAAATCATCATACATAGTGGTATAATGTGAAATATACATATAATATCAGTATAGCACGCACCTGAGCCCCAAGACATGCGCCAATGAAGGACCCTCGGCTGCAGGTGCATCCCCCACAGCTCATAGTGTCTCTGATAGCCTGCTCATACTGCCTGGCTGTCAGGACTCCATGCAATGCTGCTTGGAACGCACCTGGCAAACCTGAGAGAGCATCAAAGCCAAAGGGAAAAAATATGAAAGCATTTTCAAAGTTGTCTCGGTATCTGACAGTTGCCTCAATCACAGGTACTACTTGGTTAAAAAAATTAAAACAAGCTTTGTGAGAATACCTCAAGTGTTTGGAAAAACAGAAGGGATTATCTCCTGAGGAGTCTTCGATAAATTCTCCTTCACTTGATGAATGTGCCCTGAAATTAGACAGTGAATGTGAATGCATTTGGTGTGATAAACTTGCACAAACATGAACAGATGCACGTTCTTAAATGCCACGACTCAGTGCTGTGACTGTAATGTACTGAAGCAACAAAGGTGCAGGCCTTACATACCAATGACTGAGTTGTCCATGTCCTGTGGCAGCCTTCTGTTCTTGTCACTGAGCTGATCGAGCACTGCATCCAAGGCTTTTGGGTCAGGACCATTCAGGATGAAATGTTCCAGGAATCTGGGAAATGAGACAACGTATAATCCATAACGTGTTTAGTGCCTAAAATTCAAGTGTGCCTGTATGCCTGTACTCATCAGTGCTCGTTTATGTGGAAATAGTCAAATTAAAGCAAATAAGCATATAAATAAACGAACCGTGCTGCTGCCAGAGTTTCTGCCACACACGCATCATTGTTCTGAGTGACACGGACGGCTTTGTCCACCTTTTCCAACATATCAGGCTTTCCTGCATAAAACGCCACGACAGGAGCCAGTTTGGCTATTCCGTCAATCTGACAGTCATTCTCACAGCCTGGGGCAAAATATGACACTTTGGTTATAAACGTATCTCTTTATAATGTATAGACACTTTAAGAATCATAAATATGTACTGCAGCTTTACCCGTCTCCTCTTTGCCTGCGTCCACATTTTTCAGGAAGCTCTTTAAACTAGCCTGTCTCCAAGGACCTTCGATGGGCAGCTTAGGTCTTGGCCCTTGTTCAAACAAATGTACAACACGCATTGGATTTGCCTCATTAGTAGGTGAAGACACGTGGAATCACTCTTCATCAAAACCCTATACTAGATATTTTTCCTACCTCCTCTGTCTCTGTAAGGATCGTTGATGGGAGTATCATACTCTGATCCCGGCCCAAAAAATTTCAGTGTACGCTGCTTCAGGTCGTCAACATATAGACCTGGTCAGATACATCAAATATTAAATTCAAACTGCAAAGTCACATGATCCTTATCACTTCTCAGGGTCTGCAGAGACCTTGATATGTGTAAATCAAGAGACCTAAGAATGTAGCCATATACACAGTACACTACATTCCCAAACAGCATCAGGTAGCGATATGTCCATAAACTACAATTAAATGTATTAGTTGATTTAATTTTTTTAATTATGTGCTCGACAGTTTATAAAAAAAGGTCTCCATCTCATTTAAAATTATTTATTAACAGTTATTTTATACAAATATGGTCAAATTTAATACTTCCAGCTCATAGGTGTTGTGAGCTGAAGTCCCGAGTTGTCGTTTACAGCTGTATTGTCAGTCATTTGTACATGTACAGAACAGACAACACAATCTACAGAAACTATGTTTCTGTCAAATATCTAAACTGAATTGACAGGAGAACACAGTTCTGAATGTAAAAGTGTGAAGGGACCTTGAGGGAGACTGCTAGGTCACCAAAATGAGGAAAGAACCCTACCTCCACATTCAGACAGGGACTCTAGCAGTATATATGCCTGGTCTCCATAGCAGCTCTGCTGGCCCGTCAGCCTCCTGTAGAATGGGTTGGCAGACTCAGAGCGGAATTCAGGGTTCGGCTCCTGAGCTAGAATCGCCTGCAGCTTCTGGAGGTCGTACACCCAGTGGAGGGGCTGTGCTGCAGGGAACAAGTTGACAGACAATCTCAAGTCCTACCAGAGGAAAAACCACTGGTGCTGTCATTAAAGATTTAGATGGGAGCACAAACCAAGAATCTGAGCTGATTATTACACTTTTATGGCTTTACGGACACTGGAATTTACAAAAATTGTTTGTACTTTACCGATTTTTACTAATTACAAAAGATATAATGTACCAGTACAGCATGACTGACTTTTATTGTTATTACCTGCAGCATCTGCAACAGCTGATCCTACAATGGCTCCTATCGCTCTGTCAGCCAGAGCTGCAGCCATCTGAAAAAACAAAGAATTAGTGCATTACAATGAATACTTATCATTTTTGATAACAAGGGTTCGTTTAATTTGAGATGAAAGAATTGGTTGAATAACGAACACTCTGAAAATGACTTGATACTGGATTCTTTGAGTTAGTTAGGTCGAACACTGTGGTTCCAGCTACTCCAATGTGATGGTTTGCTTCTTATCTCTGTTACACATATGTCATTTTGAGGGTTTTGAACTAAACAAGATATCTGTAAATTCTAGCTTGCACTCAAGGTACAATTTATATGACATATGACATCATTAGGTATGTATATACACATAACATTTTAGAGACTATTTACTGATTAATAAAATATATATATATATATATATATATATATATATATATATATATATATATATATATATATATATATATATATATATAAAGTTAGCACTGTTACTTCATGCACTGTCTAATATTTGCTGAATATTTGTTTTTATATTTTTTTAAACAGTTAAGACTCGATACAACATAGATTGATCAATCCTTGTTAGGGGTTTGATTTTATCTGCACTCCACTACATTTCCTGTGCTGCCTGATCGTACGACCGTAGCCAAAAATATCTGAAGGTAACTACCTTCAGTACAAGTTGAACGCAGCATTGCTTGTATTTCTTAGTTGTAAATGAAATAATCACATGGGATAATTAGCAGTCATGTGCGTTTAAAAACTGTTGATTATAGCAAACCTATGCTCGTTAGCAGACATGAACGCAGGCTGACGTCTTACCTTGTACTCCGTTTATATAGACTGATACTGTTAAGTGTCGGCACCTGCTGCAGGTGATCGAGATCATTCGTGCATAAATTATACACAAACCACGCAAAATGTTCTTAAAAACAATGTGTTATATAAGAGTTATTAGCACCACCCACAGAGAAACAGCAAAGATAACCCCGCCCCCTCCGTGAAGGCCGTGTGACCAGCCTGAACACACCTTCTGTAGTGACAGTTTAATGGACGTTGTCAGAGCTGTTACGTAATATGACTGATGTTAATGAATGTGAGAATTAACAACAACGAAACAGGAAGTTTATTAGGGAAGTTATCACATTTCAAAACAAAAGAGAGGCCACCAATTTGATCAAAGGTATAGTTGGGGACGTCCACCTGTTTTACTTTCGAAAGAAATCAACACATACTGACTGAATCTTGTAAAGCGTTCTATTTTGTTGGGGAAGATCTTTATTTCTTTATTTATATGCAGAAGTTTTGAGGTTTCCAAGGATATTTCCTCTCTTTTGAAATGAGTTTAACACACTGCTTAATTAAATTGCTCTTACAAATAATATTAAAAAAAAGAAACAGCAGCTTTCAATATATTATAGAAGTACATGTAATTAATGTAACGTACGTAATTCATTTGTTTTTTACCATACTTACTTATTTTTATTCCTTCTGTTGAATTATTTTTTTCCACAATTAATAAACATTTATGTACTTTTCTTTGTTCTACTGTATGTAATCAGCACTATTGTTTTTATGTGTTTTGAATTATATTACCGACATTTTAATATAACATTGTTATCTGTATGCGTTAAATAAATAAAAGAAGGTTGTATTAACACGTTTTTATAAGTTTTACATCAGTATGAGCAGCTAGTCTGGGTTAAACTGAAAGGCCCAGTGCGACCCAATAGTTTACTTTTAGGTAAACAGCACCATCTACTGATCAAAAGAGGTAACGGCTGCAAAAACACAAGTAAACAAAACCCAGTTGTTTCTAGACAAACCATAACATAGAGCCTGACCACTTTTTGTATAATACATTTTTTACAAGTGTATACAAATTAATTTGTTGTATGGTAAACAGCAGACAATTTCGTGGTACTTGTACTTTGCTGGAGTATTTCCACATAAAAATACACTTTTACTTTGCTACAATTTTAAGACAAATATTGTGCTTTTACTTTTGCTGTACTTTTACCTGAGTACTCAGAGAAATCAGCTTTCTCGGGTAATCAGGAATGGAGTGTTTGTGCACTTAAGTAACCTGGTTAACGGAAATCTTTGTATAGATGCAGCAGAAAAGTAACTCTCCTCCACCTAGGACTTATTTTAGAAGCCTGGCGCAAAGATTTTAACTGTATATTGACGGAAAACGCTGCTTTTTGACTTTTCAATCTCTATGCGAGTGTGTGTTTGTGTGTGTGTGTGCGTTTGATTGTGAGTGTGAAAGGATGAATTAGAAGCAGTGTAAGTCGATTCGAGTACTAATAGGTAGAAAAGTATTATTTAAGTGCACACCATTTACCATTTTACCTTTGAGAATTCATGTTACCAACAGCATCATAGTGATGCTGTTTGAATTTCATTATTTTCTTAGTGGAGCAATTGTACTTTTGTATTTTTAATAAAATTTAAAGCATGTACTTATGTACCTCAACTTGAGTAAAGAATTTAAAGTGGTACTTCTAGTTACAATAAAGTTATTATTAAGCAAATGCTATCACTTTTATTTTAGTAAAAGTTTGTGTATTTCTATCCCTTCTGAACCTGTCATGGTAGTAAAAGCACAGACATCACTGAGGACTCTAAAATTAAAGCAGCTAAATGGTATGCAGCCATAATAAATTGTTTTTATATATTATTTACAGTTCTGCATTTCTTACTATGACAAATGTCTTTGATTTACTGTAAGTCAGCTCACTCAGCATATGGTTATAGTTACTCGAAAATACTTGCAAGTTAATGCTTGGTGAATGTGAGCAGACACATGTATATACCACAAACTTGTCTAAAGCCTCTTTCTTCTCTCAAGAGAGTGAAATCACAGTAAAGGACAAAAGCACAAAACATTTTTATTGCAGCTCAGTTCAGTCATCTTCGTCATTAAAAAAACATATGCTTGAACCTCACAGATTGGGGAGAGATTGAGGCTCCGGTGAGCAGAAGTACAAATTTATAATTATTTGATATTTGATACACATATATGCAGATTTTACAGCCTGCATAATGCTTTGACCAGTTATAAAGATATAAGTGTTTAATTGTCTATTCCACTTAAGCCACATCTGAATAAACTGTTTCAAAAACTTTATATATATTCATAACTTTAGGTAAAGAAAACAGTCTTTGAGGATGTAATGTGGCTACACAAGGTATAATTTAAACTCACTTAACCCCTCTTCCTCCAGACCGCCCTATGTTTGTGAGCCTCTGCTCATATCATTTAATTACAAGTTTACAGTAACACAGTGGGCCACAGTTCATTCATTCATTCATGTCAGAGTCACTCACACCACATAAATCTGCAAAACACCCCCCCGTACCATCTCCACCACACACATATTGACAGCCAGTGCATCTTTCAAATATTTTCTTATTTCTGCTTTATTGCTTTGGGCTTATGTGTCTCCAAGATGGAGGGGTGTGTTGCGTACGTGTGCTGGGGTCCGATAGAGTATCATGAAACCATGGCCCCTGTATCTATTTATAGCTCACCTCTTGCCTTTCAAATTGTAAAATAATATCACATGGAATCATCTCAAGCATACATAACTACATTACAGAGGACACACGTGTACTGTAGGTGTCGGGGTCAGACTCTGAAACATTCAAGAAATGACCGCATGTCCCCTCTTCCCTCAGTAAAACTCTATGTTTCACTTTCTTCTTGAGTCAGGGCTAAGTGACACCTATGCGTTCAATCATCAGCAGGTGCACCACCCTCTCCTCTCTCTCCTCTCCTCACCATGTCCCTGTGTGACCCAGCTCCACATTCAAGTGGTATGACGGTGCCAGCAGAAGCAAATCAGACACCAGCACCCCCTCCTATCTACTTCTCTGTCCTACATCCATTATTTTTAGCCAGGATTCAAGCCTCCATCTACACTTAATATGGGAAAAGGATGCCTCAGAGTTGCAACTACCTCTGCATCCATCATATCATTCTTTGGTGTGAAGCAGACAGCTTTCAAGCAACTGTTATCAGACTCACCATGATTAACACACACACACACACACACACACACACACACACACACACACACACACACACACACACAGAGTCCAATCCTCCTTTATATTTTCATTCTTTGCACATGCACCATCTCCCTCCACCCCCATCACTGTCTTCTAGTGTTCTCAGCCTTGACAAAGAAAGAGAGTGAGAGCCGCTTGGTCCTCATCATCTTATCATCATCATCTCCACCCACTTTAACAGGTCTGTAACACACACTCAAGCATGCACTTACACACAAAGCTGTCACCCCAGCAACCACCCTGGCCCCCGCCTCATCTTGCCCATGCTCAATTACACCCCACATAGACACACACTCACACCTATGTCAAACTTAGCCCATCCCCTCTCGCACCCAGTGCCCCATTGCCAGTTGTTCATGTGGGGTTTTTATTAAGGTGGATGCAGGAGTTGGTCTTGCTCTCTTCTGGGTGACGCGGATTGGAAGGGGTTCTCCATACTTTCTTCAAACTGTTTTTGAAATAGTTTCTGAAACTGAAAATACATCAACGGTATCTTAGAGAGAAGCCATGAAGTGGACCTGGGTGCTTGTGGCAGTTTTGCTGTCCCTTGGGGGACTATCACTGGGAAAGGACAGCTTGGACTTCCCTGAGTATGATGGCAAGGACCGTGTCCATGACCTCAACACCAAAAACTATAAGTCTGTGATGAAGAAGTACGATGTTATGGTGGTTTACTACCATGATGCTGTTGGATCCAGCCGCGTCGCCCAGAAACAGTTTGAGATTGAGGAGTTGGCCCTTGAGGTGGGTTGAAATGAGAAGTGTGCGTAGAGTAAAAAGGATGCTATACTGATGAGGACTAGTACTGGATATATTGTGTCAGAGTTTGTGGTTTTGATGCGGCCGTATTCTGCTGGATGTGTGACTTTGATGAAAGATCAAATTCTTAATTAGAGTGTAACTGTGGCTACAGGTGGCTACAGGGGAATTTACTTGGCAATAGAGATGAGTTTTTGGAAGATTTGAAAGTAGGTAAAGTGAAATGTCATAATTTGGAAAATAGTTTGCTGAACAAGCTGATAAATGAGGTCCTATAAAATGTGTTTGTGTGTAAGTTTAACACACCTCCGTCAGCATGCCTCTCCCACCTTAGGCCTCCTGTGAGCCTGGATACTCAGCAGTTTCATCACATTCTTTGCCGGAAAAACATGACATCATCACTCAGCGCTAAGCTTTAGCATCGAACCACAGCTGACTGAGCCTGCATGTGAGGTTACATTAGAAATGACTAAATATCAAATGTTTCCACATATACGTGTCACATAAATACAGCTAAACCACATTTTCCAGAAAAAAGCTTTATGTGCATTTGTTGTTCCTACACTGATTCCAGTGGATGTGGACAGCGTGTGGATTTTTAACACATTTTTAAATAAAGTGAAGCCGAACATACCACATAGACTTTACTAGTTTGATAGCAGTAAAAGAAATAATGATTTCTTCTGCAATTCAAATAGCTGTTTTGTAAATGTGTTTTAAGGGTGATGACTGATACAGAATTGTTTTTAGGGCTTTGATCACTGTACAGAGACAAGTAAAGGCTTCCATCGTAAATACTTGATACATTATTAAATTTAAAGAAAAAAACATACAGGGTCAGTTGATATGCGAAAATAAAAGAAAAAAAAGTTTGGGCAATTAAAACAAAAATGAACAACCAATTTGGACAACTAGTATGGGCCATGACGCTGAATCCCTGGAAAATGCTCAAGCTTTTTCTCTGGTTTATTATTGACAGTTGTAGTCAAACGCTTTAATTTAAGTTGTAGATTTCATACGGTAACTACAGTAACATCTTGCAATCAACAAACTATGGACCAATCTTATATAATGACATTATAAGAGGAAAATAGTTGTTATGGATAATAATAGAAAAGCTAAATATTTATAACTAGTATATCACATCATCCCAACAGCCTCCTGTGTCTCTGTATGGGTGCGTTAGGGATCCGACTCAGGGCTGAAGGCCAGCACTGGAGGTTCTGGATCCAGTACTGCAGGCTCAGCTCTGCGCTGTGATTGACACCTGCAGTACTGTACTTGTCAGCAGATCCCAGAGTGCTGAGCATCACTGCCACCTCACCAAAATAGTCCCTGGTGCTGGTGTGGCTTCTGGGGCTATATTTATCCTGAGCTGCTTTTGTGGTGGGCTGAGCTCTCTCAAGGCTTGTGTTTCTCCTTATGAATGTATTATGAGTTAGATTTGCTGCTTTTTATTAGTAACAGACAATACCAAAAGGATGGGTCTGGGTCATATGAAATATGACATGATGAGAGGGAGGAAGTTGTAATTAAGTTTTTTCCCTGTGTAAGCCTGTGTGTGCGTGGGAATGCACTTTGGATCTAATGAGTAATTGTTTAATAATTTAATTTATTAAATTAAATTTAGATACATGCACCTGCCTTCTCCAGAGCAGACAGACTATTAAACTGATCACTGTCCACAAAACCTGTTAGATAAATACACATTGATATACACTGTATTTTGCCTCTGTCTGCCCTTAGGATGACAAAACAGGGTGAAATAATTAATTCCTTTCGCAGCAGTAATTATAATTTAGCTGTCCTGACAGGAAATCATAATGTGACAAATCATATGTCACAAGAAACATGTACAAAATAAGAGCACCAGTGTACAGTTGCAGTGCAATTTGCATGTTGTGTACATTCACATAACAAACACATATCCAGTTATGAAATCCTATCTTAGAAACTGAGGCTGTTGGTTTAATTTTACATATTGGAAAGGTTTGGTTACTCTGCACATGCTCAACTACTTTGCATAATTTATATTTGGAGGCAATGCATCTGTAACATCTATGAAATTACAAAAAACAACAATCCTGCAGAAACAAAGATGTCATCACATAATTATAACAGAAATCATATTTATTCAAATTATGTGCTATAATGAAGATAAAACAATCTTTGAAAATTTCACCTGAACAAGAACCGTGAATTGGATGAACCAATGTAGATAATAAATTGACTGATAACTTTAAACATTAGGATTTAATTAATTTGTTTACATTAATACACAACTAAATCTGGCATTTAGGTAATACTGGTGCTTGTTACATATCTGTTTATTACAATTAATCCTTACATGTAATACTTAAGCTTTCCTTGCCTCAGTCACTTGCCCTTTCAAAGTTTATTTTAGCCTACTTACATGCCAAAAGGGTAGTGTCTGCAACAAAATATAGAGCAATGCAAATAAGTTCAAGTCAAAATAAATCCAAAATGCTGCACCTAAAGATTGGTTGCTTTTATAAAATGTATGTAATTTTAATTGGGTTTGCTTTTGCATAACTTGAAACATATTATTTTGCATAACTTGAAACGTAATAATTATTAATATTATATAAAGATATCATGTGCCCCACCTATCTGCAACTCCAATCACAGAAATGCTGGGAATTATCTGCACAACAAACTGCCAGACAGCCTGGTTAGTCAAACTATTTTTGACTTTTTAAATACAGCTGCTCAAGATCTGTGACACTCATGTGTTTGTGTGTGTGTGTTTGTGTGTGCGTGCACATGGGCGTGCGTGTATACATTTTACCCTCCAATCACATAAATAGACAGCCCACAAACTACTTCCTCAATGCTACTGGGCTTGGAATGTACCACTGCCATTGGTGGAATCAACTGTCAGTCAAGAGGTTCAAGTTTCAA
The DNA here is from genome assembly GCF_033026475.1 of Channa argus. Classification (NCBI taxonomy): domain Eukaryota; kingdom Metazoa; phylum Chordata; class Actinopteri; order Anabantiformes; family Channidae; genus Channa; species Channa argus. Next base: position 11,218,301 of record NC_090210.1, read on the forward strand.
ACAGATTTAGAAAGTGCATGAACAGCGCTCTGTAAAACAGGCTTTTATGGTAATGAAACTACTGACTGAGACAACTTTGTCAAAAAGATGTAAATAACAGTGTAAAAGGCTTTCAAATGCATGTGATATAATGACAGAAATGTATGAATATTGTTTCTACGGTGAACCGAGAAATCCGAAGCCTTTCTTCATTGTTGTGACAGTTTCTTTGTTTTCCAGCTTGTAGCCCAGGTCCTGGATGAGTTTGATGATGAGGATATCGGAGTCGGTCTCATTGATGCAAAGCAAGACAAGGCTGTTGCAAAGAAATTAGGTAAACACAGCTGCAGACACTTAGAACAGAGCTCATTAAGCATCTGATCAGCCAGTATCATAATATGAGCCCCCTTATCATTATTCTAAAATGGCTAAACAGTTATTATAATAGCTGAATTAACTTGTCTAAATGAAAATATGTTTCTCTGGTTTTCCTATGTATTCTGTTACAGAAGATTAAAGAATAATGTGGGAAAGTTGAAGCCCAATTAGTATGTCTGACCTTTAACTTTGAGGTCAAACACTTGTCCTTCATGTGCTTTCTGTATTCCCAGGCCTTGAAGAGTCCGACAGCATTTTCATCTTCACAGACGACGAAGTGATTGAATATGATGGCGAGCTTGCAGCTGACACACTTGTGGAGTTTATCTATGATGTTCGTGAGGATATAATCTCCCAGTTAATAGCCTGCTTTACTTTAGACTCAAAGACTCAAAACGTAGTTTGCTATCTTTGAAGAACATGCACAGCATCTTTTCCTTTCTCTGCTCCAATTTCCTCCATAGGTTCTTGAGGACCCAGTGGAAATTATTGATAATAGTAGGGAACTGAAAGGCTTTGAAAACATCGAAGAGGATATCAAATTGGTGGGCTACTTTAAGAGTCACAAGTCAGAACGTAAGAATCTGCACTGTGATGGCATGATAACTGTTTCAATCAACGTTGTTAAAATTGCTTTTTTTAAACATATTTACTCATAAATGTACATCAAACAAGTGCAAAAGAGATCAGCCTCAGACTGCTTTTTTACTTTGAGGTGCAGATTGATTTGACTGTTAACAATGATTTTATTTAATATTACACACTACAATAATGATAAGAGCAACTAATCTACATTCTTAGATTTAATACTGGCTCTGATCTACTGAAAGATGTTGATGGAGACTTATTAAATTTCAGATTTTGATGCATTTGCCGATGCTGCAGAAGAGTTCCATCCTCACATCAAGTTCTTTGCCACATTCAGTGCCAAGGTGAGTAATTAAGGCATAGTATCAGATTAAAACAGTGATTCATTGTTTTTGGGAGGTCAGGCCTCGCAGCTCCTCCATCCATGTGTGAGCATGTGTGTTTGTGTGAATGGGTGAATGAGAGGGGGCCTAAAGAGCTCTGGGCATCGATAAGGACTATACTGTATAATTGCAGAGCATTTAACACTTAAAGAGGGAAATGGAGGACCTAACGGGAGTCTTAGTGTAAGGTATTAATCAACAATATGTAGTAAAGTAAAGTATGTACAAGAAATGAAGGACATAAAGACCATTTTATTTGATGGTTTAATAGTAAATGAATTATGCATATAACAAAATATATTAGAACATCTTTATTGCAATGTATTTAAAACTTACAACTTTATTTTATTCTTAAAAAAATATTAAGAATTATATAATAATATAATATATAATAATGTATTTATTATATTAACTATATAATAATATAATAATTTGCAGCATCCTTTAACCTAAATATATTTACATATATACAGTACATACATTATTTCTATGATCTACATTTTAACCCATGCAAGAATGAAAAGTGTTTAAACTTAAAGTTGATGTAGTAATTATAATGGCTTAAGACTCAATGGTAAAATGGATTTGAACTAATATTCATCGTGTCAGCACCAGTGGTTTAGAAAGTCAAGTTTATTGTGGTGTGTGTTAATATATCTCCAAAAACAGTGGTTTAAGCAAAATAAAAAGGTCAACAATGTGGCCCTTTCTTTTCCAAATAGAAACTGAAGCCAAATATGGCCTAACTTTAGTTTACAATTAACTACAAATAACTAAACTAAATACGACAGCTTTCAGTCTTATTTTAAAAGAAATCACTCAAGCTCAACACTATGAATTAAAAATAAAAACAAATGTCATGTAAAATCATGTTTGATCATAATTTGTGAGTTATAACTTTTACGTAATGATCTGTCAATCCATTGATAATGTCTGACAGGTAGCCAAAGCTCTGGACCTAAAGCTTAATGAGGTTGACTTCTACGAACCCTTCATTGATGATCCCATAGTCATCCCTGGAAAACCTTATTCTGAGGATGAACTGGTGAAATTTATTGAAGCTAATGACAGGTAAGTCCCATTTGTACAATGAATTTACTTATTAAGTAAACCCATCACCTGGAATTCTAAATCTAAACTTTAAATCATTTGTGTTCTTCAAGACCAACCCTAAGGAAGCTGCAACCACACAACATGTATGAGATCTGGGTAAGAACTTTAAAAGTCATTAGAAGAATAATTCTTGAATTTGTTACCTCTAACCCCACTGGGTTTCATTTGATTTTACTTTTTCCACAGGATGATGATATTGATGATGAACATATCGTTGCTTTTGCAGAGGAGTCTGACCCAGGTAAAGAAAAACCTGAGTTACATTAACTAGGAATGACTGAGATGTCATTTTTTATGCACTGTTGATACTGTATGTTGCTATTTCTGTCGGTGGATGAAGGAGTAAAGGATGTTGACAAATTTAAACATGACCTATTACAACCCTGTTTAACTGTGGTTTTCTTCTCTGATCTTCAGATGGTTTTGAGTTCCTGGAGATCCTGAAGCAAGTTGCCAAGGATAACACTGACAACCCTGACCTCAGTATTGTCTGGATTGACCCTGATGATTTCCCCCTTGTAAGAATCAATAACAATATTTGGGGAGGTTAAGGCTGACAGACATGTAATAATACTGTGTAAAGCACATAGGTCAAGCTATATTAATTCACGTGAATGTATTTTCCTTGCAGCTTCTGCCACACTGGGAGAAGACTTTTGGCATCGACTTGTCTTCTCCACATATTGGTATTGTTGATACTGATGATGTGAGTAGTATTTTGATACTCATAGGAGTACTCATAGGATCTAAGTTAATTT